>NC_064920.1:603196387-604396387 GCF_023897955.1 Schistocerca gregaria
AACTCAGTATTTAAGCATATACATAAGATATTGCTCAAGTGAAAGATGAACGCACAACAAAACGAAGTATTTAAACATGCACCATCAGCTTACATTGTATCAACCATGTCACCATGTGAAAAGGTACTTGTATCTTGGGTGCAACAAATATGAGCTGTGGATTTATGGGCATTCAGTCGTTGGTGTACAAGCTAAAACCAAAGGACGTTACAAAACATGAAAGGACGTAAATAACTTACAAACATCGTGGGATACTCGAAACTCAGCACATGCACAAACAGCATACATGAACACTTGATCTGATGTGTGTCACTGAACATAATACAGGTTTATGAACGCATTTGTAGAAATAGATAAAACTATGTGAAAAGAGAAGATAATATTGTCGATGAAAATGTTATACATGTTAGCAAATCGGCACTAATATATCAACGAAGTGTGATGGAAATGTGACACTATGTGGCAACAGAAATACGAATGTAAAAATGATAAAATAAAACACTAGAGTGCAACAATTAACAAAACAGAAAATGTAGCACGCAATCATTTTGAAAATTATACATAGACCTCACGCTGGGTTCCAACATGTAGTACACAATTACTTTGAAAAACAGATCTTAGTACAACACAAAAACAATTGAACGGGACAAAAAACTGTAAGTCTTTGCAGAGAGGTCTAAAATATAACAGATGATCACTTTGAAAACATTGTCATGTCAAGCAGTAAGGTTGACAGCATAGCACATGATCACTTTGAAAAGTTTCTAGCAAGAGCACGAAAACAATTAAAATGAATAAAACCCTGTAAAGCCTCGCAGTTAGGTCCAATGTTGATCATTAAAAGCTATTTAGTTATGTTTGAAGATAGGCACATGAGTGATTTCACAGAGCTACGGTGATCGAACTACGACCTTCTTCCTCTGATAAGCGCTCCAGTTCAGTATTTCCCCTCCTGCTTATCTAGCTTGACGGAAACCATGTTCTTTTTGTAATCTTATTGTGCAGGATGACGCATATGACATGGTGCAATATTTGTGGTGTGGCTGTATGTCACCCACATGCTGATTCTAAAAACACTTCTTCTGTCATTCTACACGAACACATCTGTGTGCCTTATTAAAATACTCCTATCTCTTCAACCAAGATTTTCACCTTCTTTATTTGCCATTCAGCGTAGCACGTAAATAATGCCAAGAAAAGGGCAAATTTGTTCTCTCCATCATTCTTCTTTGTTAAAATTATTAATCAAACTACAAGACCATCACGAAAAACACAAATTATTACTCATTCTTATGCGCAAAATACACGTTGAAGAAAAATAAAAGAAAGCGCATCATAAAATAAATTACACACATATGTCCAAAATATACCTCTACATAAGCTTACTTATTTCCTAGGTAGACACAAGGTACTAGCTCCTATATACGAAAACTACAAGCTACTGAATTCTATTAAGATTCCACGTTCGCCACATGGTGACGCCCATAGCTTTCCTTTCTTCTACCAGATTCTAGTTCTAAGAGATTTTGACGCTAAATTCTTAGTGGACCCATATACGGAAGAAAAACTTCGGGCATTGTTTCCGCTGCTTGGTGGATAACACGTGTGCACGGACAAGAAATTTATCCCCCACATGGAAGACAGTGGGACGTGTTCTGCTATCGGGCTTCTTTCTCGTTTACACACGGCTACTTTGATGTGGTCTATTACTCGGTGCACAACTTCCTGGTGCCGTAACTTAGGTTGCGGCGGTAAATTAATCACTTCTCTGATCTTATCCGGAGGCCCTTTGTTTCGCAGAATCGTGATCGATTAAGGGAGCTCATTAATAGCCTCTTGGAATTGGTATATGAACAGATCCCAGGAAGTGTGCTGCTTGGAAGAGTATATTCTGTATTAGCTACCCAAATTCCGCATCATAAGTTCGGCGGTATTAGAAGAAGGGTGGTAAGCTGATATGTATGTAGGTTTCATCCTGTGTAGTCTCATCATCATTGCCCTCCCCCCCCCCCCCCTTCCCCTTTTTCCTTCAATGACAAGGCCGAAACAGAGGCCCCTTAACCAGAAATTATTCTGCGAACCAACCCCACCTCTTTGAGGAAATGCTTTACGAATGGATCAGTGATGATCTTCTAGGTAGCGTGAGCTTCGTATACTTTAAGGTCACTCCAATCATCACGAGCACACAGCAGTAGCACCTACTCTTCTCTGGGAGCGGGTCGAGGAGTCCAGTAGTGCCTTTGTCCCGCAATCTTGATGGGATTATTCGGAAAAGTAGTGATTAATTCGCCGTTGATGCTGGTTTTGCCTTCCTGCAGTCTTTGCAGTCTCTCGAAAACCGCCTTTACATATTTTCAAAATGACATATCGTTTTGAGTTTGAGGAAAAGTTTCTTTGCACGAGAATGCGCATAGCTCTGGTGCATGAACCAAACCAGTTCCTCAATAATGATACACACATTGTGCGTCGTCTGTTGTTGTCCGCCTAAATAGCACCAAATGGTTCAAATGGCTCTGAGCACTATGGGACTTAACATCTGTGGTCATCAGTCCCCTAGAACTTAGAACTACTTAAACCTAACTAATCTAAGGACATCACACACATCCATGCCCGAGGCAGGATTCGAACCTGCGACCGTAGCTGTCACGCGGTTCCGAACTGGGCGCCTTAACCGCGAGACCACCGCGGCTGGCTAAATAGCACCCATTTCCGACAAGACGTCTCTGCTCTGTGTAGCCTCGAGTACAATAACACCATTTGATATCTCGCTATGCGGTATATCTTTCAACAACAAGGTGCATTTGTGACACTATCGCATGTCTCTCGAAAACAACGTTTTTGAGTTAGTACAGGCTACAGTGGTTTTCTTCGAGATCCTTCTTTGACATCTTCTGTTAGGCTCACGGGGGTACGTGACAAGGTACCTGCGATGGTGTAAGAACCGCTAGTGGCATGTCGTATGGAGAAATCGTAGTCCTGGAGCAAAAGCAATCAGCGTGCAATTCTGCAATGCGTAAGCTTCGTGGTAAGTAGAAACTGCAGCGCTTTGTGATCCGTTAGAATGGTGTTTTTTCTACTCAATAAAAATAATCTGAGGTTCTGGAAACCGGAGACGATGGCCAGTTTCGATCAGATGCAGCTACCAAGAGCAATGGTCCTGCTCCCAGGTTGACCATCTTGCGACGCTTCCTGAAACAGAACTATCCGAAGCCCTCTTAATGTATTGTCCATCACCATGCTGAAATCATCAATAAGGTACGAATGTGCCAATATCGGTGCCTGAAAACAGAAAGACACAACAGGTCAATGAGTAAAGCAAGAGTCAGTAAGAAGCGTCAGAAGACGGATGAGGTCCTATGAGTTGAATCGATTACGAACCAAAACGTGAGTGCATACGAACAGAATCCCCTTTGAGGCAAGAATTAAGTTGCAGAAACGGCACAGAAAGACTAAGAAATAGAATCGGGGAATGAACTAATCTTCCCTCAGTATATTGCCATTCCCGCAGACAAGAGTGTGCATTGAAATTGTGGTATTATCGTGACTGTCACTGACATGGTTGCTGACAAGACGGAGTGCGCCGAATACCACCCGCTGCTGAGTGCGATCGCCGACTAATTATGCTTCTAATTACTCACCGCGGGTGCTTGCAACTTCAAAGTGAAACTTCTAAGATTTGGCTTAGGGAGAAAAGGCAAGAAAAACACGTAGGAGTGGCGAGTCCACAGTAACATCACTGGTCAGTCCAGAGTCGCATCACTAAGTAGAATCTCGTATCAGAATAACCATACCAATCATAATAACAACATGAATGACACTCTCAAATTTCTGTAGCTTTTCCTCAGACCTCATAAATCACGCCGCCCATTCTTTTCCAGCCAATCCCAGAAAGGGTGTAAGTGATCTTCCAATCAGGGATATGAAATTCCGTTCCGTAGATCCTAGCAGAAAGTTAAAGCTTTGTCCGCCTTGGCATACATCCATAAGCAAATGGGAAACGAGTGTCGGCTCTTCCAACGTGCAGACTTCTTGGTCGTAAATTCTGGAACTTCGGACTTCGCACAATATTTTCACGGCAAAGTTTTTCCAGGGCAAAGTTTGGAAGGTGGCAGAAGCACGAGTAGCTATTTATTTTGTTTGAAGAAACATGTCTCGAGACCAAACACAGCAGAATTACGGAAATTGAACAACGGATTACTACTCCCTGTGAGGTAACGGGCGAGTCGTCGCTCCCTGAAAATATTCTATGTTCGAAGAAAGCTCCCGCCACTGCTCGGGTCGCTCGTCAAGGCGCGGCTAGTTAGCAAGCGCGTGATGCCGCACAACGTCCGCACCTCGTGGTCCATACAGCTGCGTGGCTAGGAATTCCGCTCTGACGAGAACGGTGCTTTGTGTCGATGAAGGAGATGTGTGTGCCGAGAGTGCCAAAAGTGGCGGACTTCATGAAACCATCATGGCAGACATTTAACAGTCGTATAGATATTAATAGTAGCCAGATGAATCATGACACCTCAATAAGAAACATGTACATTACCATTATTTGCACGGTGATTCTGATGGTGTAACTAGATTTTCAATATCTGTATTAGTATTAGTATTTAAAGTTCAATATCTCACTGTAAATTAGACAAGTAACACCCAGCATCGAAATTTCAAAATGTAAACACTTCCTCCGATTTCGTCGATCCACGCGACTAAGGAAAGCTATTAGTGTAAACCTAAATTGGTATAAATTACAGGCATGTAACTTGAATAGTACATGAGTTATTGGAGGTCAAAGTGGCCGATTACTATCGATCACGTCAGGCCATAAGTACTCCACAGTTACACGAGAAAACGGTAGTACCATGTTTATAATTATATTTATTTATCCATGTCTTTGTTTTTATCCGATATATGCTATTCATCAAGAAATTGGTTAAATATTAACTGTGTTTTACAAAGCACTGAGACATTAGGCTACTGGCCTGCCTTTTGTTCTAATCCTTTGATAGATGTTTATTTAATTTATTTTTGTGAAGGTGTGCCCGTGGTCTAGGGGTAGCGTCTTTGACTCATAATCAAAACGTCTTCCGTTCCGGGTTCGATCCCCGCCACTACTTAAATTTTGATAAAAAAATCAGCATTGGCTGCCGAAGACTTCCGGCATAAGAAGTCAGACTCATTCGGCCAACGGCCTTGTCAAAAAAGGGCGGAGGAGCGGATATAGATTCAGGGCACTCTCTTGTCCTAGGGGTGGGAAATTGCCCCTAAATGCGGAAGAATCAGCAATAATCAACGGCATGAAGATGCAGAAGGCAATGGAAACCACTGCATTAAAGACGCGTAACGTTTATCTGCAGGACATGTGGCCTGTAGTTGAAAAAGGATCATGATGATCTCTCCATTGTCAAAAGATTCCAGAATAGTCCCACATTCGGATCTCCGGGAGGAGACTGCCAAGGGGGAGGTTACCATGAGAAAAAGATTGAATAATCAACGAAAGGATAATGTTCTACGAATCGGGGCGTGGAATGTCAGAAGCTTGAACATAGTAGGGAAACTAGAAAATCTGGAAAGGGAAATGCAAAGGCTCAATCTAGATATAGTAGGGGTCAGTGAAGTGAAGTGGAAGGAAGACAAGGATTTCTGGTCAGATGAGTATCGGGTAGTATCAACAGCAGCAGAAAGTGGTATAACAGGTGTAGGATTCGTTATGAATAGGAAGGTAGGGCAGAGGGTGTGTTACTGTGAACAGTTCAGTGACCGGGTTGTTCTAATCAGGATCGACAGCAGACCTACACCGACAACGATAGATCAGGTATAAATGCCGAAATCACAAACTGAAGATGAACAGATAGAGAAAGTGTATGAGGATATTGAAAGGGTAATGCAGTATGTAAAGGAGGACGAAAATTTAATTGTCATGGGCGACTGGAATGCAGTTGTAAGGGAAGGAGTAGAAGAAAAGGTTACAGGAGAATATGGGCTTGGGACAAGGAATGAAAGAGGAGAAAGACTAATTGAGTTCTGTAACAAGTTTCAGCTAGTAATAGCGAATACCTTGCTCAAGAATCACAAGAGGAGGAGGTATACTTGGAAAAAGCCGGGAGATACGGGAAGATTTCAGTTAGATTACATCATGGTCAGACAGAGATTCCGAAATAAGATTCTGGATTGTAAGGCGTACCCAGGAGCAGATATAGACTCAGATCACAATATAGTGGTGATGAAGAGTAGGCTGAAGTTCAAGACATTAGTCAGGAAGAATGAATACGCAAAGAAGTGGGATACGGAAGTTCTAAGGAATGCCGAGATACGTTTGAAGTTCTCTAACGCTATAGATACAGCAATAAGGAATAGCGCAGTAGGCAGCACAGTTGAAGAGGAATGGACATCTCTAAAAAGGGCCATCACAGAAGTTGGGAAGGAAAACATAGGTACAAAGAAGGTAGCTGTGAAGAAACCATGGGTAACAGAAGAAATACTTCAGTTGATTAATGAAAGGAGGAAGTACAAACATGTTCCGGGAAAATCAGGAATACAGAAAGACAAGTCGCTGAGGAATGAAATAAATAGGAAGTGCAGGGAAGCTAAGACGAAATGGCTGCAGGAAAAATGTGATGACATAGAAAAAGATATTATTGTCGGAAGGACAGACTCACCATACAAGAAAGTCAAAACAACCTTTGGTGACATTAAAAGCAACGGTGGTAACATTAACAGTGCAACGGGAATTCCACTGTTAAATGAAGAGGAGAGAGCAGATAGGTGGAAAGAATACATTGAAAGCCTCTATGAGGGTGCAGATTTGTCTGATGTGATAGAAGAAGAAACAGGAGTCGATTTAGAAGAGATAGGGGATCCAGTATTAGAATCGGAATTTAAAAGAGCTTTGGAGGACTTACGGTCAAATAAGGCAGAAGGGATAGATAACATTCCATCAGAATTTATAAAATCATTAGGGGAAGTGGCAACAAAACGACTATTCACACTGGTGTGTAGAATATATGAGTTTGGCGGTATACCATATGACTTTCGGAAAAGCATCATCCACACAATTCCGAAGACGACAAGAGCTGACAAGTGCGAGAATTATCACACAATCAGCTTAACAGCTCAGGCATCGAAGCTACTTACAAGAATAATATACAGAAGAATAGAAAAGAAAACTGAGAATGCGCTAGGTGGCGATCAGTTTGGCTTTAGGAAAAGTAAAGGCACGACAGAGGCAATTCTGACGTTACGGCTAATAATGGAAACAAGGCTAAAGAAAAATCAAGACACGTTCATAGGATTTGTCGACCTGGAAAAAGCTTTCGACAATATAAAATGGTGCAAGCTGTTCGAGATTCTGAAAAAAGTATGGGTAAGCTATAGGGAGAGACGGGTCATATACAATATGTACAACTACTAAGAGGGAATAATAAGAGTGGACGATCAAGAACGAAGTGCTCGTATTAAGAAAGGTGTAAGTCCAGGCTGTAGCCTTTCGCCCCTGCTGTTCAATCTGTACATCGAGGAAGCAACGATGGAAATAAAATAAAGGTTCAGGAGTGGAATTAAAATACAAGGTGAAAGGATATCAATTATAAGATTCGCTGATGACATTGCTACCCTGACTGAACGTGAAGAAGAATCAAATTATCTGCTGAACGGAATGAACCGTCTAATGAGTACCCAGTATGGTTTGAGAGTAAATCGGAGAAAGACGAAGGTAATGAGAAGTAGTAGAAATGAGAACAGCGTGAAACTTAACAACAGGATTGATGGTCACTAAGTCAATGAAGTTAAGGAATTCTGCTACCTAGGCAGTAAAATAACCAATGACGGACGGATCAAGGAGGACATCAAAAGCAGACTCGCTATGGTAAAAAAGGCATTTCTCGCCAAGAGAAGTCTACTGATATCAAATACCGGCCTTAATTTGAGGAAGAAATTTCTGAGGATGTACGTCTGGAGTACAGCATTCTATGGTAGTGACACATGGACTGTGGGAAAACCGGAAGAGAAGAGAATCGAAGCATTTGAGATGTGGTGCTATACACGAATGTTGAAAATTAGGTGGACTGAGAAGGTAAGGAAAGAGGAGGTTCTATGCAGAATCGGAGAGGAAAGCAATATGTGGAAAACACTGATAAGGAGAAGGGACAGGATGATAGGACATCTGCTAAGACATGAGGGAATGACTTCCATGGTGCTAGAGGGAGCTGTAGAAGGCAAAAACTGTAGAGGAAGGCAGAGATTGGAATACGTCAAGCAAATAATAGAGGACATAGGTTGCAAGTGCTACTCTGAGATGAAGAGGTTACCACAGGTGAGGAACTCGTGGCGGGGCGCATCAAACCAGTCAGTAGACTGATGACCCAAAAAAAATGTGTCTAATAACGCGTGTTAGAGTGTGTTTATGGTCCAGCCGTAATAATATTTATTTAATTTCAAGTTATTTAAATGTAAATCCAGTATTTATAAAGTGTTTCATTAAGTTTGTGAATGTGCGTTCGCTTGAAGATATGGCGGGAGCGCTCTAGCCAATCACAGTTCTTGTGATTGGGGAGACTGTATGGAAGTGGGAGGAGAGCTTGGTTTCCGGAGGGACGGGAGTGAGTGCTGGACAGTCCGGGGGTACTGCACCAGACAGGGGAGGTGCTGGACGCTACGGCCGCGAGTAGAGACTTAGAGAGTGTGCAGCGGTTTGAGGGTAGTCGCGGCAGATAGAAATACTGTACATTGGAGTGCCGACTTGTGCACTTGTGGGATTTCCGTGGCTTCTACAACGAAGACGTAGTGTGCGTTTTGAAGTGAATATCTCGCAAGCTGTGTTGTTGTTCATAACTACTTACGTGCTGTAGGAATCTATTGCTTCCCTGTTATTCAACTTATATTTTATATAATTGCTGCACCATCGACATCAATAAGTGTTTTGCAGAAATATACCGCATTCTCAAAAGTACTTCTACTCTCATACTCATGATTGAAACTCATTAAGATATTACCTGCAGATTTTACTTAATTCCAATGTTTCATTCGTAAATTCATATGCTACATTCATAATTCGCAAATGCCGAGTGACGGAAACCTACGACCATTCGATTCATGTGTGTATTCTTATCGTGTACTGTAGAATCAGCAGTATTTGGCCTGTAATGCGGCAACTACGTATCCCAGCCCCTGACAACGAAACCAGCTGTAGAGTCTCTTCTTATTTCTTTCTTGTTATTCGTATTATTTGTCAGGCATGGAGAGTTGGGCTACATGGGTTCTTCCCTTGGCTCAGAGGATGAGGTACAATAAAACATCCCTTACTCCAAGAAATATTTATTGACAAACATTTCCTTGGCAACAGTGCATTTAGCGGACTTCAACCGGTTTACTTTACTCGCTTGGTTCAGTGCTTCCGTAGCAACACGGCGTAGTGGCCTCGGTGCGGGCGGCGGCGGGAGATGCTAACGTAGACTGCAAGGAATGCCCCAGAAGCAGCAGCTGACGACGGTCGCACGTGGCGAGCGCTGCTTACGCGGCAAGACTCTGTGCCGGCGAGTGTACTGGCTGGCAATTCCGGGCGGCTGGCCGGCCACTGCGATGACGAAAGTTGCCCCCTGCTAGGAGCGAACCCGTGTTCTCAGATTCGGTGGATCTGGGCGGCGTCCATTGAACTGGAGTTCTTCCCAATTCACGGGTGACTTTACTAGTACAGCCGCATCCCTTCGTCCGAACCAGTCACCCGTGTTATTCACTATACGTCTTCCTCCGTTGCTATTGGTGAGACTTCGACTTTAATGACTTGACTCAGAACGAAGGGCGAAGGGACGACATCTTATTCTTTCTTCGTAAGTCGTGGTAACTAGACGCTGCTATCAGGTTCGATGCTCTCCTATGACCTCCACAGCTGCCGCTTCTTCTACATGCGTACAGTCGGGAGTACATCAGCACGCCCAGCAAACGTCACGAGGCTTCCGGAACATGACAAGCGTACTCCATAAGTTGACCAGCACTTCCAGCAGACTTCGAGCAGACTTCGAGCAGACTTCCAGCCAACTTCAGAAAAAGCTGCAAACTTCGAGAGGGAGCTGCCTCTTTCTGGGTATTTATTTCGTGTTCCTGCTGACCGCGTGACGTTTGTGGCACAGTGACTAACCTCAGTGGTTCGGTGCTAGAAGGTTCCCTCGTGTATCGTACACGTGACTTATGCTGGCTCCTGATCCGTCTGCCCTGCTTTCCAGCGGGGCGGGCAATGTCCTCCGGACGACGCCCCCAGTAGACTGCTGACTGCTTGGTTCGCATACTCGATCGGACGATTACCTCTCCGCGGTCGTGCTCCACTTCCGTGTATCTGCTAGCGTGCTTGAGTCCCTGTAACTTCGTTCACCAAGTCTTTACTTAATTTTATAACTAATATTTACACATACGATCACTACACCTATTACACAGCCAAAACCGTTAATATTTCAACTGTGAGTCAGAGGGGGCGTACTTATTTGAAAGCCCGCATCCCGAAGGACACTAACAAGTGGATACTGATCTCTTACACCATTGGTTTATCTGTTTACTGTTCTGTTATAGAGGGCAGCGGTCTTCCATTCCGCCGCTCTTTTTCTGCGGAGGCTGAGCCAGGACATTAAGCCCTGAAAGGCTCGCCTAAACACCTGTGCGGTCTGCTAGCGTAGGAGATGACTTCTGAGCGGCAGCTCTTCCCGAGCGTGTGAAATGTCCTCCTGTATGAACCCAAGTAAAAGAATTAAATATTTGGTTAGGCACAGAGAGGTGTGTACCTCACGTTGCTACAAGCTACCCCTAAACCGCTCTTGCAATCATCATGCAACAGCGGTGAAATGTTTACACGTAAAAACTGAACCAGAAAGTATATGAGGCAAGAATATATCTTATGCAAAATCAGTATGCAAATATCATGAACTGTGAAGTCACTGATGACAGTGGCCGTAAAGCAGAGTTATTAAATACGGTTTTCCGAAACTTCTTAGCCAAAGAAAACTTGGTAAATATTCCTGAATTGCAACCACTAACAACTGTGTAATATCTCTTTATCTTCTACTAATTATCCCTGCACAATTCTATGAGTGAATTATGTTTCCTACTTGACCATCTATATACTCGCAGAACCGATGGGCAAAGTAAAAAAAAAAGTTCAAATGTGTGTGAAATCTTATGGGACTTAACTACTACGGTCATCAGTCCCTAAGCTTACACACTACTTAACTTGAACTATCCTAAGGACAAACACACACACCCATGCCCGAGGGAGGACTCGAACCTCCACCGGGATCATCTGCTCAGTCCATGATTTCAGCACCGGAGACCGCTCGGCTAACCCCTCGGATGCGCCAAGTAGTACAGTACTATTACTATTCCGTGAGCGCATAATTACTCTTTCTAATATTCTCTCTGGTGTGTTGAGAGGACTTCTAGGATCTTCTCCTTGCCGAATACCCGCATCGAAGAATTGTAATTTTGCAATCGAGATTACTGGAAGAAAGGGATTGAAAATATATTGTATGCTACTCAAAAAAAATATATACTGAGCATTTACATCAAAGGTGTGTAAGGGATTTCATTATATATGTATTCTCCAATTGGAAATTAGCACGGAGGTGTCGTTTCGTTGGTAATCATAAAGGAACTTACGATGAATTGGTAACGTATCTTCAGTTATAAGATCCAAGAGCTCCATTATTTCTTCGGATTATTAAACTCTATCAAAGCAAACTATCCGCTTGATCTGAGGTTTCCCGACTGACTACGCAACGCAAGAAAACCAAGACATTTTATTTACACAGGATTGCAGATCGCTTTGAATCATCGCGACTGCGGGCAAGGAGAGTCATCGTACGATTCTGATTAAACAAGTAAAGCTTAATTATAACTTTCTTGAGTGAGTCTGATGACGGTGCTATGGCTGCTTATGAATAAGATCATTAATACAATACTACTAACTAACTTTCTTCCTCACTAGCAACCTGTATAAACACCAATATTAATTAAAATTATAAGTGCCAAGATGAGAAACATAGAAATAGATATCCTCGGTGCAACAAAGCAGCTTAAATCATTTAATAAAACCAAGGCCTCCGATCCAGATTGTATACCACTCAGGTTTCTCTCACAGTATGCTGATCCAACAGCTCCATATTTAGCAATTATATACAACCGCTTGCTCACAGGAAGACCCGTACCTAAAGACTGGATAATTGCTCAGCTCACACTAATACCCAAAAAGGGAAGTAGGAGTATTCCGTTGAATTACAGGTCCATATCACTATTATCGATTTACAGTAGGGTTTTGGAACATATACTGTATTCGAACATTATGAAGTACCTCTAAGAAAACGATCTATTGACACATAGTCAGCACAGATTCAGAAAATATCGGTCTTGCGAATCACAACTAGATGTCTATACTCATGAAGTAATAAGTGCTACATTCCATATTTTTAGATTTCCAGAAGGCCTTTGACACCGTTCCCCACAAACGTCGTCTAACCAAATCGCGTGAGTACAGAATATTGCCTCAGTTGTGCTACCGGAGTCGTGACTTCCTGTCAGGAAAGACACAGATCGTAGTAATAGACGGAAAGTCATCGAGTAAAACAGAAGTAACATCCGGTCGTACCCAAGGAATTTATAAGCCCTTTATTGTTCCTGATCTATTTTAACGACATAGGAGATAATCTGACAAGCTGTCTTAGATTGTTAGCAGTTGATGCTGTCATTTACCGTCTTGTAAAGTCATGAGATGACCAAAAAGAATTTCAAATTGATTTAGATAGGATATCTGTACGGTGCGAAAAGTGACAATTGACCCTGGACATAGAAATGTATGATGTTATTCACAAGAGTACTAAAAGAAATCCACTTAATTCCGATTACGCGATAAGTCACACATATCTGAAGGCTGTAAATTCAACTGAATACATAGTGATAACAAATACGAATAACCTAAATTGGAACGATCACGTAGATAATGATGTGGGTAGAGCAATCCAAAGACTACGATTCATTGGCAGAACAATTAGAAAGTGTAACAGGTCTACTAAAGAGACTGCTACCCCCATGAGCCATGGACATTGCCGTTGGTGGGGAGGCTTGCGTGCCTCAGCGATACAGATGGCCGTACCGTAGGTGCAACCACAACCGAGGGGCATCTGTTGAGAGACCAGACAAACGTGTGGTTCCTGAAGAGGGGCAGCAGCCTTTTCAGTACAGGGACAACAGTCTGGATGATTGACTGATCTGGCCTTGCAACAATAACCAAAACGGCCTTGCTGTGCTGGTACTGCGAACGGCTGAAAGCAAGGGGAAACTACAGCCGTAATTTTTCCCGAGGACATGCTACTTTACTGTGTGGTTAAATGATGATGGCGTCCTCTTGGAAAAAATATTCTGGAGGTAAAATAGTCCCCCATTCGGATCTCCAGGCGGGGACTACTCAAGAGGACGTCGTTATCAGGAGAAAGAAAACTGGCGTTCTACGGATCGGAGCGTGGAATGTCAGATCCCTTAATCGGGCAGGTAGGTTAGGAAATTTAAAAAGGGAAATGGATAGGCTGAAGTTAGATATAGTGGGAATTAGTGAAGTTCGGTGGCAGGAGGAACAAGACTTTTGGTCAGGTGAATACAGGGTTATAAATACAAAATCAAATAGGGATAATGCAGGAGCAGGTTTAATAACGAATAAAAAAAATAGGAGCGGGTGTAAGCTACTACAAACAGCATTATGAACGCATTATTGTGACCAAGATAGACACGAAGCCCACCCCTACTACAGTAGTACAAGTTTATATGCAAACTAGCTTTGCAGATGATGAAGAAATTGTTGAAATATATCATGAGATAAAAGAAATTATTCAGATAGTGAAGGGGGACGAAAATTAAATAGTTACGGGTGACTGGAATTCGAGAGTAGGAAAAGGGGTAGAAGGAAACATAGTGGGTGAATATGGATTGGGGGAGAGAAATGAAAGAGGAAGCCGTCTGGTAGAATTTTGCACAGAGAATAACTTAATCATAGTCAAAACTTGGTTCAAGAGACATAAGAGAAGGTTGTATACATGGAAGAATCCTGGAGATACTAGAAGGTATCAGATAGATTATATAATGGTAAGACAGAGATTTAGGAACCAGGTTTTATATTGTAAGACATATCCAGGGGCAGATGTGGACTCTGACCACAATCTGTTGGTTATGAACTGTAGATTAAAACTGAAGAAACTCCAAAAAGGTGGGAAAATAAGGAGATGGGACCTGGATAAACTAACTAAACCAGAGGTTGTGCAGAGTTTCAGGAAGACCATAAGGGAACAATTGACAGGAATGAGGGAAAGAAAAACAGTGGAAGAAGAATGGGTAGCTCTGAGGGTTGAACTAGTGAAGGCAGCAGACATCAAGTAGGTAAAAAGAGGAGTGCTAGTAGAAATCCTTGGATAACAGAAGATATATTGAATTTAATTGATGAAAGGAGAAAATATAAAAATGCTCTAAATGAAGCAGGCAAAAAGAATACAAACGTCTCAAAAATGAGATCGACAGGAAGTGCAAAGTGGCTAAGCATGGATGGCTATAGGATAAATGTAAGGATGTAGAGGCTTATCTCACTAGGGGTAAGATAGATACTGCTTACAGGAAAATTAAAGAGACCTTTGGAGATAGGAGAACCACTTGCATGAATATCAAGAGCTTTGATGGAAACCCAGTTCTAAGCAAAGAAGGGAAAGCAGAAAGATGGAAGGAGTATATAGAGGGTCTATAACAGGGCGACGTACTTGTGGACAATATCATGGAAATGGAAGAGGTTGTAGATAAATATGAAATGGGAGATATGATACGGCGTAAACAGTTTGACAGAGCACTGAAAGACCTGAGTCGAAATAAGGCCCCGGGAGTAGACAAATTTCTATTGGAACTACTGACGGCCTTGGAAGAGTAAGTCATGGAAAACTCTACCATCTGATGAGCAAACTGTATGAGACAGGCGAAATACCTTCAGACTTCAAGAAGGATATAATAATTACAATCACAAAGAAAGCAGGTGTTGACAGATGTGAAAATTACCTAACTATCAGTTTAATAAGTCACAGCTGCAAAATACTAACACGAATTCTTTACAGACGAATTGAAAAACTGGTAGAAGCCGACCTTGGCCAAGATCAGTTTGGAGTCCACAAAAATGTTGGTATACGTGAGGCAATACTGACCCTACGACTTATCTTAGAAAATAGATTAAAGAAAGGCAAACCTACATTTCCAACATTTGTAGACTTAGAGAGAGCTTTTGAAAATGTTGACTGGAATACTCTCTTTCAAATTCTAAAGGTGACAGGGATAAAATACAGGGAACGAAAGGCTATTTATGATTTGTACAGAAACCAGATGGCAGTTATAAGAGTCGAGGGGCATGAAAGGGAAGCAGCGGTTGGGAATGGAGTGAGACAGGGTTCTAGCCTGTCCCCAATGTTATTCAATCTGTATATTGAGCAAGCAGTAAAGGAAACAAAAGAAAAATTTGGAGTAGTTATTAAACTCCATGGAGAAGAAATAATAACGTTGAGGTTTGCCGATGACTTTGTAATTCTGTCAGAGACAGCAAAGGAGTTGGAAGAACCGTTGAACGGAATGGACAGTGTCTTGAAAGGAGAATATAAGATGAACATCAACAAAAGCAAAACGAGGATAATGAAATGTAGTCTAATTAAGTCGGGTGATGCTGAGGGAATTAGATTAGGAAATGAGACACTTAAAGTAGTAAAGATGTTTTGCTATTTGGGGAGCAAAATAACTGATGATGGTCGAAGTAGAGAGGATATAAAATGTAGACTGGCAATGGTAAGGAAAGCGTTACTGAAGAAGAGAAATTTGTTAACTTCGGGTATAGATTTAAGTGTGAGGAAGTAGTTTCTGAAAGTATTAGTATGGAGTGTAGCCATGTATGGAAGTGAAACATGGACAGTAAATAGTTTGGACAAGAAGAGAATAGAAGCTTTCGAAATGTGGTGCTATAGAAGAATGCTGAAAATTAGATGGGTAGGTCACATAACTAATGAGGAGCTATTGAATAGGATTGGGGAAAAGAGGAGTTTGTGGCACAACTTGACAAGAAGAAGGGACTGGTTAGTAGGACACGTTCTGAGGTATCAAGCGATCACAAATTTAGCATTGGAGGGCAGCGTGGAGGGTACAAATCGTAGTGGGAGACCAAGAGACGAATACACTAAGCATATTCAGAAGGATGTAGGTTGCAGTAAGTACTGGGAGATGAAGAAGCTTGCACAGGATAGAGTAGCATGGAGAGCTGCATTAAACTAGTCTCAAGACTGTAGACAACTACAACAACAACAACAACAACAACAAAGAGTCTGCTTACACCACGCTTGTTCGCCCTGTTCTGGAGTGTTGCTGTGCGGTGTGGGTTCCGGATCAGGTGGGAATGACGAATTACATCGAACGAGTACAAAGAAGAGCAGCTCGTTTTTTATTATCATGAAATAGGGGAGATAGCGCCACAGACATGAACGTGAATTGGACTGGCAATCATTAAAACAAAGGCGCTTTCTTTGAGACGGTATCTTATCATGAAATTTCAATCACCAGGTTTCTCCTCCTGTTATGATAACCTACATAAGGAGAAATGATCATCACCGTAAAATAGGAGAAATTAGGGCTCGCACAGAAAACTTTAACTGTTCATTTTTCCCACTCCCCATTCGAGAGTGGAACGGTAGAGAGACAGCTTGGAGGTGGTTCATTGAACCCTCTGCCAGGAACTTTATTGTGAGTAGCAGAGTAATCACATAGATGTAGATGTAGAAAGGCCGGCAAGAGGTATCCCCTCATAGCCTTGCCATCTGCCTCTTTCCACAACAAACAGGTATCTTGTGTAGATCATTTTGCAATTTGTTGTGATCATCTTATGACTTAAGAAGACTGTAAATGACAACACATCTGCAAGCAATCGGTGAGCGCTAGTCAGATTGCCTCTTAAATCGTTTATGTACACAAGGAAAAATTAGGGACTACCTTTGGGAACGCCAGATGTTATCTCTATTTTACTCTATGGCCTTCCTATCGTTACTTCAAACTAAACTGAGGCGATACTCCTTAGGCACGTGATTCGATTGGAAGTCGCTTGTAAAGATTGGTGTCAAAATCCTTAAGAAATCTGTAAATATGTCGTCAGTTTGATGTCTCCTCTCAATAGCACTAATTAATTTGGGAGAATAAAGAGATAGTAGCTTTTCACAAGAAAGATACGTTCTGAAATCGTGCTGCCTATTTGTCAATAAATCGTTACCTTCGATGTAATTCACAACGTTCGGACGCAGCATATGTTACAAAATCCTACTGCAGTTCGAATTTAGTGATACGGGACTGTTATTCAGCGCATTACTTCTACCTCCTTTCTTCAGCATTTGTGTGGTCTGAGCAACTTTCCATTCCTTCGGTTCGGATCTTTAGACGACGGAGCACTGTTATATGATTGCTAAGTATGGGGTTATTGTAGCAATATATTCTGAAAGGAACCTAACTTGAACACTTACCTTTAGTTAATGAATTAGCTGCTTCGTCACACCAAGGACATCTGTTTCTGAGTTAATAGTGTTGGCAGTTATTAATTAGAATTTTAGAACATTTACTTCGTCTTCTTCGGTGAAGGAGTTTCGATTAACTATGTTTTGTATCTCTGTTTTAGTGGCACTGTCATCAGTAACATTGCCACTGACATCGTGCAGCGAAAGTATATATTGCGTCTTGCTGCTGGTTTACTTTAGATACAACCACAATTCCTTTGGGCTATGTGCCAGGTCTCGAGACAGAGTTCCGCTGTGGAAACAATTAAAATCATTTCACATTGAAGATCCGGCTGACATAAGAGATTCTTTAAAACTTAATGGATCTTGTGTTGTTTTAAATATGGCATGTTTCACCGTTGCTTCTGCAGATGTGTTCTGACCTGTTTTGCGTACCGTATTAATCATTTATACCGATGTCTTCAGTGTTTTATATGATGATGTGTGTTGCTAAGAAATGCTGTCGTAAAATAGGCTCACGCTTGCACAATCCCCAGCAAATACCCCACTCCACACAATCTCAGGGTTACAGAGATCATCTGGACTTGATTTAATTCTGCCGCAATAAACCATTGTTGCGCCCGTTAGTAACATATGTAGTGTGAGTCTTACAATGCGTTTCAGTATCTTTGGCAAACTCGAGGTTTTGTTTTATTGTGAAATGTAATCCAAAAACTGACCCGTTTGTCTGCAGGCGTTGTATCACTCTTCATAGCAGAATTTGAGTCCCAACGCTTTGCTCTGTATTATGTCATTTTGTACTTACCTAGATTATGATGGTATCGATCTCAGTTGTTATTGTGGAAACATTACCCTTCTCATGGGGTAGGCTGGTTAGCTATATAGCCATTGCTCAGCACACAGATGATATGGGGCACACTAATATTTTCCATACAAATCTAACACCCAAAGTCGTATTTCCAGTGTTGTAATTGTAAAAAAAAAAAAAAAAAAAGGCGTGCTTAAGAATTCATAAATGCTTCGAAGTCTATCGTTGTCATGTAAGATTATCGTCTCTGTATGAATTTAGTTACAATCACCGGTCTATTTCACACACTAAACATGTTTCTCTGTAGTCGTATTTCCTGTGTTGTAATTGTGAGAAAAAGGCGTGCTTAAGAATTCATAAATGCTTCGAAGTCAATCGTTGTCATGTAAGATCATCGTCTCTGTATGAATTTAGTTACCTTCACCGGTGTATTTCACACTCTTAACATGTTTCTCTGAAAAATTCTAGCTAAATGCTAGATGATGCAACAAGTGACGGTATTTTCAAGTTCTCCAATATTCTGATTATTTAATGTGAACGAAGTGGTTGAGTCCATTAGTGTGATGACGCTTGTTGCATAATTTGTTGCATCACACTTTTTGGAGGGAAGAAAGATCGTACCAAGTATTACAATGACGATGAATATTGATTTGTTACATTTGAGCGAAGAATGCATCACGATATACGAGTGCTGCACTTGCTGGATTTCTCATTTCTCTCAGTAATAACCTAGGATGAGTTTTTTATTCATGCGATTCACATCGATTACATATAGCCTTTGTAAATGACATCGTATCACGACACCCTACATTATTGACATACATTTCACCGTCACATAGGGACATTAATTTCGACGACGTTCTTGCAGCCTTTCGGCTGCAAATAGCCTGTTAGCTTGTGCTAGTTTTCGCCCTTTCTCTCCCTCCGTCCTTTGTGGCCATATTGATTCATGGCAACACAAACTCGACAAAACATTTCACCATTATAGGTGACGCATTCTCTGCTCTCTATCACACCCACGTGCGCACGCACACACTCACTCACACATGTTACACACATATACAGCAGAGCTGCGCACGTACAGCAGGACTGTAGCTGACTACAATCGTTTCTAAATTGACTACGCACTGCTGCCGTGTACGTAGTTTCATTTCCATTAAAGCAGCTGTATCGTTTATTTGGCCACAGTTCTTCAATTAATTTTTAAGATTTTGAACATGAAAACTTATTCAGATTCATTACCTGCTATATTGTTACGAGCGAATTCCGTGGTAATGAGATTATGAGTGCATGGTAGGTCCAACTTTGTGGACCAGGAGTATCATTTAAAGTAAATGAGACCTCTTTTAGCCAGAACGTACTGCTTACGATATTTGCGTTTTCCTCACGTTTATATCTTCCTTCACGATGAGTTGATTGAGTCTGTGGAACAAATTTTCTAACAAACTAGCTTCAGACTCTGACGAAGTCGTGACTCTTATTTATTTCTCACGAAATTGTGGTTGTGCAAACATGTCTGCAGCTGTTAGTGTCACAAGGTATCTCGTGCCTCCAGAATACGATCTTCGAACATTCGAACACGTCCATACCCAGGAACAGATAGGGACGCGGATGATGGAGAGCAGACTGAAGGGTAAGAGGCATGTACTGAAGAATTAGAGCACAAGGGAGTGGGGTACTAAAGAGCTGATCAATGGTGATACGCTTTTCCCAGTTCACTGACAGTTTGGATACTTCGATAAAAGGGACGGATGACCATCCCTGTATGGTCTCTTCAGTCTCACAAACCAACCAACTGCGATAAAGAACACCAATAAAAAACGACACAAAAGGCATTTCAGTTGAAGAGCAGTGTACAATTCTATAAAGAACTATTGGAAAGACAAACACACATGCTACGACGTTAACTGATACTAAGCTTTGTATAAGGGAAGAAGTACTTTATTGGATCGAAGAAAGAAGAAAGTACGAAAATGTTCATGGGACGATAGGGATACAGCAATACAAATAATAAGTGAAATAAATATGCAGTGTAGGGAAGATAAGGCGAAATTGTTGCAGGAAAAATGTCACGTACTGTAAAGCAAAGATTGTTGGAAGGACTGACTCAGCATAAAGCTTCAGAACAAATTAAAATCAAAGGTGGAAACATTAAGATTGGAATGGGAATCCCACTGTTAAGAGAGCGGATTGGTGGAAAGGGTATTTAGAAAGTATATATTAGTGGGAGGAACTGTCTGATGAAATGAGAGGAAGGATTCGATATGGAAGAGATAATAGATTCAGCATTAGAATTAGAATTAAAAGAAGCTTTGGAAGAGTCAAAATCAAATAAGACAGAAGGGATAGACAACATTGCACCGGAATTTATAAAATCATTGGGGGAAATGGCAACCAAACGATTATTCAAGCTTGGGTGTACAATACAGGAACTGGTGACATATAATCACAGGTTCTGGAAAAAAGGCACCTACACATGACAACACTGAATATTACAACAGCTGATAAGTGAGATATGCTTCACACAATCAGTTTCACAGTTCATTCTTCAAAGTTGTGGACTAGAATAACATTTAGATGAACAGAAAAAGGTGAGGTTCTGTTAGATGACTGTGAGTTTGGCTTTAGGGAAGGTAAAGCCACCAGAAAATATAAAGAATGGAACCAAAACTGAAGAAAAATCAAGACACGCCCATAGGACTGTCGACCATGAGAAAGTGTTTGACACTGTAAGGTAAAACAAGATGTTCCAAATTCTGAGAAAAGTAGGAATAATCTGAAGGGAACGACGAGTAATATACAATAACTACAAGAACCAAGAGTGAACTATAGAAGTGGAAGACCAAAAAGTGATTAACAAAGGTATCAGATCGGGTCGAAGTCTTCCGACTTTTATGTTCAATCTATACATCGAACAAGCAATGACGGAAATAAATGAAAGGCTTAAGAGGGGGACCAATTTTCATAGTAAAGGGATATCAATAGTAAGACTGGCTGAAGACATTTCTATCCTAAGTGAAGTAGAAAAAGAATTATAGGATATGTTAAACGAAATGAACATTGCAATTAGTATAGAATATGGACTGAGAGTAAGCGAAGAAGGAGAAGAGGAATGAGGAGTAGCAGAAATGAGGGTAGTGAGAAACTTACATCAAAATTGTTGTTCACGAAGTAGACGAATTAGCAAGATCCCCTACCCTAGAAGCGAACTAACCCATAGTGGACGAAGCATTTAGAATATAACTACCAGACTGTCACTCTACGTTAAGTAGCCTGCATTTCTGGCCTAGGAAAGTCTGCAGATGTCAAACTTATGGTTTCATGTGATGTAGGAACGTCGAAGAATGTATCATTGCAACGCAGGATTATGTCATAGCCGCGGGGTAGCCGCGCCTTGCCACGGTTCATGCGGCTACCCCCGTCGGAGCTTTGAATCAGTTAGATTAAGTAGTGTGTATGCCTAGGGACCGATAACCTTAGCAGTTTGGTCCCACAGGAACTTATGACAAATTTCCCAATTATGTGGTAGTGAATCACGGACAATGGGGAAACCGATATGGAAGAGATTCGAATTGTGAAGAATGTTGTGTTACAGAAAGATGTTGAAAATTAGGTTACCCGATAAGATAAAGAGTAAAAAGGCACTTCCCAGAATTGGCGAAGAGTGTAACCTCGAAGTTTGCTTATCCCGCTAAGCAGACTGGTCTTGTAGAACCTGTTGCTTGGCCCGACAAATCTCTGGATCTTAAACGCTGCGTTTCTGCCTTTGGGGCAGTGTCAAGGAATTCATTTACGGTGTTGCAACTACAGCAGCGCACTGATCATAGCTGTGCAACTGTGAAGAATGGGATGAACTGAGCCTGAACTTCCCAAGAGCATTAAGAAGTCGAGAAAGTCACTGTCTTGATGTGTATGGACATTATTTTGAAATGACCCGGTGAGCCGTGGCAGGGTTGCTGGCGTCGCCTTTCGGATTTCTGGCTCCACTAGCTCGATCTGTCCCTCTTGTTTGAGGACACTTTTTTGAGGCGTGACGAGTTGGGAAGTGATAACGGAGTGAGGAGGATGGTGAAAGAAGTCCGCCTGGCGATAAAAGCGAGCACTAGCGCAGGCGTCCTGTGCATATGGGCCGGCGAGTGGTGGCTGGCCATATTTGTAGGCCTATTTTAATCCGTGGCTGGCTTTGTGTCCCGTCTTCGTGCGTAGACTGACTAGCCAGCTCTGGGACGTAGAGTTGAAGCCAGTTTCGCTGTGCTGAATTATGGGCTCCAATTGGAACTGAAAAGCTTCAGCTTCGATTCGGCAACTTCGGTTAAGTTTTGGACTTCGACATCTTTAATGTTATTTTCTAATTGATACCTATAGGTTTGTTGCGATCATTGAGACTTCTTTTTTCTGATCTGCTTCACCACCAGTTGATTCCTTGAATTATAGCTGTTGATTGTTTTTCCTGATCTGTTACTGGCCTTGGTTGTTTGTTAACAGGAAATCTTAAATGGTGTGAGCCGATGGTGTTTCCTGATCCGGAGCAATGACTGTTCTTCTATACTCTGGTCGGACAGCCAGCCCCCCAACTTCCATTGTAACGCAGTGTGTAGATGGTTGGATTCCAGAAGAGCTTCCTACCAATCGTCTTCGAACATTAGATAAGTACCTTTCTCATGTAATGTGCCGGTTTTGAGACACCTACGGGCATTGTAGACGTCGTCCAAGCTGTAGAGCACGACAGATATGATTGTCAGTATAATAATTCTACTTGAACACAGATTTTAGGTGATACAGTTCTTGTGTCAAACTATCTGCGTCTGAGAAAGCGTAACCCCTTTTTACCAATGTACGTAGGAGCCCATTGCGTTGGTACGATCGATAACAACTCGATGCTTTTAGATATCGGTCGGTATGCGTGGACATACGATAAGCGCTATGTCCAAATGTCCATCGTGAACTTAATATTGGGATGCAGACAACAAAAATGATCTAGGAAATGATCCAAAGCGTCCCTCCGATGTGGCCATACGATGAACGTATCGTCGGCGTGGTTTTACGAGCGCCGTCTTCAGTTCCATGTCCTTAAAATCTTCCATGAAGAAATAGGTGTCTATAGTGGATAATAGCCACTCCATCAGTTTGTTCAACCTATTTGTCGTTAAATAAAAAATACGTCGACGTCAACACATGGCGACAAAGCTTAATTGTTTCTTCGTTCAGTTTTTCACCAATTAACTGCAAAGAAACTTCAAGAGGAGACACAACCTCAAACGTAACGAGCAAATCCCTTAGACTGTGACACGAAGGCCCCAAACAGTGAACAGAAGCCAGAGAACTGGAAATATGGTGTTCACGTTTTCCGACGTGGGTGCTGAGAATGGACGCTAAATACTTGGCTAAGCCGTAAGTAGGAGCGCCCAGATTGCTAACAATAGGCCGAAGAGGAACTCCTTGCTTGTGGATCTTAGGCAAACCATGTAATCACGACTAGTTGCTGCAGTCCCTCTGAGATTATGGAGTATGAAATGGAAGCTGTGTCTGAGAAAAGGGAGAGACAGTTTTCTAGTCTATACTCGATGTTATTCGATCTGTACATTGGGCAGGCGGTGAAGGAAACTAATCAAAGCCTGTTACAGGAAATACAGTTCAGGGACACTATATAAAATCTTTCAGTTTAGACAATGGCATTGTAATTCTGAGACAGACAGTAGAGAACATCGAAGAGCAGGAACATGGAATGGATAGTGTCTTGCAAGGAGAATACAAGATGAACATCAAGGAAAGCAAAACGAGGATAATGGAATGTATGAAAAACAGATAAGGTGATGCTGTGGGGATTAGATTAGGAAACCAGGTACTTAATGTAATACACGACTTTTGTTATTTGGGTAATAAATTAAACAGCGATGGCTAAAGTAGAGAGTTTAAAATATATAGAATGGCAATGGCAAGAAAAGCGTTCTAATGAAGAGAAATGTGTTAACCTCGTATATGGATTTAAGTTTTACCAGGTTTATTCTGGAGATATTTTTATGGAGTGTAGCAATAAATGGAAGTGAAACACGGATGATAAACAGATTTGACCAGAAAAGAATATAAGCCTTGGAAGTGTGGTGTTACAGAAGAATGCTGAAGATTAGATGGATAGATTACATAACTAATGAAGATATACTGAATAGAATTGAGGAGGAAAGAAATTTGTGGCACAACCTGACTAGAAGAAGGGACCGATTGACAGAACACTTTCTGACATCAAGGGATCACCAAAACTGTAGAGAGAGAGTTCAATAGACGAACACATAAATCTGATTCTAATTCGGAGATGAAGAGGCTTGTAGAGGATAGAGTAGCGTAGGGATGTCCTCAAACTAGTCTTCTGACTGAAGACAACCACAGCAACCGTTAATCCAGCCGCGGTCCAGTGGCAGCTGATCAGTGGAGGCAAGGGAGGCTGGGCCTCCTCACTTTTCGGTGGTATAAGTGGTAGTAGTGGTAGTAACAATAATTATTTATACAATCAATCTGTTTTCTTTGCGTTTATCAGCGTGCAAGAAAACGTTATCTTGTGTTCTAAATCATCAACACTAGGGAACAAGTACAGATGCTTAAACCTAACCAAAGGCAAACAGTGCGACGAAGCCTATGGTGAAGAGACCAGGCACATGTTAGGCAGCCTGTAAACACTCGGTTGCCATATTAAACATGACATCATATCATAAACAGAAATGAGGTACAGGCTGGCTTCCAAAGCAGGGGAGGCCTGTACATGTGGTGCCCAGTCTCTTAGTTTCTCTTATATTTGCGGTACTGTGTGCCGCGAATATTGATGAAACCCTACCTTTTACATGTGTTGATGTAAGGATTTCGAGTGAGGACATCGTTTCTTCCTAGCAGTAGCTAACGTTTTAAAGGATGTGTGAAACTGAAAGATAAAATCTTTTAAAATAAGGTCGTCCAACATCGGCACTACAGTTTCTTCAAAAAGATAAGTCCAAACCACGTGCCTTGCAAAGTTCATGGTATGAGCACCACCAGTGATTTTGTGCCAGCTATACAAAGTCAAAATTATTTTGCTGGCCAAATTTGCTCTTAGAACTAGACAAAACATTTTTAATTTTTTTGAAAGGTTCAACAGCCTAAACGTGTTTTGAGGATGAAAACTTCTGTCCAAGTAGGCTTTAATCTTATTTCCACCCATGCAGTTGGCCAGTTTCAACCATAGCTAAACTTGAAGCTGAAATAATGAACTTGGAAATGACCCTCGGTTGAATTGGCCAACTGCACAATTAATGAACAAAATAAAGCCTATTTGGACCATGCTTTCATTCTCAAATCGATAAAAGCTGTTGGTCTGGTGAGAGTTTCGACGATCTGAAGATTCTGACCAGTGGTATAGCATGGGTTGCTTCTCATAAAGATCGTTTAAGTAGTTTTCTTTCATATAAAGAACCATCCAAACAAGTGATTAGTACTTCAGAGCTACTTAATAAACATCAGGAAGCTAATGAAAATCAGACACAGGGGTGCAGTGAAAACGATCAGAGATATAATGAAAATTCTAATTGACAAATCTGTTGCGTAAGCAGGACGTAGCTTTCAGAGATCGTTATCAGACATAAGGTTCCTTGAATCCCGGAAAATTCAGAGCCAGGTTTAAACTTGTGCTACACGGCAGCGAAGAGCTGAAGGCACATTGGAAGAAAATTTACTTTTTCAGGGGAATTTCAAAAACTATACAGGACTAAGTACAAATGGATCAAATGGCTCTGAGCACTATGGGACTCAACTGCTGGGGTCATTAGTCTCCTAGAACTTAGAACTACTTAAACCTAACTAACCTAAGGACATCACACACATCCATGCCCGAGGCAGGATTCGAACCTGCGACCGTAGCAGTCGCACGGTTCCCGAATGCGTGCCTAGAACCGCGAGACCACCGCGTCCGGCCAGGACTAAGTGACTGCATGTATACGTGAGGAGATTTGTGAATATATACACTCGAGTTTGGATAGAACCTTATTAGTGCATACGTTGTTGGCCGATGCAACGTTCCGGACAAGTCACAATGTTCTATTCTTGTGGAATCACTGGATTCGTATCTGTAGCATTTTCTTCGTTCTCAGGATGTTATCGAAGCTAGAACTGGTGCTGCCGCTCTGTTCATTGCGCTTAGTGGCGTGTTTTGGAATTATGACATGAAGAACAATCTGATGGCGCCAACGAATGATGGTGCCTCCGTTCTGGTGAGAGAACTAAGTGGTCTGCAAGCTAAGGCCGCGAAGCTCTTTTTACTCATTTTTTGCACATAGTTTAAGTTTAGTTTTGCATAAGAGCTATTCTTGTATGAGACCAGCAGGAATTTTTTTCCTCAGCGCTTCAAGGTATTCCAAACTTCAGGCTTTCTTCCTCCGGTCTTCTAAACGTACAGCGAATCTCGGCAGTGTTGTTGTTTATCACTTTCTTTCTTTCTAACAGTCAAACGAGATGGAACTGTAACGCTAGAATAAAACCTGCCATTTATGAAAACCGTCCACGGCTAACTGAGATTTATACTCTAGTGCGAGTACAAGAGAAGCCTTTGATTTCAAAAATAGTCCCCTACACTTTAATCTTGATTTTCTTCTTTCTGTTTTCGAAGGATATTTTATAGTCTGAATTGTTTTCGAACAGTCTTCAGAAAAAAAACCATAACGCACATTTTTGCAACAGATCTGTCCCCGGATGCATAGCTTACATGAAAACTTAATAAATGAAGATAAATTTGTCGACTTATCAAATTACACGAAATCCTCGACTAATTCTCAAGCTGCAGCTTCTATGACTATAGCTGAAGTGGTGAATGGGTAAACTGGCAGTCCATCGATGTAAATACAAACAGATGTACTCCGAGGACTGGATAATGCTTCAAATGGTTAAAATGGCTCTGAACAGTATGGTAAATAACTTCTGAGGTCATCAGTCCCCTAGAACTTAGAAGTACTTAAACCTAACTAACCTAAGGACATCATACACATCCATGCCCGAGGCAGAATTCGAACCTGCGACCGTAGCGGTCGCGCGGTTCCGGAATGTAGAACCACTCGGCCACCCCGGCCGGCAGACTGCATAATGTTTTAACAAAAGTGTAATAAAGATTTTTCACATTCTGATAAACTCCTCTTCCTGAAGTTAGATGATACTACTCAATTCACCAACTATGGTGAGATGTTTCCTGTAGACGGTGGGGATCCATAATGACAAACATATGGCGTCACTCACAGTTGCGTATAGAACTGGAGACTGCCAACAAAAATAATATTTCGCTCCACCAGTGTGGGTGACGTTATCAAAAGTGTGACTCAGTATAATACGGATCAAATTCGTCTACAGCCTTTCAAACAATATCGTCTAATTAATGGGATTTCCTCAACAAGTGCTTTAGTTGAAAAACGTTTTTCTTGCCTAAAACGCATAAAAACGTATTTGAGGAGCAGTGTGGTCCATCATCACTTATCACCTCGTGCTTGTATCTCAGCTTAAGATGTAGTACTCAGAATAATCCGAGACACATGGTACGACGATATCAACCGAGAGCTTAGAGAAGAAGGACACTATAATGAAATTTATATACAACTGACAACGCTACAACGTGCACTCTAACAGTTCGTTTGCAAATAAAAGTGAGTTTTATTATTAATACTATTTTTATTATTAGCAGAAGTAATAGAAATGGCAGTAATCGTCGTCTTGGTATTAGTGGTAGTAGTAATGCTGGTTGTCGTTAAGAACACGAGGTATGTGTTTATTAAGCGACAGATGTAAGACAGGGATGTAGTCTGCCGCCCCTAATGTTTAATGTGTACATCGAAAAAGCACTAACAGAAATAAAATAAAGGTTGTGGAATGGAATTAAAATTCAAGGTGAAAGGATATCAACGATACCACTCGCTGATGACATTGCTATCCTGAGTGAAAGTGAAGAAGAATTACATGATCTACTGAATGGAATGAACATAGAATAAGGATTGAGAGTAAATCGCAGAAAGAAGAAAGTAATGAGAAGTAGCAGAAATGAGAACAGAAAGAAACTTAACATCGCGATCGATGGACTTGAAGTAGTTGAATTTAAGGAATTCTGCTAAGTAGGCAGCAAAATAACCAATGATGGATGGAGCAAAGAGGACATCAAAAGCAGACTGTCAATGGTAACAAGGACATTTCTGGCCAAGAGAATTTTACTAATATCAAAATATGGCTTAATTTGAGGAAGAAATCTACGATTGGAGTACAGCATTGTGTGGTAGTGAAACAAGGGCTGACGATAAACCGGAACAGAAGAGAATCGATGTAACTGAGATGTGGTGCTATAGACGAATATTGATAATTAGATGGACCGACAAGGTAAGGAATGAGGAGTTTCTGCACAGGAATATGTGGAGAACACTGACAAGGAGAAGGGGCAGGATGATAGGACATCTGTTAAGACATCAGGGAATGAATTCCGTGATACTAGAGGGAACTGTAGAGGGCAAAAACTATGGAGGAGGACAGAGATTCGAATAAATGAAGCAAATGGTCATCTTGTGGTATGGAAGTTCTTCTTGTATCCGTGATTGTTATGAAAATAGAACGAGGAATTCCGCTTTATGCAAGACACCTTCCCAGTTTTATTATACCCAGACTTCTCAGTTCTTTTTGTGCTATATTCAGTGGGTTATTTTGAATTCTTACTGTTAATTGTTGTTACATACTAAGATTTAGATAAACTTTTGGTGCAAATATTTAAAACTGTGAATGACAACAACAATTGTTCATTCACAATTGCAAATATTTTGCACCTAAATTTTATGTAAATACTAATATGTAACAACAATTTCACAGTAATAAAATAAAGTAAGCCACAAAAGATAACAGAAAAGCTGCTGAAACAGGTCTGGGTAAAACGAAACGAAGAAGGTGTCTTGCATAAGGTGGAAATCCTCGTCCTATGAAGCAAATATTTGAGGACGTAGGTTGCAAGTTCTTCTCTGAGAGGAACAGACTGGCAAAGGAGAGGAATTCGTGGCGGACCGTATCAGACCAGTCAGAAGACTACCAACCCAAAAAAAAGGGAAGGAAAGGGTATTTTGAAGTACGTTTCCTGGCCTTCCCACATTTTACATCCACAATCCGCCACTGCCATGGTCATATACTGAAACGAGACCTCATTCCTGCAAGAAGGACCTGTTACCAAATACCGGTAGTTTCATTATGTTACCACAGACATCAGCCTACATGGCACATCAGGAATAATAGCGGCAGTCATTCAAACCAGGCAGCAGTGCAACACTTTCAGTTGCACGATACTTTTGTTTCATACTCTTGTTTACACTATCACTGTCTTCATTTTGGGTCAAGAACTTGTATGTAACTAAACCGGAAACATATATTTCCTAGAGTACTAAGCAGGTTGCAACATCTCGTTATGCATGTGGGTACTTGCTTATTGTCCGCAGCTCGTGGTCGTGCGCTAGCATTCTCGCTTCCCGCGCCCCGAGTCCCGGATTCGATTCCCGGTGTGGTCAGGGATTTTCTCTGCCTCGTGATGATTGGGTGTTGTGTGCTGTCCTTTGGTTAGTTAGATTTAAGCAGTTCTAAGTTCTAAGGGACTGATGAGCATAGATGTTAAGTCCCATAGTGCTCAGAGCCAATTGAACCATTTTGAACTTGCCTATTCTGTATAAATTATTATTCTGAGCTCTTACTCTCTCACTCTATAACTACGCTTTCCACCTCCCATTCCCCTTACCAATCCCTTCCACAACCCATCCTTCCCCCTCTCCCTCTCCTTCTTATTCCTAAGCCACAACTCTTACCCTTCTCTCCCTTTCCTAAGCCAAAGCACTTTTTCTGTAACACGCCAATCAGGGCGCTTCTAAGCCTCCACACATATTTAACTGTGCCAATCTGATCTCAGTATTTTCTTCCATAAAAATGAAACCCAATCATATTTCCCAACTCCTTCCCAAGGCACGCTTTATTGTTTGATATCGGTAAATCAGAAAGCTTCTAAGGCCGTTGCAGTACACACATCTACCTTTCCAAATAAAAAATCATTATTTTACTCCCATAAAAATGAAACAGCCGGACAGAATGGGTACGGAAAAACGACATCTTTCCTGTCTTGATGATGGCATCTGCGTAACTGTCTACCTTGTAGGTTATAACACGCATGCTTTTAGCTTACCTGATTGCAGGCAAGTCCTTAGACAAGCACCCTCTGACAAAGTAATCCAGGAATTATAAATTCTATGAAACCCTGCCATTCCACTAAAAACGTGATTCCTTTCTTTTGGATAATTTTTACAATTAGATAGTGGATAGATACTTGGTTCTCTGTAGTTATACGCTGAAGAGCTCTCCTGCACCAGGTCGCGGTAAATGATCTCCCAGAGATACGTTCTTGGATTTGTTTCTTGAACTGCTCGAATTTTTAATATGACGTTGGCCAGTTCTGGTTGAAGGCTTTTCGGAAACTTTGAGAGTTTACGCTTCCGTATTTCATGCTCAACCTTAATGGAAAACTTAACTGAAAATACGTCTATCGAGTATCCAACATGATTAAAATAGCTTCTAGTCGTGTAGGCTAAAGTTCATGTTGAACTTCTGCTTTCAGCCACAGACCAGCATCCTTTCTCACCGCTTTTGAAATTAGAATGAGAGACTCAATAGCGGCCTAGATAGTAATCAGCGAACGTCGTACAACGGTAAAGAACTCAGCACCACGCGTGCCGGAGGTCACTTAGAGATGACTGAAGGCTGGGTTTCGCAACAGTTAGAGGAGATTTTCCTATGTCGGAAATGTTGTTTCTTCCGTAGAATATGAGCTACTAGCCGAAAACACACACTCGTAAATAACGAATCAAGATGACAAAAAATGAATGATTTCGAAAACTTTACATGGCAGTTCATGACTTTCCTAACACAGTAAGTCTGTAATGGACTCGGTAATTAACTCGTGTGGGGAAGAAAACCAAGGAAATTAATGCATATAAGAAGCGCCATCTACTATTCTCTTGCATTTATTGCAGATACATGTCAGAAACTGGCTTGTCTGGCAACTACCTGGCACAATTCCCAACACTGGTGGCATAGTAAAATAATTTACTGCCCTGCGCGGAACTGACCCCTGGAGATATTTTGGTTGATTCCAACGGCACTATGAGATGTAAGAGTGACCCCAACCGTCTTCCTGACTTGACTGAATCACCTGAGAAAAACCAAAACGACAGGAATGTCACGTATCAAGGATAACTATGTCCTCCCAAGAACAGTAGAATATATCGCACGCTGGCTTCGGCTGACTTACCGAAAGCAATCACGCCACACCAGCATCTACGTTCTGTACCCCATTCTCACTGACCTGGGGACAGTCGTGCAATTCAAATCATTCCGCGGTCATTAGGAGTGGGGGAAAGCAAGCTGTTTCAAATTTGAAATTAACCAGTGGTGTTCTCTCCCTCCTGTCGTAGCTATTGTACCGTATCTGAATGTACCACTTACTGTATCGTTTGCTACACAACTCCTTCGCGAGTGCTACTCTCGCATCCAAAGGGACGGGTGAAAGCCCTTCCGATTTTAAAATGTCCTACCTTCCGGTAGTTTACTTCTCTGTGTCCTTCTGTCTCATCACTGGCTGTCTTTGTCGCCCCTAAATCGGCACTCCGTCGCAGGTAGAGGAGGGGGATATCCTGTGGATTTGAAATACTACAAAGAAAGTTCGTGTGAGGCTACGCGTTTTTCTGTACCTCTTCCATTCTGAAATTCTTTGTCATGTGCAGTAGCATCTGTCTCTATTAAGCGGAACAATTTCGTTCCAATCTAAAGAAGCTAATAGTTCTTTCGTTTACGGTTTGGCTCTTGCCCATCCTCTTCATGCAAGAACCTTTCTGTCAATGCCGACGTAATGCCCTCATTCAACTGGTGGAGAGAAGCTTACGTTTAGCGTTTTATTCTCGCAAGGCACTTGTTTGGCGTATTCTAACAATGTGCTCTTCTGGGCTGGGGAAGTTTTAGCTAACAGTTCAAACAACAAACCGACGTTCCAGACTATACTGGAACCTTCCTCGCTCTACCACGTTGATGCGTTAATTTTAGCAATTCAAATAATTACCAAAATTCAGTCATACATGGAATAAGGAATAATGATCCTAAATGAAATGAAACACTGAAACTGGCCCATCTTCTTTCCAGCAAGCTTCAGACCAGTCTCGCCAACTTAAACTTTTCATTTCAGATTCTGCAAGCTGCCACCGACATCCTGCATAGTTTACACACTTTGTCAGTATTTGAAACGGTGACCAATAGTCATGTTTCGTGCTGTCTTTGATTGCTAATCGTAACAAAACTGTCGAGTTTTAATTTATCCTTGTGTCAACCTAACATCTCTACCTTATTTAAAACTGTGTATCGGGATGGACATCGCCCTCGGGGCCTTTGCTATCCCGAGGAAGTTCTCTGCCAATTGAGCATTCCTCATAGCTTTACTTGCATAATTAAAGTAATCGATGATATGAAGATCGCAATATAACTTTGTTGAAACCAGTAATGAGGATTTGTATCATCTGCGATGTGGGCAACAAAACTTCAATCTTGAAAGCCCGTTTACGTTGCATAGACATCACTCTCCGTCTGATGTCGTTGTTGTGTTCAGTCCAGAGACTGGTTTGATGCACCTCTCCATGCTACTCTATCCTATGCAATATTCTTCATCTCCAAGTGACTGCTGCAACCCATATGCTTCTGAATCTGCTTATTGTATTCTATGAATTTTCTCTCCAAACTGACCTCCAGTAGCAAATCGTGATTTCTTTATGCCAACAGAGCCTTTCTTCTAGTTAACATGTGCCACCACAAATTCCTCTTCTCCGCAATTCTATACAGTGTTAGTTACGTGATCTACCCATATAATCTTCAGCATTCTTCTGTAGCACCACATTTCAAAAGCTTCTATTCTCTTCTTTCCTAAACTATTCGTCATCCATGTTTCACTTCCATACATAGCTAAACTGCATACAAATACTTTCAGAAAAGACTTCATAATACTTAAATCTGTACTCGGTGTTAACCAATTTATCTTCATAAACGCTTTCCTTGCCACTGCCAGTCTACATTTTATATCATCTCTACTTCGACCGCCATCACTTATTTTGCTCCGAAATGTGCAAAACTCACCTACTACTTTAAGTGTCTCATTTCCCAATCTAATTCCCTCAGAATCGCCTTATTTAATTAGTCTACATTCCATTTTCCTCGTTTTGCTGTTGTCGATGTTCATCTCATATCGTCTTTTCAAGGCACTGTACTTTTCGTTCAGCTGCTCTTCCAGGTCCTTTGCTGGACAGAATTACAATATTATCGGCAAAACTAGAGTTTTTATTTCTTCCCCGTGGATTTTAATTCCTACTCCTAATTTTTCTTTTGTTTTCTTTACAGATTGCTCAAAGTACAAATTGAATATCATCGGGGATACGCTACAACCCAGTCTCACCCCATTCCCAACTACTGATTCCCTTCATGTCCCTCAACTCATAACTGACATCTTGTTTCTGAACAAATTGTAAATAGCCTTGCCACCTTCAGAATTTTAAAGGGGATATTCCAGTCAACATAGTCAAAAGCCTTCTGATAGGCTACAATTGTCAGAAAAGTAGGTTTACCTTTCCCTAATCTATTTCCTAAGATAACTGTTAGGGTCAGTATTGCCTCACGTGTTCCTACATTTCTACGAATCCAAACTGATCTTCCCCGAGGTCGGCTTCTACCAGTTTTTACATTCGTCTGTAAAGAATTAATGTTAGTATTTTGCAGCCGTGACTTATCAAACTGATAGTTCGGTAATCTTCAAACCTGTCAGCATCTGCTTTCATTGGGATTGGATTTATTATACTCCTCTTTAAGTCTGAGAGTATTTCGCCTGTCTCATACATCTTGCTTACAAGATGGCAGGGCTTGTCAGGGCTGGCTCTCCCAAGGCTATCTGTAGTTCTAATGGAATGTTATCTACTGCCTGATCCTTGTTTCGACTTAGCTGATTCAGCTCCCTGTCAAATTCTTCAGGCAGTATCATATCTCCCATTTAAACGTCAACTGATATGTTTCATTCTGACGCGAAATCAGAGTCACAAGTCTGTTGCAAAGACATTTTGGACAAGATTATCGATTCGTTAATGTATTACTGTGTTTAAGTAACCGAGTGTAGGTACGTCTGCTATCCCATATTTTGGAGGTAGAATGTATGTAGTTGCGGGCCGGTCGTAGGCCGTCGTGTTTTTGTGTGCTCCATTGAACTGTGGACAATGTATTCGGCATTTTTCATTAGATCTGTGCTTCTGATAGTGTTTTTCAATGTAGGTGAATCTCGTTGTGGATGTTAGCTCGCAACTGGTTGCTATCATCTCCAAAGATGTTGGGGCTCACATACGAATGCTCTTCGTAGAAATGTCTTGGCTCAAACTCGTCTATCGGTGGAACCGCACGTGTTGCATTACACGCCCTGAATTAGACACTTGTGACCCTTTGGTTAAATTGTCTGGCTGATGGAAATTTTGCATAATACAAAGTTAACATAACATATAATAACAGAAATGATAATATCTGGAACTAAATTAACGACCCATAGATCATGTAGGCCACACAGTTGGGATTTATTTAGGATAACGTTTATTCAGAAATCAAACTAATAGCGAAAGTGGTACTATATAGAGTTACTGTTACACTGGAGCGCATATCAATTTGACACAGTTTGATCATTCAGAATCTCATCGCGATACACAATACTCCACCTCCATATTTACACAAGAAGTTAGAGTTAACTCCAGGCGAGCGGCTGTTCACCGCTCAGAGACTAAGTCCCGCGATATCACACAATGCGAAATGTTCTAAGTCGTTTCCCTTCCTAGCTGCTTAAAGACCGACTGTCCGCATTCACATCTCAATCCGAACTGTTCCCTTTGGTGACTCCAACCGAACTATTCTCTTTGGTGTATAGAACAGAGCTGTTCTCTACCCGTCTCCGACCGTGTTTTCTGCTCGCCTAACATCTTCGCTCAACTGACTAGCGCAGTTCCCTTTCCTGAAGCCGTCCATCTAATTGGCTACAGCTTATTCTCCATTATTTTACATTTTAACATATTTAAATAATCTAAGCTAGACCACTTTCATGTTATAAATAAAGTTATAATAATATCCATTATACAATAAACATTACATTCTTTTACATAAAACCAACACAATTTCCTTCTTAAGTTTGTATCCCTCAGCTAGTAGCCTTGTACCAATGTGCTTTCTGATAAATAAATAAGGAACAAAAGTAACTATTATGCACTAAACTTTGCAACAACTATTCTATTACCTAATGCTTCAATAAGGTGTCAGCTGTCTTCGATCAATGTGTTTTGTGTGGAGGAAATGATGATATGATGCTTAACTGAAAATACCGATAATTTAAGTTTACTGTATCTTTTAAATAAATAAAGTTATTGAGTTGATATTTACAATATTTGTCATTTTGACGATGCTCTTCTATATGAAATATCGGTCATTATGTTTGACCAAAGCGTTCAGGCTTTAGCGTTCAGGTCTTTGCTACAAAACTTGTTAACTTCACTTTACCACTAAATCCTGAACTATTATAGATAAGATTAATACCCAAGTTTTATTGGGATCACCATCAAAATTTATGGTGGATGGGAGATTAAAATTACTGTGTCTGTGAATTACTACAGAATTAAATAGTTTTCATAGATGTTTCCCTTTTATAACCGATCTTAGGTTCGCCATATTTAACACTGCTATGTCTCCTTGGCCACAAAAAGTTTCTACTGGGTTTCCCTATGACGTAGAGATTCGTCTGTCTCACTCACACACTACAGCGCTTAGGCCTTAATAGTCAATAGACGCCTGTGAGTTTCCCCATCTCGTGTTGAATCTGCGCCCTTTGTGGCACGCGGACCTGGGCGACAGCGTTCATTTCACAATTCCCAAAGCCTGACTCTTTCGGCCATAATTTTAAATGAAAGCGAAATGCTCTTTAACTTACACAGTCCTCGGAATAATGTGAATGTGGAATTCTGAGGGTATTTCCCCACACTTTAAGACCCTGCACACTAACTGCAATTGTCGCTTGGTTATCATCTCTCCCAATTCTTGCAGAACTTCCTAATCAGTTTTGTGGGTTACTTCTACCTTATTAAATCTAAAGTCCTCAAAAGGTCTATTAAACTTTAATACTTGTGTCTTCCATATTGACTCCAAGTTCGTTCTCATACTCATACTTCACCTTCGTAGGGGCCTTCATTGTTCTGTTACCCTCCATCTTTGAAACGCGGAATTTGCTCTGAACTCTTAATGTTGACCCCCTCTATTTTATTTTCACCTAAGACTGTTTTTACTTTTCACTATGCTGAAGCTGTGCTCCCATTGAATGTATCTTTTTCGATTTCTTTAGACTTTTGCTGCGCCCCTTCTTAAATAAGCAACCATTATTATCATACTGCATCTTCATTCGTCCTATCCACATATCTGCGGCCCTGTCGCGCTAGACGAATTCGAATAGTAACGTGTAATATTACGGTGTCTAACGTAGCTATGCGGCGTGTGGTACAATCAAGTATCGAACTGGAAGTGTTTGTACACACTTGCGGCTCCCTCTCCTGAATGCCAGACCCCACACGAGCACTGATACATCTGCAACAATCCGAATCCTCCATATACTCACCACTTGATTACATGTGCTTTTGATTTGTTTCCAAAACTCAGAGCACACCTACAAGGACTTTACTTTTAGAGTGATGAAGCGCTATAACCAGAGGTCAGGTTGTAGTTCCCTAGACGAAGTCAAACGTTCTACAGTGAAGGTGACAGCAAGCTGGTATGTGTTCGTCATCAGAGTAACTGTGTTGAAAAATAAATATGTTTACATGAATTATAAAGATGGAAAGTAATAACAAAGTGAGATCTATATAAAAAGCCTTAAGAGTTTATGCATAAAATATTCGAAGCACACTCCCGTACAATTACAAGATATTTGTAGCTGCCATCAGGTACATGTTGAGTGTGAATGCACAATGTGGGCAGCACAGAATATTTCCTACGCACTAATCCGTTGAGACTAGAGATAATGAACATTATCTCTGCTGTCACGGAAAAATTCTCGTACATTATCGCTCCAAGGGAAGCGTGTATGAAACTTAACGGTAAGAGCTCATTTAAATTTGTAATATGCTCGAGAAGTAATGTGACCTTTTTTAAGAACAAATTACATTTTCATCTAGGTAGTTCTTTAATTCTATGAGTTTGCGCTTTTATGGTTACCATATATAGCTGTTACGATCCCATCAGTGGAAAAACTAGTTTCCTGACACGAGAATCGTGTGTGCTGCTACCATAACGTAATTACTCTTTCACGTCCAGCAACTTTTGCATCGTATCCTCTTACTTCTTTATTTTTCGTTGCTTCAGCCCAAACGCTAGAATGAGAACTGTTTCGTTATCTAATACAGAGTAAAGTTTACATAGATGGAAAGCATATTCGCAACTCACATTGCAGTACCATAAAATTAGAGACAGCATAGAGAGCGTTTCACTTGCCTAGAGTAGGATCTTCTTCTTGCTTCTTCTGACATGATCTACTATCTTCACTAGGTCAGAATGTTAACCTAGATTTGGAAGAGTTATTGCTGGATGACGTCTAGATGCCCATCCTGTTGTAGATGACTGAAGATAATGCCATGAGTGTAGATGGCTTCGGGTTTCAGCATCCTAGATGATGTCCAAATGTCCGATCGCCGCACAACTTTCAGTAACTGACAGTCACTTCGATACTGCTCGATCCCTTACTGGCATCCATAGTGGGAGTTTCCAACTTTCCCACGAGCCATCCGACACACTGTGTGCGTTTGGGGCAAGTGTGAAATCCGCTGGCGTTCCACAAACAACTTGGGAGATCTACGTTCACCTAGACAAACCCTAAACATCCCTCTAGGCCCTAAGAAAGCAATAAGAAACTACGATGTCAAAGTATCGTGAAAGATTGTTCACAGTTTCCTCTCAACAGTACATTGGACGTCTTGTAAAACAGTGATTATGATTTTTAGTGGCTTACACGATATATTCCGGCTAGTTAAGCCTAGATCATCTTTCCCTGTGACAAAAAAGGTTCCATCACCACACCAGTAGGTGCTCGCTGAAGCATGTTCAGAGCTTACAGTTATAGCGGGCTGGCAGCTCTCGCCTGACCCTAGCTGAGGGGGCCCAGGTCCAAAAAACAAGATCACAACCGACAGTGACTGAGCTCTCTGAACTCCTTCGATTGGCTAAGCGAAAAGCCTTTGCACGATTCGTTGGTAACGGAAGTGCATTCTAAATTGGTCAAGATTTATAAGGTACCAACTCATTCATGTGGCGAAATTCATCTGCGACCTACATGTGATGGATGAGAGCTCAACAATCAACCCACAGACGCAAAGACAAACAAATAGTATCATATGTAATGTGACGAATCGACCACAGGAACGTTTTGTTGAAGATGTTTATCAGGTTTGTCGAATACTGATCAAAAAGGAAAAAATTCAAAACCTAGTTGATTTAAAATATGTAAACTAACACCAAGAGCAAGAAAAAACACAGTCAATTCCTTAAAAAATAAACTTTAGTGAGAAAACTACACTGCAAGTAAGTTCATCACATAAGCACAAACATTTTCTAATAATAATGAAAATATGAGTTGCGCACAACAAGTAATGCAACTCACTTACTCCGGAAGGAGGTTTGTTTTATTCAGTATTCAAATAGACTATATTAATCCTCACTCTTTTGATTACAAAACCCGTTCCTCTATATAATCCCCGTTCCGTCCTTACACTACCTTCCTGGAGGGCTTGTATGCCAACGTCTTGCTGCATCAGTAATGTTCTAGTCAAACGCAAACTGAGTCCTGTGAAGTGCATCCTTCATTGCGCCAAGCAGGCCAAAGTGGCTGAGAGGTTCTAGGTCCTACAGTCTGGAACTGCGCGACCGCTACTGTCGCAGGTTCGAATCCTGCCTCGGACATGGTTGTGTGTGATGTCCTTAGGTTAGTTAGGTTTATGTATTTCTAAGTAGTAGGGGACTGATGACCTCAGAAGTTAAGTTCCATAATGCTCACACCGATTTTTTTCCATTGGGCCAAACATATGGAAGTGGGAAGGTGCGCGATTCGGGCTGTAGTGTGAATGAAGAACAGTCCAATAAAGTGTGGTGCACAGATTTGTGGGAGGCCTTGCGTTGTTATGTAGAAGGAGCAGTTAGTTTGCATCTTTATGGCTACGAACACGCTCAACTTGTTCCTTTAATTTCCTGAGGGTAGCATAAAACACCTCAGAGTTTATCGTTGCACCATGAAGGAGGACAAAGAGACTAATCCCTTCAGTGCCTCAGAGGACTGTCGCCGTTAATATACCAGCAAAGGGGGCGGCTTCAGGGTAGTAGTGGCGTGGAGCCACACCATGGATTACCATTTTGTTCTGGTTACTTGTGACGAGCCCTTGTTTCGTCGCCTGTGGCGATGTAGGACAAAAAATTGTCACGATCAGCATCTTAACGCACAAGCAATGCCGCACAGATGGCCGTTCGTTGCTCTTTATGGTCTTGTGTTAGGCGTCGAGGAAACGAGCGGGCACACGGCTTTGAGTTCCTAGTGAACAAGTGTGTCGGCACTAGCGACAGAGACGCTCATTTGTGTAGTGAGGTCGTTGATTGTGACCGGTCGATTATCCCGAATGAGAATCTCCGCACGTTCCAACATTCCAGTAGTCACAGGTGTCTGCGGCCGGTAAGCACGCGGGACGTCGGACAGGTTTGTGAGATGTTCTAGCGATGTTAATGGACGCCACGCCCAACGACTTACCGTGTTCTCTTCACTTTCATTTCTCCGTAGACATTCTACAAGCGCCTATGAATATCTGTGATGCTGTGGTTTTCCGTCAAAAGCAGCTCCCTACTTGGAACGGAACTCCGTTACAGATGCCATTTTGAAGACCATGTATTGCATCGCCACCTATCGTAAACTCATGAAATTATAGGTGCTGAAGCAGGAGTATTCCACGAAGTCCCAAAAGAAATTCTGAGTTTTTTCAATCCAAAATGACAGAGAAAAAATGTGTTGCACCACATGTTGAACGTCCCTCGTAGTGTAAGGCAGTCGCGTGGATGTGATGTCTTTGTCGATTCAATTTTCTGTCGTCTTATGACAGATTTCATGCCTTCTTCAACACTTTCTGCTCTTTATGGTTACATCCAGTACTATGGCAACCTTTCCCTAGTAACTCACCAGTCACGATCGTAAATGATGTAGTGTTTCGTTACTAGTGTCCGGTTTCACACCATAGGGAGATATGATTGGTGACCTGCGTAGATGATGAGCCGAGTTGTGTTATGTACTGGAAGCCAGTAGTCATCAAGTGAGCTGTTGAAGGCTGGTGACTCCCATAATGCGCCACAGCTCTGCTTAGTGTCTGTACAGATCGCAAACGGTGCACCGGTTGGTCTGAAGACAGTGTATTGAGATTGAAACCAGTCACCAATAAGGAAATACGTACGTATCGATGTAATTACTTTCGGTAACCTGGCGGTGGTGCTTTGTCTTGGAGTTCTTTGGCCCACCACAAGAGTGTGTTGGTTCAGAATGGGCCGTCTGAATACGCTGCGCAAACTCAATAGAGAGAGAGGAAGAGGGGGAGGAGTGGAGGAAGAAAGAGAGAGAAGAGAAAGGCTTGGGCGGCACATGTGGAGCAGTCGGCCAACAGCACGAGTGACAGCAGAACTGTCCAGGACAGAGGCGTCTGAGAGCGGCAAGTTTTCCTGTCCCGAAGTAACTATGTGATGTTTAGCTACATATGATCTCGTCAATTCCTTGACGACTTTCACTTATTTGTTGTCATCATTTCCTTGGGAAAGGATTCTTCTAATTGCACCGTCAGGGTCCATGAGATATACTTGCTGTGAGACGACTGTGGTGGTTATAAGAATATAGTGGATGTTAATGATGACCTCCCGCCCGTCATATTATATCTTGATGAGGGACAAAGTGAAGGAAATTACTTTGGTGCGATTCATTGTTGACTCTGGTCGCGGACGTTCGACTGAATCAGCATTTAAGTATTCGTTTGTTTAAATTTCGACAAGGGAGTATCAGTGTGGATGTTTCTAGTTACTATACAACACAAGTTCTGGGGGACATCCTATTTTAGGCTGTTTTAGTGCTTAATCCTTTGAGCTGGCAGTAAGTTTATTAGCTAGATTCATTTGTGTTCTTAAATGGTAAAACCAAACGAGAGTATTTACATGTATTTATGATCATCTGGTAAATGCTTCAGTTCTTCTTATATTTGTGCTTGCTAAGGAAAACTGGAGAAGAATTTCGCCTTATGCAAGTCATCATTTTCTAGTTTAGTTTCCAATAAGACTGTTTCAGTGCTTTTTGTCCTTTCAGTGGGTTTATTTGTTTATTATCTTCCTACAAAATTTTCTTTACATATTAACCTCTAAAGAAACTTTGGATGCAAAATTTTTACATTTGTGAATTGAGCGATAATTGTCAAATATTTTGCATTAGTTAGCGTGTAGTGCGGAGTTGAGACATGTATTAATCAATTGAGGCGTTCTATGTCGTTCTTCTACGACATGCCTAATAGATCTAGTTTCAAGCAAATTTCGAAACAGAGAGGATTTAATATGTTGACATACCTCGCCTGAAGTTATTGGTTGTTTCTGCTGGTGGCCTTAGATCTACTACATAGTTAACAGTGTGGAATCTGTGAACAGCAAATAGTTTATACTTTCTGGGTATTACGTATTTCCTAATAAAAATCTCTATGTACCGTATTATTTAGCGTCTTACTTACAATTTATTTCTTTTTGATGAGGTAATGCGCTTATTTCTTTCACTGTTGTCGTTAGTCACTCATTTTCCTAGGTTTATTTGAGAATCACAGTGCCGTGTTGTGTTATTTTGTTTCATGACATGATCCTTGGAGATGTTTTTGACGTTTGTAATACTTAGCTCGTGTGTGTGTGTCTAAGGCAGAGAGATCATATGAAGCATCTATCATTCTTGATGAATTAATACACTAGTGAAAAGCGTGCACAGATACTATAAGTGAAATAAATACACAGTCCAACAAAAGAAACTCGTCAAAATAATAAATCTCACAAATGTTCATAAATCACAACATCAACATAACAAACAGGCGTTTTACAAAGAGCCACTAATCTAACAGACACAAATTCAGCTGTAGAAGGAAGCAGCCTACTTCAAATGAGCCGCAAATATAACGTAAAAACAACTCAATCCCACAGAATAAAGGATATCCTAACAGAAGCAGAACACATCCGAAAGCAACAAAAAAAAAATTAATATATCTATTCTGATACACTCCTGACAAGAGAACTAGTCACCAAGGACATGAAACCAAAAGCAAAGAAAACAAAGCAACCATAAAAGAAACCTCTGTCACCACCAATGATAGAACCTATGACAACAATTTTAACCAAGATGGTAAGGACGTAACAGCGACCTCTTCTTCATAATCGATTACTAAAAACAGTAAAAATAGTAGAGTACCTCATTTATTAAGACAGAATTTGGCACATTGCAACACCATACCGTCAAATGGTGCTCAAAATCTGAAGATGGCTGATTAAATGGGTCAAAACCAATAATTTTAATAAATAAGATTGTGTGATATTTTTATTAACTTAAAATTCAGTAAACTACAGAAAAAATGAAGGAAAACGCCATTATCACAGAATATGATTAGGGCAATTCACTTGTGCTCATAAAATAAAAGGAATACATTGACAGAGCATTGGAATTCATCCAAAGCAACATCACAGAATAAAAAAGAGAGCCAACAAAACGACCAAAGAAACTTATAGAACTCTGAAGAACATAGAAACCATTAAAAGTCTGATAAAGATAAATCCCAGTGCCCCTGCTCCAAAATTATCCCCTAAAATTCACAAGCCAGGCATCTCAGTATGGCTATTGATATACTTCACCGCTGCATCAAGATACTACTCATCCAAACAGACACACACATAGCTACACTCAGTATGCAAACACAGTGAAAGCAGAAGGCTAAGCAATTGAAATGGATTAAAAGAAAACATTAGAAATAAAGGCATTAGTTTGCTTTTGTTCTACATCTCCTTTTATTGAGTTAAGCTGTTTGCGACTTACAAGACATCTACAGGCATTTACTAAGTATTGTCATCAAAGAATTTACAATGTTTGTAAACAACATTGAAGCAGAAACGTACAGCAAATGACATATTTGACACTGTTGTGGTAGAGCAATGTAAAAAGTAAAAAACCGAATGGTAAATAAAGCAATGGAGTGAATATGAAAAGGCTTGACACAAAACAGGAACAATAGCTTATATAACTGTTCATGTTCATAAACGAAACGAATAAAATAAAATTAGTGCTGACAAGGCTACTCCAGGAGGTACACAGCATTGAGTGTGATTCATAAACTAAGTAAAAGAAGAAAGAATTGTCAATGAAAGTACAATAATAAATTGCTTAAGTTCTTTATATATTCTGTACATACGTGGATTATGCTTTTTATTTTAATTGGTTTGTGTATAACTCTCCATGTTGTGTACCTCCTGAAGTAGCCTTGTCAGTACTAATTTTATTTTATGTTATTCATTTTGTTTATTAAAATAAACTGTTTTGTAATGTTGTGTTGCTGTTCTCTGTTGGTCTTTCGTGTTTATTCCAGTTCTATTTATCAATTTTTCATTTCTTTTTTTACTTTTTACATTGCTTAACCACCAAATTGTCAAAAGATATTATTTACTGTACATTTCTGCTTCAATATAGACACTTAACTTCTCTTCCAGTGTAGTTCACAAACATTGTAACTTCCTTGACGATAATACTCAGTAAATGTCTGAAGACAGCCTTGTAAGATGAAAACCAATTAACACATTGCAATGTTGTTCTGCCAAGAATTGACGGAAGATCAGTTAACATAAGAAATGAAAATATGCCGAAAACAGCAACATAGATTTTATTTGACACATTTTCCATATACATTCAATCGAACAGAAAAAAATATTAATACTGTAGAAAAAATCTGCAGCTACAAGGAAACACGCCCGCAACAAACATATATTTCATCAAACTTCTGTAAATATACAAGAAGTTTCACCCATACTCAACTTTATATGAGAGCATAGGTACTTCACATTCAAAAGCACGCTTTACCAAGATTCAGCAGATAAAATAAACAATTTTATTTCAGTATCATAAATTTACATCAAGAACATACTAATACACTGGTAAGTTAAGCATCTTTATTAAAGTAGTACAATTACTAAACTAGAGTGCCCCAAATTTAAAATATTGCAAAGATCCCAATAAGGAAGTACATGAAAGAACTAGCTAAATGCACCCAGAACCAGATTCATGATTTATCAAAATCATTCTGAAAACACCAGTAATGCCAAATATGAAAATGTATTTAAATGCCCCCAAAAAGCAACTGAGAGCTCCTATCAGAAATTGTTTAAAAGACACCAGTAACGCCAAATCACTTAAACTGTAGGTCAGTGTTTGTAGATGAAGAACTTCAGGAAGTTGGCCCTTGTAATGTAATAAAGTAAAACTTTTTTATTTGTTTGTGACTATTAGTGTAACGTAATAAAATAAAATAGGAGCTGTGACTTATACAAAAAGGAAGCACACATTAATGAAATAAATAATGTAGGAATATTATTAACACCGTAATATGTTGTTTAATTTAGCCCGACTTGGATAAGCACTCAGTAAACTAGCTCAGTTCTCAGGGTAGTTACGTAATGTCGATAATTAATTGTCATTTTCTTATTTCCCAACACCACAGATATTATTCCAATTCGTGTGCTTATTGCACCAGAGAATATTTGCCAAGTCTGTTCTATGAACATTACTGTAATACATAACTTATCGTGGTTTCCTCTCGATTCCCCAATATAAGATAACCAGAGTAGCATCTACAAATGAAATCCTGTAATGGAACTGGAATACTGTGACCAGACCTTTTCTGCCTGGGCTGTTATGTCTTTCTATAAAGAAAATCTGTAAATAAAATTGTTAAATTATTAGTAGCTGCCTCTGGTCTTGTGGGATCTGAAATAATGATAATTGTCCTAACCGACGGTAAGTCGCGTAGTTAAGCTAAAAGAAAAATGTTAAAGATTTTTCTAAGATGGCGCCTAACAATGAAAATTCTTTGTTAAGGCCTATATCTACTTAAGGCAGTCTAGTTATGATACTAACAAAAGATTGACCACAAACACAAAATCCTTTTGACAAAATAACCATTACATTGTTCGAGTTTTAAGTACAACTTACATTATCAGCTGGTACAGCAATATGAGCTTTACACAAGAACGTCATCCTAGGTCCGAATCCAACCATATTAGATAAGCGAATGACAAAGGAAAAGTCGATCACAAGATATATTTATATTCGGCATCAGGAGCCGGAGTACGAGTCATAGATTTTGCTCTGGTAGAATACAAATGGATCTTCAAGCTCCAAAATTGAGGAAAACAACAACCTTAACAAACATAAAATTACCTCTTAAGTTGAAAGGTATATTTTGCAGGAGTTCTGTTGCAGGCCATTCTTATTTTGATAGTTTTGTTAAAACCAGGCTTGTTTCTGCTCCTTTTGTACTATCTTTAGTGGGTTTCTTTTTTAATTTATTTCTGTTTGTTATCTTAATCTCTAAAGAAGCTTGTGGTACAAAACATTTACGTCTGTAAAACGAGCGATTATTGTCGAATTATTTACGGTACTTTGCGTAAGGTACACTCAGTGACTTTAGGAGTCCTATGTTGTAGATTTTCTAAACTTCGAAACGTTCTTGTTTAATGGAAAATTTCAAAATAAAGACGATGTATGCATTTGTTTACATATATCACATGAAGCTGAATTAGTTATTTGTGCTACCAACTTTAGATCTACTACACTCCTGGAAATTGAAATAAGAACACCGTGAATTCATTGTCCCAGGAAGGGGAAACTTTATTGACATATTCCTGGGGTCAGATACATCACATGATCACACTGACAGAACCACAGGCACATAGACACAGGCAACAGAGCATGCACAATGTCGGCACTAGTACAGTGTATATCCACCTTTCGCAGCAATGCAGGCTGCTATTCTTCCACGGAGACGATCGTAGAGATGCTGGATGTCGTCCTGTGGAACGGCTTCCCATGCCATTTCCACCTGGCGCCTCAGTTGGACCAGCGTTCGTGCGGGACCGCGTGAGACGAAGCTTCATCCAGTCCCAAACATGTTCAAAGGGGGACAGATCCGGAGGTCTTGCTGGCCAGGGTAGGTGACTTACACCTTCTAGAGCACGTCGGGTGGCACGGGATACATGCGGACGTGCATTGTCCTGTTGGAACAGAAAGTTCCCTTGCCGGTCTAGGAATGGTAGAACGATGGGTTCGATGACGGTTTGGATGTACCGTGCAATATTCAGTGTCCCCTCGACGATCACCAGAGGTGTACGGCCAGTGTAGGAGATCGCTCCCCACACCATGATGCCGGGTGTTGGCCCTGTGTGCCTCGGTCGTATGCAGTCCTGATTGTGGCGCTCACATGCACGGCGCCAAACACGCATACGACCATCATTGGCACCAAGGCAGAAGCGACTCTCATTGCTGAAGACGACACGTCTCCAGTCGTCCCTCTATTCACGCCTTTCGCGACACCACTGGAGGCGGGCTGCACGATGTTTGGGCGTGAGAGGAAGACGGCCTAACGGTGTGCGGGACCGTAGCCCAGCTTCATGGAGATGGTTGCGAATGGTCCTCGCCGATACCCCAGGAGCAACAGTGTCCCTAATTTGCTGGGAAGTGGCGGTGCGGTCCCCTACGGCACTGCGTAGGATCCTACGGTCTTGGCGTGCATCCGTGCGTCGCTGCGGTACGGTCCCAGGACGACGGGCACGTGCACCTTCAGCCGACCATTGGCGATAACATCGATGTACTGTGGAGACCTCACGCCCCACGTGTTGAGCAATTCGGCGGCACGTCCACCCGGCCTCCCGCATGCCCACTATATGCCCTCGCTCAAAGTCCGTCAATTGCACACACGGTTCACGTCCACGCTGTCGCGGCATGCTACCAGTGTTAAAGACTGCGATGGAGCTCTGTATGCCACGGCAAACTGGCTGACACTGACGCCGGCGGTGCACAAATGCTGCGCAGCTAGCGCCATTCGACGGCCAACACCGCGGTTCCTGGTGTGTCCGCTGTGCCGTGCATGTGATCATTGCTTGTACAGCCCTCTCGCAGTGTCCGGAGCAAGTATGGTGGATCTAACACACCGGTCTCATTATGTTCTTTTTTCCATTTCCAGGAGTGTATGTAGTTTATATCCTGTCACTTACAAACAGCAAGTTTTTTTTATTTTCTGTTTATTATATATTTCTAACTGAGAATCGATTCATTTACATAGATCCTGGTAATAACAGTATTACTGAATTTTTTATGTTATGTTGATTTTTCTTTTTTGTCGAGGTAATGTGCTTATTTCTCTCTTTTCTGTTGGTATACATGCGTTTTCTAAGAATAGTTCGCCAATTACAGTGTTTCGGCTGCCATTATGTGTTGTTACAGCTCCAATGGCGTCCATTTGTTTTATGGCACATTTATTTGGGATGTGACATGGCTACAGTTCATCAAAAGGCCAGTCACATTAACGCCATTGGAACTGTTGATTTCATGGTCGTCGCAAATTTGATATTTTGAAAGTAACACCATTAATCTGCTTCTTTCCTAAAACTCCCTCCATTATTTATAGCCCCCGAGCAGAGAAATATTACCATGTCACGTGGATATTTGTGAAGGTGGTTGAGTGTACGAAGTATGAGTATAAATATTTGTAGTTACTGAATTATCAGCGATATTTTCAGTTCTCCTTCCAAGGCTGAAGCTAGAAGGCATTGGCCACTCACCTTACCGCCAGTGCTGACAGTGCTATCCTATCGTCCACATTCCTAGGTTGCACACTCTGTACAGCTCACAAACAGTTGTGTCTATTCATTATTTCCACCTTTATGAATCTAATGAATCAGAGGAGGACTTCTCACATCGCAGAACAATGTCTTCATAAATCTAAATGCGAAAACATGGATTTTTAAATTTTTTGTTTCTCCGTTTATGGACTCACGTCTGATGAACGGCTATCATGAAATGTCTTCTCTCTCCTTCTCGAAATGCTTTATATGTGATTCCATACTTCAAAATTTTTCTGTTAGTGTATTTCTGTCAGTTAATGGTACTCAATAGCAAAGATTTTGCTATAATTTAGAGAGACTGATCTGTGGATAATGTTCATCTAATGTTAAAATCATCAATTGTTCCAAGAGATGCATCACTATTCATTTGCTTAGTTGTTTCGATGTTCCTGTCCGTTTTCACAGTGGATGTCCTACCAGGTACGCTCTCCGTCACTGACAGATAACCTTCCACTTTTAGAGTAATTTGACACCTCCAAAATCTTGCATTCACGGAAGCAGCTATGACTATATTGCAGCAGCATTTTGCGATTAATAACACGTTCATTTCCTTCATTGTAATGAAAACTAGTCGCATTCGTCACACAGTCTTTGGCGCAAACGGACAATGATCTCTATCCGCTTTGCATAGAGTGTTTCAGTGATACAACACAGTTAACGCACATAATGACTAGTGAGATTAAGGAGAGTCTGTTAAGTTTGTACTGTCCATCTATGAAGCAGAAAGATAATACCCTTGCTTATCGATCTGCCGTCCTAATCTCGAGCGCTTGTTGGTTTCTGGCATAAAAATAAGTCCACCAGATAAAGATGGGAATGAGACAACATGCAATGTATTGGGTAGAAGCCGATGTCACTGCATCAAAAGTGATTAGGGTGTTATTACCTGTAAAGTAGGATTTGCCGTTATTCCCTAGGATATCACTGCACCAAAGTTGACGAGGTTTTACTACCTCTCAAGAAGGACTATTATTTCCTACGATTTCAACGAGATTCTCCCACAGAAAACACATAAATAAATTCTACTGCAGTTTTATTGATCCACAGGATTAAACAACTACTGGAGACCCACGATTCTTCTCATCAGCACTCAGTAGCAAAGTCTTTTGATTTTTGTAGTGTAGATATTGAGGCGCATGAGATATTGAAGGAACGCGTACAATACCCCGTTGTTTTCTTTTTTTTATTCTTTGCCTTACAAGTAATCCCCTATCTAAGGCAATTTTCCGTCTTGAAATGATATTGAACTCAACAAGGAAGTAGGAGTATTTGACAATGCTTGCAGAATCGTGTTTCTGAACCGGGATCGACCTAAGGGGAAAATGTTCGAAAAAGTGCTTTAACATAAAGACAGGCTCTGTTGAAAAACTGTTTCGTTCTTTAACTTGCTCGTGGAAGAGGTAAAATGCATAAAAATTTTCGCTAGTAAGTAAAGACTAGGTGTAAAATAGGGTATAATTTTGTTTACTACGGTAAGTAATAAACGAGCTGCTACCACAGGGAAATTCTGCAAAATGTACAAAATATTATACACGAGTAACGACAGTTTAAATCTTATATCAGACAGAGAATGTAACCCGGATTACGTGCATAATGCGAGCAGCCGCCTGGGGCGCTAGGCTATATGGACCAAACGTTTTACTTTCACAGATGTTTTCAGCAATGATACACGAACATTAGTATCAGAATTTCTCACACAGGGCACGTGGGAGTATCGCCACTGCGGAAAGGGCTAATCTTGCCACTACGGTCACTATCACAAGGAGCATTGAAGTACACACTAGTGTGTAATGGGAATGAGCATTTGAAAAGTTACTCTGTATTTTGTAGTTTTAATCATGACCTGACAATTGATCATTAACTCATCCCTCACACACACACACACACACACACACACACACACACACACACATATATATATATATATATATATATATATATATATATATATATATAGTCCTGTTTTAAAAAGAAATTGCACTGCAGCTACAGGAGACAAGCATTAATCCTTTACTATTAAAATGCATCGGATTTTGTATACATAATTATATCTTTGTATATGTTCCCAACGTATGAATGTATTGAGAGCTTTGAAGGTGGTAGCCATGTTTACCAAAATCAGTAAATTGCACACATTTTGTTTACAACTGATCTTAGCGAAGACCCTTACCTTCTGTCAAGTAATTGTTAGATGTTTTACCTTTCCACTAAGATGAGTAGACTAATCAACTTCTAAATGATCACAACAACTTCTCTATTGTACATAAATACAATAAATGTGGACCTAGAGTCACATTAAATGTATTATTTTAATATTTTTAAAATTTAATGTTTCTTTTCTATTATTAATAAAGAAAGTTTAAATAACATGAATTATTTGAGCAATTGCAGTTCATACTTTATTGTAATGAGTGATAATATAAAATTGTATATATTTTAATAAATAGTAAATTTGTTTACATTAACAATTTACTTATTATAAGGTTACAATCTTCAAAGATATGATACACTGGCAACTAGTGTAAATAATATTTTCACAGTACAGCCCCTTCCTCTTTAAAAACGATCGTAGAGAGATAGCTTGCCAGGAAGCTTCCATTGGCTTACAATATTTTGACAATGACTGGATTTAGCCTCCCTTGCTTGAAATTATCCGGTGTTCATAGCATCCTATTATTTCTCCAAGAGACTAATTGGGGTGGAAATTGTAGCAAACTTGCAAAGTCCGTAGGGGATTTTCTCATCCCCATAGTTTCAGACGAGAAAGTATTAATAAAGACATCTCTCACTTGAGTGTTACAGGATATTAATGAAGACATCTGTATCGTGCAGTGTTGCGTACCTACCCCACTTATACTTTTCAGCCTCTTTTCAGTGTGCAAGTTCAATAGTTTTTTTAATGCCTTCTCTTTCACCAAATGATTATAGAAATGATCCGTTCTGGAAGGAAAATATTAACAGATCATAGGCTTTTATGGATTAAGTAAGGGGTAAATACTCGTTAGACAAGTCTTAGAGCTCTAATGAACAGTGGAGTTGAAAGGAAAAATCAACTAAATAATGTACTTGTTTCACTTACATGGAGAGTGAACGTGGAAATTAGTGTATTTTTGAGATTATTCTTAACCCGTTCTGAAAAGGAAGACTAAAGGCAATAACGAACAGTCGTAATATGACATATTGCCCTGCAAAGCAAAACTTCCTGTACTCTGTAGACAGAGACTTGGGAGTGTTAAAACTATAACCACAGGGGATCCGGAAACAGAAAGAAACCTTTGCCAAATATCGAACAGTTATTACTGTAATCATTGATTTACTGGATGTAAGCACACAAAATGAGAGAATGCTTTTACAACAACTATTATGCAAAGTGTCCGTAAAATCACGGTGCAGTTACGGAAGCTTGTTGTTGCTAACAGAAACGAAGCCAAAAATTAAGACTTTCGCTACATTGGACAGTAACGCAAAGACGTCCAATTGTGTGTGCGTGCTTGTGAAGAGGCAACACAACGAATCGTGTAGCAGCAGCGGATCGGGCAAATAAGTCGAGATGTGGACAGTACAGAAGAAAGTTCACGGTGTTCTGTGACTTCATAAATTCGAATCTGACACCAGTGTTCAACGTGAATATCGTCGCGTGTACAGTTTGCACCATCCCTCATCATCACGGGACAGCAGAGTTATCAGTGCTTGCGTACCTTACGTAAATGAGATCGGATGAGCAATTGGCTACTATCCCAAACGGCAAAGTTAATTACTGCCATTGACTTATCTAACTGATGACGAGAGAAAATATTGTAGCTGAAAAGGAGGAATGCTAAGACAGGAGACTGAGGTTATCTTTTCTTTGTACCTCTCGTTAGATATGAGTAATATACTACATTTTAACAAACTTTTACAATGGACATGACATTTGACAGATTAAGAAACCAACGAAGATTTACAAATACCTTCGAGCTGTTACAGCAGAAAATAGAGCAGAGCGTGGAGCCACGCATACGTATTGACCTGTATGACAAAACAGCTGAGTGGTCTAACCGACAGCGGCACTAGAACTATTAAACAGCAGATGGACGCATACAGTCGCACTAATACAGCGAAAACAGAACAGATGGTGCCGATAACTTAAGCTAAGGAGAAGGCTAATATGGGACTGATTAACCTTTACTTGCTAAGAAGGAAGGAATCAGACTAGAAATTAATATTATAGTGTACGAAAATTTAAATTATTGAACAGGTTATATAGGCCTTCCAAATCATGTGTAATACAGTGATGCTTACCGGGCATACTAGTAAAGAGTATTGTGTCAAATGACAGTAATGTTAAATGTTAGCCAGCCAGTATGATATGGGTAAATCACACAAAAGTAGCGTCGATGAGCAATTACATAGAAAACCGAACTATAAAATTTCTATAAAATTTTCACACATTTTGAAAACGTTACAAAATAACATGTGTGTGTGAGGGGCAGAATTCTGTAGTATTGTACTATTAAATGCTCCCGCAAAAACGTCAGAGTTATACTGAGAGTTTATAAAGGGTAATAAGAACCTAATCATGTAAGTGATACATCGTGGCCATGGTATTAAAGCAGAATGTACACCATAAAACACGAAAAATGGTAGGTAGAGAGACAATGTTAAAGACTGAATAGATCTGCAGATAGAAAAGAAGAATACGACGACAAAACTAATTATTGGGATAAGAGTGCTAATTCAAAGGAGGGACCATATGACAGGTATCATAAATCATGAAATGTCTGATTCTTGCTAACCAACTGATCATTAAGAGGAGTACCACTATGTTCTTTACGTTCATGTCGGCGGCTGATGACCACTTTGATAACAATGCAGTCTTTTATTAAGTTGGTAACCCTGCATTTCCTCACCAACGAGAAGCCAGTGTTTAACGTCGTCTTTATCTGAATTTGAATCCTGTTTTCCTTTAAATTAGCGAATAGCAAAGGTATATCAGCTAAAACGTCCAAAAAACACGCCACACATTCTCTATCCTGAGCCACTTCACACACGGCTCAAGGCACCCATGAACTGATTATCTGAGCTCCTTACTTGCTTCACTGGAGATGCAATTTCGGAGTGCCTAGCACCTAATCAACCAGATTTATGAGAACTTGCCAACATCCAGTTCAACTTCCGGTTTGTCGGTTTCCAACAACTACTCCTTATGTTCGAGATAAGTCTTCAATTCCTCCAAGGTGCGAACTTCTAATGCTTGTGTCTCGTAAACAGACTTTTTTCAGTTCATCCTGCCGTCATGCTCCTGGAGGAGTACAGCTTCGACCCTTGAACTGGATGCATCGTACTGTATTATAAAGGAACATTCAAAATCTGGAATAGCCAAAAGGTTTACGCTACTTACTGCAAGTGTAAATACATCAAAGGCCACCACAAAATCTTCTGCTTTATGGTGCAGCCGATTCAATGGTTCGGCTAAATGAGCCAAATGAAGTAAGGACTTTCTAAAACCGACTGTCATATCAACAAATCTAATTGTATCTTTCTTATATTTTGGTGGGGGAAAATTCTGAATATCGTTCGTGCACTCTTGTTTAGTTTTCACACCGGTGGGACAAGCAATATGACCAAAAAAGCAAATTTCATGATGGGACAGATTAGCTTTAGATGTTTTAGCAGTATAAACTCGCTTCTAACAAACTTTCCATAACTTAGCATAAGTGGTTTAAATGTTTCTGAAAGGTTTTACTATACAGCACTATATCGTCAAGGTATTAGTAATTATTTTACAGTGTAGCTCAAAACTTAGTCAAACATAGAAGAGCTGCTCCTGTAGATCAGTCAAATTGAGCGAGTAAATTCTAATAAATTTCAATCGATACAGAGAGCTGCCACAAGTCTGGACTTACCTGCAAATAGCACGTCGTGGTAGGCTTGGTTTAGATTTAACGCTGTAAAATAGTACACCTCAGTGACCATGTGAAACAATTTTGTCAGTTGTAAGGGATCCGTGATCCCACAAACATAGATGCTATTATCCGACGCCCAGGTCGGTAGTAAACAGGAGTCGACTGTGATGTGCTGCAGGGGGCAGTGGGACCTATTGTAGAGTGCGTAGTATTACTGGAGAGTGTCGAGTGAAAAGGAGTGCTGGAGAGACGGGCAAGAATGGTGGTCGAGTAAATTTACCGAGGTGTGACAGATGAGCGCGTCCCCCTAATCGTCGTGGGGTGGACCCTCATCCATACCGATTCGCGAGTGATGTAACACCAAAAGTGACACGTGCCGAATTTCGTGTTTCGCCTCAACCGCGTCGGCCAGCAACAACCATGAATTGCAGTGTGGATTGGTGTGGAAGTTAACCATCATCATTGCGTGTGATGAAATACCTAAAATCAGCAACCAATAAGAGATATAACCGTAATTAGATGTGTAAGGCGAAGGTGGCAACTGCCTCAGAATTTGTGTGTTCATAGAAAATACAATACAGTTTGTACATCGCAACCTTTGTAGTCCTTAATAACAAACTTTCAATCATTCCACTATTCAGTTGCAAAACAGCCGCACTCGGTTGAAATATCCCCGAAAGCACAGCAGAAAAACCGATAGCCTTTCATGCATTAAGCACACGGTCATATAATCATAATAATTAACTGTTTGGCGGCTTGGATAAATTACACAAAATCCAATGAAGGAATTTTAATCGGGGGTGTTTCAAAGTCTAATAAACAAACTGACTGCAAGACAACATTTTGATTCACAGCACCATAATTTTTCCTAGCCCACACACATGCCATTACTATTGGGTACAAGAAGGTTGCTCTAAGCCTAGTTTAAAGTGGATAATCTAATGATACAGTCAGCAAGTAACTTGTCAATAATCTGGTGGAACTCCTTGATTTTTGGAGGGAATAAACTATTTACTGCTTGGTGAACGGGTATGTAATCGGTCAACTGAATCTAATATTGAATTTCATCACTAAACCCAAATCTATTAATCAACACATCAGGAAATTGACTGAGAACCCTTAACGTCGGTTTAGTTTCGCCTCCTTTCAAATGAGCGGTACCAAATTCAGCAGCATTACATTGAACGTTACTAGCAACTTGAGTGCGGCTGTGATTACAGAGTCCATACATACTGCCAGGCTGACATTTTAAATATAATTTCTTGGCAGAATAATCAAGAATCAACGTAATCCTTATTACAAAGTCGGGTCAATTCTAGTGTCCGATACCACCCGTCGGCTTTGACGAATGACGTAATGTATGATGTTAATGTAGGATGTTATTTTGTTCGTGCCGCAGATTGCTGTTGATGAACATTAAATGATGTCTCGGGATTTCCTCGTTATGCGCGTATCTTAAAAATTCGATGTAGATTGTTTTGTTTTGGTCTCGTAATTTGTTTTCAGCATCTTTTGTTAATAAAGGTAGTCGTGATTTATAAGTACTCGTGATTTATAAGGTCTTGATTTCTCACGCTGTTCGTTCTGGATGAGTCAGTTGTTCTTACTGCGGAAATTCTGCTCTAGAAAATTAGTGACCGTAAATCAACTAAAAAATTTTAGCAATCATTGGGCGTCATTGCTGAATTTTGCAAGTGCATTGTCTGTGGAAATTATATGGGTTTGACGAAGGTTGCGTTATCACGAACTTCCGACGAATACATGTGGAGGTGCAGAAAAAATAACATTTGGAGATCCATATGCAGGGGGACGTGGTTCGAAAGATTGAGGCTGAATTTAGAAATAATAGTCATGCCAACCTACTATTTTTGCTATGAATATTCTTGAAAATTTGTCATGCAAGAAGCAGGGGTTTCGTGTGGCACTGTAGTCGACTGGTTCTCGTTTTGTAGAGAAGTCTGCGGGGAATTTATGAAGAAAAGGGCTCATTGGGGGTCCAGGGGTTATACTTGATGTAGATGAGTCACATTTTGGAAAGAGAAAGTACGAAAGAGGGCACGAGGTTGTGGGGCTTTGGGTTTTTGGAGTACTATTTTCTGGAGGAAAATCGGACAAAGGAAGTCTTGACATCTTTAATAAAAGAATATGTGGAAGAAGGTTCTGTAGTCATGTCGGATGGGTTTACCTTGTACAAGGGGTTGCGTGAAAGGGGTTATCATCATTTCGTCGTGAACCACAATATTCAGTTTACAGATTATAAGACGGGGCCATGTACTAATACAATCGATGGGTATTGCGGAACTGTGAAATCTGTTGTCGGGCGGGGAAAGAGAAGGATTTCAGTTTTGCAAGGCCATTTAGATGAATACTGTGGAAGGAAGAGTATTCCCAAAGGCAGATTATAAGACGGGGCCATGTACTAATACAATCGATGGGTATTGCGGAACTGTGAAATCTGTTGTCGGGCGGGGAAAGAGAAGGATTTCAGTTTTGCAAGGCCATTTAGATGAATACTGTGGAAGGAAGAGTATTCCCAAAGGCTATTGTTTATTTCTTGCATTAATGAAAGTAGTCAGCAAAATGTACAAACCTCGTCTGGTTAGTTAGGTGTTGGTGGGTTTTTTTATGTTACTGTATTGTGCGAGTGCTACTTTTTTGGTTTCTCTGGAGGGAGGTGTTTCTGTCCTTTTAATATTTTCTGGTCACAATGGTGGGCAGACGGGTATTGCTGTCTTTGCCGGAGTGTTTATTTGATTGACTCGTGCTTCCATTTTCTTTTATTTTAAAATTTTGTATCTGATTGAGGGCGGGTGGTAGGGAACAACTGATTTGGGTGATACCTCATTCGTGCCTGTCAGTTTGTTTTTCTTACTATTTTTTTCATCTGTTATTCTGGATTTTGCTTCTTTCGTTAGAGTTTCACGTTCTAATATTATTATTTCTTGTTATGTCCTTATTTCGTTCTCGTCACCCTCGATCTTTCACTCCTTTGGAAGTTCATATGAGGTAAGTTTCTTTTTATATAGCCACTTTTATGTTCCCCTTACCGATGTTTCTGCTACACTTCCCTTATTTTTACTGTCACTCCTGAAGTATCGATTTTACTGAGTGTTATTTGGAGCTACTGTAGCTGGTGCGACTTTCTTCTAGTATAGTTATCGGTTGCAATGTTTGGTCATTTTTGCGTTTTATTTCTTTGCGTGTGCAGTAATGTATGTAAAGGTTTTCATTTTTTGAAAGTCTAGTCGTATTATACTGTCCACTAACAAGGTCATTTTTCCAGCACGATTCTGATATGTTATAAGATTTTTATACAACCAACAGTAATACTGGAATCGGTAACTTGAAATAACCTCCTACATAGGTTGCTTCTAGTAAACGATTCCAACTGTTCGATGGTTTATTGATTAGATCGTTTTTGCAGTAAATGTGCAAAATATAATATATGCACTCGTAACTGCACTTGTGTTCTTATTTATTTTAGTCATCTTCAACTCGTTTTACTGAAATTCGTAAGTAAATAATAGTCGCGTTAAATGTATTATTTTATGGCATGCTACATTCGTTTGTTTGCGAGTATGATCCGTTCAATTCATAGATAGTCGATTGCAAGATCTTTGCCTTACGTATGACGGCATTGGTCAAAGCTTTCTTTCAAATGAGCGGTACCAAATTCAGCAGAATTACATTGTACGTTATGAGCACCTTGAGAGAGACTTTGATTATAGAATCCATAAATACTGCCATGCTGAAATTCTAAATATAATTTCTTGGCAGAATAATCGAGAATCAAGGTAATACTCATAATAAAGTCATAACGTGAAAAACCACTCGTGAACAAATCTCTTGTAACGGCAAAACTGATAGGCTACGACAACCCCTGAATGCTTACGCTACCAGATAACTGGCGAACCATGGCAACACTTCTGCATTGACGATCTGACGCTGCTAACTAACCGGTTGCATTATTCTAAGTTTACATATATCCTCGTACTTAAGATACCACCCACAACCCAAGATGAAAATAATTCTCCACGAGTCCAATAAGGTGCATTCGGGTTAATGGCTAATGGCAGATCACATACCTCGATATGGAAGAAATATTACTTCATTTCAGTGGCTACCAGTCCATAAGGAGGTCAATGTCCCCGTGGTATCAGCCCTTCAAAGCTCCCATGTTGGTCTCCGCAGTGACGAACGTGATGTTCATTATTAAATAGATTATAATTTTTTTGCGTTTCTCGCACTTCCTTCTTCTTTATAAACAAAGTATGTTTTAAAAGCGGAGTAATGACCTAGACTATTGACATCACGGTATTCATCACTGAAGCAAATGCTCTCTATATTTGCGGCAAGCCAGTTGAGAACAGCAAAGGTACTGGGTTTATCATCAAAAAATTGACGTAAATGATCAAAGCCTCTGTTTTGGTGTCCTTTAAGCTAACAGCAAGATGGCACATGTACTTTGTTCAATATATTGCGAGTCTGTACCCTGAAATATTGGTGGTTAGACAGTTCATTCCCAATTTTACCGGATAAATTCTCCAGAACAACCATTACACAAAACCTCGGCAAGTACTCTACTGAAACTACTTTTCCTTAAGGTGTATATTACTTCATGAATAAATGAGCAATTTAAAGTTTACCAGCATGGAGCTCCAATCAAACAGAAAATCACAAGATTAACAATTTATTGGCTCATTTCAATTAAAAAATAATAATGCGCAGAATCATGGGTAAAACATGTCTGATTTACTTATTAAACTCTATAGACATGCCAGTGCTATCACCATTCATTAACCAGTTAGCCGACATCTGACATACGATCCCACCAAGCAAATATTCACGCTTACTATCAAACGATAATCCTTGACATTTAACACATTAAATATGATCTGCAGCTGCATAATCTTATTTTGAAATTCCTGTTACCGGAATTTGTTTCGGATCTGTATTATTTTACCGCCTTAAAGTCCTGGACTCGATGACACAAATGATAATCCTAACTCAATACAGTGAATCTCAGCTCGAGAAGGGCTACTGGACTCTAGTAACACAATGTTTTCCTGCACACCGGCGAGTAATACGCATCAAACACACGTGGCGACACATACCACACCAACGTCAGCTGACACACCAACGTCTATGCTGACTGAGAGTCGAACGCCGCACACATGGTTCTGAAGAAACGTTAATAATAAAATTATTCAGTAGCAGCTAGGAGTAGCTTGCTTAGTTGCAGACCTTAAGGCCTTTCTCATCCCTCGTAACGTGTTGTCTAATATCTGCTATATCATGGTGTTTAAGTGGATTGACTGCCGTAAAGAGAAATGTTCTCTAGTGACTACTAGATGAGACGTAAATGAAGTGCCTCAGCAGAAAGTAATTTCCGCCGTGCAGCGTGTATTGTTTCAGAGGCACTGAGTACATGTTATAAGTGCACAAGACGTGTATTATATACTACGTATATACTATTATTTGGAGAAGCTGCCTCCAATCCTATTGCTCTTACATTCTGGTTAGTCGTCGTGGTTGAATACACGTTTCCTTAAGGCTACATCTAATGCAGAGTGCTTACAAGAAAGAATAGTTTCCTGCGTCATACTAGTGCTAGCTAGGTGAAATATTTTGTGGTAGCTATGGTTAAAATGAATGTAGTTTTGAACGTATTGTTCGTCAAATATTTGAATGAATCGTCATCTGTAGGTGTTGCTGCACATGTTATAGGATAATAGCTGTAGCTGCGTTAGTTTATACTACAGACTTGGGTAGGTTAGTGAACTTTTGATCCTTCAAGGGATGATCGTGGCCTTGTGGCCCGGGTCTGTACTAGCCGCGGCTCGCGAGTTACGGGCCAGCCAGGCTGGCCGAGGCGAGACGGAAGTGAGCGAGCTGGCGGTGGCGTTGGTGGGCCAGCAGCCCGGGACGAGCCAGCACGGCTGCGCCGCATGCCTCTGCCGCTCCGTTTGACGTAAATATGTTTACCTCCTCTCCAGGGATCAGTATGAAAGCGGCAAGCAGAAATACACTTCAGGCTGTCTGCCGTAATGGCTCACTGGGAACAGTCTATTCGAGATAGAGTCTTCGCTCTCATTGAAGAAAGAGGATGTTCCATCAGAGAAGCTGGCAGATGGTATGGCGTACCGCATACCACTGCAAAGAGATGGTGTAGGATATGCCTTGAAAGAGGCACTACCAATAGGGCTCCTGGTTCAGACAGGAAAAGAGTGAGCTCACAACAGGAAGACAAGGACCTAGCGTCTAGGAGCAGAGATATTCCCTTTCTGAACGTGAAGGAGTTGCGGCGGGAGAACAACTTCCCGGGCCAGTGACACGATTCGTCGAGGGCTGAGGGACGCTGGACTGCATGCACGACGATCCGCCGTGAAACAAGAGGTCACCGAAGAAGATATTTTATACGGGCTAGCATTTGCGGAGCTCAATCTGAGGGCGTCGTGGGACAATCTCATTTTCATTGATGAGAAGGTGTTTTCCAGCAGTAACGAGAGTCCACGAATCGTTTACAAGCCGCAAGGGACTCGCCATCGACGCGAATATGTAACCACGACGAGAAAAAGTGGCCGGCTATCTGTTACCTCCTGGGGTTGGATTTCTGGGAGAGGGGCGGGAATTCTTTACAGGATAGAAGGAACTGTGGACAGTGTGCAGTATGCCCACATACTGGAAAATGTGGGGCTCCGTCAGTGCGAATTCTGTACGCAGAAAGGGACGTCACATTGCAAGAGGACCATTCTCCCATTCAGTAATGAAATCCTAAACTCAGATTGGAATGTATACCGCAGAGACTGGCTGGACAGTGAAGAGGGAGGCGTGTTTACAACGATAAGAAGTGCAATAGTATCGAAGGAAATTGACGGAGATCCTAAATGTGAGTAATTTGGGTGAAGGTCACGGTTAAAGCAGGATCAGACATGGTAATTGGATGTCTCTATAGGCTCCCTGGCTCAACAACTGTTGTGGCTGAGCACCTGAAGGATAATTTGGAAAATATTGCGAGTAGATTTCCCCACCATTTTATAGTTCTGGGTGGAGATTTTAATTTGCCGGATGTAGACTGGGAGACTCAAGCGGTCATAACGGGTGGCAGGGACAAAGAATCCATTGAAATTTTTTAAAGTGCTTTGTCTGGAAAGTACCTTGAGCAGTTAAACAGAGAACCGACTCGTGGCGATAACATATTACACCTTCTGGTGACAAACAGACCCGAACTATTTGAAACAGTTAACGCAGAACAGGGAATCAGCGATCATAAAGTGGTTACTGCATCGATGATTTCCGCCGTAAATAGAAATATTAAAAAAAGATAGGAAGAAATCTACTCTGTAGGAATCAGCATGGGTTTCGAAAAAGACGGTCGTGTAAACCCAGCTCACGCTATTCGTCCACGAGACTCAGAGGGCCTTAGACACGCGTTCACAGTTAGATGCCGTGTTTCTTGACTTCCGCAAGGCGTTCGATACAGGTCCCCACAGTCGTTTAATGAACAAAGTAAGAGCATATGGACTATCACACCGATTGTGTGATTGGATTGAAGAGTTCCTAGATAACAGAAAGCAGCATGTCATTCTCAATGGAGAGAAGTCTTCCGAAGTAAGAGTGATTTCAGGTGTGCAGCAGGGGAGAATCATAGGACCGTTGATTTTCACAATATACATATATGACCTTGCGGATGACATCGGAAGTTCACTGAGGCTTTTTGCAGATGATGCTCTGGTGTATCGAGAGGTTGTAACAATGGAAAATTGTACTGAAATGCGGGAGCATCTGCAGCGAATTGACGCATGATGCAGGGAATGGCAATTGAATAACAATGTAGACAAGTGTAACATGCTGCGAATACATAGAAAGATAGATCCATTACAATTTAGCTAAAAAATAGCATGTCAGCAGCTGGAAGCAGTTAATTCCATAAATTATCTGGGAGTACGCATTAGGAGGAGTGATTTAAAATGGCATGATCATATAAAGTTGATTGTCGGTAAGGCAGATGCCAGAGTGAAATTCATTTTAAGAATCCTGAGGAAATGCAATCCGAAAACAAAGGAAGTAGGTTACAGTACGCTTGTTCGCCCACTGTTCGAATACTGCTCAGCAGTATGGGATCCGTACCAGATAGGGTTGATAGAAGAGATAGAGAAGATCCAACGGAGAGCAACGCGCTTCGTTACAGGATCATTTAGTAATCGCGAAAGTGTTACGGAGATGATAGATAAACTCCAGTGGAAGACTCTGCAAGGAAACGCTCAGTAGCTCGGTACGGGCTATTGTTAAAGTTTAGAGAACATACCTTCACCGAAGAATCAAGCAGTAAATTGTTCCCTCCTACGTATATCTCGGGAAGAGACCATGAGGATAAAATCAGAGAGATTAGAGCCCACACAGAGGCATACCGACAATCCTTCTTTCCACGAACAATACGAGACTGGAATAGAAAGGAGAACTGATAGAGGTACTCACGGTACCCTCAGGCACACACCGTCAGGTGGCTTGTGGAGTATGGATGTAGATGTAGATGTAGAAGTCTGCATTTGTTCAGCAGCGGCTCTCTACGACTGGCGTCAACGTCATGAACTGGCCGCCACGGGCGTCTGATATGAACCCCATGGAAAACATGTGGGCTGAGGTCACCAGAACATTAAGAGAGAACTGGCCACGAAACCAACCAACTACGGCGAAGGGTCTTTGGGACCGCGTCCTGGAAACCTGGGAGGAAGTTGCTTCTTCAGGCTGTTACGTTCGACGGCTTATACATTCTATGCCAAGACGCATGATACAAGTTCAAAATAATGAATGATTTTGGATGAAATATTAGAGTCCTTAAAATGTTTTGTTATGTCTTCTTTTTCGTCATTTTTCCTGGTTGGGAGCTAGTGGAAGATCGCGTGGCAACAGAAAAGATACAATATGGGTTAGTTTTCCTTTGAGTTGCCTTTTTAGTACAAGTAGGTTTCTTTTGAATATACAGTTTGTTAAATATTCTACTTTGATTTCATTTATACATTGTCTAGATACTTACAAACTAATCAGCATGGATGGACTCTGTCACAGTAGTTTTTGTTATTTCAAATACATCTCTCTCTTCCCCTCCATCCATGAATACACCCTCCATCCTCCACAATACGCAAACAGTTTCATATTATGTTTACTCGTTGTTAATATCTTCTCTATTCTCTGTCACACACGCTCTCTCTTTCTATTGCATTCCACCAATACTTTATAAACAAATCTAGTGGTTTCCATTGACGCTACACTTTCTCTTTTAATTGCTGCTGCCTTTACTCTCTGTCATTCCTCTCAACACCTATGAAACCGTATTCTTTGATCTCCCCTTCCCTATAACCCATTCTTCGTCCTGAAAACAGTCCTTCCTTGTCTCTCGGTCCAAAGATAAAACGAACTGGGGCACACATCTAAGTAAGCAATACTTCGCAAGCATTTCACGCTTATATTTAGCACTTCTGCACTTCTATCCATTCCCAGATCCCCCCCTCCTTCCTATTACCCGTCCATTGACATCTGCATCTACATCTAAATGAATACTCTGCAATTCACAATTATGTGCTTGCAGCGGCTTCTGTGGTCTGGTGGATTAATATTGTATTGATGGGTAAAACGTGTAGGTTCACATCTCACGCCAGGCGTGGATTTTTAACACACACAAGTAACTCTCCTTCACCTCCAGAACGCCAAGTGCAGAACGCCAGTAAGCTCCGTAGTTCAATATCCGCAGTAAAGATAACATCCCTTCGCTGCCGACTGGGGCAGAGCGGCATTCGTTTGAGCTGTGACAGATAGAGAAACCCCGGCAGGCACTGACTCTGTCACCAGGTAGACGTCGTAAACTAGAAAACGTATTTCATTTAATGAACCAATGGCCATGTAAGTTCACAAGTCTCTTACTTAATTTGAAACTGAGGCGTTGAAAATTGCGGTGCTAGACTGGGATTCAAATTCGATTTCCCCAAGATTGTAAACTCTTCTAGGCCACGTCGAAAGTCACCTATCTAGTTTCGAATCCTGATCAGCACAAAATACTCATTATTTCATTTAAAGCTCTAGCATTTGCACTCCGAACTGCTAGTGAAAAATAGTTGCATTTTCAACGTCTCTTCGTGCGTTGTCAGCTGTAACGTGTTCTTTTCAACTCAAAGCCACATGAAGAGTTTTTTTTCACAAAATTACAAGATCAAACGTTTCCTTATATCGTCTCAAGTTCTAACATTCTTCTCCATCCTACTGGCGAAAACGGATTTGGGTTTGACGTTGCGTTCGTTGTGATCACCAACGACGATGTGTTGTGGATTCAACTTCTAGCCAGCTAACTATTTTCCATCACATCATTGAAAGTACAAACATGCCACTCCTAGCTATTATTGGAAAAGAATATTATAGTTAAAGTGTCTCAATGAGCACGTGTCCGGAGTTTGAATTCCATTCAGCACAGAACCTTTCGGCGCTTGATATCTAGCTAAACATGTTCACATCTCGCTACTGGTGAACCATCAATAGCTATTTATCGTCTGTTCCTGGCTAGAAAACGACGACGCTAGCTACTGGGTTCGAATCCCAGTCAGGCAAAAACAATTCTATCGTCATTTATGTTTCCAACATCTCGCTATTGGTGAAAACATTTGATATTTAACTTGATTTTGCATCCTTAGTTAACAATCGGTTTAGGTGCTGGGTTCGCATCCCTGTCACAAACTTTACATGATGGCATTTCAATTTTAAAAATGAGCGTACCTTGTTCCTTGTGAATGACACCATATTAAACGTCATTGGGGGTAATTCCCAGGAAGGTAACTGTTACGACATGATTCCCAGTTCTGTACAAACATTTTCGTCATTTATTTTCAGAATCTGAATTGATAACCGGCACTGGTGCAAACAGCTATACTTCATGTTTCTTTATGCCTAGTCATCGTGTCTCAATAAGGCACAAACAAAGCTTAGCTTAGTTAGCAATGGCTATATGTACTGGGTTTGAATTCAGGTCCAGAACTACGACGTTGGTCATTTCATTTAAAGTTCAAATTTGTGTACACGCAGCTGTTGATGTTTTACGAGAAAAATGATATTACTGGTGATTCGCGTTAATGTTGAGATTTCCGTAGTGTTTGTTGCCGTTAGTCGCGTTTTTTTACTGGTTCGTCCTATATCCAGTTTCCAGAGCCACTCGCCGTTGAGCGACGTTCGGCACGTGGACGGAAAACCTTTTCGAGAGCGAAAAACTTTTTTCAAATTGCCGTACAGCTTTCTAACTCCATATATTGTCTCAAGTATTCAATTTTGTCTAAGGATTACTGCACGATATATGTAAAATAATCCGTTTTCTCAGAGATTTTGTAATGTGACTTGTTGTAATTAAGGTTAGTTTATGAGTGCTATGGGGTGTCTCATCGCTAAGAATGTGTTTTCTAATATGTTTTGTATGACGATATTAGTTGACGCTTAGAATGAGTGCCATGAAGTCACTTGCGGTATCCATTGTTTGTAGTCAAACTACTGTATCCCACGGGATTTTGGTGTTTAGAGGACCTGAAACACAGCTATGTTATGTTCGTTGTATTCGGCAGAGACCTTTTTTTTTTTGCTGTCAAGTGTATCTGTTACCTAAATGCAGAAATCCATACCTAATATCACGAAACCGAAAAGATTTTTCTTTATTAAATATATTTCCAGCTTTTTAATAGTTTTTCATGCAACACCCATGTAACCATGTTCTGCTGAAAAACTGAAGATGTGGAGAGTGAGGAGCTAGGAATGGGAGGTACCAGTAGAAGTCGGTTTACCATGAAGGACAAAAGTATTTTACGTGACTTTTTGTCAGTGCTGTTCTTGCAGAGAGCAGTATAAATTACACAACTTTACTGCCATCAAGATTCACAGTAGTACATAAGAATTAGAATGAATTGCTCAAAGGGCACTAAATGCACTTATAAAACGTGCGTTATGACTCAGACGTTTTTGCTTCTAGTGTTGTGTACTTTTAACTGTATGCATTTACGCCATTAATTATGATACATCCTGTATACGTACATAAAGGAGCAGTAGACTGACTTATGCAGGCAGTCCCCAGAAAACGAGTTTTTTGGCATTCTAGCAGGCGGCTGTAACGGTAGTAATAATAATCATAATAAAACACCTCAAGATACAAACAGCCTTATACGTTGTGCCCAATTCAAAAGGAGACTATTGCTATATGTAATAAAAGTTGAACAACAATATCATATTTACAGTTCATGTGAAACACTAAGACTGTATTACTGCCATTGACAGTGATTAAAAAGGGTAGGAAGAGAATGGGTAGTTTCCGTGTACAAACTCTTTCCTGCACGCCCTCGTCACGGTTGAGACTCTGGCGTTTCAGAGATTATGAATGACTTGTGGAGATATCGGGCCTGAAGGGAGGATGTTACAGGGCGTGCTATCGTAATATTTGACGGGGCATGAGAGTATTATTAGCCACATGTGGCCTGCCACTGTTCTGGAGAAGCACTATACCATTCAGGAACATGGAGGAGCACTATACCATTCGAGAACTTACCGTTGTTCTTGATGGCCTGTTCGGCATTAGCAACGTTATGCAGTACTGTACAACGTTAATTGTTGCGCCTCAAGTTAGCCAGTCAATGAGAGAAGGTCCATCTTCATCGAAAAAGAAACTTAGCATCACTTTTCCAGTCTTCGGGGCAAGCTTTAACATATGCCAAAGGCTGCGCAATGAAATTCGTTGCTTGCTCCGCGCATCTCAACGCATGTTTCGCGCGAACGCTTACTCCCCTGTCGACTGATTCTCTGAAAGACGCATGGGCGCCCACTGTTCTCAACCCTTCGCAGAACGAAGCTTCTCATACATTATGTGCTCCACAGTTCCTGTCCTTATCGACAGTTCAGCAGGAACGTCGATTCGTCTATATGAGATCCGCCACCGCCGAAACTGGGCACTGAAGGTAACTATTTGCGCCTGCCCAGGGTGTGCTATGTCCAGGATGTCCGCATGTTCTGCCTCATTGCGCTGATACTACCTGAAAATTGTGCACATGTGAGACATTGCTCTGCGTAACTCTTTCGTCCTGCGACTACTCTTTGAAGCATGCACTCCTTCTAAAGAAATTGGATAATTGCTCCTTTCGCTAAACTGCGGAAATAACTCTCCAGAAATGATGATATTGGTGCGAAACCGTTGCGTTCGCTTGTGCATCTGGAGATGCACACATATTCACTCCGCTGGGAATAGATACAAAGCAGCTACAGTGAATGTCTCCTTTTCATTTGAGCGTTTCTTATACTACGCCACAGTACTTCACTCGTGGTACAGTGAATGCAGTACTCAACTGCTCGTGTTTAACTTACGGCTGCCATCGGTCTGCCACTAGCCCAACTCTTAAGACGAGAGGTCATCAAAAATTTTTCGCAGCTGGCCTGATAACTGACAAAACGACGAGAGCGAGCCACATCCTCATTGCGTTCAATACTTACATGCCAGGATGAAATTTCAGGGAAAAAGGTGAATCCCAGAGTCCTGCGTTAATAGTGGGTGAGTGGCATGCAATGCACAAAAATAAGGACAATTTATCGAAGGAAGTGTCGTTAGCGAAACGATCTGTCAGACCTAGTGTGCATCCCTCAAACTAAGGACTAAAAAATTTAGTTAGATTTGTGAAGCTGACTTTTGGCTGTCAGGATATCGTAAAAGTCTGATTTGGTGTTGCTGCATCCAGTCAAGTGATTTACTGGCAAATGTTGTTCAGTCTGTATCGTTCGATATGCTAACTTTAGAAATTTCGTTTTCGTATATGTTTTCTGACAGACAAAAGTTGTTCCAAAAACTGATGCTATACAAGTGGCAAGTTTCTTCAGTATCGGAAATTAAACATCATGTAAGCAGCGGTAAAATTCATCAAGTTTTCCTCTCATGTGTTTGTTTGTGAACAAGCCAGTTGCTTCAAATCAAAGAGCTGCAACTAGCACTTTTACAACGTAACAGATCTTAGAACAGAAGAAGGTCATTCCCAAATCTGTCTGTCGATTCCGAGTTAATACTGGATAAGGGCCCGTGTACGGTGTTTGTAATGGTGATTTGACAGAGCCTGTACACATCATAACACGGGAATACGTCTGTAAATCCTTGTCTATAGAGATAGACAGGCCCACATGTCAGGATTCCGACGACGGGCGAGATTTAAAGATGGAACTCATGACTTGTTGCAGTAGGAACGGAGGGTCTGTTGGCGATTTGGCGTGTTGTTGCTTGAAAACATTTGAAGGAAGTCTGAGTGGTTCACAGCACACGTATTCTACTGTAGAAACTCCTAAGCGCGGTTTAACGGATGCACGAAGTCGTAGTAACACGAGCAGTTGTGCAGATACATATCATGTTGCATACGTTATGTCAAGCAAAGTGCCGCCTGCGGGCCGCATGAAATAACGCCGAGGGTCGGATCCTTGCTGCAGGCCGTAGTTTGGTGATCCCTGTCTAAGACAATAGCACGTTCCGGCAGAGGTCTCTTCAGCTACAGTGCACTCAGTGTGTTTCCTCCAATTGCCAGAAAGTGGAAGCCTCACGTTGACAGAAAGCAGGCTGGAATATCAGGTTTCACATACAACACAAAGGTAAACATCCATCGAAGCAATTGAATTACGACAGCCAACAGTTTTGGGGCTAGTTAGACAACACAATACCTCTGAGCAAGGAACGCACGCTTGAGCGAGACTGTGCACGCAGCGCTCTAGAATCGGGCAGGCGGCGAATGCAGCACAATCTAGCATGATGTGATAGCACTGGTTGCTGGTTTAAAAGGTGCAATAGTATGACAGAACCTATGAATGGGTCAGTTTGTATATCAAATATAAAAGACAAATTTTATTTACTAAAATACAAAATTAACTTCCAAGAACACAAACAAAAAATTTTCTAGTTGTATTCTAAATTACAGAAGTGTAGTAGATTTACCATAAAGGATTACTTGATAGAGTAAATAAAGTAAATGAAATTACTATTTTGAAGAAAAACACACTTGGCTGCCAAAGTTATTTTTTACTGACACGTTTCGCCTTTTCAAGATATCATCAGCTTTTGTTTCCTGTTGCGATGTGAAATCAATATACGTCAACATGGCACTGAAAGGGGCGTGTACTGTCTATACACACATGGATGGCTCATCGTTTCAGCAATAGGAGCTCCCTTACGGAATTGTAGACATGTGGATTAATTTAAACTCAGTATCTGTGTACTGCGATCCCGACATGCGCCTATTTTATAGCATAACACATAACAAAATCTGATGAGGCCCTAGAGCAGCGAATCACGTCATCAAACAATAATTTTTGCTATCAAGACTGTTTCTCTTCAAAATAATCTTTATGCATTTGCTGCACCAGTTATGCTGTTGGAGTGGGAAAAGTTTTAGATGAAATTAACTCTATTAAATACTACATCAGATAGTATTTAAACTGCCTCATTTAATGTCAAAAAGTAACACCTCAGAGTCATACAGTTGAAAGGTAGATAGTTAAGAAAAAAAAAACATTTATGGAGGTGGCAGTCTTGTACTTTTTAATGACCAAGGTTTGCATTGATACTGTTACACCTTACTGCATCTCTACTGATTTCATTCATATCAATCCAATCTTTTATATATTTGCGATTAATTAACTTCAAAAATAAATGTTTCAAACGATTAAACACGAAGGGGAAATACTGGCGTTCAAATGTCGCTGCTTGTCGATTCGGAAGTTTCAGTAAACTGGCTGGGATGAGACCTGTAACTCTTGCTAACAACTGATTTAACACACGAAGTGTTTCGGCATGCCACACCGCACTGTAGGCAGCGGGGGCAGATGTTGCGTCACCAGAGCCAATAGCGCAGTAGAACTGATAATTAGACTGCGAGGGAATATTCAGGGCCGAATGCTAATTGCGGATAGCGTCCACTCTATTGGTCTAAATGTTCCATTGAGGCGTCACGAGAGTTCACTATAATTTATCTGCGTGCTTACGTGGCGAGTGCGTATTTCAGCGCAGCTCAACCTCGCTTATTGGGTCTTGAATACCTGACGTTGCGTTTCGATTTTAACCAGTGGCTCCGGTTCTGTGAGCATTCCCTACGCCGTCCATTAAACACCGTAATTAGCGCTGGTACAGGTCAAACGAGTACCTGAAAAAGCGCATTATGCCTACAACGAACAAAACATATGCAGCATCCAAAATGAATTTACTGTTCTCGTTATCTACTGTTCTGCTTCTTATTAACCGTTAAAATGTAAAAACGGTGGCAACTAAAATTGTACATCAAATTCTACCAAACATTTCGTAATTAAGCACACATAAAATGATATAAATATTTAATATGTAACACATTTATCATTTAATCTGTAACTTGTTTAAATTACACAAATTAGATGTGTCCATTTCCAATACCGCTGGTTGCACTGTCGCAGTCAATACAACGAGGGAACATACTGTTGTCATGGTGCCTATGAACAATTGCTTGGAAGGAAGGCTTGCCGGAAATTCAGTTCCGCAGGAATAAATGTGGAGCTGCAAAATAATGTTTTAAATTAAATGGACAGGTAGAATACGAAATTATACAGTGTCTATTCCTATAGGTAGAAGGAAGCAAAGAAGGAAGGAAGGAACGAAGGGAGAGAAAGTGGTCACTAGGGAATAGTGGAGAAAGACTGGATAAGACTATCACATTCAGCTCCCATAAGCAACAAATTTAGGTTAAAGACCACATTATTTTCCTTCTGCATTATAAAATACAGCTTCTATATCTATACCACCTTCTTTCAGAATTCTTAAGACACATGTCCTTTATGATTAATTTGTGCTATTGAGCTGTATGCGAAAATGAGGCGCTTGGTGCTAGATTATGGCAAGCAACATTAAGTAAATTCTAGAGGAGAGACATATGATGACTCAAGAAGTATCACAGATAAGTTGATGTATGTAAGAGGTATTGTTATTGTATTATAAGGATCTACGTACCTTAAGGTATACTTGTCACGTGAAATGTAGAAAGAATACAGACAATTTTTCAGGTTGTCTTTGTGTGTCACAGAAGTTTCCGTGCTATCATCTGGATTCACTGACCACAAGTCAAGTCGCTTTCAATGTAATATTACTGCCATCAATTAATTCAGGTTTATCAACCTCCTGTTCATTAACGTCTTTTACGGGTTATACAGAGTCATGGAAAATGTTGTTGATGATGCACCGCAGGTACACAGGTCCATGAAGTAAGACTATTCCTTATACCGTACAGAAATACGCCTACAATATTTTGATGTTGAGGTCATAATCCATTACACCTGCATGGGACGGCCTCGATTCTTGCCATTACTTTCACAAAAGTCCCCGCGAACGGCGTATTTCGGGATAATTGAACATGGGAATTTGAACCCTATTAACTTCTGAAAAGTTAATAGGATGTTTTCTATTACTGTATCTCATTTTTTTTATTAGAGGAGGTACGTCTTCCTCCTTACAAAAGAAAAAAAATTGCGAAAGTTGCTAATAGCATTAACCTGCGATACTAACCTGAACAGTACAGCAGTTAAACGACGTATAGTGGTTCATGATCAGTATCTTATAAATTGTCTAATAGTCGTGATTTCATTACTACTTTTACATTTACCACACTGTCATGATAAGCCACAAAATTGCTAGCTGTAACATGGCATGCCACATAGTTACTTACTGTTGATGCCTACATTTGATTATAAGGTGATATCATGTAGATATGGCTGAACAAACACGTCGATAACCCTGTCATCGCACTCTCAAATCAAACAGTTTCCTTATCGGTTCCAGAGTGCGTGTTTTCATTTGAACATGTCGCACTGTTTTCACTCCAAAATGCCACTAGGTGAGACGTACCATACTGAAGCACAAAAATTATGTACTGTGTGCTGGTGCAATGCGTAACAACAGAGTGTGTGCTGCCACCTCTTGATTTCTTCAGATACTTACCCACCACTTGATTTCCATCCTCTATCAGATATTGAAAGTGTAGAAATTTCATCATTGCTCAGTGCGTCGCTTACCATTATCTAACACTGAACTCCTCGATTGTCCTATATGGCCCCTGTAGCATGCCATATATTATAATCAATTTTTACGCATTGTGTTCTGATGGTCCGTTGATATGCTCTTAACATATACACTCCTGGAAATTGAAATAAGAACACCGTGAATTCATTGTCCCAGGAAGGGGAAACTTTATTGACACATTCCTGGGGTCAGATACATCACATGATCACACTGACAGAACCACAGGCACATAGACACAGGCAACAGAGCATGCACAATGTCGGTACTAGTACAGTGTATATCCACCTTTCGCAGCAATGCAGGCTGCTATTCTCCCATGGAGACGATCGTAGAGATGCTGGATGTAGTCCTGTGGAACGGCTTGCCATGCCATTTCCACCTGGCGCCTCAGTTGGACCAGCGTTCCTGCTGGACGTGCAGACCGCGTGAGACGACGCTTATCCAGTCCCAAACATGCTCAATGGGGGACAGATCCGGAGATCTTGCTGGCCAGGGTAGTTTACTTACACCTTCTAGAGCACGTTGGGTGGCACGGGATACATGCGGACGTGCATTGTCCTGTTGGAACAGCAAGTTGCCTTGCCGGTCTAGGAATGGTAGAACGATGGGTTCGATGACGGTTTGGATGTACCGTGCACTATTCAGTGTCCCCTCGACGATCACCAGAGGTGTCCGGCCAGTGTAGGAGATCGCTCCCCACACCATGATGCCGGGTGTTGGCCCTGTGTGCCTCGGTCGTATGCAGTCCTGATTGTGGCGCTCACCTGCACGGCGCCAAACACGCATACGACCATCATTGGCACCAAGGCAGAAGCGACTCTCATCGCTGAAGACGACACGTCTCCATTCGTCCCTCCATTCACGCCTGTCGCGACACCACTGGAGGCGGGCTGCACGATGTTTGGGCGTGAGCGGAAGACGGCCTAACGGTGTGCGGGACCGTAGCCAGCTTCATGGAGACGGTTGCGAATGGTCCTCGCCGATACCCCAGGAGCAACAGTGTCCCTAATTTGCTGGGAAGTGGCGGTGCGGTCCCCTACGGCACTGCGTAGGATCCTACGGTCTTAGCGTGCATCCTTGCGTCGCTGCGGTCAGGTCCCAGGTCGACGGGCACGTGCACCTTCCGCCGACCACTGGCGACAACATCGATGTACTGTGAAGACCTCAGGCCCCACGTGTTGAGCAATTCGGCGGTACGTCCACCCGGGCTCCCGCATGCCCACTATACGCCCTCGCTCAAAGTCCGTTAACTGCACATACGGTTCACGTCCACGCTGTCGCGGCATGCTACCAGTGTTAAAGACTGCGATGGAGCTCCGTATGCAACGGCAAACTGGCTGACACTGACGGCGGCGGTGCACAAATGCTGCGCAGCTAGCGCCATTCGACGGCCAACACCGCGGTTCCTGGTGTGTCCGCTGTGCCGTGCGTGTGATCATTGCTTGTACAGCCCTCTCGCAGTGTCCGGAGCAAGTATGGTGGGTCTGACACAGCGGTGTCAATGTGTTCTTTTTTCCATTTCCAGGAGTGTAAATAAACTTGTCATTTCGACTTCCGTAGAGCTCAGCGCTCTTTGCATTGCGGCAGTTTACCAAGACAAAACTGTGATAGACTTACTTCTTTCTTAGAACTGGATCGATTGGGTTAATGATATTACGATCAGATTCATTTGCATTTTCCAGGTATTGTTGGCAGCCGTCATTACAGAATGTTCATTATATGATAACTTTGTTTATTGCTGTGTATTAATTGTCAAAGAAATAGCATCGAGGCAGCACCAACTAGATGGTAAGCCCAAACGACTGCGTGATCTTGAAGTTTTGACATAAGAGAGAGGTGATGGAAGTCTTATGTTGTACCAACAACGTGTTGGGTATAAAAGAAATCGTTGTGCAAGGTGAAGATTTGGAGATTTTTGTTTAAGTACACAAAAATCGTATTGCGTATTCGTAACATGTGTTTGTGCGAGTTACCTGAGGAAATATAAGTTTGTGCAGTTTCATCTGTTATAAAGAGCTGCGTACAGATAGCTAACGGATGTTTCACAGTAGGAAACAAGGTCAGTGTGTTCCAGTTTCCTGAAAACGGTGTAATGAGATAGAAAATGCCACATTTAATTTCAGTTACTAGTTTCTTAGTGGTGTGTTTCACATTAATTTAAGTTCAACATCTGGGTTTAACATTAATCTACGAATGCCTGTTTCACATTATGGTATAATTTTGTTTAACGAACAACTTTGCTTGAATATATTACGGTTTATGTAATTCACTGCTCACTTTTCGGGTGTATCACAAGCTTCTGAAAGCTAGCGGCATTATCTTGGGAGTATCTGTCACAGACACATTACCACACTACTCCACTTTCAAAACAATGATTCAGATGCTTTTTCACGTGTTTTACTGATTTGTCCAGCGTATCTTGCGGGGGACGTATCCAGCGGATATAACGGTACTTGCGGGCAGGCGTGTCAATTAGTCTCATATTAATTTAAAGCGGGGATAAATAGACTTTATTTTGGAAGAATTAAAAAGGGGAAAGTAATACTATACTTTAATAACTGCACAGTATTACTAAGAAGCAATATAATGAAAAATAGTAAAAAGCAAAGTAGCAAAGACCAAAAGGGACAGAAAGATATAGGGGCGCGTTTGTTTTTTAATACATATAAAAGAACATGTAAAAAATTATTGAGCTCTCTACCTTCAGTTGTCGCGATCGGGCTAGTCGATAAAAAATGGCACGTGACTGTGAAATTCGCTAAAGAAATTATATAAAGACTCTTCAAGCACTTTTAAAATACATTATGTGTGACGAAGTGATCAGAGACGTTTGTTGTCGGGTGAAGTGAAAATGATTCCGACAACATAATTCGAACTTTGACATAATTCGAACTTTGTGTTAGCTGGGAAAAATACTCTTGGGAAACAATAATGGTCGTGGAACCCACGAAAGTTGTACGCAACGGAAAGCTATAGTTTCCGTAATTCTGCATTTTATGAAATTGTGAAACGCGTGTGCGCGGAACATTAAGAGAATCTTATCCTTGGACAGTTGCGGGGGTAACTGATACAAACAACGCGTCAGCATAAAAATAGTTCGTTTATTAACTACCAGATATTAATTAGCGGGGACCTAAAATACTAAAAACAGTGCATACACCGTTAAATTGAACCCTGCGTCTGAAAGACAATCACATAGAATATCACGAGAGAGAAGAATAGACATTTAAGTGCCGAATTGAGAGCCTGGGTCGTGTCGATATTTGGACATTATATGAAACGCGTTATTCAGAACACGATACCGACCATTCTTATACTGAGAAGAAGGATAGGATCATCGCCTCCAATCCCGATTCATATTTCATATTTAGTGAGTGAAAAGAAAAGTGTTAATAAACAAACTACATTTCAATTTTATCCACGATTCTGGCTTCATTACATAGTCTTGATTACATGATAAACAATATCTGTGGAAGTTGTATACAACGTGTCCTCATAGTCTTTCGCCAACCAATATTGTGGGACACCAAAAATGTAAAAGCATGTAATTGTTCTTACAGCGGATGTATAATGTGTGAGTGCGACGAGCTATATTGAGAAACTGAAGATCCATTACGTACTTGCATGTTTATCTGCGAAAATGGTCCTTGTCGGTACATCAGCATAGAGTTCGAATAGAATCGCTGGAACATTTCACACCATTCAGATTAATCGAACATCTACATACGCATAATGCTGATAACACCAGGATGTGTTCTTTCTCCTCACCCTCGTGGCAGTAATTGAATTAAGAGTCAGCCGGGAATAACATATAAATCAATTGATGACCACTGAGCTAGGGCCACGAATTATCAAACGGCCACTGCCACGTCTGAAGGCGAGTGGCACCACGAGTGCTAATGTCGATCGAGGGGTGCCGTCATGATCGTATTGAATGACATTGAGTGGTCACACGGAGGACGTTTGGGGCAGCAGCATTGCAGGAAAAATGAAGGTTACTGTAGGCCGTCGCAATGAGTACTCAAAAATAGTTTCTATAACAGCCTTCAGGAACTGAAAGTTGAAAGGAATTTAATAACCTTACACAATAATTGGAGAGAAATAGTGAAAGAAGAATGTATCATTTTTATATGTACTGGTCTACGTGTGGAGTACCGTTATTTACGGTATATTGTGATCGACAGTCATTTATAAGTGCTGGTCTATTCAGGAGGACTTTAAGTAAACATTAGTCAAGTCACTAACGGGAAACTGTATGAATACAACTGTCTGCGATGGGAAAGCCTGAGCGTTTTTCTACAAAAATTGTCAATAGGAAAGGCGTGAATATTTTCCTAACAATTACTGTAAATTTTTTCGTCTTTTCTATAGCATATTGGACTTCGGAGGAGCCTTTCTAGCATTTGGGGGACATAGTAATCGAATTCGTCTACATTTAAGGTATTTACTTTACTGTACAATGTATCGAGTATTTCTTTCTTACCTCTGGTTCGGTCTTCATATGTGTTAACTGCTATTACCTCTTCCCACTCTAAGCTAGTGTATGGCCACCTTCGAATTAAATATATTTTCAAGACTTGCCTTACTTCATCTCTTCCATACTCATTCATGTGTTCTTTCATGCTCTTTCTCAGAAACTTGCACAGTTCTGCGTATCCTATTTTATCTTTGGGTGTTTCTGTTTCCAGTTTTGATATCTTGTTCCATCATACTTATGGTTCTGTTGGAGCTTCTGTGGTTGGTTAGACACCCATTTCTTCAGCTGTTGTGGTTAGCACATGTGTTACTTCTTCTGTTTCACCTTCTTTTTACTTTCTTTTAATTCTTTGTTGAAATTTATCTTCTAGTTATCCGAGATTTTTTTTACTCATTTTTTTTGGTTAATTAGTTTCAGTGTTTCATCTGTTGCATTCAGTTCGAATTTTACCCTTATTGATCGACGATAACTGGTTGTTCAAAGGGCTCTAAGCACTATGGGACTTAACGTCTGAGCCGGCCGCGGTAGCCGTGCGGTTCTGGCGCTGCAGTCCGGAACCGCGGGACTGCTACGGTCGCAAGTTCGAATCCTGCCTCGGGCATGGGTGTGTGTGATGTCCTTAGGTTAGTTAGGTTTAAGTAGTTGTAAGTTCTAGGGGACTTATGACCTAAGATGTTGAGTCTCATAGTGCTCAGAGCCATTTTTTGAACTTAACGTCTGAGGTCATCAGTCCCCTAGACTTAGAACTACTTAAACCTAACTAACCTAAGGACATCACACACATCCATGGACGAGGCAGAATTCGAACCAGCGACCGTAGAAGCAGCGCGGTTCTGGACTGAAGCGCCTAGAACCGCTTGGCCACAGCGGCCCTCACTAATTGTAATGAACCTCTTCAGTACAGAGACGTCTGCAAGGTTTCCAGGCCCGTTGGTAAGAAAGAAGTCTATTTCATTTTACAGTTTAAAGTTAGCACTCCTACATCTCGATTTGCAAGTAGGATTCTTCTTTAAAAACTTATTCATACTGGGTGTTTTCATACATTCTGCAAACTAAACCAATCTCTCACCTCTGCCATTTATCTTTTATGAATAACCTTCCTTGCACGTTACAATTTTTATCGTTGAAGTCATTCATTATTACTTTGCAAAAATAGTCTTCCTTTTCCACAGGTTCCTTTCAGAAACTTATAGAAGTATGCCATTTGGTCAACCGAGTCACCAGAAGTAGGTGCATACGCTTGCACTATTTGGATTTTGTACCTTTCTGATATTCTTAGGACTCAACGTGCAACTCTGCTTGAAATTCTTTCTAATACTACTATTTTGCCTACTATTTTTTTTTAGTTTCTAATTTGGTTCACTGAAGTAACAGAATAGCATTCCTGAAATCAGTCGAAGGCAGTTTCCACCTTTACGACATCCTTCACGTAAGCGAATGTTGCTCCAGTTACTTTTCTGTGATACCTCTTCTGTTTGTCAATCCTTTGTCGTCAATTAGCGAACGATAATTCTGTGTTCATATTTCGAAATACTGCTTCTGTCTCTTGATAGACTTTCAATTTTGCGACCGTAAAGCAGCTCCGATACGAAGATCCGAATGTGGTGCTAGTTTTACTATGGAACACTTTATCTTACAGTCACTGATCAAAACTCAAAGGTGAGGAGCATGATCACCACCCTGGCTTGCGAATGGATTGACGATCGAAATTTTAAGGCCTCTCCTAATTTGGAATACAGCACCTTTTACTGACCGCTCCTCTGGAGTACAGAGGCCCCCTATATCTGGGAAGCTATCTGCTATCCGCCACCTGCGGGACAGGAAGCGGTTGTGGAACTAGAAACGTCACACGGAAATAGTTAGTATATTCTTCTTGAATTCCGACAGTATTACGTCTGTGTCTTATATCTAGTATACCCGGTGCAATATTTTTGCCATGGTATTTAGTTGTTCCATGGTTGTTTCATTGCACTTTATCAGATGAGGATTAGTTTGCATATTTTCATTGGCTTACATTGTGTCTAGCCTTTCGTCGTTGTCTTAAGTTTAAATAATTGAACATGAAGGTTTTGTTCAACTTTTTTATAAATTAATTTATAACATATTGCATCAAATGTCAACAGCACTTACATTTTTTTTTAATTCTGAAAACAACGATTGTTTTCGGCTACCAAGTCATTATCTAGAGGCAATCGTCCTGAGACAACACAATCACTGCAACATGACGATAAAACTAAGAGACTTCGGAAAGAATCATAAAAGGACAACACAAACCAACACATTATAGATAAACCGCAACATCAATTACACTGGCAGTGCGAGAATGGTGGCTAATACCTGCCACTCTATATGACAACCACAGCACTTCGTAGGCCACCAGCCGTAAAGGCTCTCCAAGCCAGGAAGCGCTTTCATGCCCTCCGGACGGCAGCCCACAAGCAGACCGCCAGCACGCAGTTATGCACGCTCAGTCCAAACCTAGAGAGGCGTTCACCATCTAGTTGTCGTTTCTGTGTCCGACAAGAACTCCTCTACTCGCCAGCACACCGCCGCTCACTGCTCAAGGAACAGGTGGCCATTTCTTCCCAGCTCGCAAGCACTACTTAAAAGCACCAACAGCACACCGCGTAACGTAGCAAGCTATTACCAGGTAACGTTCAGTACACTACAACAAGCAGACGTGGAGACGGTGGCTGAAACGAGACTGCATAATTGTGTCTTAGCGATGACTGATTGCACAGCTGTCGCTACGAGCCAGCGTGGGAACGGTCTACCTTGTCATCTAGTACGAACGTCTATTCATACCCCCTACGAAACTAAATAAACTGTAGTAAATATTATCCAATTGGCTTCAAACTTGATATACTACTTTTTGTTATTGAGTAGAAGATCGCATCAAAATTGAAGCTTTTTATATGTTATATTTTCGGAGGTCGAAAAAAATTACTTAAAACTCATAAAACCGACACTCAGTTTTCAAAACTTTGTGAGGAATAACAATAGTTGCTCTTATGTTATTATCTGAAATCATTACCAGAACTCTCAGGATACAAAATAAATATAATGTGTTTTTTCTTTTCAAAAATTTTAATACTTTTCATTTCGTAGTATAAAATTCATGAAAAATTAATTTTTGGTTATTGTCTATTGTGTGAATAAATGGGAATGGATGAGAGTATGTATGTGGGACATACGTTAATATTCAATATTATTTTCTGCAAAACTTCTCGAAATTGGATCGTAGGAAAGATGTATTGTATCCACACGTCGAGGTGTGCGCGCTTTTTTAAAAGAGCAGCCCGAACATCAGTTGGAAGTGTAGTCGGTTTGTAAATTAAATTCAAGATTATTTTTCATTTCGATACTTTTTATTGAACATTATAATAATATTTGCACTTTGGAATAGCTTTCTGAAGAGTGATTGACTTAGGCAAGTATTGCTGCGAGAATGATCTTTCTCATTGGTCAGTTGGACTGATCAGCCAGTCTGAATTAAAAGGTTCCCGCGTACTGAAAGTAGATAGTGTGAACATGGGGTTGCTATTCTGCCATTCTGCGCAGCGGATTAATCTGAAATGTACCCTTTACCCTGTGGCTCCTGCACGATGCAATTTCCACTCCCACACTACTAGAAAAGTTAGACAGATGCTCCTAATGTTCTAAAGAGAAATGCCTGAAAAGCTTTCAGCAATAAATATCTCCTGGAGTCGTCCGCTGTAAGGAAATTATACAAAATTTCTTACATAACTAGTGGGATACTTGGGTACTGGAGTAGTTCTAGTTAGTGTAAGAAAAACATGAAGCTAACGAAAATTATTATTTATTTTGCAAAAATTCTGAGAAGTCACAATGGCACTTTAAGGTATGAACTGAACACGTTATTTCCGGGTGAAGTTACCTCTTAAAGATAGGAATCGCTAATGAAACTTCTATACAAAGTTGAAAATTGTTATGGACTTGGCAGAATGGCTGAGAGCCACGCCTACTCAACTCGAATAATTATCTGTTAGAATGTTGGTAGGTACGGTCGAGGCTGTTTCGTGTGAAATGCAGTAAAGTGTACTGTTGTGGAGGAAATATGGGGCTCGCAATAGCTGTAGCACACAATACCGTAAGCTGCGATGACTGCTGTCTGTGCCGCTCGCTGCTGACAAATAAGATAACTCTCGTTGTATCTGGATTGACTTTTGCCAATCAAACTCTCCCTACGCCTTGATGAAGTCAAGGACGCCTATTCGCCCCTAATCTAACTATTGGCGTGGTACACCGGTCAGATAACCAGTCCACCACGATGCCCCTAAAAAATTCGCTCACAGGCGCTTAACTATAACTCTGTCCATTAACACCGCACAGTAAGCGTGGCGGCCAACACAGTGAACAATACTTAATCGCAAGGACTCAATATAGAATCGAACTCCGATTCGCTCTCGACAGAGGTGCTGTCTCAGTGAAGTACTAAGGAGAGACTTGTTCCTCGCTCTTTGAGTACATGTACGAGCGCGCACGCTCTCGTTACGTGTTCTCGCTCCAACAGCGACAGCAGAACGGCCCCTCTCTACGCCAGACGTGAAGGGGAATATATTTCGGTCTCTCAATTACTTCTTCAACTCAAGGCGTCAGAAATATCGTCTGCCAATCAGCATTGCTCTTCTAAAACGGGAGAATGACGTTTCGTTTAAGGCGACCAATCAGGAAATCTGTAGCATCGGCGTTTGGCGTTTGCTGTCTCCCCGTGAAAATCTCTGAATCTGAATGCTATATTTGTAAAGAATGCAAATAAATAAGAAACAACTGTTTTACAAAAAATTGCATACTAAATTCATTGGACCTCTGTAGCTTGACATTTTCTTTTCATTACAAGATCGGAAATATCAAAGTGTTCGCAGCGTTAATGCGGAGGACGGCCTTCATTGTTGCATCCTGAAGAAACGATCGCTCCTCACTTTCACTCTTTTTATTGCCGAGAAAAGTTGCTCACAACAGTACGTAGATCCCAGCACGCACATGATCTGAGCGGCATTTTTGTGAAGTTTGGGAAATGTTTTTTCCTGTAATGAACGATATCATCAAGACAAATCCAACGTGTTGTAGTACCTCTGTTTCAACAAAGTTGAATTTTGCAAATCAGTTATCTCCAATAAAAGTGACGATGACAAGTCATCGGGGGAAACTGAAAAAGGAGTGTTGAACACCTTAAGTTCGATTTCCATACTAGTGAGCTGTCGGAATCGTGTTTCAAACGACGTCATGAGCTGCTCTAACTTCGCTTTGTAATCGCCGAAAGTAGTACCTGCAGGTAGTTTTAAAGAAGCAAGACAATTGAACATCTGCCTCTCAAATAAACTTTTCCGTGAACACTTTGATCTGGTCGTGCATGTCAACGATTAGCTGCCCTTTGCCCAGCAATGACAGATTTAATTTAATCAGATGCATATTTATGTCAGCTAGGAACGCCAGGTCTGATATCCATTTTATATCTTTCAGACAACGCATTTCTTCGCCTTTCATTTCGAGAAAAAGGGATATTTCCTCACTAATGGCAAAGAAAACATCAAGAACTTTTCCCCGACTCAAGCGATGCACTGTACTGTGGTAAGGTATATCCCCATACTCCGCTTCCATATCTTTCAGGAATACTTTGGAGTGGCGATGATCCATACCGTAACGCCGCACGAAATTCACACACTTCATGACATCTTTCATTACGCCATCTAGTTCTACTTTTTCAGCACACTGTGCCTCTTGGTGAATAAAACAATGAAGAGTCAAAATATCTTTCCAGAATTCGTCCCTGAGTTTATTTTTCAAACGAGAAGCAAAACCTTCGTGACGCCCGATCATTTGTGGTGCACCGTCTGTCGCTACAGAATGGAGCTTATCCCACGGCAAATTCATATTGTCCACTGATTCACGAACAGCTTCAAAAATTCCTGTTGCGGTGTAACCGAGTGATACCACATCCAAAAGTTCTTCAGTTATTGTAGCTCCGTGTGGACACCACGCACAAAGACTTCAAGCTGAGCACAGTCCGATATGCCGGAGCTTTCGACAACCGCTAGCGAAAATGCAACAAAGCTCTCCGCCTTTGTCCTGAGCTGTGTCTCTAAATTAGGGTGACCAAACGTCCCGGAAAACCGGGAATGTCCCGGTTTTCATCCCTGTGATCCGGTGTCCCGAAAATTTGTTTCGGGACGCTCAGAAGTCCCGGAATTCAGTTTTTAGATGTATTTCGTCAAACTTTCTCAAATTTTGGGGATTTCACAATGTTAAAGGAAATACAACACAAGCAATTGATATATTTTAGCTTATTTGTCTAAAACTTCCGTCGTCCAATACTACACTCCTGGAAATTGAAATAAGAACACCGTGAATTCATTGTCCAAGGAAGGGGAAACTTTATTGACACATACCTGGGGTCAGATACATCACATGATCACACTGACAGAACCACAGGCACATAGACACAGGCAACAGAGCATGCAAAATGTCGGCACTAGTACAGTGTATATCCACCTTTCGCAGCAATGCAGGCTGCTATTCTCCCATGGAGACGATCGTAGAGATGCTGGATGTAGTCCTGTGGAACGGCTTGCCATGCCATTTCCACCTGGCGCCTCAGTTGGACCAGCGTTCGTGCTGGACGTGCAGACCGCGTGAGACGACGCTTCATCCAGTCCCAAACATGCTCAATGGGGGACAGATCCGGAGATCTTGCTGGCCAGGGTAGTTGACTTACACCTTCTAGAGCACGTTGGGTGGCACGGGATACATGCGGACGTGCATTTTCCTGTTGGAACAGCAAGTTCCCTTGCCGGTCTAGGAATGGTAGAACGATGGGTTCGATGACGGTTTGGATGTACCGTGCACTATTCAGTGTCCCCTCGACGATCACCAGAGGTGTACGGCCATTGTAGGAGATCGCTCCCCACACCATGATGCCGGGTGTTGGCCCTGTGTACCTCGGTCGTATGCAGTCCTGATTGTGGCGCTCACCTGCATCGCGCCAAACACGCATACGACCATCATTGGCACCAAGGCAGAAGCGACTCTCATCGCTGAAGACGACATGTCTCCATTCGTCCCTCCATTCACGCCTGTCGCAACGCCACTGGAGGCGGGCTGCACGATGTTGGGGCGTGAGCGGAAGACGGCCTAACGGTGTGCGGGACCGTAGCCCAGCTTCATGGAGACGGTTGCGAATGGTCCTCGCCGATACCCCAGGAGCAACAGTGTCCGTAATTAGCTGGGAAGTGGCGGTGCAGTTCCCTACGGCACTGCGTAGGATCGTACGGTCTAGGCGTGTATCCGTGCGTCGCTGCGGCCCTGTCCCAGGTCGACGGGCACGTGCACCTTCCGCCGACCACTGGCGATAACATCGATGTACTGTGGAGACCTCACGCCCCACGTGTTGAGCAATTCGGCGGTACGTTCACCCGGCCTCCCGCATGCCCACTATACGCCCTCGCTCAAAGTCCGTCAACTGCACATACGGTTCACGTCCACGCTGTCGCGGCATGCTACCAGTGTTAAAGACTGCGATGGAGCTCCGTATGCCACGGCAAACTGGCTGACACTGACGGCGGCGGTGCACAAATGCTGCGCAGCTAGCGCCATTCGGCGGCCAACACCGCGGTTCCTGGTGTATCCGCTGTTGCCGCGCGTGTGATCATTGCTTGTACAGCCCTCTCGCAGTGTCCGGAGCAAGTATGGTGGGTCTGACACACCTGTGTCAATGTGTTCTTTTTTCCATTTCCAGGAGTATAGTGATCACAGTATCAGTATTGATTCACTCGGGCAATAATTTACTTTGAGCAGTACTTTGGCCAACAAGTGTAAGTTGTATTATTGTAACCGAGCTATGAAACCGTCCGATTGTCGCGCCACTTACTCACACCCTCATTGTCAGAACAGTGTAGTAGTTGATGTTTTGTCAGACAAACTGCAATAGTTTCTTCTCATATTAGTGGTATTATTGCTGCAGTACTGTGAAACGCTATGCCTGAAAGTTCAGTGACTGTTATTCCAAGGAATGGAATTTCATAAAGAAAGGTCGTTTTGATTACGAATCAGAGTGTTCCGTATGCAATTGTTTTATTAGTATAAGTCATGGTGGACGTTCCGACATAGTTGATCACATCAGGTCAAAGAAACACATTAACAGATACAGTGCACCGAGCTGCAGTAAAACTCTACAAAATTATTTTGTGAAACATCAGTCAAGGGAAGAGACGAAAGTTCGAGCAGCCGAGCTTACACTAGCCTACCACATGGTAAAACATCACCAAACTTATAGATCTAGTGATTGTGCTAATAAGCTTAACAGCGTTATGTTTGATGAGTCTTCCATTGCAAAAAAGTTTAGTTCAGCAAGAACTAAAGTGTCAGCCTTAGCGAAAGGAGTTATTGCTCCCCAGAGTGTAAAGGGAAGCCTTGAATACATCAAAAAGTCTTCTTTCTACGGGATATCCACTGATGCCATAAGGCCACTAAAATATTTCCGTCTGTTGTTCAGGTTTTGGATATTAATCACGGAATTCAGACCAAACTTTTGAAGGTGAGTTCCCTACCTAATGAAACATCTGACGAAATTTCAAGATTTTGTATGAATACTATCGAAATGTTTGATCTTGAGAAAAATAAATGTGTGGCATTTTGTGGAGACAACACCAACACAAAGTTTGGTGGTTTAAAAAGACAAGGCAAATGCAACGTATTTACCAAATTAAAGACAACATTGCATGAAAACATTGAAGGCAAAGGGTGCCCTGCACATGTTTCACACATTAGCGTGCAGACACTTGCTGACAGTTTAAGCTGTGATGTTGAAACTGTCGCCATGAAGGTATACTCACACTTTTACATATATACTGTTAGAATAGAGAGGCTTAAGGAGTTCTGTGATTATGTGGGAACTGAATATATGAATGTAATGTGTCACTCGAAAACTCGTTGGTTATCACTGTTTACAGCAGTTGAAAGAGTAATCCGCCTGTTTGAACCGTTAAAAGATTTTTTCCTAAATGAAGACGAAGCCCCCAAAATATTGGTTCAGTTTTTCAGTAACCCTTTAAGTGAAGCCTATTTATGGTTTATTCACAGTCAGCTTAGCACTTTACAGCATGGGATAAAGGAAGTTGAGGGAAGCACGAAAAGTATAAAAGAGGTAAATGACTTTTCAAAAATACTTTGGAAGCTGTTACTAAGAGGAGATAATAGCAGTTTTAATGTTAAATCTGTCTTTAAAAGAGCAAAAAAATGGCTCTGAACAGTATGGGACTTAACATCTGTAGCCATCAGTCCCCTAGAACTTAGAATTACTTAAACCTAACTAACCTAAGGACATCACACACATCCATGCCCGAGGCAGGATTCGAACCTGCGACCGTAGCAGCCGCGCGGTTCCGGACTGAGCGCCTAGAACCGCTAGACCACCGCGGCCGGTTTTAAAAGAGCAGAAGTATCAGAAGCAGCGGGAAGGAGTTTTAGAGAAGAAGTTAACAAGTTTTATGACACTTGTGTAGAATATCTCGGCAAGTGGAGCGCCTCATATTTACCCTCATCGCCGGTGTTTGATTGGATGTTACTGAAGAGAGTACCAAAATGGGAAAGAGACAGTTTCTAATTTGAAGAGTAAAGAGATTTAAATGGATGATTCCATTCTCTTTGATCAGTTCAGCACACTGACAAATTTTGTTGAAGAAAGTCTTCACAAGAGCAATGATGAAAAAGAAACACCATTGGAATGTCATGAGAAGTGGGCGAGTTTTTTTAAAAGCTATGACTGTCTTCAGCATTACTCTGAATTGGTAATAAGTGCAAGGTATTTATTTATAATCCCAGCCCATAATGCCAATGCGGAAAGAAAATTTTCGTTCATGAATATCCAGTGGACTGTGAAAGAAACAGAGTGGAGGTGGATTCTCTTGAAGCAATCCTGCAGATCCTGTACAACTACAAAATGGATCGTGCCGAGTTTTATCACTGTGTCTCAAAGAACAAAGACATGATCAAGAAGGCTGGAGGCAACGAAAAAAACCCTTTTCTCCAAGGACTGTCAATTCCAACTACAAGTGCTCAGTAATATTAAAGTTCATGTCAATATTAATTGATTAAAAGTTGAATGGCTGTAAAATTTTGTGAAATCGTAATACATTTCTTTATTACTGTATACGTTTATTAAATGTCATTAATTATACAGATCATCTAGATTATATCAATGTTTTGTTTCCTCTTATTAGTTATAATGATCGAGTTAACAAAATGTATCAACAAAACATTAATATTTGAAATTAAGAAACCTGAGTACATGTGGAATGAGGTGTCCATTGGCACCCGAGTGAATGTGTCCTGGTTTTCACCGAAAATAAATTGGTTATCCTCCTCTAAATCCGCTGCCATGTCCAGGATTCGACGAGACATTGTTTGCTTCGAGAGGCAAACCCCTTCAATTGCCTGCACCTCCCGCGGAAACAAACATTCTGCAGCTGCTACCATGCAACATTTTACGAGTGGTCCCACCGAAAACGGCTTGCTACTCGTCGCAGTGATGTGAGCGACCCTGTAGCTTGCTCGAATTGCAGATTCGGTAGTGTTTTCTCCGCTCTCATTCACCTGAAAATTATAAACGCATTACAGAACACGGACTATGTTGCATGTTTTGATACCCTCCGTATTACGAAACCGTTTTTAAACTTAGGTCTCCTGGTGTGTCGTTCTTAAGCCTGACTACCAGCTCTCTGCGTGCAATGCCTTCTACCTAATCGTAGTGCGCTGCGTGAAGACGTGTATAATGTCGTTGTGTATTGTACCTCTTCGCAGAATTAAATACTTTATGACATAGAAGACAATGCGGACGACCGTCCCTCTCAATGAATAGAAAGGTATCCTCCAATACAAGTACAGGGCTCCCGCGGCTAGTCATAGCTGGCTGTCATTGAACACGGATTATTGCGTCAGTTGCGGCTGCATGTGGCTAGGGGGTAGTGAGTTCACATTCCCCCTCCACGCGGGCTCCGAGCTGCCGCAATGAGCGCTCCGGCTCCCTGGAGCACGGTTACAACAGCCTGGTGTAAAGTATGCTGCTCCCACAATACGCAGGATGGTTGAAATAAAACACAGAGCCGACATTTCTTATTGAAAAATTGGGGAAGACATTGCAAAATGAGGAAACTGGACGAGTGTGACACATTGTGGACTGTTTCTAAACAGCTGTCCAAAGATGATGACTTGTACATTTAAACTCATGTTCTACAGTGACAAATAGTTAATGTCCAATGTTCCGCCAAGGCTGTCTCCATTTCAAACAAGTGGTGACAGCCAACCATCATCTGGTAACTAAAAGGTTAACAATGGATAGATGAGATTGAAAGGACACCGTCGATAGGGGACGATGTACTATTTTGTCACTTGTTCTGTAATTTCAACACCAACCAATGACACAGCTGAATGCTTCTCAGTTTCTGTATCATCGCTAAACCTTTCATCCACTGCTTGGCAAGTATCATACACTACACTGCGAATGCAACTAGATGACTGTGAAGTACGTCCATTCAATCATATACACCAAAGTATCCCAGACAAGATCCTATAGCGAAGCAGCTAGGATATCTATATATTTCTAACACATCTATCACGGTACGGAATTTATGATGAGCACTGACCATCTTTCCCCATGTGACTGGGAGTCGTACAGTGTCATCGCATTCATAGCAAAGTCAGGGATTTGAAGATCCCTCCACATTGTCCTTGACCAACCCTCCCTGAAACACGGTCGCCGAATGGACTTGCAACTGATCCGAAGTCGGAGGGCACTATATCCCGCTATATTCGACTTCTCACAGAAGAAACGGTGAGAGCTGTATCGATAACAGCTGTTCGGCAGAAACTGTTCGCACCAACCTTACTCCATGGCGCACATCCAAGTGCACGAGATCCCTCCAGATGCGTGCATGTCGAGAAGGTTAGTATCCCTTGTCGATGTATAGCAAACGTGAGAGTGTTGTGTTGATACAAGACACACCTAAGAAGTAGTGTGTGGTTCACGCACGATGTAGCTCCAGACTGATGGAGATTGAAACATTTTACGTAAATCAAATGTGCCATCAATTGTGGAGTATTATTCCAGTACCTGGAGACAGTATCCCAAGGCACCAGCACAAGAGAAATGGTCGTTGAGCATAAACATGCACCGAGAAACGCACCGAGAAACGCTATATCGTTAAAAACGTATGGTTTTCGAAGTACTGGATGTGCGGAATGCTGCTCTCTTAATACTCTAATGCAGGATATATTGTCCAACATCTGGCATTCAGCCATCCTGTAACTTTTATGTCCCAATCACTACGGTTACAACATTTAACACGATAAAACTACTTTCTTCTACACTATTCTGGTGTCCTAGGAAATGACCGAGGTATTTCTCACCACTAAGGTGTATATCCGCCGCTCGCACTGCTTATAAACCAACAAGAACGAAGTTGGGAGACTGTAGGATTTGCTATTCTGTCTTTTACGGAACTCACTGATTTTATATTTCTTCTAAAGTTGGAAACGCATGAACCCTCAACCACATTCCCTGCGTCGTTCGTGATTATTTAGTAGTAGCGGTACTGACGGTTACGTCTATGCCTCTCTAGGAAGCAGAGTGAGGAAAAACAACACGACTGTTTTAAGTTTTTGATACATTGAGTTACCACCCACGCTCACGTACACCAAAATGCAGACGAAGAAACAGCGACTTCTTCCGAGGGTATAAGCACCATGATCAAAAAGTAGTCAAAGGAGATGTAACAGTCTTATTGCTATTTACAGTAGCATCTCCATGGCCCTGGCAACATTCCTCTTGCACACAGATGTCACGTTCTGGGGTTGGACAGTTTTAATATGTGTAATAGAGCAATTTCCTCCCAACAAAACGTCTCTAGAGTACACCCTCTTCACACTATTAATTTTGATATATGTGGGATCAGTCCACTCTCCTACAGAACACCCTATGGAGCGTCTAAGTCTGATAAACACATTGGTTCTCCCCCTTAATACCTATGGAATAACTTGATTAGGCAATATCTACATTTGGCTACATGTGTAGGAACGCAGTCCTGGATTGGGATACATACGTTTCGCTTTCCTTATTAAACCGCTTCCTTGTAATACTTTTACCGCCGTTGTTGAAGTTTTGTGTTACAATATGAGATCTAAAGTATCCGGATACCTGGCTGAAAATGACTTAAAAGATCGTGACGCCCTGTATAGGTAATGCAGGAAATCGTTATGATGTTGGACCACCCTTAGACTTGATGACAGCTTCCACTCTTGCAGGAATACGTTCAATCAGGTGCTGGAACGTTTCTTGGGGAATATCAGCCCTTTCTTCATGGAGTGCTGCACTGAGATGAGGTATCGATGACGGACGGTGAGGCCTGGCACAAAGTCAACGTCCCAAAACGTCCCAGATGTGTTCTACGATAGGATTCAGATCAGAACTCTGTACAGGACAGTGCATTACATGAATGTTATTGTCGTGTAACCACTCTGCCACAGGCCGTGCATTATGAACAGGTGCTCGATCGTGTTGAAAAATGCAGTCGCCATCCCCGAATTGCTCTTTAACAGTGGGAAGCAAGAAGGTGCTTAAAACATCAATGTAGGCATCTTCTGAGATAGTGCACGACCAAACCATAACACCACTGACTTTTATTGTTGGCACTACACATGCTGGCAGATGACGTTCACCTTGCATTCGTCATACCCACACCCTTCCATCGGATCGCCACGTTGTGTACCGTGATTCACCACTCCACACAAAATTCTACCACTGTTCAATTTTTCAATGTTTACGCTCCTTACAGCAGGTGACGAGTCTTTTGGCATTTACCGACGTGATGTGCGGCTGATGAGCAGCCGCTCGACCATGAAATCCAAGTATTCGCACCTCCCACCTAACTTTCGTAGTTCTTGCAATATATCCTGATGCATTTTGAAATTCCTGTGAGACGGTCTGGATAGATGTCTACCTATTACACTTTACGATCCTCTTCAACTCCCGGTGGTCTCTGTCAGGAGACAGAGTTCGGTCTGTACTCTTTTGTGCTGTGTCCCTTCATGTTTCCACTTCACTATCACATCGGAAACAGTGGACCTAGGGATGTTTAGGAGTGTGGAAATCTCGCGTAAAGGCGTATGACGCAAGTGACATCCAGACACCTGATCCCGTTTGAAATCCACGAGTTCCGCGGAGCACCTGATTCTGCTCTCTCAAGATGTCTGAGATCGCTGATATGATCTGGCAGTAGCTGGCAACACAATGCACCCAATATGAAAAACGTATGTTTTTGGGGGTGTCTGGATACTTTTGATCACATAGTGTATGCAGTTTACAGAGAGAGGGGGATGGTTAAATGTGAATGGAAATTAAGCATAACATTTAAGCTTTCCTCAGTTGAGTGTCCACATACCTCCAACCTACCTCAATCCCCTGCATTGTTGGTACATTTTTGACAGGACACACATAAAGAGTATATTAACACTCGCTTCGTACCTATATGAGGTCTAACGAGTGGTGCAGATATCAAACTGGCAGTTTGGAAACAGACCCGTGTACTGCTACGACATATCAGAGAGCTTGTATGCAGACTCATGTAGCGGTCCACTTGATGGAAACCCAAAGTCTGGAACAGTTCTACACGTTCATTTGACTTCCACTGTACCGTTTTGGGATCTGCAACACAGTTGGCAAGTGTACACAGTTGATTTATGGTGCTGCTCTGATATTTTTCCCATAAGTATATGAATGCTTGCCAGGAAAGCTTTACTACCTTTGTTTAAACTTTCCAACTCTGATACTTTTCCGCAACACTGTCGGACGTCTATAAACTGTAGACTTCCGGTACTCGTAATTTTTTTTAACGTAGTCATAAGTTATTTGTTAGTTGATATAGTGTCGACTGCATTTAGCGTTCTGGAACGTGAAAGTTTCCCTTCTCCCTGCCTGCGGAGTGCGTCTCCCCGGCAGCGTTATTTAGTTTGCAAGTTAACGCATTCGAACCGAAACCGTCCGCTGCTGACAGCTCTACACACATATACACAGAGATTATGCACGCATTTTATCGACGAGGAAGTAGCGATTTCAAACACTTTCAAGCACTTTTCACGGTGCTACAGACCTTCAAATAGCGAAACACTCTTTGCAAAACGATTCTGCAGGGGATGTAGGTACATTTAAATTCTTCCAGCTAAAGAGCATAACATTCTAGACGCAAGTTATATCACTGTGCCAATCACACCTCCTTTTATACTCATAAAGCTCCATGATGACAGCAGATTATCACCCCAGTTCCGTATTTTGTGCGCTAGTTGTCGGTTGGATGGAGGGAGACAGTACTTCATGAGTATTATTCTTATATACACATTAGAACAGCACATCAAAATGGTTCAAATGGCTCTGAGCACTATGGGACTTAACATCTGTGGTCATCAGTCCCCTAGAACTTAGAACTACTTAAACCTAACTAACCTACGGACATCACATACATCCATGCCCGAGGCATGATTCGACTCTGCGACCGTAGCAGTCACGCGGTTCCGGACTGAGCTCCTTAACCGCGAGACCACCGCGGCCGGCAACAGCACATCAGATGGGCGGTATAGTATAGCACTGTACTCGAATGCACACAGTCACTAACGACCATATATTCCTCACATTCCGTGCATTTGCTCTACTTTCTGTGTGTCTATGTCGATAGTTGTGTTGCATATGGATCCCATGACACAGGGTAGGCCTGAGTTAGTGATTGAATGTGCATCCACTCCGCGTTATATCTGGAACGATGACGGGAGGTGGATTCACAATGCACAATGTCCAGGGCAGGGTTCGATGGTGGATCCACCAGCGGGTGTACTGGGTCAGGTTTTTTCGAGATAATACATAAGGAAAATGTTGTGTTGGCAGAAGAGCCAACACCGTGTTACTAGAGGAGGCCGAGAAGCACTCGTTTTAGCTCATGCAGGCTGCCGTGAGGAGGGAAGGACTATACTGACGTGAGGTCTGGAACATGACTAGGAATTAGAATTCAGAAAGCGGACGTAATTAGTTTCATACTTAACTTTAATCCATTAATGATGAACGTCGCTATTGACGGTACATGATTCACAATATTGTCTGTTCAGAATTCATTATAATTACTGAATATGGCGCCTTGCTAGGTCGTAGCAAATGACGTAGCTGAAGGCTATGCTAAACTATCGTCTGTGCAAATGAGAGCGTAAGTAGTCAGTGAACCATCGCTAGCAAAGTCGGCTGTACAACTGGGCCGAGTGCTAGGGAGTCTCTCTAGACTATACCTGCCGTGTGCCGGGGCTCGGTCTGCTATCACTGGTAGGGGCGACACGCGGGTCCGACGTATACTAACGGACCGCGGCCGATTTAAAGGCTACCACGCAGTAAGTGTGGTGTCTGGCGGTGATACCACATTCCTCCCCCGCAAGTCGGCGGATGGTTGTGGTATAAGGCCTCCTCCCCCCGTAGGGAGGACCCCATGTTGATGTATGGGACGAGGTGGGAAGCCTTACAATAGACGAGGCTGTGCTACCCGCACCCTGCCATTCGGACCGCGGGGAGCTAGGGAACGCCTGAAAACCTAGTCCAGGGTGCACGCCAACATGCGGTGTGTGCACCCGTAGAGAGATAGGAGGGGCCGAAGGGTCGACCTCCATCCGTCCGGGACACCCGACGGGCGAAGACGACACATGGTCCGGAGCGGGCAAGAGTCCCATGTCGGAGGACAACTGGTAACTGGTCACGGGGAGCGACCGGCGGCGCGTGACCCAGGGGGCGCCCGGCGCTGCAGCGTCGCGTCCACTGCGGGCGTCGCCGGCGGGAGAACAGGCGGCGGCGGCGAGTCACCACGGGGCAAAATGGAAGGCCGCGTCGGTAACACCTGGGCTGAGGCGAGCCAGTAGATGGGTCCCCAGGGCGCTGACCGGACGGCACCGTCGGTGAAAGCAGACAGCGAGCGGCAGATCCCGTGCGACGACAGAGGCGCAACTGGTTGAGATGCCAGCGCACCTCACCAGAGGCCCCCAAAACCAGACACATAGCGCGTCCGAGGCAGCGAAGAATGCGCCCTTCGTGCCAACGCCGTGAACCTCGATAGTGTCGGTAGTAGACAACTTCGTCTGGGACTAAATCAGGTGTCTGCCGCTGCATAGGAACCGGATGCGGCGGATGTAGCAAAGACATCAAGGTTTGATGAGGGCGACCGTGGAGCAACTCAGTCGGCGAGCGACCATCTCGGGGCTGAGAGCGATACGAGGACAAAATGAGCAATAACGGGTCCTCCCGAGAATGCGACTCTTTCAACTTCAACATCTGTGACTTGAAATTCCTGACCAATCGTTCAGCGGCACCGTTTGACTGTGGTGAAAACGGCGCGGACGTCAGATGTTGAATACCATTGGCCTTGCAGAATGACTGAAATTCTGCGGACGTGAATGGTGAGCCATTGTCGGAAACTATTGTCTGTGGAAGACCTTCAATGCAAAAGATAGCAGATAACGCTTGGCCAACAAATATGTAGGTGCCCTGATGCTGCTGACAATGGGGCGTAATGGTACCCGAAGGTTCACAAAGAGGGGGTACCATTACACCCCATTATCAGCAACATCAGGGCACCTACATATTTGTTGGCCAAATACGTGACGGGAATAAGAAGTCCTTATGTGGGTAAATGCCCTCATCACATCCGTAATTCCGCGGATTTTGTTAAACGCCTTGATAGCTTCAGGTTGGATGAGTCAGATATCATGGTGAGTTTTGACGTCGTTTCGTTGTTTAGGAGGGTACCCCTGCGAGAGTCACTAGAATTGATTAGTCAGAAGATTGACGAGAAGACCACAGAACGCTTAAGGCATAACTTGACTTCCAAGTATTTTCATTTTAATGGAGAATACTACGAACAAACGGAGGGAGTCGCAATGGGTAGCCCACTCTCACCGGTGGTAACGAATTTGTACATGGAGAACTTCGAGGAGGAAGCGCTGTCGTTATCCGAATGGAAACCTACATGCTTATTCCTTTATGTTGACGACAAGTTCGTCATCTGGCCACATGATATGTATAATCTCCTTGACTTCCTTACACATCTAAACTCCATACATCCCAACATAAAATTCACTCTGGAGGCTGAAACGGAGGGCAAGTTACCTTTCCTTGACGTCTTGGTCAGGAGAAGGTCTGACGGCATCCTAGGTCATGGAGTGTATCGAAAGACAACGCACACTGATCTGTATTTGCACGCAGACAGCTGCCACCAGCCTTCACAGAGGAATAGGGTACTTAAAACTCTAGTACATTGGGCGCGCACTATCTCTCTCGTAGAGTCTACCCCAGGAATTGGAACATCTGAGAACTGTATTTCGGAAAGAATGGGTACTCAGAGTATCAGATTCAACGTGCTCTACACCCAACCACTGCAGCACAGCCAATGGAGATGGTTGAAATCATGAGGGAGGAGGTAGGCACTGCTTTTATTCCATATACAGGCGCACTGTCGGGGAAAATCGCCCGCTTTTTGAAGAAACACCGGGTAGGAACTGCGTTTTTGGAGCGCCAAAGATGACCTCGGTTTGAGGAAGGCCGGCGTGTACCAGATTCCGTGTCAATCTGGCAAGTCGACGATCGATGCCGTGAACACCAGAGGCACACTCGACTGATGTATCTGAGCAAGTCGGCGGTCGCTGAACATAGTTTGTCGGAAAATCACGCTATGGAGTATGAACGCACGAGGATTTTGGTACAGACGTCGAGATACTGGGACAGCGTTGTTAGAGAGGCCATCGAAATTCGCACCAATGACGACCTTATAAACCGTGACTGTGGCTACAATCTTAGCAAGGCTTGAGAACCAGCAATTGGGTTAATCAAGAGTAAATCGAGCAAACGTATAGTTGTGGCGACCACGGCGGACAGAGCTATCACTCCGACGTCATCTCAGACGCCATCGCAATCTTTGCCACCGCGCCACCGTGACACGGGGCGCGGTCAGCGGAGGGAGCACGCCGCGGGCGGAGGGTATTTAAATCGGCCTCCGCCTCGACCGAACCAAGTTCTCTCTGAGCAACCATAGCGTACGAATCTCCGTGCCGGCACGTTCACAGGAGCTCAGTCCGTCAGTTCACCTGCTGATGGTGACATGTATGATCGCCGAAATATTGTGCCCGTTGGACACTGTAGACCGGCAGTACACCCGTGGATATTTTGATTATCTGTTACGATGTCACAGAGGAAGATTAGATTAAATGTATAGGTCATCATCTTTGGACAGGTGTTTGGAAACGCTCCACAATGCCTCACGCAATTCCATTTACCACAAGTTGCGATGTATTTACTTTTTTGTCATTGATGAACATCACCTCTGCGTTTTATTTCCACCATACTGTGTATGTTGTAGGAGCTCCATAGTTTACACCATGCGATGTCCAGCATTCTGTGAGTGCCAATGGATCGAAACGCATTACTGTCGGTTCAGCACTCGACATAGTCCTATATGTCATAGTAGAAAAGCAAAATGTATGCAGTGTACGAGACCGGCTGGAGTGACCGTCTGGTTCTAGGCACTACAGTCTGGAACCGCCCGACCGCGACGGTCGCAGGCTCGAATCCTGCATCGGGCGTGGATGTGTGTGTTGTCCTTAGGTTACTTAAGTTTAAGTACACTCCTGGAAATTGAAATAAGAACACCGTGAATTTATTGTCCCAGGAAGGGGAAACTTTATTGACACATTCCTGGGGTCAGATACATCACATGATCACACTGACAGAACCACAGGCACATAGACACAGGCAACAGAGCATGCAAAATGTCGGCACTAGTACAGTGTATATCCACCTTTCGCAGCAATGCAGGCTGCTATTCTCCCATGGAGACGACCGTAGCGATGCTGGATGTAGTCCTGTTGAACGGCTTGCCATGCCATTTCCACCTGGCGCCTCAGTTGGACCAGCGTTCGTGCTGGACGTGCAGACCACGTGAGACGACGCTTCATCCAGTCCCAAACATGCTCAATGGGGGACAGATCCCGAGATCTTGCTGGCCTGGGTAGTTTACTTACACCTTCTAGAGCACGTTGGGTGGCACGGGATACATGCGGACGTGCATTTTCCTGTTGGAACAGCAAGTTCCCTTGCCGGTCTAGGAATGGTAGAACGATGGGTTCGATGACGGTTTGGATGTACCGTGCACTATTCAGTGTCCCCTCGACGATCACCAGAGGTGTACGGCCAGTGTAGGAGATCGCTCCCCACACCATGATGCCGGGTGTTGGCCCTGTGTGCCTCGGTCGTATGCAGTCCTGATTGTGGCGCTCACCTGCACGGCACCAAACACGCATACGACCATCATTGGCACCAAGGCAGAAGTGACTCTCATCGCTGAAGACGACACGTCTCCATTCGTCCCTCCATTCACGCCTGTCGCGACACCACTGGAGACGGGCTGCACGATGTTGGGGCGTGAGCGGAAGACGGCCTAACGGTGTGCGGGACCGTAGTCCAGCTTCATGGAGACGGTTGCGAATGGTCCTCGCCGATACCCCAGGAGCAACAGTGTCCCTAATTTGCTGGGAAGTGGCGGTGCGGTCCCCTACGGCACTGCGTAGGATCCTACGGTCTTGGCGTGCATCCGTGAGTCGCTGCGGTCCGGTCCCAGGTCGTCGGGCACGTGCACCTTCCGCCGACCACTGGCGACAACATCGATGTACTGTGGACACCTAACGCCCCACGTGTTGAGCAATTCAGCGGTACGTCCACCCGGCCTCCCGCATGCCCACTATACGCCCTCGCTCAAAGTCCGTCAACTGCACATACGGTTCACGTCCACGCTGTCGCGGCATGCTACCAGTGTTAAAGACTGCGATGGAGCTCCGTATGCCACGGCAAACTGGCTGACACTGACGGCGGCGCTGCACAAATGCTGCGCAGCTAGCGCCATTCGACGGCCAATACCGCGGTTCCTGGTGTGTCCGCTGTGCCGTGCGTGTGATCATTGCTTGTACAGCCCTCTCGCAGTGTCCGGAGCAAGTATGGTGGGTCTGACACACCGGTGTCAATGTGTTCTTTTTTCCATTTCCAGGAGTGTAGTTCTAAGTTCTACGGGACTGATGACCTCAGAAGTTAAGTCCCATAGTGCTCAGAGCCATATGAACCATTTTGCAGTGTCTGAGCCTGTGTTACAGGTAAGAGACAATGTAAAAATCGCTATGTAAGAACAACACAGGAACCCTCTCTTTGATATGGTCTTCCTCTGGCACAAGCGACAGAGCTTTACATTAGTATTTGCAAGCAACTTTGAGCACTGGCTATGTGCTTCAATGGGGACATGTGTGTCTATGTAATATGTTTGATGTCAACATGCAGACAGTACTTGTTTTCTTCGATATATCAGGAGAGAGAGAGAGAGACGCCGTAAAACTGGTAGGAGACTCCGTTGCAACGAGTGCCAGGATTGGTCAAAGTTTAGTAGCAGATAATTTGTAGTCTTTTTCTTACCTAATCTGGAAATTCCAAAAAGTCGATGAAGAGTGCTCTCAACGTAATAAGTGATGGTACTAATTGTGATCTGAATCGGTATTTCATATGTCTGAAATGAATGTAATGCCATGGTGCATGACAATTTGCAATTTTAATATGCAGAATGCTTAAAAAATACATTGATCTCGCCCATAAAACTAATACAAATCGACCATGTCTTATCTCATGAAATCGTAACTTTCTTCATCGTTACCTAAGCGTTTGTGTGTTTAAAATTGGGTATTGCTGCAAGTTCTGTGTTATTTCATACTTTATAACATCTAATCATAAGGTAGACAACACTTGAGGTGTAGCTCATTGTAGAGCCTAGAAGTAATAGTGTTTATCCCGACTTGTGAGTACATTGCATGAAACAGGCTTCGCTGTGATGACTACATTGTTTACAATACCTACAACACAAGAATCTGCTGCTTTTGTGTATAATGGTCTGCTAGCTCACAGAAACGCTACACACAGGTCGCTAGTGGCGAATATGGAGCAAAAAATATCAAACGTCAGGGTGCACGGTTATTTGTTTGCGATGTATTGGTGTAATTTTAAAGGGTTCCCTGCTAGTTTAGGATGTTCTATTACAAGGCATACTCTCAGAATTTGTTTTTTATATTTCGTAAAATCCAGTCTCATATAGTATCACCTTGTAAAATAGAATCTCCGTAGTGTAGAAAACAACATCCTATTGAGTTAAAGCTTGTTGTTGCCGAACGTGAAATGATTGCCTTTTTTTCAATATGTGAGCCAATTGCATGAAAGGCTATATTCTGTAATATTAATATCACATATCTGAAATGTTTGTAATTGTCACATGCATGACAGTTTATTTGCAGACTCTGATATGAATGTGAGGTATGCTCTCGAACGATGTAAGTTTTGTCCAGCAAACCAAAAGAAATTGATTAACGTAGATTTTTTTCTCTTTGGAGTTTAAATTGATGCTTTTTCTCTATGTTCGGTAATTTTCACAGCAGAATAGTGTAAGTATATTCGATTTTATGTAAGGAGATAAGTTAATACATCTGTCTGGTTTATTCCACCGACCTCTGCATTTTGGTCACCAGTAATTCATTGTCAGTTTTTTTGTGAGTTATCATTCTTGTGAATGGTTTGATGCGGCCTGCCAAATATTCCTCTCCTGTGCCAACCTCTTCATCTCAGAGAAGTACTTGAAAGCAATGTCCTCAATTATTTGTATGATGTTCTTCAATCTCTGTCGTCCGCTACACTTTTTGCCTTTCATTTCACTGAAGGTTGATTTGAGATGCCTATACGCTGAATCAGTTCTTCTGACAGCTATTTCTTTTCCGACTTCTTTTTATTTTTTATGCAGCTTTTTGTCTTAGCTGCGCTGCACTTCATATTTATTTCACTACTCAGTGACTTGTACTTCTGTATTCTTTAATTTCCGTGAAATTTTTTTTTAATTTCTTCTTTTTTCTACGAACTGCAGTATTTCTTCTGTTAGCCATGGTGCTTTCTTTGCACCACTATTTTTCTTTCCTACTTCTATGATTGCCATGTCCATTCGTATTCAGTTCTACTGCCCAATGAGTTATTCTTATCGCTATATCTATAGCCTTAGAGAACTACGAGTGTATCTTGTAATTCATTAGTACTTCTGCATCCCACTTCTTTGTTTATTGACTCTTAAATTTCAGGATGCTCTTCACCACTATTTCATTGTGACTGGGGCAGCCATCTTTTTTCTCGCTTTACTCCATGGGCCGCTGTCGTAGGGAATGTTACGTGATGTTGGCATCGTTAGCACTGTGGCTGGCTACACCTACCTGCTTACTGGGATGAACTGCGTGACTGCACACTGCAGTCGTAGCAGCGGATGTTGGGAAAAAGAGATCTGGAGACTTTTCCAGAATTTAGTTGTTATTCCACGGGGACTCCAGTCTTTCTGAGAAATAGGTATATTGCCGTGCAGGGAGAGTCCATCTGTAACTGATTTCTGCAGACCGACGACAGTATATCACTGCTACCAGATGGATCTGCTTGTTGGCCATCAGTGACAAGATGTAACAGGCCTGTAAGCCTACTTACGGCAGGGAGAGGGAGAGTTGAGGTGTGGTAGGGGGAGATAGGACTGCCTTTAAGTTAGTTAGTTCGTGACTGCACATTTAGGAGAGCATGCGTGGCACTGCTGCCCCTCCCTCCCAGTGATATCTTTTGGGATGAAGATTTTTCCCAATTCCCTGTGAATGTGTTGCATTATGACTCGTTGTTTACGAGTGATGTTTTTCTTTTTCACGATAGTTTCGATAGGCAGTTAGAACAATGAAGCACTTTACATCGGATGTGGTAGCTCTTTTTGCCGTTCCTGAATTTTCATCTCCTGGGCTGGAGAGAGACAGGGGTCTGTAGCGAACTCTGCCGTCAAACTGTGTTAGACGCTGTTCTCAGCTGTATGTTCACAGGTAGTTCAGGTATTAAACTCCTCTCCGTAGAACACCAGCATCTCGTCAGTTGAACACAATTCCCACTAAAAATAAAGATAGCACCTTTCAATCCAGCCTTTTTTCCGCCAGCATGTAGGTGAAGGGATCATCATACGTAGATTTTGACAATGTAAGCAACTAGCTTTATCTACATCTACATACTTATATGAGTACTCTGCAAATCGTATTTAAGTGCCTTATAGAGGATTCATGGAACCACGTTCACAGTAATTTTCTGTTATTTCAATCTCGTACAGCGCGTGGAAAAAACGAACTCCTATATCTTCTAGTTCGAGCACTGATTTCCCTCTTTTATTATGATATTCGGAACGATTCATATGTAGGTCGGCGTCAACAAAATGATACCGCATTCCGAGGAGGAAATTGGGGATTGAAATTTCGTGAGAAGATTCTGCCGCAACGAGAAACCCCTTTCTTTTAATGATGCCTACCCCAAATCGTGTATCATTTCAGTGACACTCTCTCCCGTATTACACTATAATACAAATCGTGCTGCCCTTCTTTGAACTTTCTCGACGTACTCCATCAGTCATATCTGGTAAGGATCCCACATCTTGCAGCATTATTCTAAAAGAGGATGGACATGCATGGTGTAGGTAGTCCCTTGAGGATATCTGTTACAATTTCTAAGCGTCCTCCCAAAAAAACGCAGTCTCTAGTTAGCCCTTCCTACAACATTTTCTGTGTTTTCTTTTCAATTTAAGTTACAGTAGTGAAAATAAAGTACAGTCTTTGATTCACCTTCCCCACACTATCTAGGTGTTCCTTCCAATTTAAGTTGTTCTTAATTGTAATTTCTATGTATTTTGTTGAATTTATGGCCTTTAAATTTGAATGATTTAGCGTGTAACTGAAGTTCAATGGATTCCTTTTAGCACTCATGTGGATGGTCACACACACCTCTCGTTATTTAGGGCCATTTTTTCATCATATAAATCTCTTTTCTAAATCGTTCTGCAATTTTTTGACCTTCTGATGACTTTACTCGTCGATAAACGACAGCTTCATCCTCAAACAACCTTAGACGGCTGTTCATATTGTCTCCTAAATATTTTACGTAGATAGAGAACAGCAAAGGGACTATACACTCTCTTCGGAATCCAAAAATCACATCTATTATACTCGACGACTTTCTATCAGTTGCTACGAACTGTGACCTCTCTTTCAAGTATCATATTTAAGACGACTGTGAAGCAGGATAACAACAGTTGTATGAAATCGCCAGGTTTTGAGGTGTTTTGCGATTTTAGGCGCACTTTGTGTAGCACCAGTCATACGCATGTGTAATTGGGTCCAATCCTTACGATTAATAATTTAATTAGAACCGATCTTTATTTCAGTTTCCCAGTGAAAATAAATATAGTACACTAACCTAACCATGTCCGCCTCTAATGACCTCGTTGTTGACGAGATGTTAAACACTAACCACCACCACCACCACCAGAACCTAACCATGCTGTCCTGGATCTGGACAGTTTCTGTATCTTGGGGTGTGCAGTTGGGCTTCCCACCCAGAAGAACCGGAGTTCGAGCCTGGGAGAGGTTAGCTCCATTTTGAATTTCCCTCCTATTCGCTGGAGGAGTCGTGTGGGACGTCAGCATAGCGTTGGGGCAACGAAATTCCCTCCATTTTTGAAATTCCTTCAAAATTTTATAATTCCCAACAAACGGTGTGGGAGGGGGAAGGTTTGGTGAAACACATCGTATCATCCGTGGGGGGATGTGAGGGTGACGTCGTGGGTAATTAATTGATCAATTTAGATAAGTTGCAGATCAGTTTGAAATCAAAAAGTGTTCTTGTGCTGCCATCCCCCTACTACTAACAGTCAACCTGAAGGTGTAGGAGGAAGGATAACACTTGTTCACTTCTTCACTGAGACTGTTGAAATAAATACCTTTATTCATTGGGGATAAAATAATTGTGTGTAATAGGCAGCGTCATTGCAAAGGCTAAAGCAACTAAACTGCCAACATTTCGAACGACTTGTTGAGATCGTCTTCAGGAGGCCTACGGACTTATCGTCTGGTTCGTGCTAAAGGCAGCTGGAATGAGTTGGCTAGATTCATAGCACAAAACACACACAAACATCGGAAAACAAGCTACGGTCTGAACTGCACAATCCACACGTTGCGCGAACCTGCGTCATTGTCAACAGCCGGTGGTCTTGCAGTTAGCACTGCTGACTATTACTCAAGGGACTCCAGTTCCGATACCGCACCGGGTCTGGCTTGTTCTGCAGTCGGAACTGGGTGTGTGTGTATGTTTACTTATTATTTCGTCGTCATCTACGCTCAGCTCGCTCAAGAGACGTCAGATGAAAAGAAATGCATCAGAATGTTGAACATCCCGGATGGGGTATCCCGGCCAATAATGCCACAAATCCATTTCATTTCAAACAATTCAGTGAGCCGTCAGCGCATCAACAATAGCTCATCTATTGAGAAAGAAAAAAAAATCGTTACTGGACGGATCTCACTACGCACCAACACTGGGCGATGTCCGATTTGTTTATTGTACGGCCGACTGAAGAACGTAATGCTTTATGTGCCACTTTGAGCTACTGCCTTTTACGACGTAAGCGACACCGAATGTCGATGCTTTATCCTTGGCAGCGTTCTGTCGGTAACTTTCTGAGATGGACCAGCATTCACTGACACGTGAAATTTCTGTTCGGTTTGAAATCATTTCCCGATGACAAGGGATTATTCTCGCCTCCAGTCACTGTCGTCTGGCGATTCTACGACCACTGTTTCCACGCCGTGTTGTGGGTCGGTGAGTGATTCACCGCTCCATGTACATCCCTTGGATAGACCGCACTGCTACAGAAGTAAAACAAGCAGCGTAATTAATGGTGTACTCATTGTCATGTCGAAACACTATATATTATTTTTGCTTCTGTCACGTCTCAACGCCGACATGCTTACCGGCTTGATTACATACAACCGACTGGCACATTCACAACACATCGGTGCCAAGAATTACGACAGCGGTGGAGGGTGACACAACCGCTGGTACCAGTCCTACACCATCCACAGCCACCAGAGTGTTCTTTTAAGGGGATGAGCGAATAAACATTTTTTCCAGTTGCACTTCCACATATAGTGTTAAAAAATAGAAACATTAAGATTGAAATAATTAATGACACCGTCACTCGGATACGTAATAGCCAAATTTGAGTTATTGGTATGCAGCATTCAGTTGAACCATACAGCCTTAACTTTCTTATAGCTGATAGCAAAAGTGCCGGCCAAAGCGGCCGAGCGGTTATAGGAGCTACAGTCTGGAAGCGCAGCGACCACTACGGTCACAGGTTCGAATCCTACCTCGTGCATGGCTGTGTGTGATGTCCTTATGTTAGTTAGGTTTAAGTAGTTCTAAGTTCTAGGGGACTGATGACCTCAGAAGTTAAGTCCGATAGTGCTCAGAGACATTTTAACCATTTTTTTGATTGCAAAAGTCATATTGCACTGTCATGGTAAAATAACTATTTTAATAGTGGAAAGGCAATATTAGAATTACTTGAGGTAATTCTGGTAAATACCAAAATAAAAAAAAGTTCTGCGTCACCTCGGTTCCCAGAGTTCCGGAATCTGTACAGAAAATTGCAATAGAGATCCACATAAACATCAATTCCGCCCTTTTTATTGCTCATGAAAATCACACACTGCATGTTGTATCGTCATACAACGAGACCTTCAGAGATGGTGGTCCAGAGTGCTGTACGCACCGGTACCTCTAATACCCAGTAGCACGACGTTTTGCATTGATGCATGCCAGTGTACGTCGTGGCATATTATCCACAAGTTCATCAAGGTACTTTGGGTCCAGATTGTCCCACTCCTCAACAGTGATTCGGAATAGATCTCTCAGAGTGTTTGGTGGGTCACGTCACCCGTAAACTGCCCTTTTTATTCTATCCAAGGCATGTTCCTTAGGGTTCATGTCTGGAGAATATGATCGTCACTCTAGCTAGCGCTGTCGTTATCCTGAAGGAAGTCATTTACAAAACGTGCACGAAGGGAGTGCGAATTGTTGGCGATGAAGATGCCTTGCCAATATGCTGCCGATGATGCTGCACTATAGGTCGGAAGATGGTGTTCACGTATCATACAGCCGTAGCGGCGCCTTCCGTAGCCACCAGCGGCGTACGTCGGTCCCACATAATGCCAACCCAAAACAGCAGAGAACCTCCACCTTGCTGCACTCGCTGTACAGTTTGTCTAAGGCGTTCAGCCTGACTGGGTTGCCTCCAAAGAAGTCTAAGATTGTCTGGTTGAAGGCATACGCGACGCTTATTGGTGAAGAGAACCTGATGCCAATCCCGAGTGGTCATTCCGGATTGTTGTTGGGCCCATCCGTACCGCGATAAATGAAGTCGTGGTTGCAAAGACGGACCTCGCCAGGGACGTCGGGAGTGAAGTTGGGCATCATGCAGCCTATTGTGCACAGTTTGAGTCGTAACATTGCGTCCTGTGGCTGCACGAAAAGCATTATTCGACATGGTGGCGTTGCTGTCAGGGTTCCTCCGATTCATAATCTGTAGGCAGCGGTCACCTACTACAGTAGTAGCCCTTGGGCGGCCTGAGCGTGGCATGTCACCGACGTTTCCTCTCTCTCTGTGTCTGCTCCATGTCCGAACAACATCGCTTTGGTTCACTCCGAGACTCCTGGACACTTTCCTTGTTGAGAATCCTTCCTGGCACAAAATAACAATGCGGAACGGGCAACACTAGCCGTGTACCTCCTTCCTGGTGAAATAATTGGAACTGATTGGTTGTTAGATCCCCTCCGTCTAATAGGCGCTGCTCACGCATGATTGTTTACATCTTTGGGCGTGTTTGGTGACACATCTGAACAGTCAAAGGGACTGTGCCTGTGACACAATATTCACAGTCAACGTCTATCTTTAGGAGTTCTGAGAACCGGGGTGATGCAAAACATTTTTTGATCTGTGTTTATATATGGTTAACGATGTCTCACTCATTAGCCGTTTACTCTTTCAAGTCTTATTACATTCTGGATCCCATTATTAAATTGCACTTGCTCGGGATGAGCATAGCGGTCTAAGGCGCTGCAGACATGGACTCTGCGGCTGGTCCCGGCGAAGGTTTGAGTCCTCTCTCGGGCATGGGTGTGTATGTTTGTCCTTAGTATAATTTAGGTTAAGTAGTGTGTAAGATTAGTGACTTATGACCTTAGCACTTAAGTCCCATAATATTTCACACACACATTAAATTGCGGTTCATTAAAGTCTGTTGTATAAATGTGTTCAATTTCTTATACTGGATTAAGAAAAAAGGAATTAAAGCAATAGATCTTCTCTGATAGATCGAGTTTGTTGGACAGGTTCCTCAGTATCTCATACAGCTGAAAATATCAACAAGACGGCCGACTTAGATTTCCGCATGCTCCATGTCACTGCAGCTGCTATATTTCTTGTGGCGGCGGAACTTGAAAAAGGGACTCAGAGGATCAGTTGGAAAGATTGGAAACAACCATATAATGTAGCGCTCTCCATGGAGTAAAGGGAACCGGTCTGCATAAGGAGAAATTATTGACTTGATGTGACGACTTTAACGAAGAAAATTGTTCCCAGTATGAAGTCGGGCTGGAAGCAGGCTGTAACCCACCATCGTTTTTTACGGATTCCTACTGTCTGAATGCGGTAATTATGTCGGTGTGATTTGTCGAAGGAAGTATTTTAGCATGTGAAATTTGTTGGAATTATCCATAGTAAACTGTTTTTCTAGATAATTGAACGCTTCTACACCCCTAGTATGCTGTAGTCCAATCTAGAACAGAAATAAAATCTAATTAGGTCTTCTCATTATACAGAGTGAATCAGAGATAAATCTTGCGTCCCTGAGTGAAGCAGCACTCATAGGAGTTTATACTCAGTAGTACCCGTGGTCAGTTGTATACCGGCACTCGGCCAGTGCACATCGCGCGGTGACGGGCGGTAGCGCGGGCCAGTGTTTACGTCGCGAGCAGTGCTGAGGTGGAGAGCTGAGCAGCGTGTGCGAGCGCTGTTGACGTTTGTTTCTGTATAACTGTTGTAATTAAGATGTCGACAATTAACAGAGCGAACAGCGTTCAGTGTGTTTTCGATCGCGCTGCCTTGCGACCGACGGCGTTTGAAATTCATGAGTGGATCTTTGAGGATTTGAAATTGCCTGAAGATATAGTCGACACGATCCAGTTGGACTTTGTGCAGTAATCGTTATTTATCAAATTTATTTCGAGTGACACTTATGAGAAATTCGTTGAGGAGCATGTTGGTGTGAGACCATTCCGTCATAATGATGGCAGTATTAGTAATGTCCAAATACGGAGTAAGAACCGTCAGGGTATTTAATGTGCCACCTGAGTGCCCTAATGATCTGATTGTACATTCTCTGTCACTGTACGGCGCTGTTTTGTCAGTTACAAATGAAAAATGGTCGAGTGCCTATCGCTACCAAGTTAACAGCGGGGTGCGAAGTGTACGTGTAGACTTGAAAAAGCATATACCTTCGTATGTTGCCATTGGCGGCTGTCGTGCACAGGTAACTTACATTGGTCAACCCCCTACCTGTTCGATCTGCCATTCAACTGAACATCTACGGATGAACTGTACACGTCGACGTCCATTTCAACTTCCACGGGAACGCCCTGCAGACGGTAGTGAAAAGCTTGTTCCACTATTGAGTGAGGTGGTCGCGGGGACTGTACCACCACCCCGGCAGCCGGAACATGTCAGCGAGGCGGAGATGCCAGTTCAGGTGGAATGCAGTGCCAAAGACATTCGCGGTAGGACGGACGTCGATTCGGCACAGTCATCCTCACCGGGGCAGTTACCGCTGGATAGCAACGATGCGCCAGCCACCTCTGAAACTCAGCCGTGTGAGATACAGGAGCGGGTGCAGACCAGTTTGCCTGAACCACCCCTATCGGTAGAGACTGTAGCAGACGCGAAGAAAGACCGCCGAAAGAGAAGCAAAGGGAATAGTAGCAAAGAGGTAAAGTCGAATGATTTGAGACCCGTACACATGTCAGAAAGTGGCAGCGAGACTGAACCTCAATTTTCTTCTCCGTGCGCTGCGAGGACACCGCGAGGCAAGAACGCATTCGTGAACAAACCAAACACCTGAAGGCACTACTGAGCGCTGAAAGGGATCAGAGCACCGTAACGGCTAAGAGGAAGAGCGAGCAGAGCAGCGAGCAGCTGCAGCAGCGCTCTCGCAGGAACTCGCTGACGTCAGTCGCAGCCCCGCGTGGTGGCCAGGCGGATGCGACCACGTTGACAGACTCAACCGGCGGTGGCGGGCAGGGCGGCGCGCGCACCGCGCAGCACCCCGACAGCAATGAGCCGTGGTGGCAGCAGAACGAGGAGACGCAGCAGTAGCTGCTCTCGCGCATGGCCATCGCGCTGCGACCTTCCCCTCCCTGACCCGTTATTGGTTTTGACATTTCGTTTCGTACTCCAAACGTTACCGACGAGTTTGGTTCAAAGCCGGAGAGAAGGACGATGCGAAACTCAGAGCTCATTGTCCTCTGAACCATCATGGGTGACAGCCAAACCTACAACATTACCACACTTAACGTCAATAGAATTCAAAGTGCGGTGAAACTCCGTTCGCTAACTGATTTCTTGTATGGTACCAGCGTTGACATTGCCCTCCTACAGGAGGTAGTCACAGCCTTAGAAGTGCCCGGTTACGTTCTTATTGATAACATCAATCTTCAGGATGCTGTAGACACTGCCATCCTTCTGTGCGACGGTATACCCTTTACGGATGTGCAGCGGCTGCCCAGTGGTCGTGGCATTTCTCTTCGAGTGAATGGTGTGCAGATTGTTAACGTGTACGCCCCATCAGGTAGCACTCATAAGAAAGATCGTTCAAAAATTTATAAAACCGAGGTTCCCATTCTTCTTAGCGCTTATCGTGAACATCTCATCCTTGGTGGTGACTTCAGTTGTGTGCTCAACGACAGAGACCAAACTCCTAACACGAACAGATGTATCAACCTTGAACATTTAATTCATGGCATGCGTCTTCACGATACATGGCAACAACTGCACGGTGAACGGGTAGCGTACACCTTCGTAACCAGTCATTCCGCCAGTCGGCTGGATAGGATCTATGTGTCCGATGCCCTCCAGCGACACACTGTGAACTGTGACATAGCTCCTGTCAACATCTCCGACCATTGTGCATATCAGTGTTACCTCTGCCTACAACGCCAGCCAATTTACCGCGGGAAGGGCTACTGGAAATTGAATGTCAGCCTTCTGCAGGATGCCCAACTTGAAGAGGAGGTGAACTTAACGTGGCAACAGCTGCAGCGGCACCGACGTCGTTACGCTAGAGTTCTACAGTGGTGGATTCAGTGTGCTAAGCCTAAATTACGCCTGACCCTCATGAGCTACGCCCGACAAAAAAGCTTTTGGCAGAAACAGACTATTGAATTTTATTATCGCTGTTTGAGAGAACTGTACAGTCCCACTAACAATCCCTCTCGAGACATCGACGTAAAGATCAAACGATATAAAGCGAAAATCACGGCGATACAACGCCAACGAATGCATGGCATCATCGTGCGAGACCACCCCAAGGACGTTGCCGCCGAATAACGGGCCCCTCTGTACCACATCCTGAGAACGACGAAACGGTGTAAAGCCATTTTGATTGAAGCCGTCTTTGATGACGCTGAGAATGCCATCACGAAGCAACGTGACATCATCTCGCACGTGACATCATCTCAACTTTACTTTTAGGACCTTCAGCTGTCGCTTGTCACAACAGGATAATGCAAAGCTGGAATCTGTTTTCACAGAGGACGAAATCCGACTTGCGGTCCACAGTGCAAAGAAAGGGAAATCACCAGGACCTGATGGTCTCAGCGCTGAGTTTTACCAGCGATACTGGAACGTCCCCGGTCCGACACTCGTCGAGATAGCGAATGAACTCTGGCACCTGGAAGTCATACCCAAGGCATTTACGGAAGGTATCATCCTGCCCTTACCTAAAAAAGGGAACAGCAGGAAGGTCGAAAACATGCGACCCATCACACTCCTGAATGCCGACTTCAAAATCATCACCAGATCGATTAAGCTAAGGATGCAAACCGTTATGTACAAGGTTTTAGGCAGTTACCAGTACAGTGCAGTGCAAGGTTGAAGTGCAATCTCACCTGCCTGCGATTTGAGGGACATCATCTGTTCATATGCTGAAACTAAAGGACAGGGCGCTCTGATCTTTCTAGATTTTGAGAAGGCTTATGACCGTGTACGTCATGATTTCCTCTTTCAAAGCCTGAAGAAACTAGGATTTGGACCTCATCTCATAGAATTAATTCGCAAACTTACCACAAACGCCTCTTCACGGATTCTCATTAATGGCCAATTTACAGAAGAAGTTTCCATCGAGCAATCCATCCGCCAAGGATGTCCTCTGTCAATGATTTTGTACGCCATTGCAGTAGAGCCGCTCCTGAACAACTTAGTGCATAGCGGGATCGGGCTTAGCGTCGAGTCTGTCACTATCCCATGCATTGCGTATGCTGACGATATATGCGTAACTGTGTCATCATCGCAACAACTTCTGTCAGCAGCAACTCTTCTACAAACATTCACGTTTCTTTCAGGAGCAATACTCAATAGAACTAAAACCACAGTTTTGCAAATCGGTGGCGGTATCGGAGACATATCCCTTGTTACCTGGTGCAAGGTAAAGGATTCTCATACAACCCTCGGTGTTACTTTTGAATCCAAACCAGACAAATTCCTGACGAAGAACTGGTCACACATGCTTAATAAATTACGTGCTGCTTTGATGCTTCACTCCGACCGTGACTTGAACATACTACAGAAAGATAAGACCATCGAGATCGCCATTACGAGCAAGATGAATTATTTGGCGCAAATTCTTCCAATCTCCGACCACCTAGCCAAGAGTATAGAACAAGCGTTGTGTTGATTTATTTTTAGGGGGCATATTTTGAAAGTTCAATTCGATACCTTAACCTTACCTTCGTCCAAAGGTGGCCTTAACCTCATTAAAGTACACAAAAAATGTGTCACCCTGCTCCTAAATCGCATCAGGAAGGAGTTTCGTACCCGGAGGACCAGTCTCATCAGAAACCTCGTTCAGCGGTGGAAACTTCATAGCTTGGACCCACCTGGCATTCCACTTTCTTACCGACATGTGCGACTGTACTACATGGAAATGAGCTATATTCAACACAACATCGTCGATACCGGAAGACTGACGAACAGGAAGCTTTATGACCTTCTCATGACAACAAACCACAGGAATCGTCTCGAAGAAACATATCCACATACACGTTGGAGTATAATATGGCGGAATGTACACAACGACATGTTACCATCACGCGTCATAGCCGACTGGTATCGCACAGTCAATGATAAAGTAGCAACGAATGAAAAGCTACATAAAATAGGCCTTCATCCAACACCCAACTGTGACGCATGCGGAAGAGTCGATACGCTCCTTCATAGGTTCACTTGCGGACATGCAGAAGAAATTACAACATTTCTTCGTCAACGATTGTCAGTGATAGACCGTACGACGCCCAGTGGTGTAGAACTTTTAGAGATCACTCAGCCACAAAAACTGAGGTATCCACGAGCAAAAAACAACGCTACAACGTGGATCATGGGCCACACAGCATCGTTTATTATGCAGAATAGGCATGCTACTTTCCTAGACTATTATTCTTACATAGAAATTGAACACTTTAAAATAAGCCAACATTGTGACTACAGGAGGATATTTGGAAATATGCTGAAAATCATAATTAACGGTTAAATGCTTCAAATACAATGTTTGGATAGTAGAGGTTGCCAGTTGCTTGTATGTATGAATCCTATTTGCTTTCTGGGACTTTAGTTCTTGCCTGAATTTTAAGATACTATTCAGATGCTCACCAATGCAGAAGGCTTTTTTTTTCCTCTCAACATTTTCCTTCTCTCCCAGAACAGCGGAGCAACTTTCCTTTCGACAATGATGTGATAGTCTTTTGTGCACCTCAAGAAGACATTTCCTTTCTTTTCTTATATTGCGCAACGGCAGCCTAGAACTCATATATACTATGTTCATTCTGTTCTCATTACAAATAGGAGCACATGTTTATTTTCCCTTCCTAAAAAACAAAAAAAATCAAATAAAAAAGTGGCCTAGGGGTAGCGTTTTTGATTCATAATCAAAACGTCTTAGGTCCCGGGTTCGATCCCAGCCACTGCCTAAATTTTGATAAATAATCAGCATTGGCGGCCGAAGACTTCCGGCCAACGGCCTTGTCAAAGAGGAAAGAGGGCGGAGGAGCGGATAGAGGTTCAGGGCACTCTCTTGTCGTAGAGGTGGAAAATTGCCCCTAAAGGCGGAAGAATCAGCAATGATCAACGACATGAGGATGCAGAAGGCAATGGAAACCACTGCATTAAAGACGCGTAACGTTTATCCACAGCACATGTGGCCTGTAGTTGAAGAAGTGTCATGATGATCTCTCCATTGGCAAAAGATTCCGGAATAGTCCCCCATTCGGATCTCCGGGAGGGGACTGACAAGGGGGAGGTTACCACGAGAAAAGATTGAATAAACGACGAAAGAATAATGTTCTAAGAGTCGGGGCGTGGAATGTCAGAAGCTTGAACGTGGTAGGGAAACTAGAAAATCTGAAAGGGGAAATGCAAAGGCTCAATCTAGATATAGTAGGGGTCAGTGAAGTGAAGTGGAAGGAAGACAAGGATTTCTGGTCAGATGAGTATCGGGTAATATCAACAGCAGCAGAAAATGGTATAACAGGTGTAGGATTCGTTATGAATAGGAAGGTAGGGCAGAGGGTGTGTTACTGTGAACAGTTCAGTGACCGGGTTGTTCTAATCAGAATCGACAGCAGACCAACACCGACAACGATAGTTCAGGTATACATGTCGACATCGCAAGCTGAAGATGAATAGATCAAGAAAGTGTATGAGGATATTGAAAGGGTAATGCAGTATGTAAAGGGGGACGAAAATCGAATAGTCATGGGCGACTGGAATGCAGTTGTAGGGGAAGGAGTAGAAGAAAAGGTTACAGGAGAGTATGGGTTTGGGACAAGGAATGAAAGAGGAGAAAAACTAATTGAGTTCTGTAACAAGTTTCAGCTAGTAATAGCGAATACCCAGTTCAAGAATCACAAGAGGAGGAGGTATACTTGGAAAAGGGCAGGAGATATGGGAAGATTTCAATTAGATTACATCATGGTCTGACAGAGATTCCGAAATCATATACTGGATTGTAAGGCGTACCCAGGAGCAGATATAGACTCAGATCACAATTTAGTACTGATGAAGAGTAGGCTGAAGTTCAAGACATTAGTCAGTAAGAATCAATACGCTAAGAAGTGGGTTACGAAAGTTCTAAGGAATGACGAGATACGTTTGAAGTTCTCTAACGCTATAGATACAGCAATAAGGAATAGCGCAGTAGGCAGCACAGTTGAAGAGGAATGGACATCTCTAAAAAGGGCCATCACAGAAGTTGGGAAGGAAAACATAGGTACAAAGAAGGTAGCTGCGAAGAAACCATGAGTAACAGAAGAAACACTTCAGTTGATTGATGAAAGGAGGAAGTACAAACATGTTCTGGGAAAATCAGGGATACAGAAAAACAAGTCACTGAGGAATGAAATAAATAGGAAGTGCAGAGAAGCTAAGACGAAATGGCGGCAGCAAAAATGTGAAGACATCGAAAAAGATATGAATGTCGGAAAGACAGACTCAGCATACAGGAAAGTCAAAACAACCATTCGTGACATTAAAAGCAACGGTGGTAACATTAAGAGTACAACGGGAATTCCACTGTTAAATACAAAGGAGAGAGCAGATAGGTGGAATGCCTCTATGAGGGTAAAGATTTGTCTGATGTGATAGAAGAAGAAACAGGAGTCGATTTAGAAGAGATAGGGGATCCAGTATTAGAATCGGAATTTAAAAGAGCTTTGTAGGACTTTCGGTCAAATAAGGCAGAAAGGATAGATACCATTCCATCAGAATTTCTAAAATCATTAGGGGAAGTGGCAACAAAACGACTATTCACGTTGGTGTTTAGAATATATGAGTCTGGCGACATGCCATCTGACTTTCGCAAAAGCATCATCCACACAATTCCGAAGACGGCAAAAGCTGACAAGTGCGAGAATTATCTCACCATCAGCTAAACAGCTCATGCATCGAAGCTGATTACAAGAATAATATACAGAAAAATGGAAAAGAAAATTGAGAATGCGGTAGGTGATAACCAGTTTGGCTTTAGGAAAAGTAAAGGCACGAGAGAGGCAATTCTGACGTTACGGCTAAAATCGGAAGCAAGCTGTTCGAGATTCTGAAAATAGTAGGGGTAAGCTATAGGAAGAGACGGGTCATATACAATATGTACAACAACCAAGAGGGAATAATAAGAGTGGACGATCAAGAACGAAGTGCTCGTATTAAGAAGGGTGTAAGACAAGGCTGTAGCCTTTCGCCCCTACTGTTCAATCTGTACATCTAGAAAGCAATGGTGGAAATAAAAGAAAGGTTCAGGAGTGGAATTAAAATACAAGGTGAAAGGATATCAATGATACGATTCGCTGATGACATTGCTATCTTGAGTGAAAGTGAAGAAGAATTAAATGATCTGCTGAACGGAATGAACAGTCTAATGAGTACACAGTATGGTTTGAGAGTAAATCGGAGAAAAACGAAGGTAATGAGAAGTAGTAGAAATGAGAACAGCGAGAAACTTAACATCAGGATTGATGGTCACGAAGTCAATGAAGTTAAGGAATTCTGCTACCTAGGCAGTAAAATAACCAATGACGGACGGAGCAAGGAGGACATCAAAAGCGGACTCGCTATGGCCAAAAAGGCAGTTCTGGCCAAGAGAAATCTACTAATATCAAATACCGGCCTTAATTTGAGGAAGAAATTTCTGAGGATGTACGTCTGGAGTACAGCATTGTATGGTAGTGATACATGGACTGTGGGAAAACCGGAACAGAAGAGAATCGAAGCATTTGAGATGTGGTGCTATAGACGAATGTTGAAAATTAGGTGGACTGATAAGATAAGGAATGTGGAGGTTCTACGCAGAATCGGAGAGGAAAGGAATATGTGGAAAACACTGATAAAGAGAAGGGACAGGATGATACGACATCTGCTAAGACATGAGGGAATGACTTCCATGGTACTAGAGGGAGCAAAAACTGTAGAGGAAGACAGAGATTGGAATACGTCAAGCAAATATTTGAGGATGTAGGTTGCAAGTGCTACTTTGAGATGAAGAGGTTAGCACAGGGGAGGAATTCGTAGCGGCCCGCATCAAACCAGTCAGTAGACTGATGACCCAAAAAGAAAAAAAAAAAAAACATTATTGCTGCTTGCGACTAACTTGCAGTTGGATAATGATATGATGTTTAGTTTGTGGAGTACTCAACTACCCGGTTATCAGCGCCCGTACAAATTCCCAACCTTTGCTCAGTCCAATCTCGCCACTTTCATGAATGATGATGAAATGACGAGGACCACACAAACACCTAGTAATCTCGAGGCAGGTGAAAATCTCTGACCCCGCAGGGAATCGAACCCGGGACCGCGTGCTCGGGAAGTGAGAAAGTGACACGAGACTTCGAGCTGTGGACTTGCAGTTGGAAAACCGTTCATTTACGATTGTTGCGCGATATACGCACTATGGGACTTAACATCTGATGTCATCAGTCCCCTAGAACTTAGAACTACTTAAACCTAACTAACCTAAGGACATAACACACACCCATGCCCGAGCGGTGGCACGGTTCTGGAACCACTCGGCCACACCGGCCGGCGCTTCACTACTCCGAGGATACTCATGTTGGCAGCTGTTCTTTGTTCGAATTATTTAATATGTGCTTTGTCTTCTTTTGTGAAGGCATTTCGGGAGGCTGTGTTTAGCAACTTGCTTTGGAAGCACTGTCTTCAATAATATCTCCATTGCTATCGCGCAGAGAAGGCATTACAACTAACATATTTCACATACGACCACCATATCTAAGGATTTTCTGCCAATTTTCAAGACAAAGTTTCGTCGCTAAAGCTGTTACAAGCATCTCGCATTGAAGTCCTCGCTAAATTTATAGCTTATGTAAAAGATCGCCTATCTTGGGCAGTTTGGCTCTGTTTAAGTTTAGCATTGATACGCCCTGCGGAACCCGCAGGACAGGACAGGTAGTTGGAATTCTGGAAACGCAAAAAAAACGAGCGACTGTCAGTTACACTCGGTCACATATAACTTTATTTATTTGAACAAACATTACAGTACAAATTCTTGCACTTAGTTATCGGCTGAATACGCAACACTGTCTTATGTCATAATCGCACTAACACTTTAATTTTTTTTAACCGCTAAAATCCATTAACTGAAAATTAAGACGCCAAATAGAATATTTTGAAGGCAGAAGGCCTCTCGTTAAGTAACTTCTATAATTTGACTGAAAGCCCAAAAATCTAACACTTGAAAACCAACAATCGTAGTTAAAAGATCGCTTAAGGCCCATGATTTAAGACTCAAGGTAAAATCAAACAAAAACCACAAGACAGAAGGCCTTATCTTCAAATAGGCTGAAGGGCACAAACAGTCTGTTGCTCGAAAGACAAAGATCCTTGATTTAAAAACGGATGAAGGCCCCATGACTTAAATTCGAGGCAAAATAAACTTAAACATCAAAGCCTTATCTTATATTAGGCTCAAGGCCCCAAACAATCTAAGATGTGACAAGCAAGGAACTTCCATTTTAAAGCGGCTGAAGGCCCATGACTAAACCCAACTAAAATAATTTTTAGTAGGCAGAAGGACCAAGGCTTTATCTTTAATCAATATATTAATCAGGCTGAAGGTACAGCAATCTAACACTTGACAAGCAAGGAATTTTAATTTTAAAGTGGCTGAAGGTCGATGACCTACAACACCACTAAAAATAATTCAACTTTAATTCAAAACCATCGGCTATGGTCCATACAAGTACACACTTCAGAATATAAGAAAATACAGTACAGCTAACGGCGCTCAGAAGTTTCGGGGGTTGGCCAGCACTTGAAATACTAACGATCACTTAGGTGAAACAGGAAGCTGGCCCACACATTCTTGATCCGACGACAACCCAACAAACAGACAGTCAGCGACCCACCGGCAAGGTAACTTGCGCTCCACTCAACCAGCGCACAACCAGGAGTTCAATGCAAAATGTAAAAAGGCATGGACGCCCACTACCAAGCATACATTAAGCTGGCAAACTACACCGTGCTGGAAAGTGGCAACACGGTTAGGAAAGGACACTGCCTGAATTTTCGTCAACGGCCAGGGCAGGTAACCGGATCGTTAACGGCCATAAGGCAGAAAATTCCACTGGTGTACTTCAATTGCAAATAACGAAAAACAGTTCGAATCCACTGGACGGTAGCTGAACCTTCGCTAAGTCGAACACACATGTTGCTGCTCGCAGGAATGTCCCAAAAGCCAACAACAAGAACCAAACGGCACAATGTGAACAGTCTGTACTTGCTGGTAAACTAAATTCAAAACTCAACCTTCGTGTCCAGGCTCGGTGAGCCACAGGCCTCTTAGCAATGGGAATATCCCCTCACAATCCATCACGACGTGGAGACCGCCAGCGGGCCCAGCCAAACAACACCCCACGGGTATTTCCTCATTGCTCCACGCCAACCGACCGTCTCCTCGCACATCGGCACGGAGACAGCACTAAAATAACTGGGCAGTCGTCGTCACAAGCTACACACAGTTTCACGAACACTTGCACGAAGGACTAGACAATACTAATGGCAGTGACTGTGCACTAACACAGGCAACCCATAAGCGATCGCCGGCCATCATACACGTCGTCCAACAAGACGACTAACCGACGACCAACCAAAGTGGTCCGCACTCAAATGATATGTATCGGCAACGGTCGAGCGAGTCATGGCTGTCCAGACCTCATTGCATCCACGCACCGACTGAACTTCTGCTGTGTTGTAAGTCAAACACTGCCGGTTCCGAACTGCACTGCTAGCGCCTACCAACTCACTGGCAGATCCGAACTAACTCCGAACGTACGAACGTGCGAGAACCAGGAAGTAACAGCAGTCAGCAAAGATAATACGCCAGTGCTTATATCGATAAGCGCCACTGCTGCCACTCATGATCACATGAGACGGCATCTCAGTGACACCAGAAATTGAAATTAACATAACGACGTGGTAGTACAGTAAAAACAGGATGTCAAATAAGATATGGCATGAACACGAGCCACGCACGGCTCAACATGTTTGTTCCGTTGTTTTTGCAACTGTGTTCTGTCACTCCATCACTTGTTAATTTATTTGGTATAAACTCTTAATTGCTGCCGATACGATTTCCTTGAATTCCAGCGACATCTTCTCTACACTTATATTATTAATTTGGAAGGAGTGGAGCTTGTCTCTCAGAGATTAGTCAAGTAAATTTTTATCTGCTTTTTGGAACAGGTACAGGTATAGGTACTTATATGACGAAGAAATTGATGAAATGTATGATGAGATAAAAGAAAGTATTCAGGTAGTGAAGGGAGACGAAAATTTAATAGTCATGGGTGACTGGAATTCGAGAGTAGGAAAAGGGAGAGAACGAAACATAGTAGGTGAATATGGATTGGGGGAGAGAAATGAAAGAGGAAGACGTGTGGTGGAATTTTGCACAGAGCATAACTTAATCATTGCTTACACTTGGATCAAGAATCATACATGAAGGCTGTGTACACGGAAGAATCCTGGAGATACTATAAGGTATCAGATAGATTATATAATGGTAAGACAGAGAGTTAGGAAACAGGTTTTAAATTGTAAGACATTTCCAGGGCAGAAGTCGACTCTGACCATAATCTACTGGGTATGAACTGTAGATTAAAAAAAGAAGAAACTGCAGGAAAAAGGTGGGAACTTAAGGAGATGGGACCTGGATAAACTGACTAAACCAGAGGTTGTACAGAGTTTCAGGAAGAACATAAGGAAACAATTGACAGGAATGGGGGAAAGAAATACAGTGAAGAAGTATGGGTAGCTCTGAGGGATGAAGTAGTGAAGGCAGCAGAGGATCAAGTAGGTACAAAGACGAGGGCTAGTAAAAATCCTAGGGGAAACAGAAGAAATATTCAATGTAATTGATGAAAGAAGAAAATATAAAAATGCAGTAAATGAAGCAGGCAAAAAGGAATACAAATGTCTCAAAATGAGATCCACAGGAAGTGTAAAATGGCTACGCAGGGATGGCTAGAGGACAAATGTAAGGATATAGAGGCTTATCTCACTAAGGGTAAGGTAGATACTGCCTACAGGAAAATCAAAGAGACCTTTGGAGAAAAGATAACCACTTGTATGAATATCAAGAGCTCGGTGGAAACCCAGTTCTGGGAAAAGAAGGGAAAGCAGATACGTGAAGGAGTATATAGAGGGTCTATACAAGGGCGATGTACTTGAGGACAATATAATGGAAATGGAAGAGGATGAAGATGAAGACGAAATAGGAGATATGATACTGGGTGAAGAGTTTTAGAGAGCACTGAAAGACCTGAGTCGAGAAAAGGCACCGGGAGTAGACAACATTCTATTGGAACTACTGACGGCCTTGGGAGAGCCAGTCCTTACAAAACTCTACCATCTAGTGAACAAGATATATGAGACAGCCGAAATTCCCTCAGACTTCAAGAAGAATATTATAATTGCAGTCCCTAGGAAAGCAGATGTTGACAGATGAGAAAATTACCGAACTATCAGTTTAATAAGTCACAGCTGCAAAATACTAATGCGAATTCTTTACAGACGAATAGAAAAGCTTGTAGGAGCCGAACTCGGGGAAGATCAGTTTGGATTCCGTAGAAATGTTGGAACATGTGAGGCAATACTGACCCTACGACTCATCATAGGAAATAGATTAAGGAAAAGCAAACCCATATATGTAGCATTTGTAGACTTAGAGAAAGTTTTTGCCAATGTTGACTGGAATACCCTCTTTCAAATTCTAAAGGTGGCAGGGGTAAAAATACAGTGAGCGGAAGGCTATTTACAATTTGTACAGAAACAAGATGGCAGTTATAAGAGTCGAGGGGTATGAAAGGGAAGCAGTGGTTGGGAAGGGAGTGAAACAGAGTTGTAGACTGTCCCCGATATTATTCAATCTGTAGATTGAGCAAGCAGTAAAGAAAAGGAAAGAGAAATTCGGGGAGGAAAATAACTGATGATGGTAGAAGTAGGGAAGATATAAAATGTATACTGGCAATTTCAAGGAAAACCGTTTCTGAAGAAGAGAAATTTATTAACATCTAGTATAGATTTAAGTGTTAGGCCGTCGTTTTTGAAAGTATTTGTGTGGAGTGTAGCCCTGTATGGAAGTGAAACATGGACGATAAATAGTTTGGACAAGAAGAGAACAGAAGCTTTCAAAATGTGGTGATACAGAAGAATGCTGAAGATTAGATGGGTAGATAACATAACTAATGATGAGGTATTGAATAGAATTGGGGAGGAGTTTGTGGTGCAACTTGACAAGAAGCAGGACATGTTGGTAGGAAATGTTCTGAGGCGTCAAGGGATCACAGATTTAACATTGGAGGACAGCGTGGAGGATAAAAATCGTAGAGGGATGCCAAGAGATGAATACACTAAGTAGATTCAGAAGCATGTAGGTTGCAGTAAGTACTGGGAGATGAAGAAGCTTGCACAGTATAGGGTAGCATGGAGAGCTGCATGGAACCAGTCTTACGACAGAAGACCACAACAACAACAAAATAGCCGGCCGGAGTGGCAGAGCGGTTCTAGGCGCTACAGTCTGGAACCTCGCGTCCACTACGGTCGCCGGTTCGAATCCTGCCTCAGGCATGGATGTGTTCGATGTCCTTAGGTTAGTTAGGTTTAAGAAGTTCTAAGTGCTAGAGGCTCAGAGCCATTTGAACCAACAACAAAATATTTTTCGTTTATTTTTGGATGACTTGGGGATTACAACATGAGAGTCTCTCTACGAAAACCCTGTGATCACTTTTCCCTGTATCCGTTCTGATTCTCATTATTAACTCAGGATTCTTTGTTGCTAAGAGGTCAAGCGTATTTTTACAGCCGTTTGCTATTAGTGTGGGTTACTGAAATTACTGCTCGAAATAATGTTCAGAGAACGCGTTTAGCACAATTTTGGATGACGTTTTATGCATACCTCTGGAATTAAACATGTATTTTCGCCATCATATCGAGTGTAAATGAAATTCACCACCAACTATAATCTTATGAGTCTGGTACGTGTTTGTAATCAAACTGAAGTTGTCTTAGTGCCTCTTAGCAAATGTATCATCTGAACGGGAGGTCGGTAAAAGGATCCAATCATTATTTTTTTCCGGCTGACAACACTGACCTCTGTCGATACTTACTCACATGAACTATCTACTTCAGTTTCGCGACAAGATAAACTACTTCTAAGAGCAACAAACACGCCGCCGCCAATCGTGTTTAGACTATCCTGTCGGAACACCGTTAGGTCCTTCGCAAATTTTCGGCTGATCTTATCTCCGGCCTTAGCCAGCTTTCAGTGCAAATTACTATTTGAGCATCAGTGCTTTCTGTTAGCCCTTGGAGTTCTGATATTTTCCACACACAGCTACGACAATTTACAACTGTTATACCGATGGTTCCTGTATCTATGTTCTTCCCATGTTCGGCCTGCACACCTAGTGACTAAAGACCTTCTTCTGTTTTCCCTAGACCCTCTAACCTAAAAAGCCACCCTGTTCACGCCACACAGCCCCTGCTACCCGTGTAGTCGCCTCCTGCGTTTAGTGGACACCTAACCTATTCAGAGGACCCGAAACACAACCACCCTCTGGCACAAGTTGAGGAATCTGCAGCTTGCACGGTCTCAGATCAGTCTGAGCTTCTGATTCAGATACACCACTGGGCTTTGTACCAGAGGTCCGCAATCGGTCCTGTCAACCGGTCAACTCTGCTTTCATTTGGTCAGCTCTGCTTTCATCTTGCAAGCAAGACTGGCAGCCTTTACCACTTCTGTTAGTCGCTCGAAACCAGAGAGAATCTCTCCTAATCCAAAGTGACACGTATCATTGGTAGCGATGTGAGCAACCACCTGCAGTTGGCTGCACCCTGTGCTCTTCATGGCATCCGGGAGGACCCTTTCCACATCTGGAGTGACTCCACCCGGTATGCACACAGAGTGCACATTAGTTTCCTTTTCATTCTTGGCAGCCATGTCCCTAAGGGGCCCCATAACGCGCCTAACGATGGAGCTCCCAATTATCAATACTCGCACCCTCTGTGATTGTCGGATCTTGCAGGCTGAGCGGTTTCCTCTGAAACAGGATAGGCGACAGCAGCTGGCTCAGCGACATTGTCAGCCACAGACAGCAGTTGAAACCTGTGTGCCAGACAAACTTGGGAGGCCTTACGTGCGGCCTCCTGAGAAGTCTTTTGCCGCATGCTACGCCCTGGGGCGACCTCCCACTCGACTACAGATGAGGGGTCAACCTCAGTGTGACCAGTAACTGATCTGATGGACGGTGAGGACCGGGCGGAAGAATTGGACGTACTCGACGTTCGTTGGATCCCCACGGCCGGCCCACAACAGTAGCACCCATCCACTGCAGTCTCAAGCTGTGTAACCGCAGCCATCACAGTCTGAAACTAAGAGTGAAGTGTCACCAACTCGGCTCGCATCCGCGCACAACAATTGCGGTCCCTGTCCATGCTAAAGACCGTGGTAAACTGAACTATGCAGATAGACGGATCATCGGCATGTGCTGCACAACTCTACTGTAGACCCTCCCGAAAACACAGGAACTGTGTATAATAAATTAGATTAATATGCAGAGATTCAAAAACCTAACTACTGAAACACTCAGGTGACACTAATAATTCGCCCCTGATTAAGAACTTTTAACATGTCTCAGAACAGGTTTACTTTCCGACGCAAACGTAAACGCGAAAAATGTGGCTACGAGATATTAAATTAACATGCAGAAACTGAAGAAACTAAACTATTAAAGCACACAGACGATATTATAAAATTCGCTCCTTGTTAGGAACTCGTAAATGTCAGAATATCGGTTACTTCCGCATTGCTGCTTGTGTCTCGGCTGACTGCTGCTGCCTTATCCACGTCTCATCGCGATGGGCAGCTTAAACATAAACTGCAAGTAGTCTGTGTGCATGTTGGCAGCACTGTAGGCTCTGTTAATATCTCTGAAGGCTCTCTGCGCCCTTGGCAAAAGATTCTGTGGGTGGACGGACTAGCACTTAGCCAATGGATAGGGAAGCGTATGGATACGATATTCTTAGTGGAGACTCTGTGTTGGCAGGACATGCATTGTAAAGTGAGATGAAATGATGTATTTATAAGAAAATACTCAAGGAACAGTATGAGGATGGATATAGAGTTGATAATGTTTGGGCAGTGTAATTACTAACAACTATATAATTTTTTGAGCTGGATGTCACAGGAATAAGGTAAAATTTTCTAAATACATTGTTTGCTCTTCAACAAAATTTTTCTTTTTGGTAACCATTTTCCTCCTAGTAGCTAGAGTCTATAGTAGTTGGAATTTCTTTATTTAGCTGGCCGTTGTTGCTGCTTGCTCTAATTACTGTAGTTTGTGTTATGAAGATTTTCTGGAGGTAAGTGACTTGTGGAAAAGAATGTGGTTTCCACTATCGGGGTTCGTGATTGAAATGAGTTTAGGCAATTAACAGTGTTGAAGGTTGTTTCATATTTCTTTAATTTCTTTTTTTTATTTGTATTATTGTTAGAATTTCTGGCAATCCAGGTCGTTCTTTTGCGTTAATTACTGGAGGTCATGTTGTCAATGTATAGCAGTCAGATTGCGTCGGGTTTGTATTTTGTTGGTAATAAATGAATAGGTTAAATCTGAGTCGCCTTTGTCAAGGAAAACTCTGTAGGTCAGTGTTTAGTAAAAAAAAAATTATTAAAGAGGTAGCTTCACGCGTGGACCCTTAGCCGAGTATACTTCACTGAAATCTCCTGATTTCCTTGTAGTTTCAATAATTAGTAAATGATTAGAAATTGGTTATTGTTTAATGCTAGCGCGTAATTGTGTGTATGGAATTTCCTTTGTAGGTGTAGTTTCTTATATTTGTACTGCACTGTCCTCACCAATGTAGTAGTGGCATGCACGTGGGTTTACACTAAATATCTCGCAGTCGCTTTTGAATCTAATTAGATGTTTATTATTTTCAGTGCCATTTTAGTTCTTGTTCTTATTTTTGCGTTTCAAATTGTTTTTTGTTTGTTATTGTGTAAAATAGAGTGATAATTATGGCGTGTGTAAACCGTAACACTAAGCTACAAAGGAAACTGAGAAATGACAGTGACGACGAGCGTAGCTTGTGAGTACCAACTAGTAAAAAATTACAAATGTTCAAGACAATTATTTGGTATTAGTGCATAGGGACATCGATCAGACAGTAGAAATTGAAACAATCAGAGGACAGGGAAGTGTTGACGATAGATCGGTTGGTAACAATTCACATTAGGAATGCGAAATAACAGAACAAATTCTTCCAATTACCGTACATTCATATTTTGCATCAATACACATTTCTCAATTAAGTCAAGACACACTCTATGCTTTTCAAAATACGAATATCGCCGGGGTAAACGGACTGAAGAAAAACTCAAAGGAATATGCTTTTGGCAAAAATGAATTTTTATTGCAGTTAATTCTAAAATTTGATGAAAGAGACCAAAAGCTTCAAATGTTAGACACAATGTGACAAAATCACAAGCAAACACAGCAACATCTTCAAAAGTAAAACTCAATTGGCGAAATTAAACAAACCTTTGAACAAACATATGAAGATTTAACCGCTGAGATACACAAAATCGAAACGAAATATCAAAACATTTCTTAAGAAATAAAAATAGAAATTTGTGAGCATTTTAAGCCTTTTTTTTCGCGACGTGAAGACACATTACAGAACCATGACGCAGCAATAAAGGAACTGCAGACCATTGTACACGAAAATCACGACACCTTGCAGGTTAAAATTGACTCTGTTGCATCTACTGATACGGTTGCGCCACTTGTAAAAAATCAGAAAAACCTAAAGGACACAGTAGATTCGATTAGGACACAAACAGACACTGTAAAACGTGGCTCAGAATAACACACGGAGGAAATCAGCAATGTTGGGAAAAGTAGCCCAACTTTCGGATCAGTTAAGAAATTTACCTACGAAGGTAGATGATGATAAGAATGATACAAGACGGGTAGCGCTTACTGACTCAGAGGATTACGAGGAACTTAGGAAATTTAAACAGAGTCAGAAACAAATTAATACGCAACTCAAAAGAAAAATACTGGAAGTGCAAGATCAGTTGTCAAAGGTGGTACACGAATTACATGTTTCAGAGGATACTCAGGCTCCGGTACGGGAAGAGGGATTTAGAAATTCGAAAAAGTTACACGGTAATTTCGGAGATCTTGAAAGAAGTCGGCAGGGAGCACCGAGCCTTGAGATGGAACCGCCGACACGACCTACCAGTGACCGATTTGTGACTTGGCGACACGATGACTTTGGCTATAAGCGTTTCATCACAACATGTAAATTTAAAACATTCAAGAATTCTAGTAATGACATACATCCACTAGCTTTGCTTCATCAATTTTCTCATTGTTTCCCTCTAATTCATCATTAGAGCATTGATTAGAATGGTGGCTATTTAGAGAATGAAGTATCTGTAAGAATGCGATCGGTTATTCGCACCTGTTACAGCGAAGGAGATTTTTATTATGCCTTCATTTCTGCATGTTTGTCTCAGGCTACACAACATTGAGTGAAACACAATATTATAACGATGAAGCATTTCGACAGTCGCATGATGCGAGAACAGGAAAACAACAATAATTACAGGTCACATCCACCACAATTTCATGACGACATAAACAATAACCATACACGACAAGTCTACCGTTATATCGCAAATCGTGACCGAAACAGACACCACCCGTATGACAACCATTGGCAGAATAACAATAATTACAGAGACAAATCACATGTCCATTGGAATGGCAATTACAGACAACTGTAGAAATAGAAAATATGGGAACTAGACTAATTATTATCAAGGGAGGCAAAATGACTTCAAACACAACAGTCCACCCTGTAATTACAATTTTGCGAGAAATTCTCCACCACTTAATCGACAAGAAAGAAACTACAGAAATTATCGACAAGACGACAGACGCTATAGTCATAACAACAGGCCTGAACGTTATCAGAACTGCCGTGATTCGAATGGGACAGGGCCCTCTCGACAAGTTGAAATTGAAGAAATTAGACCTCCAAATCCCAGTAACGACGCGCAACAACAAAGAGATATTAAACTTAAACAGTGAGTCGCACTGCAGCCAACTACAAAACGTACTTATGGAGCTGACGAAGTAGCTACCATGACTATCAATTATGTGAAAATGGAAGGCCTTAGGGACATTTTACTCCAGGAACGTGACATGAAACAGAACAATACTGCATGTCCTGTAATTCAAATCACAACAAATGACATAAAATTTACGGCAGTATTTGAATCCGGCAGTGAAACAGCCTTCAGTAAACGTAACAAATCCAATGATTTCCCCACACTTCTTTACTTCAAATTATATTACAAGGTGCAGTTTTTAGAAAAAGTGTAGTATACCAACAAACTAACTTAAAATTTGTCAAAGACACAGGTTTATTATGAATTTTCATATTGTTTTATTACGATTGACGGAGATTACACTACTTGTAAAATTTTTTAATGGATATATAAAGCAATTTAAACCTTCACGACAGTGAAGTAAATTTAGAGAATGAAGGTAGGTCAACAGCTTTGAAATTTGAAGATTGGCTTCCAAACGATGATGAGAAAATCAATCGGCTTTACTCATTTGTCAGATCACAGTTTGGAATTTTCGACGGAATTTGACAGGGATGATGTTGATGACATACTAGGTACTAACGTTTTAATTCAGAAAAATTTCAAACGATTTATAACTGTAATGACACTGATATGCTAGACCTTTTCGACATCTTACAATCTCATTCCACAGTTTTTAGTCACAAAACAGGAAACTTAACGGATTTCAGTACAAAAATTTTCAGACGATGCGTAATTCCGGCAGAACGGAAATAAGTTCTACGCTTGACGAGGACATTATTGAACCACCGGTAAGCTCATACAATATTCCATTAAATCTTTTTGAGAAGAAAAACGGATCGATCAGGCTTGTCTTACCTTCCAGACAAATAAATGCCATAATCATTCCTTAAACACACAGGCCTCAAATGTTGGAAGAATTTCAAAATATCAATGGTGTAAAAGTGTTGTCTTCTATTGATCTCAAATTAAGCTTTTGGGAAACGGAACCCCATCCAGAATATTTCTTTATTTCAGCGTTTGTCATCAATTTCGGAAACTTGCTTTTGGTTTGAACATTTCATCGCAAGCTTTCATTCTTGGGCTAAATTCCATATTACGTGAGTTTTCAAAACGATACATCACTTTGTGCGTGGACGATACGTTAATAGCATGAGTCTCTTGGGAACAACATGATCGTATCATCAGCAGTTTGTTACGTATTTTTTCTGAATATGGAATTGCAGTTAACTTGTAAAAAATCTGAATTCAGTATGACAAACGTGAAGTTTTTGGGCCACATTATTTCTTCTGAGGGCATTCAGCCGAATCCTGAAAAAGTTGGAAGCAATCAGAGCTATTTCTGTTCCATCCACATAAAGACAAGTTCGCAGTTTTCTATGTCTCGTGTATTTCTACCGTCGTTTCCTGAATATAAAAATTCTATTAACTCCGAAACTTTGTTCTCTCACTGGCAGAAACACTATTTGGAACTCGGATGAACAGGCCCTGCTGGAATTTGATTCTCTTAAAGTGCCAATCTTAGGTCACCCAGTTTTGTCATAGGATTTCTGTCTTTACATGGACTCTTCAAAAGTTGATCTTCGTTATTATTTGTTTCAAAAAATTATAGAAAATGACATTACTGTTCAGAAAACCGTCGCTTTTGCTAGCCGCGTCCTAACAAAATCTGAGAAAAATTATTCCGTCACTGAATTGGAAGCTTTAACTATCATTTGGGCATTTGACAAATTTTGTTTCTTTCTTTCTGGCAAAAATGTAAAACTTTATAGTGATCATCGAGCATTGCCATTTCTTATGTCTTCAAAATTAAATCATAACAAGTTGGTACGTTGGGCATTATTTCTGCAAGAGCTTCACTTCATAATAGTCTACGTTCCTGGCACGGAAAACAATTGTTCCGAACACACTTTCACGTGCACCGGCTGACATTGAGAAAAGCAACACAGAAGCTAACTTTGAGAAAATTTTAAGTATACTTTACATTCGAAAAGTAGGCTTTGAAAGCTTCGTCACTGCATCTTTAAAGGACATTGCTCATGAGAAAGACAAGGATATTAAACTAAAATGGCATGGAAAGATACAAACACAGAGACTCGTCATTATTATCTGGTTAGAAATAACATACTCTTCAAATATTGCACTGTTGATGACAAGCTGTGGGTGCTTTGTATTTCTGACTATTTTGTTAATATTTTCATCTAGTACATTCATTTCAGCTAAGCACATTTTGGTCCACGAGAATGTTATCATATACTTCGGGCGACTTGTTATTTTAACAACATTGACAGTTGTTTCTATTTGCAAACTTTATCAAAAAGCTAAACTGTCTACCATCTCACATCGTACTCCATTGTTTACTATTATTCCTACTAGGTTACAAGAATAGTTGCGATTGGTCTTCTGGGACCACTTGATAAAACATTCAAATGATTTTCATACGTTTTCGTAGCTGTTAAAAATACTGTAAAACTTGTTTCTTTCATACCGTTACGCAAAGTTACTGGACTTTCTGTATCCAACGCGTTTGTTAAAGGTTTCTTATGTGAAACTGGACTGGTTTCTAGGTCATTTCAGATAACGGACCAAAATTTAGATCTGCCGTTTGGTCACGCATGTTTAGGAATTGTAAAATCAAAGCTCTTTTTATTTCATTATACTCGCCACATTGTAACCCATCGGAACGCATTATGAAAGGAATTAATAAGCTTTGCACACTTTATTGTCACAAAAATCATCGATGTAGGGACAGATATTTAAACTTATTTCAAAGTTTACTGAATGAGGTGCCTCATGACTCCACTGCTTTACCCCCGATTCTTGTACTGAAGAATGAAAAACCTCCGAACAGAATCAGAGAGTTTGTACCTTCTCCTAGTACACGTAAATTTCGACATAAGTACATAATTCAATTGGTTATTAAAAATATAAATTCTGCTGCAGGGAAAAGGAGAAAACCACACGGTAAGACAAAAGTAAAGAAACTACACATTGGTCAAAAAGTTCACATTAAAGCATATTAATTTTCACATTTGAGTTACAAATTCTTTGTGATTTACAATGGACCTTACAGGATCTAACGTATACCACATGATAATTGCGTTGAAGTTGAAACTGTAGGTACTATGAAAAGTAAAAGAATACACCACATTTCTCTTATAAAAGCGTTTATTGAGAAATAATTTGCTTTCTGACTCAATCTTTGGTATAAAATATTTTAGTTCAAGTTACTATTACGCTTTGTCACATTTAGAAACTGTTAACATGCAGCGATGTTTTGAAGGGAACTATAGAGTCAAGAACCTATGGAACATATTAAGACATTAATTTTACGAGTAGACTTTTGTAGGGAACAGACGACACAGTCTTATTGTGAGTACATTTTCGCTTGTCAGCTGCAGAATTACGTCTCGAATATAATGCTGACATTCTTGGCGCATATCCTGCTAGTGAGGTTTTACTGCTACATTTTGGTTTACTTGAAAAAAAAAAACATTTTTTATTTAAGGTACTTTCTGAGAGGTCACAGATGACCCATCATTTGGTCTGTTTGACAGCTATGCGATTATACTCTCCTGGAAATTGAAATAAGAACACCGTGAATTCATTGTCCCAGGAAGGGGAAACTTTATTGACACATTCCTGGGGTCAGATACATCACATGATCACACTGACAGAACCACAGGCACATAGACACAGGCAACAGAGCATGCACAATGTCGGCACTAGTACAGTGTATATCCAACTTTGGCAGCAATGCAGGCTGCTATTCTCCCATGGAGACGATCGTAGAGATGCTGGATGTAGTCCTGTGGAACGGCTTGCCATGCCATTTCATCCTGGCGCCTCAGTTGGACCAGCATTCGTGCAGGACGTGCAGACCGCGTGAGACGACGCTTCATCCAGTCCCAAACGTGCTCAATGGGGGACAGATCCGGAGATCTTGCTGGCCAGGGTAGTTGACTTACACCTTCTAGAGCACGTTGGGTGGCACGGGATACATGCGGACGTGCATTGTCCTGTTGGAACAGCAAGTTCCCCTGCCGGTCTAGGAATGGTAGAACGATGGGTTCGATGACGGTTTGGACGTACCGTGCACTATTCTGTGTCTCCTCGACGATCACCAGAGGTGTACGGCCAGTGTAGGAGATCGCTCCCCACACCATGATGCCGGGTGTTGGCCCTGTGTGCCTCGGTCGTATGCAGTCCTGATTGTGGCCCTCACGGCGCCAAACACGCATACGACCATCATTGGCACCAAGGCAGAAGCGACTCTCATCGCTGAAGACGACACGTCTCCATTCGTCCCTCCATTCACGCCTGTCGCGACACCACTGGAGGCGGGCTGCACGATGTTGGGTCGTGAGCGGAAGACGGCCTAACCGTGTGCTGGACCGTAGCCCAGCTTCATGGAGACGGTTGCGAATGGTCCTCGCCGATACCCCAGGAGCAACAGTGTCCCTAATTTGCTGGGAAGTGGCGGTGCGGTCCCCTAAGGCACTGCGTAGGATCCTACGGTCTTGGCGTGCATCCGTGCGTCGCTGCGGTCCGGTCCCAGGTCGATGGGCACGTGCACCTTCCGCCGACCACTGGCGACAACATCGATGTACTGTGGAGACCTCACGCCCCACGTGTTGAGCAATTCGGCGGTACGTCCACCCGGCCTCCCGCATGCCCACTATACGCCCTCGCTCAAAGTCCGTCAACTGCACATACGGTTCACGTCCACGCTGTCGCGGCATGCTACCAGTGTTAAAGACTGCGATGGAGCTCCGTATGCCACGGCAAACTGGCTGACACTGACGGCGGAGGTGCACAAATGCTGCACAGCTAGCGCCATTCGACGGCGAACACCGCGGTTCCTGGTGTATCCGCTGTGCCGTGCGGGTGGTCATTGTTCGTACAGCCCTCTCGCAGTGTCCGGAGCAAGTATGGTGGGTCTGACACACAGGTGTCAATGTGTTCTTTTTTCCATTTCCAGGAGTGTATTATGACACTACTAATGAGTTACACAATTTTCATAATTGCCTTTACACTTTATCTGGTTTAGGTCTACCCAGTTTCTCTACGTTTTTCTCAAAAGTAAAACACTTTTTGGTAATGACTTTTGTGGCATGGCTACAATGAGACAGCTATTTTCGTAACACCACAATAGGTTTATACGTTACAGTACAGTACTTTCACGGTCATAGCAATGTATGTAATAACTACGACATTTATATGCATAACACTTTAGTTCTGTATATGACAAGGTAAGTACATTGATTTATGAAGAACTTTGCTTATGAACGACGATAACTACAACACTTGGCACATTTGTTCCGTTAAGCAAAAAATGGTTTAAATGGCTCTGAGCACTCTGGGGTTTAACATCTGAGGTCATCAGTCCCCTAGAACTTAGAGCTACTTAAATCGTCACACACATCCATGCCGGAGGCAGGACTCGAACCTGCGACCGTATCGGCCTCGCAGTTCCAGACTGACGCGCCTAGAACCGCTCGGCCACTCCGGCCGGCGTTCCGTTAAGCGATGACAGAATTTTTTTTACAGCAAATAGTACAGTTCAGCACTACATAACACGCATTTGGGTGATTACTTTTGTAACTGAAACATATAAGAAATACTTTTGAAATACAATGTTACATAGATGGTTTTCGGTGATAAATTTCTTTCCACAGTTTTAGTCTGTAAGATCTGAGGTATAATTACTTTAAGCCTCCAGCAGGTACCCCTACTTTTTGTACCATGCATGTGCAAGCGCAAGGAGCCCTAACTAATATCGTATTTGCTTGTAGAGTTGCACACGTCGATACCGTATTCCTCTGACACAAAATTACACAGCTATGTGGTCATTAAACAGGGAGGAATAAACGATGTTACAACGTCACTGACACGTATAACTAATTACTTTGCATTTAAGAAATTGTACTTTGTCTACATTTTGTGAACTGTTCACATATAATTTCAGAACCGTTGTGACACTGCGAGAGCTTTGAGTGATGTATATCTTATGTGATCATGATTTTTGAAGTACGTTTGAGGAAGATGACACTGCTGAAACGAGCACAGATCATTTTTTAGAGGTTTAGAGATTATTGAAGGAAGCTGCAACGATTTTGAGACTTTATTGTTGTGTTTCGTTGATATTACTGCGCTGGCGATGTGTATTATGATGTTGAGATATGGTTATAACCAATAAGGTGATGCTATAAGGAATATGATTTTGCTACATGTTTATTATGATGAAATACTGAAGACGTATCGACATACATAAGTATATGTAATAAGGGATTGAATAACGAGTAGGGGTTAGGGACTCTGGTTTGTGGAAAAGAATGTTAGAAAGTAAGAATATTGCTTCAAGAGTTATGAAAAGTCAGGACATATGTGAATGTTAGTACCAGAATGCCACCAGAAATTTATGGACACTGTTATTGATGAGATTTCGTTTCTACACACTTCTCCTGTAATTTTTCAGCCTCCGATTTTTTTAAAATTAGTATTAAACTGTCATTGTAGCTGAAACTGCTGTTCTAAATATTTTCGTGAAGAGTATATTTGACCTTGTCGTAGTGCTCTGCTGTGCTAGGCTGTGCGCTAGCCGCCTTTCAACTTTACTATTGCCACTTCAGCTGCTCTCAAATCACTGCACTTCCACAAATGCTCACATAGCTGTAGAAAAGAGAGGCCATTCACCTCGCCATTGACATTTATTCGCAGAACACACCACAAACATGACATACACTACTACTTGTAAACATATGATTACACTTTCAAGTTTCAACTTTATGTTACTTACTGAAATTTTATGAATTGATGATAAATATTCTTATGTCTATACACCTGATTATGACAAGTGTCTCTCTAAGAGAGATGAGAGAATTTCTATTGACTTAGGATGTGCCACACGGCTAATAAATGAAGTTGTTATGCTTCGCTTTCTATATATTCGCTTAATTTATTTGATACGAGTTTGTGGTTTATAGCTGCGTTGCAGCATTGATTTTGTAAAATGAAACTGAATACGTATGCTAATGTGAACAAAAAAAAAAGAGAGCACTTGAAAGGAAAGAAGACTAAGAAGGAGAAGGGGCAGTTAACAGGAGCAGTATACATAATTTTCTTTTCAAGAAAATGGTAATTTTTTTGTACAATTAGTTTTTGTGATACACCATTTTCTTCTTAAGATCTGACATAGAACCATTGGATTTGACATGGGAGATAGTGTATATCTTGTTACTTGTGCTGCCGCTTTGCATAGTTTTGATGCTCACATATGCACACATGCTACTATAAGTTTACACATGTATTTCTCTTATCTGCATTGCTGTCTTTCTACATTTTTTCTTCTTGTGCTTTGTCATGCTTAGGTATAAGCTATTGCATTTGCTGCTGCTATTCAACTGGCAGTATCCTCCTGAATTTTACTTTGTATTACTGTGCTAAGCCAGTTTTACCACTGATTTGCTTTCCTTTCTTGGTGCATATTGCCTTATATTAGTCTTAATGTTACATCTGCTTTGCTAATTTAGATATGCTGCTGTTTGCTTTGCCAACGTGGATTTCTGTCATTTTTGCTTCTGTTGATTTTTTTTGTGCTGCTGCATTGCCTTGTTCTCTCGTTTTTGCCTCTGAGCACAGTAGATTTAAGTTATCATAAAAGGGGGAATGCTGTATAAGAAAATGTGTTGTGATGAGTTGGGAAGAAATGCAATGACAAGCTTTAAGGGAAAGGTGTGGCAAAACAGTATTGTATAATGAGGCACAACTATTTCGAAAGAGGAAATGAACAGACGTAAGTAGGGTATAGTTATAACAGGTTTAGGTAGGATTTACTGGGAAACTAATGATGATGTGATAGAAATATGGAAGTATAAGCACTGGTAGAAGGTGTAAGTAAATACAGATAGTACGATGAGATAGGATTTTTTGTGGAAACAAATGTTGAAGTAAGAGTGGCCTTCAAGATTTAAATGAAGATTTGTTTGAAAGAAAGGGATTTATGAGTATGAAGCTTATTATTGAAGAGAGAAAAATGAAACACAATTATAACACGCACACCACAAGTACTCCGGTGTTAAATGTTACACTTACGCTTACACATTTACACTTGAAAACGGATCCCGTCCTTTCCTTTTATGTTATTCCAATATGATAAGTGTACCTGTGTGTGTCTGTGTTCTTCCTACCTCGTTGTGTTTACTTGATATAAATTTTTTTATAATTTTTTTTTCCTTCTAATACAAAGCTGCATTCACTGTAATGAGAAATAGTGTCACCCTAAAATCTAATCTCTGTCTTTGTACCATGTGCTTTACTTTAGGAAGATGTTCAGACATTTATTCTGTTACATTTTGTTTCGATATTCTTCTGTCAAGTTAATGTCTCTACTGGTATTCTCATTTTTCATTTATTTACTTTAGTCATAATTCCTGTAATGCATGTAGAAGTATATGCTTATTTCTATTCTGTTTGTAAAGTCTGTATTACTACAAATGTTTTTTTTTGCATTATCATGTCCTTTACTACGAGTATAGAGACTTTTTCGTTACATTTTTAATTGTATTCTTATATTGTGAAACATCAATTTTATAGGTACCATCTCTCCCAGTTCGGTAAATAGTAGCGATTCTTTTTACTGCACACATTTGTCTGTTGGTCATACTATATGTATGATGTCTCAGACATTATATATAACTATTTTAGTGCTAGCATGTGTGTTGATAATTCAGCGAGGGACTGGTAAAAAGCATTGCTGGTTGTAAGGACATTGCAAAAAAAAAAAAAAAAAGAGAAGTAGATATTAGTGAGTACACAACAGTATGCATCAATACTGACTACACAATGTGAATGTGCAACCACACAGTCGCAATGGATGATGGATAGCTGGTGGCCTATCTCCAAGGACTACAGAGGGTCTTCTCTGTGCTGTTCCACCAATACTATTAATATGCTTCAAGACTTTGACTGATACTGGTGGGGGCCCCTATGTTGTGCCCTTTACCAACCTTATGATATCATTTCAAAACATCATGTCAAGAGTCATCACTTTGTTTTCAGGGACAGAACAACACTACGTCTTCTACATTGCATGGTTGTGCACAGCTTACTTGTGCATTTTCATATACTGCTTAGTCTTTGTGCGTAAAACTGGCATTGACTTCTCTTCTGATGTATTATTAGGAGTACCTTTAGGGTCTCCTTCCCCCATGAACCATGGACCATGCCGTTGGTGGGGAGGCTTGCGTGCCTCAGCGATACAGATAGCCGTACCGTAGGTGCAACCACAACGGAGGGGTATCTGTTGAGAGGCCAGACAAACGTGTGGGTCCTGAAGAGGGGCAGCAGCCTTTTCAGTAGCTGCAGGGGCAACAGTGTGGATGATTGACTGATCTGGCCTTATAACAATAACCAAACCGGCCTTGCTGTGCTGGTTCTGCAAACGGCTGAAAGCAAGGGGAAACTACGGCCGTAATTTTTCCAGACGGCATGCAGCTTTACTGTATGATTAAATGATGATGGCGTCTTCTTGGGTAAAATATTCCGGAGGTAAAATAGTCCCCCATTCGGACCTCGGGGCGGGGACTACTCAAGAGGATGTCGTTATCAGGAGAAAGAAAACTGGCGTTCTACGGATCGGAGCGTGGAATGTCAGATCCCTTAATCGCGCAGATAGGTTAGAAAATTTAAAAAGCGAAATGGATAGGTTAAAGTTAGATATAGTGGGAACAAGTGAAGTTCGGTGGCAGGAGGAACAAGACTTTTGGTCAGGTGACTACAGGGTTATAAACACAAAATCAAATAGAGGTAATGCAGGAGTAGGTTAATAATGAATAGGAAAATAGGAATGCGGGTAAGCTACTACAAACAGCACAGTGAACGCATTATTGTGGCCAAGATAGATACGAAGCCCACACCTACTACAGTAGTACAAGTTTATGTGCCAACTACCTCTGCAGATAATGAAGAAATTGAAGAAATGTATGATGAAATAAAAGAAATTATCGAGATAGTGAAGGATGACGAAAATTTAATAGTCATGGTTGACTGGAATTCGGTAGTAGGAAAAGGGAGAGAAGGAAAGGTAGTAGGTGAATATGGATTGGGGGTAAGAAATTAAAGAGGAAGCCGCCTGCTAGAATTTTGCACAAAGCACAACTTAATCGTAGCTAACACATGTTCAAGAATCATAAAAGAAGGCTGTATACATGGAAGAAGCCAGGAGATAGTGACAGGTTTCAGATAGATTATATAATTGTAAGATATAGATTTAGGAACCAGGTTTTAAATTGTAAGAGATTTCCAGAGGCAGATGTGAACTCTGACCACAATCTATTAGTTATGACCTGTAGATTAAAACTGAAGAAACTGCAAAAAGGCGGGAATTTAAGGAGATGGGACCTGGGTAAACTAAAAGAACTAGAGATTGTACAGAATTTCAGGGAGAGCATCAGGTGCAATTGACAGGAATTGGGGAAAGAAGTACAGTAGAAGGAGAATGCGTAGCTTTGAGGGATGAACTAGTGAAGGCACCAGACGATCAAGTAGGTAAAAAGACGAGGGCTAGTAAGAATCCTTGGTTAACAGAAGAAATATTGAATTTAATTGATGAAAGGAGAAAATATAAAAATGCAGTAAATGAAGCAGGCAAAAAGGAATACAAACGTCTCTAAAATGAGATCAAAAGGAAGTTCAAAATGGCTAAGCAGGGATGGGTAGAGGACAAATGTAAGGATGTAGAGGCTTATCTCACTAGGGGTAAAATATATACTGCCTACAGCAAAATTTAAGAGACCTTTGGAGAAAAGAGAACCACTTGTATGAACATCAAGAGCTCAGATGGAAACCCAGTTCTAAGCAAAGAAGGGAAAGCAGAAAGTTGGAGGGAGTATATAGAGAGTCTATACAAGGGCGACGTACTTGAGGACAATATTATGGAAATGGAAGGGGATTTAGATGAAGATGAAATGGGAGATACGATACAGCGTGAAGAGTTTGACAGAGCACTGAAAGACATGAGTCGAAACAAGGCCCCGGGAGTAGACAACATTCGATTGGAACTACTGACCGCCTTGGGAGAGCCAGTCCTGACAAAACTCTACCATCTGGTGAGCAAGAGGTATGAAACAGGCGAAATTCCCTCAGACTTCAAGAAGAATATAATAATTCCAATCCCAAAGAAAGCAGGTGTTGACAGATGTGAAAATTACCGAACTATCAATTTAATAAGTCACAGCTGCAAAACACTAACGCGAATTCTTTACAAAAGAATTGAAAAACTAGTAGAAGCCGACCTCGGCGAAGATCAGTTTGGATTCCGTAGAAATGTTGGAACACGTAAGGAAATACTGACCCCACGAATTATCTTAGAAGCTAGATTAAGGAAGGGCAAACCTACGTTTGTAGCATTTGTAGACTTAGAGAAAGCTTTTGACAATGTTGACTGGAATACTCTCTTTCAAATTCTGAAAGTGGCTGGGATAAAATATAGGGAGCGAAAGGCTATTTACAATTTGCACAGAAACCAGATGGCAGCTATAAGAGTTGATGGACATGAAAGGGAAGCAGTGGTTGAGAAGGGATTGAAACAGGTTTGTAGACTGTACCCGATGTTATTCAATCTGTATCTTGAGCAAGCAGTGAATGAAACAAAAGAAAAATTCATAGTAGTATTAAAATCCATGGAGAAGAAATAAAAACTTTGAGGTTCGCCGATGACATCGTAATTCTGTCAGAGACAGCAAAGGAGTTGGAAGAGCAGTTGAACGGAATGGATAGTGTCTTGAAAGGAGGATTTAAGATGAACATCAACAAAAGCAAAACGAAGATAATGTAATGAAGTCGAATTAAGTCGGGTGATGCTGAGGGAATTAGACTAGGAAATGAGACACTTAAAGCAGTAAAGGCGTTTGGCTATTTGGGGAGCAAAATAACTGATGATGGTCGAAGTAGAGAGGATATAAAGTGTAGTCTGGTTATGGCAAGGAAAGCGTTTCTGAAGAAAAGAAATTTTTTAACATCGAATATAGATTTAAGTGTCAGGAAGTCATTTCTGAAAGTATTTTCATGGAGTGTAGTCATGTATGGATATGAAAGTTGGAAGATAAGTAGTTTGGACAAGAAGAGAATAGAAGCTTTCGAAATGTGATGCTACAGAAGAATGCTGAAGATTAGATGGGTAGATCACATAACTAATGAGGAAGTATTGAATAGGATTGGGGAGATGAGAAGTTTGTGGGACAACGTGACCAGAAGAAGGGATCGGTTGGTAGGACATCAAGGGATCACCAGTTTAGTATTGGAGGGTAGCGTGGAGGGTAAAAACCGTAGAGGGAGACCAAGAGATGACTACACTAAGCAGATTCCGAAGGATGTAGGTTGCAGTAGGTATGGGGAGATGAAGAAGCTTGCACAGGATAGAGTAGCATGGAGAGCTGCATTAAACCAGTCTCAGGACTGAAGACCATAACAACAACATCTTTATTGTCTGAGGGGAGAATTTTTACTTTACTGGCCAACAGCGTAATACTAACTATTGTGTGCCTCTTTTCTATTTGATATTGTTAACATAAAAATTTTAGTAATTTAGTACTGACCACTGCGCGAAACACTTCTCAAAATTTTTCGTGAGGAGCAGGGGGTCTGTGTAAGTAGCCTTTTTGTATGTTGGCAGCCCTGACAGCACTTTGCACCCTTTGCAAGAGATTCTGTTGTTGGGCAGACTAGCAGTTAGTGGGCTGATAGAGAAGTGTGTGTTTTTTATTGGTCATCTCCCTTCTGGCTGGTTTCATGCGGCACGCCACGAATTCCTATCCTGTGCTAACCTCTTCATCTCAGAGTAGCACTTGCAACATACGTCCTCAGTTAATTGCTGGATGCATTCCAGTCTCTGTCTTCTACTACAGCGTTTGCCCTCTACGGCTCCCTCTATTACGTAAGTGATTTCCTGATGTCTTAACAGATGTCCTATCATCCTGTCCGTTATCCATATCAGTGTTTTCCTTATACTCGTTTACTCTCCGATTCTGCGTAAAACCTCCTGAGTCATTAAGTTATCAGTCCTCCTCAATTTTAAGGGAAGTGAATGGACATGATATTCTTAGTGGAGACCCTATGTGTGTAGGACATGCATTGTAAAGTGAGATGAAATAATGTGTTTATAAGAAAATATGCAAGAAAAGATATGAGGATTGATGTATGGTTCAAATGGCTGTGAGCGCTATGGGACTTAACATCTGATGTCATAATTCCCCTAGAACTTAGAACTACTTGAACCTAACTACCCTAAGGACATCACACACATCCATTCCCGAGGCAGAATTCGAACCTGCTACCGTAGCGGTCGCGCGGTTCCAGACTGTAGCCCCTAGAACCGCTCGGCCACTCCGGCCGGCTCTCAAAGTATGTCATCCAATAGTAATATATAAGACTTTTTGTAAATCTACCATTATTTATACCTGCTAATGCCCCAGTCTTTGCATCGCTGAAGTTGAATCAGTTTTCGACACTCAGTTGGATTTTGTCTACTGTGGAGTTTTATTGCCTCTATGGCAAATGTTTTGTAGTTGTTGTAAGGACCCTCTGGTCGGAAGCCTATAAAAAAAACCTCTCCTAGTACAATTTATAATCAACGATCGGTTCAGATGGACAAGAGTACCCCGACCATTCCATGTAAACACACCGGAGAGACGGTTATGGCCAAGTCATGCTATCAGGAAGGCACTCGTGTCGGTCGTCTCCTGCCAGTGCCAGTTATCACCAAATTTCGCGACGTTGTCCAACGCCCCGCCGTGCAGAATTGCTTATTTGTTAACGCTGGCCGGCCGCTGGTGACCAAACGGTTCTAGGCGTTTCAGTCTGGAACCGTGCCACCGCTCCGGTCGCAGGTTCGAATCCTGCCTCGGGCATTGCTGTGTTTGTTGTCCTTAGGTTAGTTAGGTTTAAGTAGTTCTAAGTGTAGTGGACTGATGACCTGAGATGTTAAGTCCCATAGTACTCAGAGCCATTTGAACCATTTTTTTGTGTTATCGCTGAGAACTCTACGCAAACACCATTGCCCTCGGTCGTTAAGCCAAGGTCGTCGGCCAATGTGTTGTCTGCGGTGAGGTAATGCCTAAATTTAAGTATTCTCGGCACACTATTGACATTGTGGATCTCGGAATATTGAATTCTCTTAGAAATGGAGTATCCCGTATATCTAGCTCCAACTATCATTCCGTGTTCAAAGGCTTAATTCCCATCACCAGGGTACAAATGACAGACCAGCCGATGCACTGCCGTTTCATAATTTGCATATGCGTTGCTAGCGCCATCTGTGTATTTGTATACTTCCATTCAACGACACCTGTCACGTCAGTGTAATGCAGTGATCCGTAAGGGAGAATTCCCTTTTCTTACTTAGTAAATACAGTATTTTTAGTGACTGCAAAATTTTTCATCTTGCTCTTGTATTTCAGAGGTAGATTGCCGAGTAATAAATTGTATAAGGGCTGGTTTAACACGGAGCTTCCTTCCCTTTCCTTAGAAGTGCTGCTGGTAACCGTAGCGAGCTAACTCACTTCACAGCAATTTTGCGCGATTATGAGCGTAACAGGAAAGCACGTCATCATCGCGAGACAGGTCGACACCACATAATCCCTCCATCGCTGCGACGCTTAAGTGCCTTTCAGGCTGGGAACGCTTTTGTGGCGTCACAATGGCCGGCGGGACGGACCGCGCGCCCGGCCGGCCTGCGACCTTATTTCGCTGGCGACAGACAGCCGGCGCTCCATTAGCAGTCTTTTCCCCTCGCGCCCATCACCCGGTTTCATTAACGAAAGAGCCCGGCCGTATAGCAGCCTTTCACAGCCATTGGAAATCTCTCAATGGTGCTGATGGGTGTGTGCGTAGCGCTCACACGTAGTTGATTTTATCATTTTAGCGAGTTAGAGACATTTACGTGAAACCTTTCACAATATGCATGCATAAAAGTTCAATGCGAGCTCGCCTTCCAAAGTGAAATTTAAACACTGTGGACCTCCTCTCTTTACAATATCCTGAGAGTTTTCCGTGCTACGTGATTACATTGCTGACCTGGAGCGAAAACATTAATTACAGTTGAAATCTTTTATTCTGTAATAGTGGATTCAGTGGAATGGACCTCTGGAGCGGATTAAAACTGTGAAACTACGTTATAGACCTGAAACAGTAGGAGAGACGGAGTGAGATTTAATCTTTGCGTCTGACAGTGCACGTCTTCTAAATGGCGAAAAATACTGAGAGAAAACATGGTGGCAGGGGATGGGAAGGGGGGGGAGGGAATAACGAGGGAACGGGAGACGAAAGTAGATAGTGGGAAAGAGTGGGGCGGGGGGAGGGGGGGGAGGGAAGAACATTTGAAAATTTATGTAACGTTTCGTTACTAGTTTATATTTCTCTACAACGCATATAAAAAGTGAACTGAATAAATCGAGACCTGAAACTTCCTGGCAAATTAAATCTGTGTGCCGGACTAAGACTCGAACTCGGGACCTTTTGCTTTTCGCGGGCAAGTGCTCGCTGGAGAGCTTCTATAAAGTTTGGAAGGCAGGAGATGAGATCCTGCAGAAGTAAAGCAGTGATGAGGGGGTGTGAGTCGTGTTTGGGTAGCTCAGATGGTAGAGCACTTGCCCGCGAAAGGCGAAGGCCCCGAGTTCGAGTCTCGGTCCGGCATACAGTTTTAATCTGCCAGGAAGTTTCATATTAGCACACACTCCACTGCAGAGTGAAAATATCATTCTGGAATCAAGAACTGGTAACTCTAAAAAACAGTTTCTGTTTTCCACTAAAAGAAGACCAAACACTAAAGAAACACATGTCGGGTAAGTACTTTACAACAGAGCGAGGTGGCGCAGTTTCTAGCACAATGGACTTGCATTCAGGAGGACGACGTTTGAAACCTGCGTTCGGCCATCCTCATTTAGGATTTCTGTGATTTCGCTAGATAGCTTCAGCCAAATCCCGGGATGGTTCCGTTGAAAGGGCACGGCCGACTTCCTTCCCCGTACTTCCCTAATCCGATGGGACCGATGACCGCGCTGTTTGGCTCTCCCTCAAATCAACCAACCAACCAAACCGCGGAAATTACGGTCTTGTAGCCTTCGCCCACACGGGTGAGACAACTTGTATTGTATGGTACAGACATGTGTACCATTCTGTAAGGATTAATGGTTGCACAAGGGCTCAATTTATACTATAGCTTTAATACCAAAATTTAGTGTACTTCTAAATGGAATAATAAAACAAAGAGAAAGGGTTGAAGCGTTAAAGAGAAATAGGAAAATTTGTCAGCTGTAATGGTTGCTCAAAGTTTTCCACAATTGGAGAGGCACCTTGTACTTAGCATTATTATGGTTCTAAGCACTATGGGACTAAACATCTGGGGTCATCAGGCCCTACACTTAGAACTTCTTAAACCTAACAGACCTAAGGACACCACGCACATCCATGCCCGAGGCAGGATTCAACCCTGCGACCATAGCAGCAGGGCGGTTCCGAACTGATGGGCCTAGAACCGTTCGGCCACTGCGGCAGTCGGCATTATTATGAAATATGTTTCAGTTATTTACTCTTACTACGAGGGGCGTTAATAAGTGTTGTAACACAAATTATTCCTGAAAGCAGATTGGTTTTATGCAGGATTCCATTACCTCATAATGTCACTATCTCTTCTGCTACAAAAAAATATTTTTTAATATAGTCTCTGTTCGAAATTACGCCACCTTAGTAGAATAGCCTATGCCCGAATAGCTTCATTCTATTGGTCGACGACCGAGCCAAGGTCTCGCTGCATCAGTAACCTCCTCATCGTATACGGACCTGTTCCCAGGGGATACATCCTTTATTGGGCCAATCGGATGGGACTCTGAGGAGAAGCGATGTGGTGACCCTCCATGGCTTGCCGTTTTGTTTCCAGTTCGAAGTGATGAATCAATTTTTATCTCCTGTGACGGTGTTCGACAAAAAATTGTCACCATCAGCGGCGAGGAACACACCTTAAAAATGGTTCAAATGGCTGTGAGCACTATGGTACTTAACATCTGAGGTCATCCGTCCCCTAGAACTTAGGACAACTTAAACCTAACCAACCTAAGGACATCACACACATCCATACACGAGGCATGAAGTCTCATTTCAAATAAGTACCCCGCTCAGACAATTATAGTCGGTGGTAACTTCAATCTACCCTCGATATGCTGGAAAACTTATACGTTTAAAGCCGGCGGCAAGCACAAAACGTCTTCCGAAATTGTACTGAATGCTTTCTCAGAAAATTATTTTGAACAATTATTTCATGAGCCCAGTCGAGGCATAAATTGTTGCAAAAGTATACTTGGCCTCTTAGAAATAAATAATCATCGACAAATAGTGAGTATCGTGATGAATACAGGGATTGGCGAGGCAATTGATGCTAGGCTCAATACCGTAACACCTACAACCATCAAAAAGAAACGCAAAGTATATCTGGTTTTTTTTATCTGATAATAATGCTCTAAACTCATTTTCAACAGTCAGTCTTCGCTCCTTCCGACCTGATCATGTAAGCTTAGAAAAGTTGTGGAATTATTTTAGAGGTATAGTATCGGCAGCAACTGAGAGGTATATACCACATACACTATTAAGTAATGGTACTGACCCCCCATAGTACACAAAACGGGTCAGATCGCTGTTGCAGATGCAGCGAAAACAGCATGCCAAATTTAAGAGAACAGAAAATCACTAAGATTGGCAATGTTTTGCAGAAGTTCGAAATATAGTGCGTACTTCAATGCGAGGTGGTATTAATAATTTCCAGAACAAAATTCTGTCTCGAAATCTGGCAGAAAACCCAAAGAGATTCTGCTCATACATAAAGCACACCAGTGGCAAGACGCAACCATTATAACTGACAAATTTTTCTATTTCTCATTAACGCTTCAACCCTTTCTCTTTGTTTTAATATTCCATTTAGAAGTACATTAAATTTTTGTATTAAAGCTATAACATAAATTGATCCTTTGTGAAACCATTAATTCTTACAGAATGGTACAATGTCTGTACCATACAATACAAGTTGTCTCACCCGTGTGGGTGATAACATCGGTGAAGTTGCTGATGACAATATCACTAAAGCAGAGTTATTAAACACAATTTTTCGAAATTCCTTGACCTAAGAAAATGAAGTAAATATTAATGACACCCAATCAAGAACAACTGTCGAGATAAGAAAGGTTGTAGATATCCTCGGTGTAACAAAGCAGCTTACATCAGTTAATAAAGCCATGGTCTCCGGTCCAGAATGTATACCAATCAGGTTCATCTCAGAGTATGCTGATATAGTAACTCCTTATTTAGCAATTATATGTAACCCCTCGCTCACAGAAAGATTCTCACCTAGGGACTGGAAAATTGCGCAAGTCACACCATTACCCAAAAAGGGAAGTAGGATAACCCACTGAATTATAGGCCCATATCACTAACGTCGATTTGCAGTAGGATTTGGAACACATACTGTATTCGAACGTTATGTACTGCCTTGAAGAAAACGATTTACTGACACATAGCAGGGATTCAGAAAACATCGTTTTTGTAAAACACTACTAGCTGATGAAGTAGTGAGTGCTATTGACAGGGGAAGTCAAATTGATTCCATGTTTTTAGACTTCCAGAAGCCTTTCGACACTGTTCCTCACAAGCGTTTTCTAACCAAACTGCGTGCCTATGGAACAGTGCCTCAGTCGAGCAACTGTATTCGTTATTTCCTGTCAGAAATGACACAGTTCGTAGTAATGAACGGAAAGTCATCGAGTAAAAAAGAAGTAATTTTCGGCGTTTCTCTAGGAAGCGTTATAGGTCCTCTGTTGTTCCTGATCTATATTGACGACATAAGAGACCATCTGAGTAGCCGTCTTAGATTGTTTGCAGATGATGCTGTCATTTATCGTCCTGTAAAGTCATAAGATGACCAAAAACGAATTGCGAAACGATTTAAATAAAATATCTGTTTGGTGCGAAAAGTGGCAGTTGACCCTGAATAAAGAAAAGTGTGAAGCTGTTCACATGAGTACTAAAAGAAATCCGCTAAATTTCGATACACGGTAGGTCACACAAATCTGAAGGCTGTAAATTAAACCAAATACTTAGGAATTAAAATTACAGATAACCTGAATTGGAACAATCTCATTGATTATGTTGTGGGTGGAGCAAACAAAAGACTGCGATTCATTGGCAGAACACTTAAAAGGTGCAACAAGTCTACTAAAGAGACTGCCCCGGTTGCTGCCCGCAGTGGGGCTCAGCCCTCGCCTGTGGTTGATTGGGAGGTCGTTCTAAGGCGTGGCAGGCAGCGAAAGGCGTCTCCGGAGGCTGATCAGAAAGCCTCCCCGGTGCGTCTGACAAACCGGTTTCAGGCACTGTCTCTGGCTGAGCCAGATGCAGCTGCCTGCCCTGTTTCAGAGGATCATTCTCAGCCTTCAAGGTCCGGGCAATCGCAGAGGGTGGGCTTACTGGTAGTTGGGAGCTCCAATGTTAGTCGCGTAATGGGGCCCCTTAGGGATATGGCGGCTAAGGAGGGGAAGAAATCCAGTGTGCACTCCGTGTGCATTCCGGGAGGAGTCATTCCTGATGTGGAAAGGGTCCTTCCGGATGCCATGAAGAGCACAGGGTGCAGCCAGTTGCAGGTGGTGGCACATGTCGGCACTAATGACGTGTGTCGCTTTGGATCTGAGGAAATTCTCTCTGGATTCCAGCGGCTATCTGATTTGGTGAAGGCTGCCGGTCTTGCTTACGAGATGAAGGCAGAGCTCACCATCTGCAGCATCGTTGACAGAACCGACTGCGGACCTTTGGTGCAGAGCCGGGTGGAGGGTATGAATCAGAGGCTCAGACGGTTTTGTGACCGTATTGGCTGCAGATTCCTTGACTTGCGCCATAGGGTGGTGGGGTTTCGGGTTCCGCTGAATAGGTCAGGAGTTCACTACACTCAGCTGGCGGCTACACGGGTAGCGGAGGCTGTGTGGCGCAGACTGGGCGGTTTTTTAGGTTAGAAGGCCTCGGGAAAGTGCGGGATGGGCTGCAATGTCAAAGGGTGCTTGGCAATTACAGGACGTGTTTGGATCAAGGAACAGTCGGAATTATAGTTGTAAATTGTTGTAGTTGCGCTGGAAAAGTCCCTGAGCTTCAAGAGCTAATAGAAAGCACAGAAGCTGATATCGTTAAAGGTACAGAAAGCTGGCTAAAGCCTGAAATAAGTTCTGCAAAAATTTTTACGAAGTCTCAGGCGGTGTTCAGGAAAGATAGATTAGGCAGAATTGGTGGTGGAGTGTTTGTGTCTGTCAGTAGTGGTTTATCTTGTAGTGAAGTCGAAGTAGATACTCCGTGCGAATTGGTATGGGTGGAGGTTATACTTAACAGCCGAATTAATAATTGGCTCCTTCTACCGACCCCCAGACACCGATGATACAGTTGCGGAACACTTCAGAGAAAGTATGAGTCTCGTAACAAATAAATACCCCACTCATACGGTTATAGATGGTGGGGACTTCAACCTACCCTCGGTATGTTGGCAAAAATACTTGTTCAAAACCGGTGGTAGGCAGAAAACGTCTCCCGAGATTGTCCTAAATGCTTTCTCCGAAAATTATTTCGAGCAGTTAGTCCACGAACCCACGGGAATTGTAAATGGTTGCGAAAACACACTTGACCTCTTAGCCACAAACAATCCAGAGCTGATAGAGAGCATCATGACTGATACAGGGATTATTGATCACAAGGTCATTGTAGCTAGGCTAAGTACCATTTCTTCCAAATCCATCAGAAACAAACGCAAAATAATTTTATTTAAAAAAGCGGATAAAGTGCCACTAGAAGCCTTCCTAAAAGACAATTTCCATTCCTTCCGAACTGACTATGCGAATGTAGACGAGATGTGGCTCAAATTCAAAGATATAGTAGCAACAGCAATTGAGATATTCATACCTCATAAATTGGTAAGAGATGGAACGGATCCCCCTTGGTACACAAAAAAGGTCCGAACGCTGTTGCAGAGGCAACGAAAAAAGCATGCGAAGTTCAGAAGAACGCGAAATCCCGAAGATGGGCTAAAATTTACAGACGCGCGAAATTTGGCACGTACTTCGATGCGAGATGCCTTTAATAGGTTCCACAACGAAACATTGTCTCGAAATTTGGTAGAAAATCCGAAGAAATTCTGGTCGTATGTAAAGTACACAAGCGGCAAGACGCAGTCAATACCTTCGCTGCGCAGTGCCGATGGTACTGTTATCGACGACTGTGCCACTAAAGCGGAGTTATTGAACGCAGTTTTCCGAAATTCTTTCACCAGGGAAGACGAATGGAATATTCCAGAATTTGAAACACGAACATCTGATAGCATGAGTTTCTTACAAGTAGATACCTTAGGGGTTGCGAAGCAACTCAAATCGCTTGATACGGGCAAGTTTTCGGGTCCAGATTGTATACCGATTAGGTTCCTTTCAGATTACGCTGATACTATAGCTCCCTACTTAGCACTCATATACAACCGCTCGCTCACCGATAGATCTGTACCTACAGATTGGAAAATTGCGCAGGTCGCACCAGTGTTCAAGAAGGGTAGTAGGAGTAATCCATTTAACTACAGACCTATATCATTGACGTCGGTTTGCAGTAGGGTTTTGGAGCACATACTGTATTCAAACATTATGAATCACCTCGAAGGGAACGATCTATTGACACGTAATGAGCATGGCTTCAGCAAACATCACTCTTGTGCAACGCAGCTAGCTCTTTATTCGCACGAAGTAATGGCCGCTATCGACAGGGGATCTCAAGTTGATTCCGTATTTCTAGATTTCCGGAAAGCTTTTGACACCGTTCCTCATAAGCGACTTCTAATCAAGCTGCGGAGCTATGAGGTATCGTCTCAGTTGTACGACTGGATTCGTGATTTCCTGTCGGGAAGGTCGCAGTTCGTAGTAATAGACGGCAAATCATCGAGTAAAACTGAAGTGATATCAGGTGTTCCCCAGGGAAGCGTCCTGGGACCTCTACTGTTCCTGATCTATATAAATGACCTGGGTGACAATCTTAGCAGTTCTCTTAGACTGTTCGCAGATGATGCTGTAATTTACCGTCTAGTAAGGTCATCCGAAGACCAGTATCAGTTGCAAAGCGATTTAGAAAAGATTGCTGTATGGTGTGTCAGGTGGCAGTTGACGCTAAATAACGAAAAGTGTGAGATGATCCACATGAGTTCCAAAAGAAATCTGTTGGAATTCGATTACTCGATAAATAGTACAATTCTCAAGGCTGTCAATTCAACTAAGTACCTGGGTGTTAAAATCACGAACAACTTCAGTTGGAAGGACCACATAGATAATATTGTCGGGAAGGCGAGCCAAAGGTTGCGTTTCATTGGCAGGACACTTAGAAGATGCAACAAGTCCACTAAAGAGACAGCTTACACTACACTCGTTCGTCCTCTGTTAGAATATTGCTGCGCGGTGTGGGATCCTTACCAGGTGGGATTGACGGAGGACATCGAAAGGGTGCAAAAAAGGGCAGCTCGTTTTGTATTATCACGTTATAGGGGAGAGAGTGTGGCAGATATGATACACGAGTTGGGATGGAAGTCATTACAGCATAGGCGTTTTTCGTCGCGGCGAGACCTTTTTACGAAATTTCAGTCACCAACTTTCTCTTCCGAATGCGAAAATATTTTGTTGAGCCCAACCTACATAGGTAGGAATGATCATCAAAATAAAATAAGAGAAATCAGAGCTCGAACAGAAAGGTTTAGGTGTTCGTTTTTCCCGCTCGCTGTTCGGGAGTGGAATAGTAGAGAGATAGTATGATTGTGGTCCTCTGCCAAGCACTTAAATGTGAATTGCAGAGTAGTCATGTAGATGTAGATGTAGATGTTATAAGACGCTTGTGTGCTCTATTCTGGAGTATTGTCATGCGGTTTGGGATCCGCATCAGGTGGGACTGACGGATGAAATTGAAAAAGTACAAAGACGGGCAGCTCGTTTTTTATTATCCCCAGGTAGGGAAGATAGTGCCACAGACACGTACGTGAACTGGAGAAGCAATCATTAAAAGAAAGGCGTTTTTCGTTGCGACGGGATCTTCTTATGAAATTTCAATCACCATATTTCTCCTCGGAATACGAAAACATTCTCTTGGCACCCACCTACCTAGGGAGAAACGATCATCACGGTAAAATATGAGAAATCAGGGCTCGCACAGAGAAATATAAATGCTCTTATTCCCCGCGCGACGTTCGAGAGTGGAACGGTAGAGAGACATCTTGAAGGTGGGTCTCTGACCCCTGGCCAGGCACATTATTGTAAATAGTAGGGTAATCACGTAGATCCAGATGTAGATGTAGATTATTTAAGTGCCTGTAGATATTCCGTCTGTAGTTTACTGGATGAATGTCGTAGGTTTTTCTGAATAGGTCAGTATTAACAACAGATGGAATGATGGACTACATACAGTGTGCCCCAGTAGGAATACTCGATTATATGACAGGAACCATCATCAGAAGCAAAAAAGTATAGTACACATGGTTTCCGTAATGCATAGCTAAAAATCTCGAGCATTAGTTCACTTTTGATACTATGAAAGAAAATCTCTTCTGCTGTAAATTATTCCCGTAATATGGACCAAAACAAAAAATGGCCCGTAAACATCGAGTCTAAAGTACGTGCAACGAAAGAAAGGAGCACTTGTTCATCGGCACTGTTGTGAAACACTTGTACTGAACTAATGCTAATACGTCTTAAGGTATGCAGTTTTAGAGCTCATGTTCACTGGTCACTTTTTTCTTACTTTGCTACATATTACCCACTCCGAAAATACGGAAAGCAAAGAGCCTGGAGCAAAAAAGGTGTCTTTCAATTTATAGAAGATGAACAAGTGCTCTTAACTCGTAAGGTATGTTTTTTAGAACCAGGTTTCCTAGATATTTGTGCGTCGAATTACTCTTTCTGTAATTCCCCTGATGATTGAACATTGCTCCTGACACGCCCTGTAGACAGGTGTGGCAGTTAGAATTGCATGGTAGCTGAGCAACAGCATACGACGGATCAGTCTCACCATCATTTTCTGGGCAGCAAACGTTCTTGATGAGAGTATAAAGTAGTCTTAGAACATAACACCAAATAAGGTAATACTGCGAAAGTAAAAAATATAAACGAGCCTTCCTGTTTCAGTGCCACCGACAGTGACCTTTTATAAACATTTTACTATATTGATGAATACCCGTCTAATCCCCTGACAAGCGTACATCTGGTTGTGGAAAATGTATAGCAGATCTCAGGGAGTCCTTTGTCAGGAAACGAGATTGTAATTACATTAACGTTAGATATAAATAACCCACATTTTGATTCCAACAGCAGAACGTTCCGATGTATTAGTTTTACACATGGCGATGAAACGAGGTACTACATTATAGTAGTCCGAATGTTCGAGTGTTGCCATCATTCTACTACGCAGTTCCATTGCAGACGTAAGTCACGAATGTGCTCCAGAGTTTTGGCAGTGTAAACGAGAATAGGGAGAGGACTGGTCCCCACTCGCTATGCGCTCGCAGACGTGCTGAGCTCTTAGCTCAGGGTCAAAGAGAAATATCAGTAACCATCGCTCAGATAATCCGTGAATAACATCTGTACTCCCACTTGGATGCAGCAAACTCAACTGACAGAGGAGTTTTAATTTATAGGGCGGGAAACTACACTCCTGGAAATTGAAATAAGAACACCGTGAATTCATTGTCCCAGGAAGGGGAAACTTTATTGACACATTCCTGGGGTCAGATACATCACATGATCACACTGACAGAACCACAGGCACATAGACACAGGCAACAGAGCATGCACAATGTCGGCACTAGTACAGTGTATATCCACCTTTCGCAGCAATGCAGGCTGCTATTCTCCCATGGAGACGATCGTAGAGATGCTGGATGTAGTCTTGTGGAACGGCTTGCCATGCCATTTCCACCTGGCGCCTCAGTTGGACCAGCGTTCGTGCTGGACGTGCAGACCGCGTGAGACGACGCTTCATCCAGTCCCAAACATGCTCAATGATGGACAGATCCGGAGATCTTGCTGGCCAGGGTAGTTGACTTACACCTTCTAGAGCACGTTGGGTGGCACGGGATACATGCGGACGTGCATTGTCCTGTTGGAACAGCAAGTTCCCTTGCCGGTCTAGGAATGGTAGAACGATGGGTTCGATGACGGTTTGGATGTACCGTGCACTATTCAGTGTCCCCTCGACGATCACCAGAGGTGTACGGCTAGTGTAGGAGATCGCTCCCCACACCATGATGCCGGGTGTTGGCCCTGTGTGCCTCGGTCGTATGCAGTCCTGATTGTGGCGCTCACCTGCACGGCGCCAAACACGCATACGACCATCATTGGCACCAAGGCAGAAGCGACTCTCATCGCTGAAGACGAAACGTCTCCATTCGTCCCTCCATTCACGCCTGTCGCGACACCACTGGAGGCGGGCTGAACGATGTTGGGGCGTGAGCGGAAGACGGCCTAACGGTGTGCGGGACCGTAGCCCAGCTTCATGGAGACGGTTGCGAATGGTCCTCGCCGATACCCCTGGAGGAACAGTGTCCGTAATTAGCTGGGAAGTGGCGGTGCGGTCCCCTACGGCACTGCGTAGGATCCTACGGTCTTGGCGTGCATCCGTGCGTCGCTGCGGTCCGGTCATAGGTCGACGGGCACGTGCACCTTCCGCCGACCACTGGCGACAACATCGATGTACTGTGGAGACCTCACGCCCCACGTGTTGAGCAATTCGGCGGTACGTCCACCCGGCCTTCCGCATGCCCACTATACGCCCTCTCTCAAAGTCCGTCAACTGCACATACGGTTCACGTCCACGCTGTCGCGGCATGCTACCAGTGTTAAAGACTGCGATGGAGCTCCGTATGCCACGGCAAACTGGCTGACACTGACGGCGGCGGTGCACAAATGCTGCGCAGCTAGCGCCATTCGACGGCCAACACCGCGGTTCCTGGTGTGTCCGCTGTGCCGTGCGGGTGATCATTGCTTGTACAGCCCTCTCGCAGTGTCCGGAGCAAGTATGGTGGGTCTGACACAGCGGTGTCAATGTGTTCTTTTTTCCATTTCCAGGAGTGTATAACGAAAAGTGCACATAATGCGGGGCTTTTACGCCTTCATGCTATATTTCCGCTATGTGCGCTGCAATAATGAGGCTCTGAAATTCATGTGGATGAGGCTTAAAACATGAACCTCCATACGGGAAAAAATTAAGAACAGTCTTCAGAGAACGTAAAAATAAATTGGGGCGTATCCTGCAAATGTATAGTGCCCAAAATTAAAGCAACAAACAGCTATTTCCCCGTTCTGTGTCTCATACAAACTGTCACCGTTATGTCCTTAGGATAGTGTTCTGCAGGGAAAATGGAATTCCCGTCAACGGGCAACCTCGTCAGCGATGACGTTAGGGCACCTATCAAACGTTTTGGTGTTTGCCTGTCAGTCCCTCATCCATAACTGCTGTGTACACAATCACAGATGGTGCAGTACGGCACATTGTTTCTCGGATGTGGCGACAGTTTATAGAGGTCGAAACTGTATCCAGAAAACCAGGGCAGAGCCTACCATTTGTGACATCAGAAAGAGACGATCTTTATTTAGCTGTAAGGGTACAACGATACCGTCTTAGTATAGTATGGCCACTAGCGTCTGACCCGCAGCATCCAGTCGACATGTTTTACCGAGGCAAACGGTGTACAGAAGGCTTCGGAAGAGTGACATTTACTGACGGAGACCTGCTGTATGTGTACGTTTGAGGCGTCTTCACGCAAGAGAACCTCTAGATTGAATTCGTCAGAATGCCACCTGGACTATCGACCAGTGGCCCGATGTTATTTTCACAAATGAGCCCTGATATTGTCTGGAGAGTGATTCTGGACCGATTCGCATCTGGCGGGAACATGGAACTCTATTTCGTGATCCAAACACTGCGGACAGAGACCGGTATCGAGGAGAATCCCTAATGGTGTGGACAGCTCTTCACGAAATTCTACAGGTGAATAGGCAAGGCGTAACTGCTGTCAGGTATCGTGACGAGACCTTGCGTGTGCTTTGGGCCCAGACTTTGTATTGATGGACGATATTGATGGACTTCATAAGGTACGTGTGGTTGATGTTTTCTTGGAAACGGAAGATATTGCACCCATGGCGGAGACTGCTCGCTCTCATATTTTGAATCCCATAGAGCCTGAGACGTGTCATATACAATATGTACAACAACAAAGATGGAATAATAAGAGTGCACGATCAAGAACGAAGTGCTCGTATTAAGAAAGGAGTAAGACAACGCTGTAGCCTTTCGCCCCTACTCTTCAATCTGCACATCGAGGAAGCAATGATGGAAATAAAAGAAAGGTTCAGGAGCGGAACTAAAATACAAGGTCAAAGGATATCAGTGATACGATTCGCTGATGACATTGCTATCCTGAGTGAAAGTCAAGAAGAATTAAATGATCTGCTGAACGAAATGAACAGTCTAATGAGTACACAGTATGGTTTGAGAGTAAATCGGAGAAAGACGAAGGTAATGAGAAGTAGTAGAAATGAGAACAGCGAGAATCTTAACATCAGGATTGAGGGTCATGAAGTCAATGAAGTTAAGGAATTCTGCTACCTAGGCAGTAAAATAACCAATGACGGACGGAGCAAGTAGGACATCAAAAGCAGACTCGCTATGGCAATAAAGGCATTTCTGGCCAAGAGAAATCTACTAATATTAAATACCGGCCTTAATTTGAGGAAGAAATTTCTGAGGATGTACGTCTGGAGTACAGCACTGTATGGTAGTGAAACATGGACTGTGGGAAAACCGGAACAGAAGAGAATCGAAGCATTTGAGATGTGTTGCTATAGACGAATGTTGAAAATTAGGTGGACTGATAAGGTAAGGAATGAGGAGGTTCTACGCAGAATCGGAGAGGAAAGGAATATGTGGAAAGCACTGATAACTAGAAGGGACAGGATGATAGGACATCTGCTAAGACATGAGGGAATGACGTCCATGGTACTAGATGGAGCTGTAGAGGGCAAAAACTGTAGAGGAAGACAGAGAGATTGGAATACGTCAAGCAAATAATTGAGGACGTAGGTTGCAAGTGCTACTCTGAGATGAAGAGGTTAGCACAGGAAAGGAATTCTTGGCGGGCCGAATCAAACCAGTCAGTAGACTGATGGCGAAATAAAAAAAAAAAAAAGAGGCTGAGACACACGGGGTGATGGGTTGCGTAACGTCAGCTTTCACCAACCACTCTCCAAGACTTGTGAGCAGCTCCCCAGAAGGAACAGGCGTTACTGCCTCAACATGAGACTTATGACGTCACTCACAACATGCCCATCATTGCCATGCCTGTATTGCTGCTAGACATGGTCGCATCCCATAGTGAGCACGTTAACCAGTAGTCAGATTGTGTGTGCGAATCTGTTGGAAAAAACGAAAACCATTTTTGTCTGCCGTCAGAAGTATTTAAAAAGAGACATTTCAATTTCCATATAGAGGTGAGCTCAATATGGAGGAAATAAGAATAAGAAAGAGAATAGCCTGAAACTGAGAGAAGCTGGAAAGACGCGATAGAAGAGTAAAGCCTAGAGAATTAGAAATTGGATATCTTGTTTGTTAATTCAAAGGAAACGTCCAAAGAAACTGATTCAGCTACATTAAAAATTTTTGACATTTACAAGAAGCCTTTACTGTGTCAAGAAATCCAAACTGAATGACTACCGTCAGATGTCTCGAAAACGTAAGAAAAATTTTGTCAAGAAGTATGTAAACGATGTTTAGGGGGCCAAACCACGGTATGGTTAAGAAAATGGAATTTCTTTGATGAAATTATGACATTCGGGAATTTGTTCGTAAACTCTCCAGAAGATTTTTCTGAAAAATTTGTCTTAGGACATTTATTTTATTTCATTGTGTTTGTCTCTCATGCACGGATCATCTGTGACATGAAATCTGGCGTTCACCTTTCCTTCTCACTTATGTTTTAATTTTTTTTATGTAAAATGTGTAGCTAACCTGAAACAGTGCCATTCCGATCCTGACACAGTTTCACGCTTGCTTCGTATTAGGAAGTTTGTTTCTGTTATTAGTCAGAAAAGTGTGTTTGCGTCGTTTTGTTGTGGTGAATTCAGTTTTACTTTGACCACACTGAACATAACGAAAAGGAAAGGAATATTGGAAACGAGAAAGTTTAAGGCCAATCATCACAGTTGAACACTCCTTATATATGTATATCACACGAAAATAAAAAATTAAAAAAATTAAAAAAGTGCTACATCTCTTATGACTTCATTGAAGCTAGATTCAAACTGATTTTAGGATGTAAATACAAGACTTTTGTAAGCTTGTAACACCATTATCGATTATGAGTTGTTACTCGTAGTATAGTGTAAACAGATGTACATAACTATGGAGTGTTTATTCTGCAGGAATTAAGATCGTTGAATTGTTGGAGGTAAATGGAACTTGATGATGTATAATTTGTTTAACTTAACAGTGTGCTTAAATACTGGAATTGTATAAAATTTGTCTGTTTGTAAAAACAATATTTGTATGTAAATAACTGGTTCATACTTATTAAAGTCATATGAGGTAACTTAAAAGGCGAAGGGACCTCTTCCATTACGAAAGGGGTTTGGCGCGCAAGAAAAGGTAGAAGTGGCGGCCGGTCTGAGCGGCAAGAAAGAGAGCACATGGAATGGCCTGGGATGTAGATCGGGCTGTAAAATGGTTCTCTCGCATATGGAATTGCTCTAAAAATGATTAACTCGTCACCAAGAAGAAATGGAGTGATTACAGGCTTTCTCGGCGTATTTCAGCCGAGTGGTGTCGTCTTCTAGTCGCAACGTTTCAGTGGATTGCGTATCAATCGTCTTCAGGCGAAGATACATATCTGTTCTCCAAAGTTGTTGAAACAGTTGCGCAATACTGGTGGCAAGCATGCGGTGGCTATAAGTTCTCCTGTGGCGGTTTAATGCTCTATTTCATTTATGAAATCTTCACGGGTTATCAGCCGAATGGCGTCATCTTCTAGTCGCAGTCCATTGAAACGTTGCTACTAAAAGATAAACCCACTCGGCTGATAACCCGCGAAGATTTCATAAATAAAATAGAACAGTCTACATCTACATCTACATTTATACTCCGCAAGCCATCCAACGGTGTGTGGCGGGGGGCACTTTACGCGCCACTGTCATTACCTCCGTTTCCTGTTCCAGTCGCGTATGGTTCGCGGAAAGAACGACTGTCTGCAAGCATCCGTGCGCGCTCTAATCTCTCTAATTTTACTTTCGTGATCTCCACGGGAGGTATAAGTAGGGGGAAGCAATATATTCTATATCTCATCCAGAAAGCACCCTCTCGAAACCTGGCGAGCAAGCTACACCGCGATGCAGAGCGCCTCTCTTGCAGAGTCTGCCACATGAGTTTGTTAAACATCTCCGTAACGCTATCACGGTTACCAAATAACCCTTTGACGAAACGCGCCGCTCTTCTTAGGATCTTCTCTATCTCCTCCATCAACCAGATCTGGTACGGATCCCACACTGATGAGCAATACTCAAGTATAGGTCGAACGAGTGTTTTGTAAGCCACCTCTTTTGTTGATGGACTACATTTTCTAAGGACTCTCCCAATGAATCTCAACCTGTCACTCGCCTTACCAACAATTAATTTTATATGATCGTTCCACTTCAAATCGTTCCGCACGCATACTCCCAGATATTTTACAGAAGTAACTGCTACCAGTGTTTGTTCCGCTATCATATAATCATACAATAAAGGATCCTTCTTTCTATGTATTCGCAATACATTACATTTGTCTATGTTAAGGGTCAGTTGCCACTCCCTGCACCAAGTGCCTATCTGCTGCAGATCTTCCTGCATTTCACTACAATTTTCTAATGCTGCAACATCTCTGTATACTACGGCATCATCCGCGAAAAGCCGCATGCAACTTCCGCCTCAATCTGCTAGGTCATTTATATATACTATGAAAAGCCATGGTCCCATAACGCTCCCCTGTGGCACGCCAGAGGTTACTTTAACGTCTGTAGACGTCTCTCCATTGATAACAACATGCTGTGTTCTGTTTGCTAAAAACTCTTCAATTCAGCCACACAGCTGGTCTGATATTCCGTAGGCTATTACTTTGTTTATCAGGCGACAGTGCGGAATCGTATCGAACGCCTTCCGGAAGTCAAGAAAAATAGCATCTACCTGGGAGCCTGTATCTAATATTTTCTGGGTCTCATGAACAAATAAAGCGAGTTGGGTCTCACACGATCGCTGTTTCCGGAATCCATGTTGATTCCTAGAGAGTAGATTCTGATTTTCAAAAAACGACATGATACTCAAGCAAAAAACATGTTCTAAAATTGTACACCAGATCGACGTCAGAGGTATAGGTCTATAGTTTTGCGCATGTGCTCGACGACTCTTCTTGAAGACTGGGACTACCTGTGCTCTTTTCCAATCATTTGGAACCTTCCGTTCCTCTAGAGACTTGCGGTACACGGCTGTTAAAAGGGGGTAAGTTCTTTCCCGTACTCTGTGTAGAATCGAATTGGTATCCCGTCAGGTCCAGTGGACTTTGCCCTGTTGAGTGATTCCAGTTGCTTTTCTATTCCTTGGACCCTTATTTCGATGTCAGCCATTTTTTCGTTTGTGCGAGGATTTAGAGAAGGAACTGCAGTGCAGTCTTCCTCTGTGAAACAGCTTTGGAAAAAGGTGTTTATTTCAGCTTTACGAGTGTCATCCTCTGTTTCAGTGCTATCATCATCCCGGAGGGTCTGGATATGCTGTTTCGAGACACTTACTGATTTAACGTAAGACCAGAACTTCCTATGATTTACTGTCAAGTCGGTAAATAGAATTTTACTTTCGAATTCACTGAACGCTTGACGCATAGCCCTCCTGACGCTAACTTTGACATCGTTTAGCTTCTGTTTGTCTGAGAGGTTTTGGCTGCGTTTAAACTTGGAGTGAAGCTCTCTTTGCTTTCGCAGTAGTTTCCTACCATTGTTATTGTACCACGTTGGGTTTTTCCCGTCCCTCACAGTTTTACTCGGCACGTACCTGTCTAAAACATATTTTACGATTGCCTTGAACTTTTTCCTTAAACACTCAACATTGTCAGTGTCGGAACAGAAATTTTCGTTTTGATCTGTTAGGTAGTCTGAAATCTGCCTTCTATTACTCTTGCTAAAAAGATAAACCTTCCTCCCTTTTTTTATATTCCTATCAACTTCCATATTCAGGGATGCTGCAACGGCCTTATGATCAGACCGCCAGAAGAGACCAGATAGCCGCCAAGTGTTTGACACCACTATTACGCAACTGTTTCAACATCTTTGGAGAACAGATGTTTATACCAGTAAGAACCAGTGTGATTGTGTGTGTTTTTGCAATAGTAATTCAAGTGTTGCCAAATTTGTGTTTGACCGTTGAAATTGTCCTCTTCATGGTACCAAGCAGGGTCCTGTCCTAAAGTGCTGAAGGCCGAGTATCCTGTTTATGAAGAAATGTTAATTTGGTTCTATTTCAGTGTGTCTATGTTTCAGTTTTAAAGCATATAAAAGTTGCTAGTTAAATAATTGGTTTCACAGATAAAGAGAGAGGAACATAATGTTAAACTTAGGAAAAGCTTTAATTGGCTATGAACTGCTTTAACTCTAAGTGTCTCTGTGAGGTGTGTATAGTTGACGATAAAGGGAGAAATCGTTTGAGGGCCCCCTCATTAATTTTTTACTAGCAGTAGGAAGTTAATTTGATTCAGTTTTTTTTGTTAATGAATATGAATTATTACCACTGTGAAACGGATATTAAATGTTATATTTCAGTGTTATATTATCGAATTTATGATGTGCATATGCGTGTTAGTCAAACTTGAACTCTTGTCAGGTGTCATTTAGTCTCTTGTTTTCTTTGGGAACATTTTTTGTACTGATTTAGTTAAAGGTTGACGTAATGATTGTAGCTAACAGGGGTAAAGTCTCTTTTACATTCTATGATTGCTAACCTATGCTGTTGACAATTATTGCTACCCACTGTGTAGTTCGTCTGGTTTTAGCAGGTGTTCATTGCACTTTACTAAGAACGAATTAATGAAACTTACTTTTGCAAGAGTATATACAAACCCATTGAGAATAATATCTGCATCTTCTTTTTGTTTCATTTACGTAAACTTTTAGCACTTTCATTATTTTCTAAATTATAATCTTTCTGCTTTCTGCTAATTGCCACCGTTACGAAATTCTGGTTCGATTCCCCACTATCCGTTAGGTCAAAGCACGGTCAAACAGCAAAATTCCTCTCAGAGGGTAACGCGCTCTGCATTTTAAGGTCATATTTGGAATTATACATTCAGCGCTAGCGTTTTAAGCTATACTTTCGACTGGAAAAGACATTACTGTTGGCAAGGTTTTCCGCACTGTTATGAATCTGCATGCTCCGACAAAGAACTTTCAGAATCCAGATCATTATACACAAAAGCTATAGTGGAAGTTAGTTAGGAGAACATGAAGAATGCTGTAAGGAAAGCTTTTGTAGAAAGTGAAGGTTGCACAGAATTTGCTATTGTTTTAGATCGGAACTGGGGGAAAGGGGGTGTTATTTCAGCAATAAGCCTGGACACAGGAAAGTTCATTGATGTTGTAATTATGACAAAATATTGTCAAACTTGCAAAATATTAAGAAGAGACAGAAAGAAATGACACGAAATAAGAAGTACTTATGAGGTTCACAATGGTGGGATGGAAGTATTTGGTTTAAAATAAATATTTGGAACACCAGAAGAGACAACAAGCGTCCGATACATGGACAGGTAATTAGAAGGAATAAGGACAATAGAGAGGCTGTGAAGAATGATGTGAGGGCTATATTTTGTCATAAATCTTCTAGAGATGAAAGGCATGTCATGGGATCTGCCCAAAATGTGGCACATAATGGTGCAAATTTAACAGCGCAAAATTCACAGGAGAATGTTACTCGCACGAGTATAGTCTTCCAGGAGCTGTACACATTGCTGTGAAGATCATATTTAGAGATATTGCAAGGCTTGAGTTACTGATGAAGTGTTTGCATGGGTGAACTCTAAATCCAAATGAGTGTTTCAACAGCTTCGTTTGGAATCGTCTATTAATAATAGTGCTTATAGGCATGGAGACATTAAATATTGGAGTGCATGACTCGGTTCTCACATAAAACTGTGTAAACATTCTCAAGCGTTAGGTACTACAAAAATTTGAAATTATTCCTCAGAAGAGTGTGGCCTCCGGTCTTCGCCATTGTCACAAGTGAAGAGGGCAAGACGCTGAAATATCTGTGACAGAAATGGAAAAAAACAAGCAAGACAGTCAGATGTTGCAGACGAAAGCTGGAGCAAAGGCGAGAAGCCAAAGAAGACAAGACATCTGCATCAGGCTGTTTTTAATCATCTGTAAGTATTAAAACTCAGCTGATTTTCTTTAAAACTGATTGGGCAGGCACAGCATTTTTTACTAGAAAATTCCCTTTTTTGGAGAAATATTCAAGACAATTTAATTAAATTTCATATGTATCTAAATGACTAACATCTTCAACTGTGCACTTTAAAATAATGTAAAATAATGTAAAATTTCATATCAGTTTCTTCTAAACAAAATCATAAATGACTGAAGATCTGGAGAAGTTTTTGATCCTACCATTTTCTAAAAATTTTTGATCCTGCCACTTTCTAAAAAGTTTTGGAAAAGAAGTCAACTAAAAATTAGTTTTTAGGTTCAATATAATGCACAGAAAGTACTTTGGTCCGGTAGAAATTTATTTCAATACCGTTCTCACAAACGGGAGAAAGGTTTGGTTTAAAATTAGCTTGGACTAGCGAGGGAAATACGCTTCGTGTATTGGTTCCCTTAAATTGGAAATTGGAGATTTGTGGTAAGTTCCTATAGGACCAAACTGCTGAGGTCATCGGTACCTAGGCTACTTGATCTAACTTAAACTAACTTACGCCAAGGACAACATACACACCCATGGCCGAGGAGGACCTGAACCTCCAACAGCGGAAGCCTCAAGAACAGTGCCAAAGCATCTTAGACCACGCTGCTACCAAGCTCAGCCCTTAAATTTTACAAGAAGCCTGTAAATTTTACATCGATTGAAATGCCATACTGTTATTTAAATTTTTTGCAAACCAGATGAATTTTCGTACATTTGATATACGTAAGACATTGGATAATAATGTGTTGGTTAATGAGTAAATTAATGAGTGGCAAAGTGACGAACTTGCAACTGTGCTAGTGTAATTGAGAAAGTGTGCTTCTGAATATGTGTCAAGAATTTCATTAATTTGTAATTGATTTATCAGGGTTCCAAGCTATATATAACTTTCCAGATAAAATTTACAACGTAACAGAAGTAGTATTGTAACCTTTAGTGATGAATAGTGAAAATAGTCCTGCAATAGATTCTAAATTAAGACATACTATTTTAAGGTATCTAGAAGTTAGATTTGGTAGTGTAAATATCTATGAAAAGGATTAACTATGGAATATGTGTAAAGGTGCGTATTACACTGATTAACTTCCTTCATGAAGTGTGTTGAGCATATATCTAATGCCTCATATCAGTAATTTTAAGATAATTAAAGGTAATAACAAGAAAATTAGGTTGTATGAGTCAATTTATTTGAAAAACAAGTATCTGGGAGGTTGTAAATTGTAAGATTGCTAATGTAGAGAAAATTTCTATTACACGTAGCCATTATTCATAATATATATAATTAAATATATTCCTTTTCTGAGGTTATTTCTGTCCAAATTTGAACTGACGTGGTAATCTACAAACTGGACACAAACGCCTAACACAAATCTCATTGAAGAGCAAGGGGAAATTTGGAACAGACTTTTGGAGAAGTGTGAACAGACAGAACTCGCTGGATTGTGTATTTTCACAAGCGATCCACAGTGTGAGACTTGTAAAACCAAGGAGGCAGGTGAAATGGAGTAATACATTTATAAACCATATGGATCACTGAAATTATGGTTGCTGGTGGGCATCAAGGGACGACTAAAAACATGTTACAAGTTCTTAGCTTGACTAACGTACACATGTGTACCTGAGAGCAATTTGATGTCTTTTGTGCAATATTGAACACATGCCAATAAATCGAGAGTGATTTGATGTGCATTGTAATACATATTGGTTTCACACATGTTTACATTTTTTAAGGAAGTATATTTTACTTAAATTTAATTTTCAAGAATTAAATATTGTCATTTTTCTTACAGGTGTTAAATACCAAATAAGAAATGCAAAGGATAAATACTTTTGGTAATAATAGTGTGGTACTTTCTCCTTGCTTTATGTGAAAATTCCAATTGTCGAAGATGCACTGTTGATTAATGTAACATTAAAAATGTTATTTATTTCCATATTTCAACATACCTGTTCATAAGAAAACCAATTTCTTGAAATCAATAGCCAACTTGGTGTTATTAGCTACTGAGTCTAAAGTCTATGATTGTTATTGCATATAATAGTCCTGATTTACAGTTTTGTCAGTCTTCTAAAAGAATTATAAGTGCAGTAAACAAAAACGTACAGGAACTTACATGTTTTTGTATAGTTGATAATGTCTGATGATTATTGGTGATGTTTGTATGTCTTATGAGGAATAACTTTCAGAGAGTCTTAAACATAATTCTGAGTCTCTTTCGTTGTGTTATCATTATCAGTTGAGTATCAGAATATTTGTAGTTTATGGACTGGCAGAAGTTGTTTCCAGGTTGCGATATGGTATAATTCAAGTGAGTCTTTTATTGCTGGTGATGGAACGCTAAGTATTCCGTTACAGGTTAACGGAGTTGATTTCAGTATGGATAACGGAATATCTCGATGTAGAAAGCATGTCCTTAAGTAGGCGAGTACAGAAAAAGGATTGAACTTTGACATAAGTAATCAGTATACGGCAAATTTCTTCTGTTTGAAAAATAACATTGCTTCTTACTAATAAATTACTGTACAAAGAGTGTCGAAATCTGCGAGTACGAAATACAGAAATTACTACTACTTTCGAAGTTTAACTGTGAGCTGTGACTGAGAAAGAAATTGGGGTAACAACATTATCAGATACTGCTATAGTGTTCATTATATCAGCTATAACAGCAATAATTTTATGCGGTAGTATTAAGGGGTATAAGTAAAACAACTTTCCAAACAACACGAAAATACATTTATCTAGTTTGAATTGAAGTTTGTTGCAAGACGTTTCTGGGATTACCATTTAACAGTCAAATGTTTCCTCACCATTCGTAGCTGACTTTAGAAGCCCAAATGTTACTTAAAAGTAAACGTAACGAAATGCAACGCATACAGTGATATTTTTGTACTTTTATTTCGATTGCTTTTGTGAATTCAGGATGAAACTTCATTAGTCTTTTCACTAGGCAGTATTGTTGAATTGACTATCTGGCGGTAAGAGTAAATAGTACACAGACGTTTTGCTCTCTGTTTTGGGGGCCCTCCTCCTACTACAGTATGGTAAAGGCTGATTTGTGTGCTCTCATATTATGTGTTTAAACGCATCTGCATTTAATTTTCGCTACATTTCGATCTCCATCTATTACATCATACAGAAAATCGGTTCTAGACGTAATCAGTCCTTCTTGCCAATCAGCTTGTGACCCAAATTAGTGTTGTCATTTAAGCCCCGATGCGTGGGTCTGTCGTTACGCCACGCACATAGCGCTGGCCACTAGCAGAGTGCAGCGCTGTCCAGACTGGTCCACTTACGCGTGCACTAGCACGCCGGTGCCTGCGAAGTAGGCTAACTGCTGCGTCCTCGTTACGTCGCCACTCCCGGCAGCTGCAGTGCGCTGCGGCGCCGACTCACTCGCTAATTGCCTTTGCGGTAATTAACATAACGGCGGTAATAGGCGGACAGACGGCGTGTAATTCCGTTATCCGGACACCAGACAGCGGCGCCGACGAGCAGACAAACACTCTCTCACCTACACACAAAAGCACACATATACATAGACACACAAAAAGCACACATGTGTATATTCACACACACCTCTCAAAACTGCATGGACGCAAAGCTATGTCCAGTCAGTCAACTCCAGTGATGACGGTTTAATGACTGAGTTATTCCAGCAGCTATTCCTTAGCACTGCCCACAGAAAAGCGGATTAACTTCAATCTTCATGTGAGGTGATTTGCAGATATGGTAATTCACATGTAGCTAATTTAAAAACAATGTGTGTTTCAGAGGGATTTACGGGTGTAAGTAACTTGATAGTTAACCATTCCGAGAATTAACCACAAAGATTTGTTGTGGCCGTAGAAACAAAGTAACATAGTTAGAAGAAAATATTATTGTGGTAAGTACAGCTTCTATAGTATCATTTACCAGTACGATAATAGATATTCCCTTAGTTTACTCTTTGTATTGTGCTAGCCAAGTCTGCGCTTGGTACTGGAAATAGTTGTTACAGCCATCTGCATATTTCTCTCTGTGTAAAGATGAAGTGTACTTTCATATATTAGGACGAAATCAGCCACAAAACTCGTTACATGGTAGATATAACGTGTTGGTTAAATACTAACTTTCATCAGTTAACTGTACGCCATCCCCAGAACGCCTGTTACGCGGGATAGCCGGGTGGTTTAAGGCACCCTGTCACGGTCCGCGCGGCTGCTCCCGTTGTAGGTTCGAGTCCTCCTTCAGGCATGAGTGTGTGTGTTGTCCTTAGCATAAGTTAGTTTAAGTAGTGTGTATGCTTGGGGACAGATGAGCTCAGCAGTTTAGTCTCTAATTTGCAAAAAAAATGGTTCAAATGGCTCTGAGCACTATGGGACTTAACATCTGAGTTCATCAATCCCCTAGAACTCAGAACTACTTAAACATAAATAACGTAAGGACATCACACACATCCATGCCCGAGGCAGGATTCGAACCTGTGACCGTAGCGGTCACGCGGTTCCAGACTGCAGCGCCTAGAACCGCGCGGCCACTCCGGCCGGCGTCTGATTTGCAGATATGGTAATTAGCATGTAGCTAATTTAAACACAATGTGTGTTTCAGTGGGAATTTCAAAAAATTTGCTGAACACCTTCCTCAGCTCATATGTTTCTAACTTCTCTCGTACCTTATTGCTTTAAGAAGACTTTCCAACTCTTACCTATGTGAACATTTAATAGGTAACCACTTATGGAAACAATGAGTGCTTTGAGTTCCACAGTAAGGCATGCAATAAGCGGAAACCTCATACGATTGAGAATGAATCTTATCTTTTGCGTGTATTTAAAACGGAGATATTAGTATTTAAATACAGAATTCTTTGTCACATGTAACATTTGAGAAAATAATAAACACAAAAAACTTATTGCTTCAAATGTGATGACAAGTATGAGTTTTACTGCGCTATTAGTTTCAAAATAACAAAACGAAATAGAGACCAACGGATGGAACTATAGAGACCGACCTGAAGGAGGATAAATATTACTTTTGCGTCAATGTAGTACCAGGTTCATAAGTGGTGCCATTCCGTCTCACTTTCTAATTCTGCCTGCTTTTATTACCAATAGTAGTCAACTTCCCCACTAGCCGTCGTGATAAAGTTTTCCAGTGGTTTCGTTAAATCATATGCAGTTTACGATAATTTATTTACTGAGATACTCTCGCTTCCTGGCCCTTTCTGTCGAAAGTTCTAGCATTCTTGCTTTAGTTGCCAAGATATTAATGATACGTTGGTCTCAATTTTTCGGTGTTTCTGATGTGTGACAAATTCCTCAACTTGAGTCGAGATGACAGATAAGCTGTTGTTAGGTGATATTTCAAGTAATCGTCACATTTACGCCATTGGTTAAGTCGTTGTATTAGCGTTCATTAGTGCCTTTACTGTGTAATTTATGCCATGAATTTCATTCCCTTAAAATTTATGTAGTGCTTTGGAAACGGTATAACCCTAATGTTGTGTTGTATGTGGTACTCTGTTCAAAACGCGGGCTTCAATACAAACATATATACGTCACGTAGTTTATCTAAATTGAATATTAATAGTGAACTTTTATCAGAACCACGTCTCTTAACTATACAACGTGATCATTAATAAAACCGACAAACTGCAGGGACGCATTCCTGACTCGAAATGGAGGAAAACTGTCCCATGAACAAGTGTCCCGAAATGCATCGTTGCCACGGTAGGTGTCACCGTCGGGTGAAAAGTCCTCTGACCAGTTTATGTGTGTTTTTTATGTGTTACAAGCTGTGTGATTAATCCAGTGCACTACAAACAGCAGAATGGTCCGGTATTCATGTCGGGAACAAGCCGAGATGCTGTTTATGTATGGCCAAGCTGAAGGAAACGGTCGAGAGGCAACATGGCTATACCTAAACAAGCACTCTCACCGAGACCACACAGAGGAAAGTGCAGCGACGAGGAGGCCTGTGCGTAGAGCAGATCTGGAGGACCGGATTCTACAGGATATTGAGACGAATCCTAGTAGAAGTTTAAGACAAGTGGCGCACCAACATGGTGTAAGCTAAAGTACTCTTACGTGTGCAACACAATGGAGGCCACTTTGAACATCTGTTCTGACGTGGATGCGATGCAGACCAGTACTGTGTTCCGGGAGGATTTGATATCGTTGCACCCACGTCGTCCATTCCCGGACACATGTTCATACGAAATTGTTTCCTCCACTTACAGTCATGTATCCGCCCCAGTAGTTTGTCGCTTTTATTAATGTTCACCCTCTTTAAGGAATAACACTTGGAACATCTGTGTCAAGTATATGAGCCGGACTTGAACTGGAACTGATATTTTCTGTTACGCTGAACAGTTCCCTTCTGTCGTCGTTGGTCCCGTTCTTGTTGGGTCCTTTTCCGGCCGCAACGATGTCGGAGATTTCATGTTTTATGGGACTGGTGACATTCATTGTACACTAGTGAATTGGTTGCATGGGAAAATCCCCACATCACGCTACCTCGGAGATGCTGTGTCCCAACGCTTGTACGCCGACAACTCCACGTTCAGACTCACTTAAAGCTTAATAACCCGCCATCGTAGCAGCAGTAACCGATCTAACAACTACGCTAGACACTTGTTGTCTTGTCTAGGGATTGCCGACCGCACTCGTATTCTGCCTGTTTACATATCTCAGTATTTGAATACCCATGGCTATACCAGTTCCCTTTGTTTATCAATTGTTAGTGGAATTTTTATACCTTTGCACGCCAAAATAAGAAAGCATCAGGGTACTGAATTCCTTCTCCACTAGTGTGCGAAGAATGATCTTGAAGATAAGCGAACGAATGTAATGTCAAAGATTTGACCTTGCCAGCAACCTGTAAGGATTTCGAATTACTTATGATCGCATACTACTACAGTTATTGTAAAATGTGAAGTCTATGGTGCTGCTGATGAGCCCAGGTAGAGACCTGCCTCCCGTTCGCCCTGGCAGTAGAAGGGGGAGGATAGCTACAGCTTATCGCCAAGGTCAACTTTAACCTCCCAGAGTGACACCCAGTACTCAAGTTGATATTAGGCTCAGTGGACCTGTGGCTGACCTGGAGAGACTGGAAGAGGAAAGTTTTCTTCTTGAAACGTGGCACTGTGCTTTGCAGGAATGACCACGCATCAGATAAGCAATAGTTTTAAAACTTCAATCGATAGCTAAGAATATGCGGTGCCTTCATAAAGAGACCCGGTTGCTGCACGAACAATGAAACTAAAGTTATAGCCTTTTTAATTAAGCGAGCGCCGATTAGAATGTAGCGGGATAGCATGCAGGCGGACGGCCAAAGTGGAGGTAGCATGTCGAAGAGTTACGACAGGAGCAGGGTCCTGCGTAGTAGGCGGGCAGGGTGACTTGCAAGATTGTGAATGCGGAGGGACACAGAAAAGCTGAGGGTATCCACAGGCGGAAACCTCTTGGGGTGGTGAAGGTTGACTAGTCCGACCAGAGGTTGCCGAAGGGTAAAAAAGTAGTTCGTTTGAAAAAAACTTTAAATTACAGCAGAGGACCAGAGTAAAATTTGCAGACCAGTGTAAATCAGAAGCGTATATGCGCAAAAACCAACAGGGAAAGTATAAGGTAAAATGAGTCTGTTTTGAGGGAAAAGATAGTGGCTGACGTCGCAAGAGGTTTAGGAGAGGAGAACGGCGCACAGCACGCCATTGTTAATGACTAGTTCTTCGATCAACGAGCAGTACGGATGGCCGGAAGTTGCGCCCCGCAAGATTACAAACTAAGCTTTGCTTTTTGGCTAAATCTCAATAAGACCATGACAAAATAACGATCGCGTAGGTGGTGAAGTTATTTAGACTGTGAATGAATGTTTATCTTCATATTTTACAATTACTGAGGCATAGACGCAAGTAGGCAATCGAGCAAAGCTTATGCCGTGCAACAACACGACAGTCATTATGAACGGTAAGTCAGCTGCTGTGTTCGCTCCTGCTGTTACAATTCTGTTTTTGTTTTTTGAAAAATGATCGTTATGACCAATTGGTTATGATCATGCTTATTATTATGTTGAGTATCAAGTATAAGTAAAGACTTGGATCTGTGTCATCCGGTAATGCAAGATAATGGCCGTGTGCAGTCAGAGACCCACGTGGCAGCTGAGTGAATTATATTAATACGATCACACTTGGGATTAATCTGATTGAGACAACAACCAAATGCAATTGGTATGAGACAGCGGTCTTAAACCCACTTAGAGGGCCATATCCATATGGCCACTGTCTCTCTGGATTTTAGCGTGTAAACCACAATTTGGCAAATTTTTTGTAATAAGTTGTACCAAGGTTCTTGAGGCCAACGTGTCTTTAGAATATAATTGCTTTTATCAGAGTAGTGTTGCATTATTTAGTAGCATTGAAATTTTTCTACGAACTTTAGTTCCGCGTATTTGCTAAGTTCAGAATCCACAGGGTGCCGAATAACGTTCGAGCGGTTGAACTGCAGGTAAGTGCGGGAAAAATTACAGGTCGAAAAAGTGCGGAGGCTGACTACGCTGCCACCGCGCAGGTAAGTCACATAGAGGACCTACCACGCACCCCTGTAAATCTACCGCTTACCGTACCAGACAATCCGAGGGGTCCAGTACGTTATAAGTTAGGGTTTGTCATTCCGAAGAGGGGATGTTGCAAAGTGGTACATCGGCCTAGGGAATGTTACACTGTCCTAGCCAGGATAGAACCTGGGGCTTCCAGGGCTGGATTGAAGCGCTCCAGCCGCCAGGCCATCACTACCAGCAACAGTAATTATAACGGATATTTTCATTGTAAGTGCTGTTACGGATAACCTAGCAAATATTTATACGAGACGTGCATAAAACTCTCAGAAGCGCACTGAGAGTTGGCACAGACTGTTCAGCAGTCGCAACACTGATACACTGGTGGCCTCCTTGGACGGAATCTGTGTACCCCAACTGTCCGCGTCTAGAGTAAATTTACGTTCAAACGTGTGAAAGTGTTTGCATAGCGCTCGTATGAGCCGGAACGTGGTTTCCATCCTGGGTGAAACTAATAAACCGCCTAAAAGTGAGATTTAGATTCTTCAACTGACCAGCCGTCGTTGTTAATCCGAGAGACGTATTCGATCATCGCACATGTACTAAACGGTTTTTATTCGGTCCGGGGCATGCTGGCCCCCTCGTATCCCCGAAGAGCAATTTAATGCACTCGTCTATCTGGCAGAGAACTACCTGTTCTCTTCTAAATGACAGAAATGTGTAGATAAAGCAGCGTTAAGTAAAGAAGCCTACACTCTCTACAATGTACGTCATCTCGGGAATGTCAATTTCACAGAATGTCGGCGCTAGAGGACCGACAAAAGATAAGATTGTTGATTGCAGCTTCCCTCCATACTGACTCCATTTACTTTGCTCTATCAATTGCAAACAATAGAAAACCTCTGTCCATTATTGATGCCAAAGAGTGCGACACTGATGAACAAAGATTTTTCAAAATAATTGAATCTAGTCGCCGTTAACGATGCTTAAAATTTATATTTTACCATGACTATTTCCAAGTCGCTTAGCGACTCATGATATAAAGTTTTTACAGTGAAACTCTGTAGCATTGTCGTAGTCCTAGTGTTACTGTGGTGGAAGAGAAAAAACGAAAGAAATCAGCATTTATTGTAAAGATGTATCAGATGTAATTAACACCGCAAGGTCGACTTGAAGGTACCACGTGCAATTATTATTAAACCCGTGGATGCTACTGACATTGTTAGAATCTGAAGAATTCATCCGAATAATAACGTGGTTATACAGTATTGTGGCTGTTATTATTAAGTATATGGATGTTAATAACCTTGTTAGAATCACAATAACTCAACCTTATAACATCTTAATTATACACTGTGTATATTAGTTACATCCTTATGTATTTACTTTATCTCACCGTAATTAGAATTTGGCGAAATAACTGTCGAAACGTCTACGACTTTAAATTTTTAGGACAAAATATTATTCACTAGAAATAACTGACCTGGCTTCGTATTTTCCTGACCATGTACTTTTGAAACATCTCAAGTGCCCTAGTCTATTTCACACTAGGCAATGGGACCTTTTAATCAAATGACATGCACCTGTAATGTAAGTACTACCACTCGTAGTTACCTCGCTGATATGGCCGCAATGCGGCCTAAACAAATATCGCCGAAGTCGGTTATTCGTTCTCATGCAGTAACACTCATCTACACTTCCACTTCAGAGTCTGTCAATAACACATGGGAGATTTTACTGTTAGAAAATAAGATTACAAGAGTTATAACTGGACAGAAGTAAATAACTGTTCGCACTTACACGTGTTTACAGTGATACACAAATCTTGCCAGACCATGACCAGAAGGAGAAAGGGGCAATAAAGGAAATGACCGAAGACGAAAGACAGACAAACGACAGACATCACTTCACAAAGATGGTGTAGTTTATACCCCCCTCCGAATTCTTTGAAAATCTGTGGGTTTTATGGCTCAAGGAGTAATTATATTTGGTGATAGTAATTTTAGTAGCACGAGAAAAACTACAAACGTAATGGTATGTCGTTACACTTCCTATGCACTTATCATCTGACCACAATATGAATGTCTCTGAATTCCACCGAATATTGTGGAACTACTGCACATATCCTCCCAGGTGAAGTGTAAATCCTAATATCATGGATGGAATATGATCTTGTGCCTTGCGTCACATATAAACTCATATAGCACCTACTTTCAATGAAATTTAATCATTATGCTTTTTTAGAAAGCATGTAGTATTTAACTTCGCACGTAGCAGCACATATCCCAGGATTCCAGTGAAAAATCTGTCCGTTTATTTTCACCAGTTAAGAATCAATGCATTCTGTTGAAACCATCGCTTGGTCTACACACCGAAAAGACCCAATCAGCAACAAATGTTGAGTCACCACTGCGCTGCTTTTCGAGTCTTTTCCGAAATTTTTAATTTAATAATTCGTAAGAAGTTAGAAGAGGTACGTGATGTTAGGTGAAAGAATCGAGAGAAGCGAAGTGAAAGTAAGTCTCTCAGGCGAGACTGCCGGAACGGAGTGACGCGTCGTGCTCTGTGTGGGAGGATGGAGGCGCTGCTGCCACAGCAGGTCACCCGACCCCACCGACGCAACGTCAAATATTGTCCGTCCAGGCACAGGGCTCGTGAGGGTGGGCGGCGACGCCCGTCTGAGGTGTCAGGCGCCGCCTCTGTGACGCCGCAGGAAGCGCCGAGCTGAGAGCTGATCCCATGTCCTCGTGGCTGCCGCTAGTTCTCTTAAGAATAACATCGAAATCCACAGCCGAAGACTGAATTAAAAAAGAGAGAATTTAGTTAATATGTTAAGCAATTTACTTGAAAATGATTATGCAGCTGAAAAGTAGTAGAAACAAACAAAAAGTGAAATGAAAACGAAGAACATCTTACGACAAAAATTTATTTCATTGAAGAAGTAAATGAAATCGTTAACCTCTGGTGTTCTAACTTTAAGAATCAATAATGGGTGTGACAGGTAATACGGAAAATTGTGTAATATGTAACACACGGTCTAAAGCAAATGACTTGCTATTAATTTGCTTAAAAAGCATTTTTTGTTTCATTCATCACTTTTATGACTGACGTGGCCCATCACGGATCTCTATCCTTGGCCAACCTCTTCATCTCAGAGTACCCAACGTCCTCAGTTATTTACTGACATATTCCAAAGTCCGTCCTCTCCCGCAGTCCTTCGAGAACTCTGCAACTTATTCCTTGATGTCTAAATAGAAATCCTGCAATACAGCTGTTGGGAGTCATGACCTCTTCCTCCCCAAAGAAGAGACCAAGCCTGATTGACTGTATAGGAATGTTTCATTGACATGAACGTATGTTCATTTCCCTACCTCTGTAGATATTACGTGTACAAAATTTGTAACATCTTTACTGCTTCTTAACGGAAACGTAATAAAAAATATTGCCTACATGTCGAGAATTTTATAAATATTTACATTTTGGAACATAAATAAAGGCCATCGACCCTTCAATGTATTGGAAACAGAGGAGGTGAAAAAAAAACTAATGAGCTCTGCATTAAATTTCACCTAGTAACAGAGAATATTCTGTTCAGGAATCACAGGAGGAGGAGGCTGGGCCATGTGGGAAGATTACATCATGGTAGGAAGATTCCGACATCATATACAGGATTGTAATGTGTACCCGAAAGTACATATACACACAGATCACAATTAAGTAGTGATGAAGAGTAGGCTGAGGGTTAAGAGACACGTCAGGGGCAATTAGTACGCAAAGAAGAGCTAAACTTGCATTTCTCGCATGGTGTAGATACTGTGATAAAAATAGCTTTGTAGGTAGTTCAGTTGAAGAGGAATGGACATCTCTAACAAGGGCAATCACAGAAATTAGGAATAAAAACATACATATCAAGTTGGCAGCTACGAAGAAAACACGGGAAACACAAGATATATTTCAGTTTGTCTATGAAAGAGAAAAGTCTAAAATCGTTCAGCGAAATTCAGAAATATATAAACACAAGTCACCTAGCAATGAAATAAGTGTGAAGCGCAGAAAAGCTAAGGTAAAAAAGCTACAAGAAAAGTGTGACGAAACCGAAAAATGAATGATTTCCAGAAGGAAAAATTCAACTTACAGGAAAGTCAAAACACATTTAGCGAAATTAAAAGCTAGGATAGTAGCCGTAAGAGCGCAATAGGAATTCCACTGTTAAATGCAAAGAGAGAGAGCGGATGCGTGGAAAGAGTACACTGAAGGCCTCTATGAGGAGGAATATTTGTCTGATGACGTCATAGAAGAAGAAACAGGAATCGATATAGGAGAGATAGGTATTGGAATAAGAATTTAGAAGAGCTTTGGAAGACTTAAAATAAAATGAGTTAGGAGGGATAGATGACATTCCATTAGAATTTCTAAAATCATTGGGGCAACTGGCAATAACACGACTGTTCACACTGATGTGTAGAATGCATGAGTCTGGCGACGTACCATCTGACTTTTGGATAAAAATCATCTACACAGTTCCGATGAAAGCAAGAGCTGACTATTGCGAGAATTATTGCATAGTCAGATTAACTGCTCATGCATCCAAGTTGCTGACAAAAATAATATACGGAAGAATGGAAAGAAAATTGAGGATGTATTAAATGACGACCAGTTTGGCTTTAGAAAAGGTAAAGGCACAAGAGAGTTAATTCTGACGCTGCAGTTGATAACTGGAGCAACAATAAAGGGAAACCAAACCACGTTCACAGGATTTGTCGACAGAAGAAATCTTTCGACAGTGTCCAGTGGTGCAAGGTGTACGACATTCTGAGGAAAATGGGGGTAAGCTACAGGGCAGGACGGGAAAAACGAAAGCCAAGAGGGAACTACAGTAGTGGAAGATCAAGTGCTGAAAAAAGGCTATAAGGCAGGCATGTTATCCTTCGTCCCTACAGTTCAAGACATACATCGAAGAAGCAGTGACGGAAATGAAAGAAAGATTAGAGAGTGGAATTAAAATTCTAGGTGAAAGGATATTAGTGATTAGATTTGCTGATGACATTGCTATCCTCTGTGAAAGTGAAGAAGAATTACAAGATCTACTGAATGGAATGAACAGTCTAATGAGGGGAAAATCTGAGCTGAGAGTAAATAAAAAACGGAAAGGAATTTAGAAAAGAGATAACTTAACTTCAGGACCGATGATCACAAAATAGATGAAATCATGAGATTCTGCTACCTGGGCAACAAAACAACCCCTTACGGGCCGAGTAAGGACGGCATAAAAAGGAGACGGGCACTGGATAAAAGGATATTGGTGACCAAGACTAGTCCGCCAGTATCAAACATAGGCCTTAATTTAAGGAAGAAATTTCTGAGAATGTACGTTCGGTGAACAACATTGGGTTGCACTGAAATATGGACTGTGGGAGAACTGGAATAGAAGAGAATCGAAATATTTCAAATATGATGTTACAGAAGAATGTTGAAAATTAGGTCGAATGATAAGGTAAGGAATGGGGAAGTTCTCTAGAGAATCGTCGAGGAAAAGAATACATGTAAAACACTGACAAAAAGAAGGGACACGATGATACACCTGTTAAGGCATGATGGAATAACATCCATGCTACTAGAGGCAACTGTTGAGAGTAAAGACTGTAGAGGAAGAGAGAGATTGGAATGCACCCAACAAATAATTAAGGACGTAGGTTGCATGTGCTTCTCTGAGATAAAGAGTTTGGCACTTGCAAGGAATTCATTACAGGCTGCATCAAATCACTCGAACGACGGATGACTCAAAAAAGGAGATGTGGAGAAATAAGAGAGACAATATGCATAATGACTTCATGATTCATGATCAAAATACGCGTTAGCATCAAATGCACTTATAGAACGAAGGAAATTGTCCCAGCTGCCACCTTCATCTATGCATCTGAGTTATACCTGAGTCTACAAACATACTGTAGACTTAATTATACAACGGTGAAGCTTACGTACGACATAAATTTATATAATACTAACTTAATAAAGCATTGCATGTTGCCCGAAGCAGCAGTCCTCGTGAAAATTCAAACTGCGTACAACTACATTGTCACAACAGGGAGGCTTACCCCTTTGCAAATACCCTCGACGTTCTACTCTGTAGGATAAGATGGACGAAGAGGTACCTCACTTGGCTCTTACAGTCTTTGTACTCCTAGCCAGCAGCTCTTCTAGTCTGTATTGGTCGCACTAGGAATGGTCCATAGCTATGCACATTATGAAGGGTAGAAATTGCGACGTATGTAGTGCACAATATAATTCCAACGTCAGCTGCCGTTTCCGACATATAGTAGAGACGGTATAGTTAGATATTTGATAGTAACAGTGAGTTGCACACCGCAGATTCGTGCACCTACCTCAACCAATCACGTTACTCGAGTTTGCAAACGTCTCTATGACAAAGTCACAGCGTTGTTGAAGTTATATAGACGACTACTGCTTGCGCCTGCAGCCGTTACCGCTACGCAGCTTGAAGCTGTCAACACTTCTGTTAGAAGTCACGGATTAAACCGACTCTAAATTAGGGGTGATTGACCCTTGGGGGTAAGCCAGCCGGAGTGGCCAAGCGGTTCTAGGCGCTTCAGTCTGGAACTGCGCGACCGCTACGGTCGCAGGATCGAATTTTGCTTCGGGCATGGATGTGTGAAATCCTTATTTTAGTTAAGTTTAAGTAGTTCTAAGTTCTAGGGAACTGATGACCTCAGATGTTAAGTCCCATGGTGCTCACAGCCATTTGAACCCTTCAGAATATGATTCCGTCACTAAAATCATTATTTTGAAAACTAATGTTGAAAATAACTCTTTCTATTCACAATCACAATAATGTTCAGTAACGACGTGGTGCGACGGAAGCCACAACTTTTGACAAGAACCCAAATTGAAATCTGGGAGCTCGTGCTAGCATTCTATTACCCCAAGTCGCTTGTTTTGTTCGTTGTTTCGGCAATCAGCTGTACATTAAACCACCGAATGAAAACAACAGGTCAGCATCTTCGGCAAAACAAAAACGCTAAAGCTCGAAAGTTCTAAACATTCATGGTGGTGTCTGTTTGTTCTATATCGTGTCTCCCTACCACTTTCGCGCAACGACGCTCTGAGCGCGTTTTTCAGGAAATTGACTAGTTTGAACCTGGGACCTGTTGCTGGTAAGGAGACGCCAGACGACACGTGACATGTAGAATTCAGAAGAGTTCAGTGAGACTAGCGATGATATAACCAAATACTAAATGGTCTCAGCGTCAGCTCCACTGCACTCACTGTAAAAGAATCTTAATACTAACTAAATTTAGTGGAAAGGGTTCAAGGCTTTCCTATTTTTAGTTAGCTGGTAAAATAACGTCGAAAAAGCAGTTAAGTTTACCATTGGAAATTTTATTCTACTCTCAAAACATCGCTTATAAATTGCACTATTGATAAAAGGAAATGTCATAATACAGGATGGTTAAAACCAACTGCGTTCAACAAAAATGTGAACGAATATTCCCTGAATGGGTTTCCAAGTTCTACAATCGATCGAAGGATGAACTATGCCATATCACATCTATAATCTAGGTTTAAGTTTCACAAAAGAAAAAACTATCAAAATGGTCTACAGTGACCCTCATCTTTAATTACTTATCTAACTTGTAGTAAATTACAGTGGCTGATGTGGCTTCTCAGTAACTATATAAAAGAAAAGTAATTGCGTTTCAGATCTGTTCTTCAGGTGGAAATGTGAACACCATGAGTTTTAATTAACGATCGACACTAGTATTACGCAAGAAAGGGGTGTAACAGATGAGACATCTGCAATTCTGAATGAAGCCTTACGCGCTCAAAAATGCGTCATCGCGTGCGTTCATTACCTTGTCGGTGGTTAGGCAGCGTCAGGGCAGCGGCGGGCAGCACAGCTCCGCTCACCTCGCCATCTCAGAAGCAACTCTCTCTCTCTAACTTCCCCTTACTACAATTTCCCGAAGTTGATTTTAAAAAAAAACTATCTGGCTGTGTTTTCATCTGACCAATCAGGGTCTCAATGTTAACCTTAAGCTCCGCCTACAAAAATTCTGTCTATACAATGAGAAACGTTATACTTTTCGTGGTGGGGCATGTTTTAAAAGTTTGCAACGGAGCAGAGACGCTAAAAAGTCTCACGCTAAAACCTGCAGCTGGTGTGGTCCTTTTAGCGTTATCGTAAGATCTATACTGTTCTACTGGAGGGCTCTATCTTTTAACATGGGCGTAGGGGTGGTCCTTGACGTACCTGAGACGCGAAAAAGTCTCACGCTAAAACGTGCGGGTGGTGAGCCCTAGTGAGCCCAGATCGGGTGTCCAGTCCGACCGTTATCGTAGGGCCTTCTAGCTTAACACGGTTCTGCTCTCGGCTTCTGTTCTCGTTTCTCCCCTCGGAACTGCGTCGGTCTCACGGTGGGAAGATACGACATGCATTTAGGCATTCTTGTGTTAGTCTGTGGTATTCCGTTTGCTCACTCGTTACTCGTATTACTTTGGTTAATTTAATGTCACGATTTGTTCGGAGCTATGTGACATACTTCTGGATTTGCTTATCATGTCAGGGTTTTCATGGAAGGTATTGGATTTGCCTGACACCTTACAAAGTCACTGAAAGTTCTTGAATTTTTTATTAGCATCAAATATGGTCGCCATCGTTCATCACGTATTTGAGCATTACCAACATACAGTTTAAGCTTAGGACACTTTTATGTTCCCATAAGTAAAAATGAGCCTCAGTGCAAGCGACTCACTAATGAAAAATCTTAGCGCTTATCTTAAGTTATGCATCCCAACAGCAACTACCTTCTGTATTTGAAAAATCGGCATCCACATATATCGGTTCTAACATTATTTCCATGTATAAAGAGATGACCACATTCCATACGAATAACTTTCGAACAAGTCCACGGACAAATCACCCTGAAATTTTATTTTGATGAAGTACAACCGGCTACATTCAGGTGATAGGTTGCTGACGAATTTCGCTTATTGGCGGAGAGACCCTTGAGAACACCGTTTTATTAGCTAGAATATAGTACTGTGAAACTAAAATTTCGGCTGATGGGTATTAGCTGAGATCAAACCGAATAGGCCCTCCGCGGTGGCCTAGCGGTTCTAGGCACTTCAGTCCGGAACCTCGCGGCTGCTACGGTCGCAGGTTCGAATCGTGCCTCGGGCATGGATGTGTGTCATGTCCTTAGATTAGTTAGATTTAAGTAGTTCTAAGTCTAAAGGACTGATGACCTCAGATGTTGAGTTCTATAGTGCTCAGAGCCATTTGACCTCAAACCGAATATAAAAGAGTTTGCGCCAAGTCAATATCTACATCTACATCCATACTCCGCAAGCCACCTGACGGTGTATGGCGCAGGGTACCTTGAGTACCTCTATCGGTTCTCCCTTCTATTACAGTCTCGTATTGTTCGTGGAAAGTAGGATTGTCAGTATGCCTCTGTGTGGGCTCTAATTTCTCTCATTTTATCCTTATGGTCTCTTCGCGAGATACACGTAGGATTGAGCAAAATTCTCGAAACCTCAACAAAAGCCCGTACCGAGCTACTGAGCGTCTCTTCTGCATAGTCTTCTACTGGAGATTATCTGTCATTTCCGTAACGCTTTATCGATTAGGAAATGATCCTGTAACGAAGCGCTCTGCTCTCCGTTGGATCTTCTCTATCTCTTCTATCAACCCTGTCTGGTACGGATCCCACACTGGTGAGCAGTTTCAAGAAGTGGGCTAACAAGTGTGCTGTAACCTACTTCCTTTGTTTTCGGATTTCATTTACTTAGGATTCTTCCAATGAATCTGAATCTGGCACCTGCTTTACCGACGACCAGATTTATATGATCATTCCATTTTAAATCACTCCTAATGCGTACTCCCAGATAATTATGGAATTAACTGCTTCCAGTTGCTGACGTGCTATTTTGTAGCTAAATAATAAGGGATCTTTATTTCTATGTATTCGCAGCACATTACACTTGTCTACATTGAGATTCAATTGCCATTCCCTGCACCATGCGTCAATTCGCTGCAGATCCTCCTGCAGTTCAGTACAATTTTCCATTGTTACAACCTCTCGATATACCACAACATCATCCGCAAAAAACCTCAATGAACTCCCTATGTTATCCACAAGGTCATTTATGAATATTGTGAATAGCAACGGCACTACGACACTCCCCTGTGGCACGCCTGATATCACTCTTACTTCGGAAGACTTCTCTCCATTGAGAATGACATGCTACGTTCTGTTTTAGGAACTCTTCAAACAAATCACACTATTGGTCTGATAGTCCATATGCTGTTACTTTGTTCATTAAACGACTGTGGAGAACTGTATCGAACGCCTTGCGGAAGTCAAGAAACACGTCATCTACCTGGGATCCCGTGTCTATGGCCCTCTGAGTATCGTGGACGAAGAGGGCGAGCTGGGTTTCAGACGATCGTCTTTTTCGAAACCCATGCTGATTCCTAGAGATTAGATTTCTAGTCTCCAGAAAAGTCATTATACTCGAACATAATAAGTGTTACAAAACTGTACAACTGATCGACGTTCGAGATATAGGTATATAGTTGTGCACATGTGTTCGACGTCCCTTCTTGAAAACGGGGATGACCTGTACCCTTTTCCAATCCTTTGGAACGCTACGCTCTTCTACGGTACACCGCTTTAAGAAGCGGGGCAAGTTCCTTCACGTACTCTGTGTAAAATCGAACTGGTATCCCACCTGGTCCTGCGGCCTTTCCTCTATTGAGTAGTTTTAAGTTTCTCTATCCCTCTGTCGTCTATTTCGATATCTACCATTTTGTCATCTGTGAGACAATCTCGAGAAGGAACTACAGTGGAGTCTTCCTCTGTGAAACAGCTTTGGAAAAAGGCTTTCAGTATTTCGGCCTTATCTGTCGAATCTTGTAGATGAAAGGAACAGAAGTAGAGTGCACAGGTGTTCCCGGAGGGGTCCACTTGGGGCCGAAGCGCACAATAATCTTTGGTTCGGTGTGGGGTGGCGGTGGGGTGAGTGGACTGCTGTAGCCTGTTGTGCGGTTATGTACCACTGAGGGCTACAGCGGGGACCATGCCTCTCCGTCGTTTCTAGTTTCCCAGTCAAATACATACGCACGTACAATCTAGGTGTGAGAAGCTTTGTTTAGGATATTGGCCGACTTATCCTTCGGGATTAACTGTCGCAGTAAGCTTGGCAACCACTGATATAGAGAGATATCTCAATATTTGGATAAGGTAATGAAATTTTATGATGTTTAGAGGACGAAGGTCTATCTTCAGTTAACTGTAGGAATTGCGCCATCTTTTTTTGTTTATACATTGGCTTCTTTTTTCAGTCGATAGAAGCTATAAACGACGACGAAATTTCGTAACTTATCACCAACAGGTAACTTTTGCGACCAAAAATACGTTTTCTATTGACTCCAGCGTTGATATCCTATGTCTCAAGGACCTGACTTTACACTGCGCATAATTATGCTCTCATATCCGCTTGTAAAAGAGTTTCAGCTTGAACTAATTCAAACATAAGTCTACCTGTTCTCCACGGAAGTCGTAATGTCTCAGTTACTGTACAAAAATGTCGAAACTCGTTACTCTCATTGCCCAAACTACAGTTGATAATTTTCCTTTTCGCTCCACATCACTGCACATCATCCCAATGGTGTATGCAAGTATCCTTCTGTGCCTTTTTGAACAGCATTTAAATTGGATGTACGGTACACGGAACGTTCCAGATAAGGGTAGAAGAACGTTCTTCCAAGTATTGCATTTGGGAGGACGAGTGTTAAAACCCGCGTAGAGCCATCCTAATTTAAATTTTCTTCGATTACCTTAAATTGCTTAAGGCAGATGCCGACGATTCCTCCGAAACGGCACGGCCGATTTTCTTCTTCATCCTTCCCTAATCCGAGCTTGCGCTCTGTCTCTAATGACCTCGTTGTCGACGGGACGTTAAACACTGTCTCCTCCTCCTTCCAAATCTAGATGCCTATGGTCGTGGAAGGTTTTCCCAGCAGTTGTGTAACAAAGCGATTTTCCTTGCGTTCTAAATCAGAGTCATATAATAGACAAAAATGATGAATTTAGTTCACTAACTTCTTAAGCAAAATATTAGAAATCGATATTATACCACCGGCGGATAACACTCGTGGTCACTTTGAGCGATAAACTCAGGTCGATCTAAGCTTACCGCCTGGATAATATATCTATATAATATATCTGTATACGGTGATGACTTCATACAGCTACACATGTCCATGAAGTGCAGACTGTAACTCCTTGCAGTGTTCTGAAAATCTTACCCCTGTAGAGAGACCAGTACGCAGTTAAATGGTCGGTGTAATATGATCGTTGTGTTCTGATTGATTGTTTCGCCGGTTCTTGGTAGAGTGTTTTACAAATTTCGAATGGAAACAACAACACTTGTGTAACATTCAACAATATTTGTTACTTATTTCACAAACCGATTTTCAGCTGTTACGCCCATCATCATGTGACAGATACGTATGTGGTGCAGTGAAACTTGGTTGGATCAAGGATTTTAAATTATAGTTGGAGTCATGAAGGATGGCGGCCGAGTTTAGTTTTATTCTGCACATCTACGCCACGCACTGTTCGGCAAACAATGAACGTTCAGTAGTGTCGTCAGCGCTACACTGTGAATGTCATACTAATGCGAGCGTTAAACGTGATCCTAGCGAGCTATTTACTAAATTTTTTGTGAGTTGCCACTCTGACGTTGATAGTAAGCAACAAATTCTGTACAACCAGAGACATAATTTGCAGTGCACACGATTTCTTTACACACGAACGTCGCTAAGAACTGGCAACAATGTAATAATCCCTGTTCGTGTCTCGAGCTGCGCGAACCGCCGTCATTCATGATCGGACTATTGTGCATTAACATAATCTCTGTTTCCCGAAATGAAATTGTTTATGTTAGTAGTAAAGCAAGACGGATTATTTCAGTGTAAATACGTGTAAAATTATTTGGCTATGATAAAATGAATGTCTCGTCAACCAATGAACTGTATACAAATGGCAGCCGTTATTCAGAGAAGAAAGTAAATTGAACAATGAACCTTGGTGACTTGTTCCAAAGATGTGGTCGAACAAAATAATCTTATGTGGACTAGGTCCTAAATTACAAACAGATGAGAAACTAATTATGTTTAGGAGATGTGTAAAGCAGCTGTAGTTAGAGAAATCAAAATTGTTAGCACAATAAGAGAAACATCGTTACTGAAATAAAAGGAAATGAGGCATTTGAATTAGAGCGGTACTTTAAAACATTGCCTAGATCGGACTGTGGGTAATATCAGTTATCTGAAGCGATCAGTTACGGAACTGTGTATGGTCATTGAGTACTAAACATGGGCTTAAGGACATATGATCATTAATTTCCGTTAATTCAAGATGGTACATATTCCGCCCTTTACGAATGTGATGAACACATGTTTCACCTTGTGGCTATGGCATTCTTTAAGCACATGATCAGTAAAAGTACATTCACTTGTCCTAAGTTTCCAACTTCTATCGTGTCCTTTGGAGGGTACATACGGTCTTGCTAAAGTAACCTGTATAGAATTTGCCACAGTTACAAGTAATTTTATTTATTCCACTTTTTTCCAAAGCTGGAGTGCTGTCTTGGTCACTGGGTAAAAAGTGTCCAACAGTGTTGTGCACATAAAATGATTTTTCACGTTCATGGATTTACGCTTACTGGCTACAATCAGACAAATGTTTCCTAAATATGGAATTTTGCGCCATTTGTTGCGTTCTTAACGTGGTAGATTAATAACAGGATAAAGAAGAGAGTGCCTCTGTTGTTTCTGCTTTTTGTGGATTTTGGAGTCCTCTACGATACAACGGCATCCATTGCTTGATGGTATTGGTTTGAGTGCATTTAATTGCATTTGGAACTTGTCTTCGCTCAGTGGGATGGATATAAGGCGATGCGCCGTGTGCCGAGGCCGATATCTTACATTGGGCAGGTTCCTCATAATTTATTGATTGTTGTCTAAGGAACCCTTTTGGTAAATTTCTTTGCTTAACATTTTTAAAGCATATGGAGTATATATACTCAACTCTCTCATTAAGAAAAGTTTTAATGCTTGAAGTTAGTAAACCGCCTTCGTGATGCTTTTGGAATATAGTGCAAAATTTGGAGGCTCAAGCCTTTCCTAGTGTTGCGCTGTTTTAATACAAAAATAAAATGATTCTTCTAGCTAGTAAATGGTTCATTGTCTAAAGAAAGGAAATTATAAATGTAACACTTTGGTGAACTTTAATTGACATGGCCCAGCAGGCGTTAGATGGGATAGATAACTGGAGAAGAGACTACGCCCGAAGGCCAATACCTTGAATACGTGGTAGTTATGGGGGATAAGGGCAGACAACGTTTCTCTAATAATGGTTTTTTTTTTCTTTAAAATCTTACAACTTTATTAACTTGATTTTAAAACAGCAATATATATATATATATATATATATATATATATATATATATATATATATATATATATATATATATATATTCGTAATGAATGTTCCTCAAGTACTATTTTACCATATCAAGAATAGCTCTCAAAATTAATTTACTAAGCTTAAAACTCAAAAACCCTTATTAAGCAAAGGAAAAAAATTCAAATTCCATAATGCAAGTTTAAATAAAAGATTCTGACGCCACATAGCAATACCAAAATTTTCGTCGATATCACCTGTGATCACTAAAGGCAATAAAATACTGATGACAAAATTTTTCATTAAAAACATTTTAAATGCAATACAATCTGATAACTATCAACCTAAACCCAAACCCCGTAGCTTCTACAATCCGCACCGTATCACAAATACTTTCCTTCCTTTTAAACACTTTACACCAAAAACCTACATGTGATGCTTCCTACAGCCAATGAATTGTGACTGATTAAGCATAGATGTTCTAATTATCCAGGTATGTAACCTTTTGTGAAGTTTTTTCTTTAATTTCCGCTGCCAGTCACAAACTTTGTCAACTACTGTATTACTTGTTTATTTAGCGACAAGTTTCGAGGGTTAAATCTCATCTTCAGGCTAAATGATATTACAGAAACAACTTTACAGCAAGGTCATACTGATGTTACATAGTTTTTTCTTAACTTCTGTGGTCATCTTTGTTCTTCTGGCGTCCGCAGCTCGTGGTCGTGCTTCCCGCGCCCGGGTTCCCGGGTTCGATTCCCGGCGGGGTCACGGAGTTTCTCTGCCTCATGATGACTGGGTGTTGTGTGCTGTCCTTAGGTTAGTTAGGTTTAAGTAGTTCTAAGTTCTAGGGGACTGATGACCCTAGATGTAAAGTCCCATAGTGCCCAAAGCCATTTGAAACATTTTTTTGTTCTTCTGGCGTGGCAGTCTTGTTGTGATGATTTAAGGTGTTTCCATTTCCGTTGCTCTCTTGGTCACTGTTCACAAATTGTCACTAAAATAGCAGTAACCAGGAACCACGATCGCAAACAGATCTGTAGTACAGTGGAAACATGAACCATTAATCACTCTGGCTCCAGATGCTTGCTGTCTTAGAATCATGAGTGATATTTTACACACTCTACAATTTTAAAATTTCCGTTTGGCAAATGCTCCACTTATAGATGAGTATCAGTTTGCCGTAGGGGGTTCATTTCGCTTATATTGTGGGGTAGGTGATTTTCCATGGTCTATTCTGGTAATGGTCATAAAGGGTAATGGGCTAATTTTCTCCTGGGCTTAGACTTTATTACAAAGCTGTACTTGTTACGGATTTATTTCAGGTTTGTCGCTTCGCTGAGATTCCTCTTTTCTCCTCATGCTCAAAAATCGCAGGTCCATTGACTGCGTGCAGGCTGTGGGAGGTTCGATTTGGCTCATCCGTCAATGGAGATAGCCCAGGAAGTGTGGACTCTGCTGTGGAAATTCCTTCATGTCCTTATAGACAAACTGGGAATGACAAATAAAACGAATATTAAATTCAGTTGAAAGATCAGTTGCCTGTCAGGCATTCACCTTACCACCTGGCAACTCCGAAAATGAAGGATCTGTCAGGAAGTAGATTAAATGATGGCTGAAGGGACTATTCATTAATCCATTTCACCCTACACTTGTCTCATTTTTCTTGTCAGAAAACCTAATGGGAATAGCTGGGCTCATCGTTCACTACTATATTTTAATAATGAAGTTCTTCTCGAATCAGTTCTCTTGTCCACTCTCCGCGGTGTTTATACGTGGTTTTTTGAGATGAAGTAGTCCGGCATTCTGGATCTCAACGAAGCCAATAATCAAATTCCACTGGCAGATGAATCATAGACAGTAAAGGTATTTGTAATGGGCTGGAACTTATTCAGATTCAATTGTGTCCCTTTTAGGTTGCCACTGGAACAGCTCTGTCCCACTTGCTTTATTCTGTTTTGGGTGGTACCAAGTTCCAGTCTGCTTGTAAATGAGGGTTGATACTTTAATAGTAGCAACTATTTATTTACAGCTCGTACAAAATACACTCCTGGAATTTGAAATAAGAACACCGTGAATTCATTGTCCCAGGAAGGGGAAACTTTATTGACACATTCGTGGGGTCAGATACATCACATGATCACACTGACAAAACCACAGGCACATAGACACAGGCAACAGAGCATGCACAATGTCGGCACTAGTACAGTGTATATCCACCTTTCGCAGCAATGCAGGCTGCTATTCTCCCATGGAGACGATCCTAGAGATGCTGGATGTAGTCCTGTGGAACGGCTTGCCTTGCCATTTCCACCTGGCGCCTCAGTTGGACCAGCGTTCGTGCTGGACGTGCAGACCGCGTGAGACGACGCTTCATCCAGTCCCAAACATGCTCAATGAGGGACAGATCCGGAGATCTTGCTGGCCAGGGTAGTTGACTTACACCTTCTAGAGCACTTTGGGTGGCACGGGATAAATTTGGGCGTGCATTGTCCTGTAGGAACAGCAAGTTCCCTTGCCGGTCTAGGAATGGTAGAACGATGGGTTCAATCACGGTTTGGATGTACCGTGCACTATTCAGGTGTATGGCCAGTGTAGGAGATCGCTCCCCACGCAATGATGCCGGGTGTTGGCCCTGTGTGCCTCGGTCGTATGCAGTCCTGATTGTGGCGCTCACCTGCACGGCGCCAAACACGCATACGACCATCATTGGCACCAAGGCAGAAGCGACTCTCATCGCTGAAGACGACACGTCTCCATTCGTCCCTCCATTCACGCCTGTCGCGACACCACTGGAGGCGGGCTGCACGATGTTGGGGCGTGAGCGGAAGACGGCCTAACGGTGTGCGGGACCATAGCCCAGCTTCATGGAGACGGTTGCGAATGGTCCTCGCCGATAACCCAGGAGCAACAGTGTCCCTAATTTGCTGGGAAGTGGCGATGTGGTCCCCTACGGCACTGCGTAGGATCCTATGGTCTTGGCGTGCATCCGTGCGTCGCTGCGGTCCGGTACCAGGTCGACGGGCACGTGCACCTTCCGCCGACCACTGGCGACAACATCGATGTACTGTGGAGACCTCATGCCCCACGTGTTGAGCAATTCGGCGGTACGTCACCCGGCCTCCCGCATGACCACTATACGCCCTCGCTCAAAGTCCGTCAACTGCACATTCGGTTCACGTCCACGCTGTCGCGGCATGCTACCAGTGTTAAAGACTGCGACAGAGCTCCATATGCCACGGCAAACTGGCTGACACTGATTGCGGCGGTGCACAAATGCTGTGCAGCTAGCGCCATTCGACAGCCAACACCGCTGTTCCTGGTGTGTCCGCTGTGCCGTGCGTGTGATCATTGCTTGTACAGCCCTCTCGCAGTGTCCGGAGCAAGTATGGTGGGTCTGACACACCGGTGTCAATGTGTTTTTTTTTTCATATCCAGGAGTGTAGATACGTGTTTCCAAATTTTTACCGACCTTCAAAATAGTAACCGGCATTATGTATAACCCGTTGCCAGTGATGTGGAAGTAGTAGGATACTGTTATCAGTGCCAATTGCGTTGACAGTAAGAACGGCGCGGTCTATTGCTAGACGAATTTCTAGCAATACTGAAGCGAATGCCGTGAAGTGTATCCTTCAGTTTAGAAATCGAGATAAACTTAGTAGGGCTTAAGTCAGGGGACTGCAGTAGGTGGTATAGCACTTAGCAGCCCCATCAGTCAAACAAATTAGCAACAGTTTCCACTGTACGTGCTTGAGCATTGTCCTGCAAAATGATGGTCAGGTTCTGCTGAAAATGTCATCACTTTCTGTCTTTAAGCTGGTCGTAGGTTGTGTTCCAGAAATGAACAGCATGCTGGAAAAGTATCCATGGTTGATACTCTTCTAACTGTGGGGTAATGACCAGTTGCAAAACATCTAAGGAAATGTTAGCGGTAATTGATTTTTCCGCGAAGAGAAACGGTCCAAGAACCTTGTTATGCACGATTCCGCATCAAACATTCAATTTTTCACTGTCTCGGTGTAATTGTACAGTAGCATGTTGAGACTCTGAACCCCTTATAGAGACATTATACATATTTACCATTCAAATTACCTGGATTCATCGGTAAAGCATATGCGATTTAAGTAATCGCTAGCGCTATCAATCGTTTTGAGAATCTGAGCTCTAAATTCCGCACATTTCAGAAAATCATTCGGTTGCAAGGCCTGCCCAATTTGCCCTTTGTAAGCTTGCAACCCAAGCCTTTCATGAAGAATCATCATCACACTTCCTTGAAGTATTTAAAGTTCACGTGATGCTTGACGAGGTGATTTAGACGGTCTTCACTGAAAATATTGCAGAACGCGATCAGCAGTTGCATCACTCACACGAGGCCTGCCACTACGAGGACGATCGTCAACGCTGCCTGTTTCGTTAGACTTTGCATACCATCGCTTTATTGATTTAACGTCAGGAGGGCTGCATCCATAAGACGCCTGAAATTTACGCTGAACACTGAGGGGCGATTTCGTTTCATGAAACGAAAGCACACTTGCGCTTTCTCCTGCTTCGACGCCACTTCGCCAGCAACTAACGTAATCTAACAGACCGTGTCGGTATTGTGGAGCACTAGCGCCATCTGTTTGTCACAACTAGTAACACTAACCTATGTAACGGCATCAAATGTAACTATTTATGTCAAACGGTTATTCTGTTATAAATGTTTATAATCAGGGCAAGACTTTGTGCTAACCCTGTATAGCTTTCCGCCAGATTACTCGGGCGGTGGGAGGCACATATACGCTCAATGTACAACCTATACATGGTTGTTTGCCTTACCATGTGTCCACAGCTTTTAGCAGAATTTCTCGCCATTATCCGATAGCACACTTTCTATTTTACTTTTCTTTGCAAATTAGTATAAGGAAATGTTAGATGCGGTTCCAGCAATTGCTTTTCTAAATACACTCCTGGAAATGGAAAAAAGAACACATTGACACCGGTGTGTCAGACCCACCATACTTGCTCCAGACACTGCGAGAGGGCTGTACAAGCAATGATCACACGCACGGCACAGCGGACACACCAGGAACCGCGGTGTTGGCCGTCGAATGGCGCTAGCTGCACAGCATTTGTGCACCGCCGCCGTCAGTGTCAGCCAGTTTGCCGTGGCATACGGAGCTCTGTCGCAGTCTTTAACACTGGTAGCATGCCGCGACAGCGTGGACGTGAACCGTATGTGCAGTTGACGGACTTTGAGCGAGGGCGTATAGTGGGCATGTGGGAGGCCAGGAGGACATACCGCCGAATTGCTCAACACGTGGGGCGTGACGTCTCCACAGTACATCGATGTTGTCGCCAGTGGTCGGAGGAAGGTGCACGTGCCCGTCGACCTGCGACCGGACCGCAGCGACGCACGGATGCACGCCAAGACCGTAGGATCCTACGCAGTGCCGTAGGGGACCGCACCGCCACTTCCCAGTAAATTAGGGACACTGTTGCTCCTGGGGTATCGGCGAGGACCATTCGCAACCGTCTCCATGAAGCTGGGCTACGGTCCCGCACACCGTTAGGCCGTCTTCCGCTCACGCCCCAACATCGTGCAGCCCGCCTCCAGTGGTGTCGCGACAGGCGTGAATGGAGGAACGAATGGAGACGTTTCGTCTTCAGAGATGAGAGTCGCTTCTGCCTTGGTGCCAATGATGGTCGTATGCGTGTTTGGCGCCGTGCAGGTGAGCGCCACAATCAGGACTGCATACGACCGAGGCACACAGGGCCAACACCCGGCATCATGGTGTGTGGAGCGATCTCCTACACTGGCCGTACACCTCTGGTGATCGTTGAGGGGACACTGAATAGTGCACGGTACATCCAAACCGTCATCGAGCCCATCGTTCTACCATTCCTAGACCGGCAAGGGAACTTGCTGTTCCAACAGGACAATGCACGTCCGCATGTATCCCGTGCCACCCAACGTGCTCTAGAAGGTGTAAGTCAACTACTCTGGCCAGCAAGATCTCCGGATCTGTCCCCCATTGAGCATGTTTGGGACTGGACGAAGCGTCGTCTCACGCGGTCTTTACGTCCAGCACGAACGCTGGTTCAACTGAGGCGCCAGGTGGAAATGGCATGGCAAGCCGTTCCACAGGACTACATCCAGCATCTCTACGATCGTCTCCATGGGAGAATAGCAGCCTGCATTGCTGCGAAAGGTGGATATACACTGTACAAGTGCCGACATTGTGCATGCTCTGTTGCCTTTGTCTATGTGCCTGTGGTTCTGTCAGTGTGATCATGTGATGTATCTGACCCCAGGAATGTGTCAATAAAGTTTCCCCTTCCTGGGACAATAAATTCACGGTGTTCTTATTTCAATTTCCAGGAGTGTAGATATGGCTCAATAAATTTAAAGAAAACATATATTGCAACCAAAATGTACTAAAAGTTACCTGATGTTTTTGGTAACAGACCCAAAATACCCAAAGCGACTATGTCCAGCACATCATATGGTTTAGTATTTCGCATTCGATCTCTATTGGAAAAATTCATCATTTTAGTCTTTTAACAGTTATTGCAGGATTTAATGGCCTGCTCTACCTTCCTTATCAGATTATTTAAGTGATACACTATAACAATTTTTTCACACATTTTCAGCCGCTGCAATAGCCGTATGCCAAATGAAAATAGTTTATGATTCAATTTAAAATTATGAAGGCAATATACCCTGAAAATTCCTGTGTTAAATTTTTTTGTAAATACAGTACTCCCTTGTACAGGTCGTCTTGTAAGACGCTCTAATAATTATGGAAATGGCATCGTCAAATTTGATCACCATTAACTGTAAATCAGAGTCTCCGTTCTCATGGCGTCTCATATTTTTGCAAATAAGTTTCATTATGCGTCTGTATTCCACATTTTTGAAATTGTTAATCCGGAATTTACTATAATTTTCTTCCATCTTATTTGGGATATCTGCATTTTCGGGTAATCTAGATAAAGCATTATGAACTTAGCTCTCTGTAGCCTTAATGTATCTCATTTCTATATCATGCTGTTGCAAAACCAGTGACCTTGTTGTGAGTCTGTTATGTCGACAATTTAAAAAAAAAGTCAATCCCTCACAACCGGTGTGTAGTATGGTTTTTGTTTCCCTATAAGTAATTCTTAAACTTTTGGAAACGCCAAAATATGGCCAATGCTTCTTTCTCAGACACAGTGTAATTTCACTCCAACTTACAGACGGTTCGTCTGGAAGAAGCTACAGATTCTTCTTCAAACTTAGCGTTTGCTTCCTTTTCCTAAAGAAGGGACACTTCTATCCATAATATGAAATGTCCGTTGGCGCGTAAAAAGCTTCCCTCAGATTTGAATGACATAATATAATCTTTCCACACAAACTCTTCTTTAAATTGAGGAAGGCTATTTCACACTCATCTGTCAAACTAAATGCGCTGAACTTTTTAAGTAATTGATTTAAGTCATTTAATGCTTGGTCATTTGTATATTTACAGCAGAATGAACGCGTTCCTACAAAAGCCTTTAACTGTCTTATTGACCTTGGTCGTGAACACTACCGAATAGATTTCACTTTATAAGGATCCTTTTCAGTATCATTCACTGAACTGTCCAACAGGAAATTTATTCTTTTCCTCACAAAATTACGCTTTTACCAAAGCTTTAAACATTACCTAATAGTTGTTGTTGTTGTGGCCTTCAGTCCTGAGACTGGTTTGATGCAGCTCTCCATGTTTCTCTATCCTGTGCAAGCTTCTTCATCTCCCAGTACCAACTGCAACCTACATCCTTCTGAATCTATTTAGTGTATTCATCTCTTGGTCTCCCTCTACGATTTTTACCCTCCACGCTGCCCTCCAATACTGAATTGGTGATCCCTTGATGCCTCAGAATATGCCCTACCAGCGGATACCTTCTTCTAGTCTAGTTGTCCCACAAATTTCTCTTCTCTCCAAATCTATACAATACCTCCTCATTAGTTATGTGATCTACCCATCTAATCTTCAGCATTCTTCTGTAGCACCACATTTCGAAAGCTTCTATTCTCTTCTTGTCTAAACTATTTATCGGCCACTTTTCAGTTCCATACATGGCTACACTCCATAAAATACTTTCAGAAACAACTTCCTGAGACTGAAATCTATATTCGATCTTAACAAATTTCTCTTCTTCAGAAACGCTTTCCTTGCCATTGCCAGTCTACATTTTATATCCTCTCTACTTCGACCATCATCAGTTATTTTGCTACCCAAATATAAAACTCCTTTACTATATTAAGTGTCTCAATTCCTAATATAGTTTCCTCAGCATCAACCGACTTAATCCGACTACATTCCATTATCTTCGTTTTGCTTTTGTACATGTTCATCTTATATCCTCCTTTCAAGACACGGTCCATTCTATTCAACTGCTCTTCCAAGTCCTTTGCTGTCTCTGACAGAATTACAATGTCATCGGCGAACCTCAAAGATATTATTTCTTCTCCATGGATATTAATAACTACTCGGAATTTTTCTTTTGTTTCCTTTATTGCTTGCTCAATATACAAATTGAATAACAGGCTACAACCCTGTCTTACTCCTTTCCCAACCACTACTTCCCTTTCATGTCCCTCGACTCTAATAACTGTTATCTGGTTTCTGTACAAATTGTAAATAGCCTTTCGCTCCCTGTGCTTTATCCCTGCTACCTTTAGAATTTGAAAGACAGTATTCCAGTCAACATTGTCAAAAGCTTTCTCTAAGTCTACAAATGCTAAAAACGTAGGTTTGCCTTTCCTTAATCTTTCTTCTAAGATAAGTCGTAAGGTCAGTATTGCCTCACGTGTTCCAGTATTTCTACGGAATCCTAACTGATCTTCCCTGAGATCGGCTTCTACTACCTTTTCCATTCGTTTGTAAAGAATTCGTGTTAGTATTTGCAGCTGTGGCTTATTAAACTGATAGTTCGGTAATTTTCACATCTGTCAACACCTGCTTTCTTTGGGATTGGAATTATGATATTCTTATTGAAGTCTGAGGGTATTTCGCCTGTTTCATACATCTTGCTCACCAGATGGTACAGTTTTGTCAGGACTGGGTCTCCCAAGGCCGTCAGTAGTTCCAATCGAATGTTGTCTACTCCGGGGGCCTTGTTTCGACTCAGGTCTTTCAGTGCTTTGTCAAACTCTTCACGCAATATAATATCTCCCATTTCATCTTCATCTACATCATCTTCCATTTCCATAATATTGTCCTCAAGTACGTCGCCCTTGTATAGACCCTCCATATACTCCTTCCACCTTCCTGCTTTCCCTTCTTTGCTTAGAACTGGATTTCCATCTGATCTCCTGATGTTCATACAAGTGGTTCTCTTACCTCCAAAGGTCTCTTTAATTTTCCTGTAAGCAGTATCTATCTTACCCCTATTGAGATAACAATCTACATCCTTACATTTGTCCTCTAGCCATCCCTGCTGAGCCATTTTGCACTTCCCGTCGATCTCGTTTTTCAGACGTTTGTATTCCTTTTTGCCTGCTTCATTTAATGCGTTTTTATATTTTCTCTTTTCATCAATTAAATTCAATATTTCTTCTGTTACCCAAGGATTTCTACTAGCCCTAGTCTTTTTACCTATTTGATCCCTAGCTGCCTTCATTACTTCTTCTCTCAAAGCTACCCATACTCCTTCTACAGTATTTATTCCCCAATTCCTATCAATTGTTACCTAATAGTAATGATAGTATTAAGTCTTTCTGCCAGGGCATAGTGGCAATCATTAAATCCTGAAAGTATACTGGTATTAGTGAATTTAACTCATTGCCCGGTACACTACCTTATGATCTAATAAACCCCACTCGTTAGCTCTGAAGGAACAGTTTAACTTTACTATTTATATGGTTTCCATATGTGATGAATTTACTTTAGTAGAATATATGTGAACATTCTTACTTGGACTGATGAAGGATGCATGCCTAGAGACTATGACGTAGCACTATGGCTACCGTCTTCAAATATAACTATTTTAAGATATGAGAATGTTATAACTTGAAATAAATGAAATTAATCTCAGAATAGTTCTTAGGAAATACTTTACCAAAGTGATTGTTGTTTTTATGTTCTATAGTGTGAAAACTTTGTTACTTTGAAGGTGTTTATTTTGGCTTCATTAACTTTCCTAGAAATTACGGCAGTTTAATACTGTCGTGATTGTGAAACGTTTTCTAACAACTTAACGACCATTGAAAAAGAAAAGATTTTTTGGAATGTCATCTCAATGACTTGTAACAAAATTTTTAATGTCACTGTTTCTAATCAGGAAATGAACACAAGAGAAACTAACTGTAATATTCATATACAATTCTACTAACTTAGATTTTAAAAATGTTCTTGCCTCAATGAATGTAGCTTTGGTAGTGCTGTAATAGTAGATTGTAGTGTGACAAATCATTGGCTCTTCACGACTCCGGTAAGATGGAATTGATATATTGCCACCCTGACACTTGTGGGACGCCACTTTCTAAATGTATCAAAATTCCACCGTAGATTGACCTTCGCTAATATTGATTTCCAAGAGTCTTAATTTCCAGAGACTGTTATACCAATAACCACAGCAGTATTTGGCACTTAACATCACCCAACGTGACCTTTTGCGAACGTAATCCGGGCTTCATCGTCTGCGGCTCTATTGCGAGTCTTACACCTGCCTCTTCTTCGTTCTGCTTGCTGATCCTGCTCGCCAAGACCATCCACATAACTGAGGGTTGAAAATACGTAATGGAATCGCTTGTTTTCTGTTTACGTTGGCAAATGTTTTTACGTTTTGAAGTAAATTTAAATTAAGTCGAGATTATTACAGTCTTTACATTCATAAGCTCTAAACATTCATGGTGGTGTCTGTTTGTACTATATCGTGTCTCCCTACAACTTTCGCGCAACGACGCTCTGAGCGTGTTTTTTAGGGAATTGACTAGTTTGAACCTGGGACCTGTTGCTGGTAAGGAGACGCCAGACCACAGGTGACATGTAGAATTCAGAAGAGTTCAGTGAGACTAGCGATGATATAACCAAATACTAAATGATCTCAGCGTCAGCTCCACTGCACTCCCTGTAAAAGAACCTTAATACTAACTAAATTTAGTGGAAAGGGTTCAAGGCTTTCCTATTTTTAGTTAGCTGGTAAAATAAAGTCGAAAAAGCAGTTAAGTCTACCATTGGAAATTTTATTCTACTCTCAAAACATCGCTTATAAATTGCAGTATTGATAAAAGGAAATGTTTTAATACAGGATGGTAAAAACCAACTGCGTCCAACAAAAATGTGAACGAATATTCCCTGAATGGGTTTCCAAGTTCTACAATCGATCGAAGGATGACCTATGCCATATCACATCTATAATCTAGGTTTAAGTTTCACAAAAGAGAAAACTATCAAAATGGTCTAGTGCCCCTCAATTATCTATAATTACTTATCTAACTTGTCGTAAATTACAGTGGCTGATATGGCTTCTCAGTAACTATATAAAAGAAAAGTAATTGCGTTTCAGATCTGTTCTTCAAGTGGAAAATGTGAACACATGAGTTTTAATTAAGTATTACGCAAAAAAGGGGTGTAACAGATGAGTCCTCTGCTGTTCGGAGTGAAGCCTTATGCGCTCAAAGATGCGGCATCGCGTGGGTTCATTACCTTGTCGGTGTTTAGGCAGCGACAGGGCGACAGCGGCCGGTGCACCAGCCATCCAGCTCGCCGTCTCGGAACTAACTCTCTCCTCTAACTTCTCCTTACTACAATTTACCGAAGTTAGTTTAAAAATACTATCTGGCTATGTTTTCATCTGACCAATCAGTGTCTCAATGTTAACCTTAAGCTCCGCCTACAAAAATTCTGTCTATCCAATGAGAAACGTTATACTTTTCGTGGTGGGGCAATGTTTTTAAAGTTTGCAACCTAACAGAGACGCTAAAAAGTCTCACGCTAAAACCTGCAGCTGGTGTGGTCCTTTTAGCGTTATCGTAAGATCTATACTGTTTTTCTGGAGGGCTCTATGTTTTAACATGGGATGGGGGTGCTCCTTGACGTACCTGAGACGCGAAAAAGTCTCACGCTAAAACTTTCGGGTGGTAGTGGCCTTTTTTGTGTTATCGTAAGATCTATACTGTTTTTCTGGAGGGCTCTAGCTTTTAACATGAGTTGGGGGGTGGTCCTTGACGTATCTGAGACGCGAAAAAGTCTCACGCTAAAACGTGCGGGTGGTGAGCCCTAGTGGGTAGCTGCCGACCTGGGTGTCCAGTCCGACCGTTATCGTAGGGCCTTCTAGCTTAACACGGTTCTGCTCTCGTCTACTGTCCTCGTTTCTCCCCTCGGAACTGCGTCGGTCTCTCGGTGGGAACGTACGACATGCATTTAGGAATTCTTGTGTTAGTCTGTGGTATTCCATTTGCTCACTCGTTACTCGTATTACTCTGTTTAATTTATGTCACGATTTATTCGGAGCTATGTGACATACTACTAGATTTCCTTATTATGTCAGGGTTTTCATGGAAGGTGTTGGATTTGCCTGACACCTTACAAAGCAACATTATTTATTTTACTCTTAGTTTAATAAACAAATATTTCTTTGTGCTTCTTATAGCATCTCGCTACAATTGATATCTGACATACAAAAAAAAATGGTACATATGGCTCTGAGCACTATGCGACTTAACTTCTGAGGCCATCAGTCGCCTAGAACTTAGAACTAATTAAACCTAACTAACCTAAGGACATCACACACACCCCTGCCCGAGGCAGGATTCGAACCTGCCACCGTAGCGGTCGCTTGGTTCCAGACTGTAGCGCCTGGAACCGCACTGCCACCCCGACCTGCCCTGACATATCGATTTCCTAAATGTTCGCTTAGTAAAAATACATCACAAATGTTAACAGAATCTTCCGTCGGTTCTTGGTAGAATAACATTATAATAAACGAGAAGCGCCAGTTTGCTTTTGTCCTACAATATTACTTTTATTGTTAACCTGTTTTCGGCTTACAAGGCCATCTTCAGACATTTACTGAGTATTATCACCAAAGAAGTTAAATGTTAGCAAGCATCATTGGAAGAGAAGTAACATATCTTGACTGAAGTAGAAACATATAGTAAGTAACATCTTTTCAATGAAAAAGTAGCAACTGACCAGTACATAAATAACAATGTAGTAGACAGGAAAACCTTTAGCACAAAATAGGAGTAGTATGTCTACATAACACTTTCTATTAATAAACAAAACTAATAAAATATAATTAATACTAGACAAGGCTGCTTCAGGAGGTATGAAACATGGAGAGTGATACACAACCAATGAAAAGAAGAGACAGGTATCAATGTAAATAAAGAATACGTAAGGAACTTAAGCAAAACCAGTAAGATAAACAGAAATAAATAAATGCAGGAAAATGGATCTCTTTGAGGGAACCTAAAGTTTGAGAGTGTGGTGGTACTGCATTTTAACCTTAACATTTAAATCAAAGCAGTGGCTGTGTAACAGATTTCATTAAATAAATGGCAAAGTAAAATATGAACAGTTCTTAATGATAAAACTACAAGGGGTGTTAAGCATGAACGGTAATACAAATACCAGTTAAAAGAAAGCCTTAACTATTGAATCTACAGTCTATGTGGAATACAAAGACAACTTCAACAAAACAAAACAAAACAAAACAAGTGTGGGAAGTAATGAACCACAAAGATGATTATATGAAGTTTAGGAGAGGGGAAGTGTTGAGCTACGTCTGGACAATTAGGATGAGATCTGGACTGTGACCAAGATGTTTGTTAATTTTCTGGGCTTCCAGCAGGTTGAGTTTATGGCGTTTATTTGCTACGTGAAGTGCATGGGACACTGGCTGGTCGCTGTGACCGTCACTCAGTACATGCTCAGCAAGTGCAGAGCCGCCAACCTCCAGCTTGTAAGCCGAAATGCGGTTAACAATAAAAGTAATATTGTAGAACAAAAGCAAACTGTAGATTTTCATCTATTATATTACAAATGTTTTATCAAATTTACGTTGTAACATTACATGATGCTTGAGTTGACCTTGGTCAACCACATCCTCCTTCTTCAGGCGATAGTGTCTGTGCATTCCCCTTGCATGTCCAACAATTCTGTGGGCAATACCAAACTCCTAGTCTGCGCTTGTCACATTTAGTCTTCTTTCACTTTGCTTATGATTCTTCTCCATTTGCATTCATCCATATGTGGTCTCTGTGCCATTTTATAATGTAGAAGACCACCACAATGCGCCGTAAGGGCTCACTGATTTACATATGCTGTCTTTTTCCGTTCCTTCAACTGCAGCGTGTTGCCAAGCCACCCACATTAGGCGCTTCGTAACTCTGACCTGGCTACTCTTGATGTCCACCTTCCTGTGCGCGACTGGGAGTTCTCTGGCAACATGCTCCCACACTTAAGTTTTTTTCCACCGAGCTGTTACTTTGATACATCCTTAAGTTTTACCCAGCAGTGTATTATGGAAGACCATTTATAACAACACTAACAGTTGACTCAATACACGTGCAGTGATTATTCACTGCTCTAATCATTCTGTTTCCTTGTGTACACTGAGCTTTTTATTTCAATTTGTCGCACATTTTTAACCACTATAGGATCAAAACCAGTTATCAGGAACACCTTTATCATATTACTTCAATTAACGCACTAGAAAACTCTGACTGCAGAGTCAACTGCATCTCACATTCAATACCAGTTAGCAATAATCTGTTACTTAAATTTTGTGTATTGAAATATGTGAAACGAAAAATAGCATGTTCTACAGAGAGACCTTGTTGAGATCCAAACAGAGACTAAGCATGTCATTTTGAAAGAAATATTATATGATGGTTGCATACATAATCCTTTTCAGTAATTTAGAGAAGGTAAATTAGCGTAGTCAGCTATTACATCTACCTTACTATTTCCTTACTATTTTCCTGGTAAAGGGAGCTGACAGTTGCACATCTCAGTCGGTTCGGATATATCTTCTGGGATAGTAATGTATTGTACATACATACGAGTAGGGGAAACCGAGGCTAGTTGGCATATGGGGTAAGTTAACACACTGCTTATTTTTTCCACCCCATAAGGACTGAGCGCTAGGATCGCAACGGTCAGACTCACAAACGACGAATTATACCTTCCATTGTAGTTTTGGTCTGATACGAACTCCCAGAGAGGAAGGACTTAATCTTTCTTGTTTTTCAGACGGGTGAGTATTTTTTACATCCTAAGGTTTTGTTATTCTGTGAAGCCCTAGAGCATGTATGGGAATTTTGAACAGCTGTGATGAGTAGAGGAGACAATAATAATTGTATTCAAGTACTGAACTGCTTCGTAGAAGTTTTTGTGCAGCAATGAGCCATACATCTTGTCTAAAATGTGTTGTTGTGGCAAGTTGGCATCTTTGCTTACGGGCATGTTGACATATACCACGTGGCGTATTCCAACTTACCCCACACTCACATTTGTTTTCACATAGATATCTGATGACGCTTTTTAACTGCTTTCTGATACACTTCGTTGAAGGTTTACCATGAGGAACTACAAGAGATAGACGGAACGGGCAAAGCATACTGCTTACAACGAAAAGAATGCCATACATGCTCACAATACTGACAACAGAAGCCTAGCCGCCACAGCAGAAGAATTCAACAACAATGTGCGGAGCGTAGCTAGGTATTGCCAAAACGCGAAAGTATGTGATGCTTCCACTGATAAAGTCCTTGATGTTCTAAGTGGATATAAAACTCCTAGGAAGTTATGTATCAGCCAATTGACATAACGTTTGTGTGCGAATAGGTGCTATTTTGCCATTATGCCCAACGGATTAATCTGAGATGTACCCTTTACCCTGTGGCTCCTGGAAGATGTCATTTCCACCCCACACTACTACAGAAGTCAGACAGACGCTCCTAACGCTCTAAAGAGAAATGCCTGAAAAACTTTCAGCAATAAATATTTTCTGGAGTCGCCTGCTGTAAGGAAAGGTTAGAAAAATTCACAAAATTTCTTACGTAATAGTGGGATATTTGGCTACTGGAGTAGTGCTAGTTAATGTAAGAAAACCATGAAAATAACGAAGTCTTTTTTTTGCAAAAATTCTGAGAAATCACAGTGGCTCTTTTAGTTATGAACTGGACAAGTGATTTCCTGGTTCTTTTCGAAATGTGAAGGTACCTCTTAAGGATAGGATTCGCTAATGAAATTTCTATACAAAGTTTAAGATGGTTATTGACTTGGCAGAATGGCTGAGAGCTGCACATACTCAACTTGAAGAATTACCCATTAGAATGTTGCTAGGCATGGTCGACGCTGTCGCATGTGAAATGCAGTGAAGTGTACTGCTGTGGAGGAAATATGGGGCTCGCAAGAGCTGTAGCGCACAATACCGTAAGCTGCAATGACTTCTGTCTCCGCCGCTCGCTGCTGACAAGTAAGATAACTATCGTTCTATCTCTCCCAACGCCTTGATGAAGCCAAGGACTTCTGTTCGCCCCTAGTCTATGGCGTGGTACACCGGTCAGATAACCAGTCCACCGCGATGCCACTCAAAAATTCGCTCGCATTCGTTTAACTATAACTCTGTCCGTTCACACCGCACCATAAGTGTAGTGGCCAACACAGTGAATAACGCTTAATCGCAAGGTCTCAATATAGAGTCGACTCCGATTCGCTCTCGACAGAGGTGCTCTCCCAGTTAAGTACTGAGAAGAGTCTTTTTCCTCGCTCTTTGAGTACACGTATGAGTACACACGCTCTCGCTACGTCTTGTCACTCCAAGAGCGACAATGGAACGGCCCCTCTCCACACCAGATGTGAAGGGGTATATCTTTCGGTCTCTTCCATTACTCCCTCAGCTCAAGGCGTCAGGAATATCGTCTGCCAATCAGCATTGCTCTCCTAAAACCGGAGAATGACGTTTCGTTTAAGGCAACCAATCCGGAAATCTGTATCATCGGTGTTTGGCGTTTCCTGTATTCCTGTAAAACTTCTGAAACTGCGTGCTATGTTTGTAAAGAATGCGTAGGCAGGGCGCTCCCACAAAATGTTTGCTTTTAAGTCGAACACGGGGTCGTTCTCCCTTTGACTCGGGCAAACGCTGTCTGCTCTACAGGCGGTCGCCGGCCGACATAGATAGGTTGGCTCGTCCTCTGAAATCTATACGCCTATCATAATATCAAGTTCGCAACTAGTGACATACTTCGTATTTTGCGTTTCAGGTTTTCTCTCTTGAACAGGGGTATCTGTTAAGTGAATACCTGAAAAAAGCTCAGATACTTATTTCGGCTTAAGCCCAAAGAAGGTTACAAAATTGTCTTTTCAACACGCCATCAAAAAAGAAGTTAACGTACCACTTGTTTGGGAGATAAAGAAGTGGCGCGACCTAACTGGTACAAATATTATATGTAGAGGCGTCAGAGTTTATCCTCCCGAGCACCTGAAGCCACAAGCCTACCCATGGTGACCAGTCTTAGGAAAGTAAATGTGAACAATTTCTTCAGTTTTCTTAAAAAGATTTTGGATAAACTGAAGTTGCAAGCTGAAGTATATGGAATATGGATGAGACAGCGACCCCAACTGTACGGAAACCAGGCAGAGTGGTAGCACGGAAAGGTCTGAAAGAAATTGGAAGGATAACCTCTGCTGAAAGAGGCATTCTCGTAGCCCTTGCAACAGGTGTATCAGCTGGAGGTAATACTATCCCTCCATTTCTCATATTTTCTACAGCAAAATACAAACTACATTTGGTTCGAGACGCTCCAGCTGGCTCTGACTGTGACGCCAAGTCAGGTTAGGTGGGTGAAATAAATTTTATTAAGTTCTCCAAGCACTTCATTCGCTATTCTACAAGTTCGAAGGATCACTCAACACTTCTACTGCTTGACGACAAAGACTCTTATTTGTTTACTGAAGCACTTGATTTATTAGACGAAAGTGGTTAGGTTGGCCTATGATTTGCCCCACACTGCAGTCACAAATTTCGGCCTCTGGACCAGAGTGTGTTTGGGCCACTTAAAAAGTATATCATTACTGCTTGTCATGCTTGGATGAGTAATCATCTTGGCCAAACGATTTCAATCTATAGCTTAGTAAGCGTTGTAAATACTGCTTTTCCACTTGCAACCAACCCATCGAATCTCACCACAAGGCTTACAGGAAGTGGGATTTGCCCTTTGAGTCTTGACATCTATCATCACTTCGACTTTCTGCCTTCATCTGTCACTGATAGCTCGCCTCCTGATAGTGTCCAGATTGTGAAAGCCGACGTTGTAATTGATCCGTCTCCTCAACATAGTCCTTCCATCTTTTCTTCCACTGATGCACTTACCCTATGCATAACATCATCGTCTCGAATTTTAACACCAGAGAAAATTCACATTTAACTAAAAGCAGGCCCACGAAGACTGTCTAACCGTGTCAGGAAAAAGAGACACACTGCTATCTTGAGAAACACTCCTAGTAAAAATGTAATGGAAGAAAGTAAGCAGCTGGCAATTAGTAGGCCTATTGTAGAGAAGACAGGAAAGAGGGTTTCAAATGAAAAAAGAGTAAGGGAAAACGTTCTTGGGGAAATGATTCAGAACTGACGGTATCTGAAGATGAAACGTCAGATATAATAAGCAATGCTGATTCTAAGGATAGCCTCGATTTCCTACACAGAAGAGGAATATGAGCCCCAGTCTCCACAATCTCGACAATGGCCACCAATACCGACTACTAAAGAAAACAGCATGAATGTTGTTCAAGAGGACAATTCGGAGCAGTAGCCCGTGGAAGACGTCTTGATGCTGAAGTATAGTGCACGTCTGTATCCTGGAAAGATATTAGAAATTGATGGTGATGAAATATTTGTTTCCACAATGGTGAAAGGAAAGAAATTTGACGTTCCTGATTCAGTTTGGTATAACAGAAGCAAAATTGTGCTAAAACTAAAAACACCACTGCAAGTCAGCAATCGAGCTACTTTCTTGGTAGACATGAAGTTGTGAGTCTATAATTTCGTTGTTATTTTTTATTTTACTATCATCTAAGTCTTCGAAGTTAATTTACTGACTTAATAATATTTTAATACTGTTGCCATTTTGACAAACACTAATACAAAATGTACTAGCGATCTGAAGATCTAAAAGTGATAAACTGTCCTAGTTACCAACTTGTATTTATTCCCCAGAACCTGTCAATCATGCCAACTTACCACAGTACGTGTGCCAACTTGACCCACATGTGGGATAGATTGGCATAAATGTAACGTTTTAGTAAACATTTTCTAATGAATTCAGCATGCCATTCTAAGCGATATTTTCATTATTAATTAATGGGCAAGGGATACTACTATCTGCAGCATCCATCATATAATCGGAAAGTACTATAGTAAAGAACAGAAAAATCGTAAAATAAAAACTACGCCAACTAGCCCCGGTCTCCCCTACATTGTGTATTAAGATAAACGTGCTTTGTGGACTTTACCAAAGATAACATCAACAACGTTTTAGTTTTTGACTTTGAGGTAGTCAATTATATCATAAATTGTTTGGCAGAGTTATTACGATTTGAAACTTCCTGGCAGATAAAAACTGTGTGCCGGACCTTTGCCTTTCGCGGACAAGTGCTCTACCAACTGAGCTACCCAAACACGACTCACGCCCCGTCCTCACAGCTTTACTTCAGCCAGTACCTCGCCTTCTACCTTCCAAACTTTACAGAAGCGCTCCTGTGAAACTTGATTTGTCTGTATGCACGTTGCACTCTCTCTTTCATGTATTCTAAGGATTTATCCCTTGAACTGTCCATATCAGTCTCCTGAGCTACTAGTAGCAAGGCATCATCAAAAATGTTGTCTATTTAACTGCCATATACGTTACTTGGCTACCTTTTTTAATAATTAATTTCCATTTCGTCTCTTACATAGTGCCCATATTTTTTAAAATTTTACTTTAAGAATAATTAATTTCAGACGAAATATAGATATTTCTTTTATTGTGTAATCACTGTCTGTAAGGCAGCAAAGTGTTTCTCATAATATTTATTCGGTCTGCATCACCATTCGTCCTTATGGTTTCAAATAATTTCCATTTCGTTGGAGTTATTTCGTATTCCATTATTTTCGTACTTCACTGTTTTCTTTATGAACAGATGTTAAAGATGTAAGTAAGCCAATCTGAAAATACATTATGTTTGAAACTGGGATCCATGAAATAAATTTCATCCTTCTTTTTATTTCGTGTAAGGCTCCCTTGAAACCCCATTGTATGTTAATTGATTACCTGTTTTATGTACCAACAATACAAACACATACGTTATTTAGTAATTCTTACTGTGCATCAAGCACAGGAAGGTCTTCACTACGGGATAAACATTTTTATCGCCGACTGAGTTTCCATACACCAAAATGTTACTAATGTATGGCTTTCCTGCGTCATTGTTATCAAACAATTAACATCAGAACTCGTAAGTGTCGTTTATTAGTTGTTTATTTTATCTAAATCTGCCAAATAATTAATATAATGTGACCTGAGTTTTGTGCTAGGAGGCATGATATTGACTCAATTTTTTTGTGAATGTTTCTAAGTTTTTTTAATGGGAATCCGTGTACTGAAATAATTATAGATGACTTATCCATTATCTGCAGTGCGGAGGTAGTTTTCCGTGGATGAGGACTTCATCGAACAACGTGATCTCTTACACCTTCATTAATGAACAGATAATTATGGTCAGAACAAAGGTTTCAAGAATCTGTATATTAATAATGGGAGTATATGCCACTAAGATAAACGGGATGAGGCCTCTCAAGAATTCTACGATATGGATGAAACTATAGGCCATTCTTGTTGAATAACGAGGTAAGGAAGAAAACAGTCTCTTCAGGTATATAGAAATTCATAAACATCCCTGATCAGCTAGTGATTTGTCACAGTTTTTGACTTCGTAACAGCATGTAAGACAGAAAGTATTCAGAGGTCAAGACATCACTTTAAATCATTTCTTGTTAGTCAGAAAAATTTAACTAAGTAAAATATGTAAGATAACTTCTAAACAGAAATAAAATAATGCTGTTATATCCTTTAAAGTACTGTTATTTCAATAAAAGAGCATGCAGATAGTATATCAGAAAATGTTTGAAGACTACATCTTTTAATTTTAAAAGTGGACAGCAACAACAACAACATCGAATGAAATAATATAATGGTGCCACTAAGGCACTAATTAAAGCAGCAACACAACGCCTGCCACATAAAAAAAAGTATTTTCAAAAAGCGTCTGCGATAATGAGTGACGAAGTAGATAGTTCAATCGTCAGAAACGTGACTACTTAAAAAATTTTAAATTCCCAGATGATCCAGATCTAAAACCAAGTTATAAAACAAAGTTAGGTCAAGTCAAAAGTAAACACAGCTATGTTAAACTGCGTAATAATTAATAAATTATTCTAATATTGACGACGACTAATATTGACAAGACAAAGCGCACAAAAGTAATGAAACGTTTTAAGAAAAGAATGGAAATGAATACAATATATGAAATTAAAAGGCTGGAGAACAATCAAGACTCTGGACAGATATGGAACACACGTATATAGTTCTAGCTGAAGGAGGTAAGAATTCAGAACTAATAATTGTGGAGGAACAGCAGAATGCAATAACGTCCAGCAAGTACAGGTAGATTCCAGGATGTGATAAAAACATTATGGAACTGATGAAATATTCACCGACTATATTAATGGTGGGAATACTGGACGTTATGAACGTGTGCAGGCAAATTGGTTATACACTTGAATGACGGAATGTAGCCCAGATATCTCCCGTTTTTAAAAAAGGGAACAGACATCAATGTCAGAACTACATAGGTATTAGCCTTCTAAATGCATGTTATAAGTTGTGAGCTACAATTTTAATGAACTGCTACCCTTAAATGCATAAACTATATTTTCGAAAGACCAAGAAATAGAGTGATCCTACCTCATCTTATAATAGTTGTAAAGGGTTTAGATATAAATAATAAAATACATATAAAAATAACAGGAGGAAGCCATAATATCGCTGAAATAAACGAGAGATCAGGCAAGAGTTTCTTCCCTCACCAACAGTTTTTTAATATATGTATCGACGATGTAAACAAAACTTCACCACAGAAAATAACACACTGAAACTTACAGTGTGGTTGTTGGTAAACTGCTTTATCTTGTCAACCAAATAACAGTCAGAATGAAAAGACCTAAAAGACACTGTTTCTAACTTAAGTTGCCAGGAAATCGATCTGAACATCTCCATTACGCAGATAAAGTCAGTGACATTTATAAGACACCAGCCGATACGAGTTAGATCGAAACTGACGAGCAGATTATAGGGCAAGGTACTAATTTTATTATTTAGGGTGAAAGAAATTCCAGAGAGATCCTTTACTAAAGTTCTATACGCAGCAGTTATTGCAACACTCTTCTGTGGATGCAAAAACTGGCCACTTAAAAAGAGAGATTAAAAGAGAATCGAAGAACATGGAATAAACTTCCTTAGGATATACATGAATGGAAAAAAATGAGAATTGTTGACATCTGCGCTGAACTGAATATGCAAAACGTAAGTAATACAATAAAACTGTAAAAGTTAAAATGGAAGGAACTTGTAAACCGTATGCCAGATGCAGTAACCACTAAAACAAAAATCGATATAAACCAATACGTGGAAGACAATTAGAAAGGTCAACGAAGAGCCGGCTGGCTAATTCTGAAGGATACGAAATGGCAAAAAGGCCCAAATCGTGATGCAGATTTTGGTAGTGCACTTATCCATTAGCATCAATCAACAATTACTGGCTACCCATTTTTGTTTGGGGACATACTACCGGTTCCAGGATATTTCTATCTAATTTTGCATCTCCTTTCACCACATTTCCATACAGAAAAAACAAACTTTTTGTTCTGCCTTACGGCAGATCTTGCCATGGGGGAAGCCTCGTCAGAGAGTTCCATCGCATGAGCGTCTAGGAAAGTGATTCCTGTGGTGGTATCCTGTTGGCTTCCACTAATCACGATGAAATGATAATGAGCCCAACACAACACCAGTCCCTGAGAGAAGCAAAACTTCGACACAGCCGGGAATCGAACCCGGGCATATTGGCGTGACAGACAGCCGCGCTGAGACTTTTTTTATTTGTGCGTAATGGATCAGGTAGTGGGGTGGTGGAGGCAAGGTGGGCACGGGTCGCAACCCGAGGCCTGGCCACGATGTCTCCTCCCTACCATCCTGGGGATGTGATATAAAGGATGCAATGGGTGAATTTTGTGTTTTTTATTATGTTATATATTTATTTATTTACTAACACTAAGTAGCTGAAACTAGTAAGTACAGTCGTTGCGCCAAGTTGGGGACGCACATAACTGAAAACACGCTTATACTTGCAGAAAAGGGCATAAAGAAAGAGAGCAAAGTGTGAGACTAAGGAAGCCATGAAACAAAACCTAGGGGTGGAATCCCTAGCACCATTTACTGGTGTTACATTTTGCACCGGATGAGAAACAAATGCTGCGAAGGATTTTACACACCTGAAAAAATAGAGGAAATGGGGCAAATACCGCTACAGAGTGCGAGGGCTCACGACGAAACTCTCCATCTGCTGTATCATCCAGGTATGACTTCTCGCAGTGACCAAGGTAGATAGCACATTGCACCGTGTAGTCTTCTATCATCGTCTTGTAAGCTTAGTTTCTCTGACCCGTGATGTTACAGCTATGTGGAGGGTAAAATCTGGGCGATGTGCAGAATCCGTGACGCTAAATGTGTGTTGATACACTGCGTTCGTTGGACGATGTCCAGAGCTCGTAGGCGGTTGTTGGCTATCCCAGTCAGAACATTTCGTAAAAGCCGTCGAAAGTTGTGAGCAGCGGTTCGACGTGTATCGTCTGTGAAATCAATGCCGAGGCATTCAAAGTATCTCTGATTTGTAAGAGGATGAAGCTGTCCTCAGACAGGCCGACCCCGATGTTCGTCGCCATCGATTTTGCGATGTTGATACGACTACCAGTGGCCATGCTACATGTCGCTACCCAATTCAGTGCGCTAGCGGTGTCGTCGCCGCTGCGGATGACAGTCACCAGGTTGTTAGCTTATGCTTTACATCAGAAAGTGTGGCCTCATAACGTCATACCCGTTAGTCGTTGGTGCAGGCCGCATAGGAGTGGTTCCAGGCCAGAGCGTAAAGTAAAGTGGACAGAGTGCAGCCTCGTCGTATCGATCGAGAAATGGTGAGGAGCTGCGTAGGTCGGGCGTTGACGATCACCTTGGATGTCGCGCCACGGAATAGTCGCATGGCGACAGTAACAAATTGCTGTCGGCATCGCATATGTTGGAGGACTGATTCCTAGTAGCCATGAGCCACGGGGTCGAAAGCTTGACTGAAATGGACTGTCGCCAGTGCACCCTTCAGAAGGCATGCCCTCACCAGTGAGGTAAAGTCACGATATTTAGTGAGTGCGGTTTGAATATTGTTGTCGCTTCCTAATGAGGTTCGATCGGATGACATGACGTTTCATAAGGTCTGGTGTATCCACACCGCCAACAGTCGAGAAAAGATCTTAAGGTCGCAGTTCAATAGCGTCAACGGGCGGTGGTTCTGCAGCCGTGAGTCACCGGACGGTTTGTGAATAGGAATAATCATCCCTTCCACAAGGGATGCAGGGAGCGGCACTTCCGGGCATAGTAGTTCGCGTCAGGTCCGCCCATCGGGTGGCTAATAAGTATTGAAAAGTCCGGTAATTCCAAGGGGAGGCCATTAGGACCCGGAGACTTGTTGACACCTCCTTTTCTAACGGCGTCGATCACATCTTCTTTCGTAATTTCTTCCATCCAGGCCGCATCGATTGCAATGGTGACGGTGCAGTAAATTGTCTGAGAAACGTCCTCCAGTGCCGTCGGATCAGGGGTCTGAGCTGAATACAGCTGGGAATAATGATCGTAGACCGTTGTGTTTATGTCTTGTTGGGTGGTGAGGTGACGACCGTCCTCCGTGTCGATAAAGCGTATCAGCGCTCGTGGGCTTAGTTTACTTTCACGAAGTACGTGGAACACTGACGGGCGTTCGCTCGGTATCAGATCCTGCATCCTCGAGCGTATGACCACCCCCTGTAGGAAGCGTCGCATATTAGCCATGATCTGGGCCTTAGCACTGTGGGCCGCCGTTTGTCTTTCCGGAGACGGCACCATAGTATCGCAGTCGCGCAATACCCAAAAGTAAAAATCGAGTGTATGTCTACGCCAAGCAGCGTGGTCGCAACCAAAGGTTATCAACGTTCGCCTCAGGACAGGTTTGGCGCAGTCGGATGTGCACGGAGGCGATTTTTACACGAATGCCACGTATCCTTAACGGCTTGGCGGCAATCCGGGTACGACACATGAGCGATGTTTAATTTCCGCGGGCTGCGACTTCTCCACACCCCTTGCCGCCGTACGGTGATGGCACAAATGTAAGCTGAGTGGTCCGAGAAAGCTGCAGGCCACAGTTCCGCATCCTGTGTCTCAGCGGCAAGAGAACGCGTGACATAAATTCGGTCGATGCGGCTGGAAGAGTGACTTGTGAAGTGTGTGAATCCCGGTCGGTGGTCGTGAATATGTTCCCAAGTGTCCACCGTCTTAGGGTCACGAATTAGCGTCTCGAGTTCCGGTCACGGATTATGTCGTGGGAGTTGGTCTCTGGGCGCCAGTACGCAATTGTAGTCATCTCCAAACAGCAGATGATCGTGGCGGCCTTGGAAGAGCGGGACGACGTCTTCCACAAATTGTCGTGAACGTTCGCGATGTTTGTCCGTCCCGGAAGATACTGTATGTAGATATTGATAAGACGGACACCCAGTACTGTGAGTGCCATTAATTTTGCCCCAGGCAGAAGGAGGATATCGCTCGCCACTATCCCTTCCCGAAGAAGTATAGCGACACCGCTGCCTGTGGGGGAAGCTGGTGAGACGCAAGCATCATAACCGTACATGCCTGGGAAGTCGTCGACGTACACTTCCTGGAGAAGGGCTACATAGATTGTAGCAGAATTCAATATATCCCGCACCAAGGATAACTCAGCGCGCGTCCGTATAGTGCTGATGTTTATAGTCGCAACGCGATAAGTTTGCGGCGTATCCATATCAGCCGTGTTGGCCATCAATACCTTTGTAAGGCTGTCTCATCACTGTATCTGATGGCGGAAAGGGATCAACACTAGTGGGGTAAACTCCCCCGCGTGTCGTCCGACGTGATGGGCAAGGAGTTTTCCTCAGCGTCGTCCGCTCAGCCGCCATGAAATACCATCGACTGTTGGTGGCTGTTTGTGGCCGTTTGTGGCTGCTGCGGCACACGACGCAGACTCCTTCGGCGGTACTGACTAGGAATCGGCAGCGGCTGTCTGCTTGTGATCCTGCTTTATGTGGGGCCGGAGGGACTGAAGCCGTCACCATGGCGATCAGTTGGGTGGGATGTTAGTGCAGCACTGTACCGCAGGTACCGTCGTAGGAGTGTCCACAGTCCATGACAGACGATCGCTGCAAGCACACGTTCGATGGAGCACGCCGCCGTCTCTTGTGTCTCCGCGGGGAACGCTGTTTACGCACGTATGTTTCAGTATCAGAATATTGGTGGATTTCTTCAGCTGCTCCTGTGTCTGGAAGAAAAACCGCTGTCGGCACAACTCGTGGGACATTGTCCAACCTGACATCCGTGCTTTCTTGCAAGGTCGGTCGATGATTATCCTCAGGAGGGGACGCCATTGGATAGGCCGGATCAGGTACTGCATAATCTATCTTGGCGTCGCTATCGGGGGCGGCTATCGGACGAATGTGGTCAACATGGGAAAGGGTTGCTGCCCGTGCTACCTCGTAATAATTGAAAGGAACGGTCTTCACCGTAAGAGGAGGCACAGATTCACCTGTCGGGATTTGAGTAAGCCGTCGTCGGACACAATCCGACCTGGTGTGCCCTTTTGGGCCACAACCAGAGAAAGTGCGTGGCTGACCGTCATACATAATGATTTTGCTACATCCGCCGATGACGAAGTAGGATGGTACATGTTTGGTCAGTCCAATTTTGATCTGTCGTACCCCGTTAAGAACCGGCTAGGTTGTAAAGGTGGTCCATTTTTCGGCCATGTGGCTAGCCACTCTGTCGTAAGGCTGGAAAGCCGCAGTGACTACGTCCGGTGGTACTTCGAAAGGGAGTTCGAAGACGCGTATCTTACGGAGGCCACGCTCCACGTGATCGATACAGACCGCCCCAATATGACCATCAGAATGTTCGAATTTAAGATCGTCCGCATGTGCGCGCCCGATTCTGTTGCACACCTCGTCACTAACTTGAGATAAACAACACTGCTCGTGATAGAGAGATAGACACCAGTTGTGTCCCGCGGTTCAATTTTAACGTCGTCACGTAGAAAATGTTCCACTTCAAAAGATCGCGGTCGTGCACGTTCGGGTTGAAAACTGATCTTGATGGTGGTTTGTCTGTATGAGTGTGTTATATTGCGTCGGTAGTGATGGACTCTAACTAGCGGCAACGATGTAGGGAACAACTACGGACACTTGCGACCGCGCGAACGGGACGTAAACAAGACGTCCTCGCCCTAGCGCTGCAGGAAGTGGACTGCCCACTCAGCTATTGGGGCGGATTTCCTTACAGAAGAAGATTGATAATTTCTAGCCTCTTTGTTTCACATACTATTTACATAGTACTCAGATAGACACAACAGATCAACTTACTTTTGACTTTCGAGATCATCAAACAAATAAGGCGCTCGTTAATTTTGAATCAATATATCAATGCATATATCCTACGACTACAGAGAATAGACAACAAGATAGAGACGGATAACCAACAAGAAGAAACGGGTGAAAGCAGCTTCATTCAAAAATACTGTGAGTAGTCAAATGTACTTGTTGATTAGAACGAAATATTACTAATAACAATAGCAATTTATAACGATACTAAATATAAGAAAAATGGCGTGGTCTCCTGACTCTGGGATTCCAATGTACTTTTAGCTGCGCAACAGCCTAGAACTTGAGAAATGCTGTCTCTTGGCAACAGCTGGCAAAGGCAAAAGTCAGATATATATTTAAACTGATTCAGACAAATACAAAAAATGCATCGACTCTCATATACAGCAACTGCTTGTAAGTCATAACAGTGAATGAATCTAGAAATGTTCTCACGGGTTTTTGATAAATAATTGTTGCTTCTAGCAAATATGTCACGCTGTTTCTCAGAAACTATGTAACGCAAGCTGAACTTCACTGTAAGGCGGCTTTTGTCGGTATATGGTGGAACAAAAAAGTGGTGCTGAGTGTTTGATTCTTCCAGTGATTATGAATATTTTAAGGCCCCTTTGCATCTGTGTTGGTTCAGAGTTTACTTGCATAAAATTAAAACAGAATGTGTTAACATTTTCTCTTTATTTAAAACCTTTTGAGTAATTCAAATGAACAAGCGTGCAATTCGCTGCTAGAACATTTCCCTGCGAATTTTTTTTACGTGACAACACGTGACACTATTCGCAAAACCGGACCCTTACACTTATGTCTACTGGCGGTACGAGTGACAATCTGATTGGCACAGGACTTTAATGAAAATGAGTGTGGAACGTCAGAATAGTGTACTGTTGGCAAAATGGTATTATGGAATAGACAAGCAGCGTTTCGTCTTCTCCTTTATCAGACCTATGATATATTCATGAGTCACTCTGAGCTGCTGCGTTATGTCCTACTTTTCTCTAGATTATCTAATCTGTAATATTTAATGATGTTACAGTTCACCCAAATATGCCCTCTAATGTAGGACACTACCCGGCTAATAATACGATGATATGTATTTTGATATATTGAGAGTTAGATTCTGCTACTATGGATGACCCTCAGTAGATTGAAACTTCGTGGCAGATTAAAACTATGTGCCAGACCGAGACTCGAACTCGGGACTTTTGCCTTTCGCAGGCAAGTGCTCTACCAACTGAGCTACCCAAGCACGACTCACGCCTTTACTTCTGCCAGTACCTCGTCTCCTACCTTCCAAACTTCACAGTAGCTCTCCTGCGAACCAGACGCTCACAAAAATACGAGACCGAAAGCTCTATACCGTTCCAGAAACTGAATTAAGCTTCGGTAATTTATACATTGGTCTCATCCGTATAATCTGATCAGGAAGAAAAGTACACTAATTAACAACCATACTCTTCATAATTTTTATATACTCACGAAGACATAAAGTGCGGAGACAATAAGAAGATGTTGATGACGATGTCCCATACTCATTGACAGAGCGGAGGGAAACGATGCGGGAGGCTCTCACCGCCGTACTAGGCAAGGTCCTAGTGCAGCTGGTTTACCGTTGCCTTGCAAAAAAATGCAAATGGCTCTGAGCACTATGGGACTCAACTGCTGTGGTCATTAGTCACCTAGAACTTAGAACTACTTAAACCTAACTAACCTAAGGACATCACACACATCCACGCCCGAGGCAGGATTGGAACCTGCGACCGTAGCAGTCGCACGGTTCCGGACTGCGCGCCTAGAACCGCGAGACCACCGCGGCCGGCACCGTTGCCTTCCTCCGACTGGAAGCGGGGGTGGGGGTGAATGATCATGATGGATACAACAACCCCCAGGCATATCAATCACGTTAAAATCCCTGAACCCGCCGGGAATCGAATCCGGGCCCCCGTGCTCGCGCAGTGAGAACGCTACCGCGAGACCACGAGCTGCGGACAGACAGTAACCAGAAATAATATTAAACTTTTCTGGGAACTTTCAGACACTGAAACATAACACGGTCATGAAGTAAATGTTACATTTTCCTCCACTATCAGCAGCGCTGGCTGACTATAGGGTACATGAAAGTGCTCTGAAGATCAGCAAACACTTTTGAAAATAAGAACTTCCGATATGAAAACAATTCTGCGATTTCTGTGACGCAGCGTGAATGTGGCTAGCACTCTCAGATGACTTACGAATTTATTATGGGAAAAAGTGAAAACATGATTGGATTATTTATTGCTCGTAAGTAACTGTTTTTGTTTTTGTATGAACATCGGTCTGATTAACAATACATAAAGTTAGAAGTACCTAAAAATCCACTGCCAGTGTCAATGTCTTCGTTCTACGCGTTCTCGCACGCAATACTTACAATACTAGTACACCTCATACCTCAATCCAGGCACGGCCGAAACGTCGGTTACTTTAGAGCCTATAACACCCCTCATATCCTCTCTGGACGATTTTTTCAAAAAAAAAATGTTCAAATGTGTGTGTGAAATCTTATGGGACTCAACTGCTAAGGTCATGAGTTACTAAGCTTACACAAATTATCCTAAGGACAAACACACACACCCATGCCTGAGGGAGGACTCGAACCTCCGTCTGGACCAGCAGCACAGTCCGACGATTCTTTAATTAATAGATGTCCCTTGTATTCAACAGCTTCAGAAGTTTGATTACTTTATAAATGAGTTAAATTCAGTGAAGTGCTGCCACTATCAAAATGCCAGGTGACTGTAATCTAGATAATATGAGCTGCATTTCAAGAAAAAGTAATTTTTTACGCATCTCAATTTTATTATATCATGCCGCATGAATTGTGCCGTACTGTACAATGATATAATTTGGCAAGTCCACTCAGTGGTATACCTTTATGCTAATTACAGAGTATGTTTTGAACAGAATTAATAGCGAAGAATTAATAAATTAAAATGTCATGCCTGATGTCCATCTTGCATTGCGCGAGCAGCAAAGGTGTAGTAGGCGATAAAATTTATCCTTTTATTATTCTGTAGGGGTTGTCATAGAGGAAGAATTTCTAAAATTAGGTATAAAGTTACGTGGAAGTCCCTAAGTGCTCATATTTTCAAATACGAGTAGTGGCTTAATAGGCTCCGGTTAATGTGCATGGTGTGCCTCAAGATGTATTCACTGTTTCTAACTTCAGTTCTTGACCTATTCTGCTAAACTTTTAACGTAATATAATATTCATTAATGAGAAGATTAAGACAGCATTTTGAACTTTTACATTCGGTCTGTAAGTACGTCAAATACAGAAAAACTTTTGTTGGCACTGGATGCAGTTAGATGGGTAACCTGCAACTGGGTTTCATTGATGTCATGACCGCCTGACCGTTTTTCCGCTAATTAGCGTAGATTTATATTACTGTATGACGTGGTAGCGCTCCCAGAAGGATTTTAATGTAAAGTTTTTCTTGCTTTCTGAAGCCACCCCGCCATGCGTCCTTTCACCGACTGTGTCTTCCAATAACAGATGAAATGATAAACTTAATTAGGGAAGTAACTGCTGATACACATCGAGGTCAACAAAAAACAAAATAAAATAAAATAAAAAAACAATTGGTAGAAAAAGAAAAATCATTTCCGGTATGAAAGAAGTCTTTTGTGTCCTCTCAATTATGTATCTTTCTTTCTTATTAAAATGATTGACAGAAGCTGTACTGCAGTCTGATTAAGTTCTCGGTAAAAGAGTGTCTTGGAGGAACATTTTTTTTTCGTTTGTTTCTGAGCAACCTCTTTCCGTTGCTAATATTTCTTTGAATAATTACTATAAATTGCGAATATGCGGATGAATGAATTTCAATTGGCTGATAGGGGTCAGAGAAGTTTTTCCTCGTGGTAAAGGTATTTATTCTGTTTTTAAAGTACGAGGAAAGTAATACCGCCTTCCACCAGGGTTTTCCATAGATATTCAGAACTTTCCGGTTTTTCAGTTTTTGCGATTAACTAGATACAGTAAATGAAAACCTGCCCACCATTCTAAAAAACAGCTACCACTCCGCAATGGGCGACCGTGCACGCCCGCCACGGACATGTATCAGTGCTCTTCAAAACATAGTTCTGACGTAAGTTCAGATTGATTTATGAAGATTAAATGTACATTACTGTTAGCGAGCCATTAGATTACCACAATTATGTGCTCAAATATGGTTTTTGGTTTAATTCCCGCTATTATGTGATGAAATTTCGCTGAAATGCGTGGGCTTGTAATTATGTGAGACCTGACCATTTGCCTTCAGCATCTGTATTTCATTACTATAGCGATTTCCTCCTAGCCGCTCTCCTCCTCCTCCTGCTACTCCTTCTTCTTCTTCTTCTTCTTCTTGTCTTCCTCTTTTTTACTGTTGTATTGTGTCCTGTCGCAGCGTATCGACTGGTGGGGCAGTGAGGTTTGCCAGCAGTACTTTCTTCCTGTTCTTCAGCCAGTTGACCCATTAAACTACATGAGATGAAAATAATGTGAAAGTAATGAAAGTACTTATATATTCATAAGGAACGACATTTTCTTGTTCTTTGATTCCAAATAGCAATAATAAAAAGATAAAACGAAAAACAAGACTATTCGTAAAACATTTAAAATACGACTTATAAAACACTGATCTTAAAAAGAAGCTCTTCATTGTCTCTTAGATGGAAGCATGTTGTTGAAAGGGAAGGTGGGTATGAAGGGGAGGGGGTGTTTTAAGGATGGAGGACTTGTGCGTGGTATCGATGGGTTACGAGTGGCTGTTGGGAAACAAGAAAGAAGAAGTACGTGGGGGTGTCAGTGATGAGAACAGTGGACTAGGGAAACAAGGGGAAAGGAGAAAGGGACACATGTTGAGGAGAGGTGGGGGGTAGCGATCCCTGTTAACATGGAATGGTAGTGGTGAATTTGAAGTTGATGGGACGATTAGTTGTTGGGATGGAGTTCATGATCTGAGATGGGGAGACAGTTCAAATTTCTCTGGCGGATTATGAGGAGGGTGTGTAAATGCAGGGTTGATGGGATGTGTTAGTAGAGGCACGGTAGTATACAAGCATTGAAAAGTGTCTTTGTATTTGCCATTGATGTGTGGGTGTATTCCAGTCACAAGTCCTTACGATAATATTGTCAGAGAAGGAACAGTGCTTGTAGGCCATGTGTGGTATATTGCAGGAATATAAGCTTGGTAGGGATGTGGCTGGATATAGTGTCCAACAGGGTTTGCTGCAGGAAGGCAGGGGCTTGAGGTATGTTACCATGTTGCTGGAAGGTTAAGAGGTAGCTTTCAATTTGGGTATCTGTGGATAATACTAGCAGGCGTTCCAACTGGACCACTAGTTGATGTGGATAAGTTTTTGATGGAGATTGAAAGATATGCGTGAGAATGAGGTACCATGTGGAAGATGGTGAGAACAGCTAGGTGGTCACTTCAAATTGGATCGAAGTCTTCTGCAGTGAGGAGTCCAAGAAAGTTGAGACATGCTAGGAGGATGACTGTTGTAGTGTTGCTCTCTGGACATGTGTGCTGTGGGGAAGAAACAGTGTCATTTTGTGGGGAGTCTTTAAACTGACACCGCCACTGGAGAGATGTAGGGGATCTACTATCATGTTGTGATCATTAGCAATATTATAGGTGGAAAACATATTGTTGTTGTGGGTGAGGAAATCGTAGGTGATGGGATTGTTAGGTCAGATGCAGATAGTAGGAGATGCAGCAGTTTGAGTGTGAATGAAGAGGCTAAGTATGTGATGTTCAGTGGGATTAATGAGTAAGTGTAGAGGATTGATGGTGAAGTTTTTATGGTGGCTGATTGAGACACTACCCATGGCCAAGGAATGAGGCTTATGTATATGATGGAAGATATACAGAGAAGTTCAGATGGAATGATAGGGTTAGAGAAACGTTTCATTAAAAATGGGAGTTTTGGCGTTCTATTGGGACACTGTGTGTTTTAAAAGAGGCTTGTTGGTGGGTAGGGAGCAGATGATGTTGTTCAGTATGCTATACTGCTGTCACACATTGGTACATCCTAGCTAGTGTGTTGCATGGGTGACGAAATGGAGAGGTTCAACCAAGGATGTTGAAGTAGCAGGAAACAAAGTGGACGTGGTTTCAGGATTACGTGGTTTGGTTACTGGAAAATGGAAGAGACAGTAACTGAAATTTGCTGTGGGATGTGTGGTTATTGGAAGGGATGCATATTCTGGTGAACGACTGTGTCGAGTTTGATGATAATTTCGGCAGGGGTAGATGGGTGTTAATGGGGTGAGTACCTTAATCAATAGAATGGACAGGTATAGCTAATTCGGTTTTGATAGGTGGAGGTTTGTCTTTGCATTTTGCTATCATTGCGCGTGTGTCAAGTCGGAGAGGAGGCAAGTTTTGGGAATTTTTTGACTAAGTGAGAAGCTTTACAGTGAAGTCAGGTGGGTGTACTTTTACAAATGAGTGTCGTAGTTATTAAAAAAGCAATTTTGGTAACAGTGGGACTGGGGAAGGGGTTTAAAGGGTTCGACTTTATGACAGCAGTAATAAATCAGTGCTACTACCGTCATCGATGGTGGGGTGCATATTCTGCTAAGATTCACGTAAATGAGGAAAAACGGTAGGATGTGAGTCGTTGTTGATAGCTCGCACGTTTCTAAGGCAGGACTGGAATTCATTTCGAAGACAGGGTTAAACATTGTTTTCATGAGCTTCATCGTGGTGGGCTGCATCTGTCTGGATGGCGAAGCAGCAAAGAAGGGGGTGAGTGGGGCATGAAGGCCAAACTAATGCATCGGAGTTTGAGGAAGAGGTTTAAGCTGGGATTTGTGGACTCCAAAAAGGACTGAATCTTTTCAAGGTGATGGGAATCTATGGGAAGTTCTTCTTGATTTCAGTAGTGAGAGGTTTGGCATTTAGGAATTATTGGTCAGAGTCTACAACCACGGAAGGAGGTGCACGGGAAGGAGTTGTATGCGTGTGTTCAATAGAATCTGGATATGTTTGGGTTTCCTTGCTTACAGCGCTAGTAGTTGGGTCTCCATTATGTCTCTTCTGAGTCTTTTGGAGATGACCGGAGGTGTGTGGAGTCCGAGAAAATGGGATATGGCGTTGTGTATTTTCTTCCATTTGGCTTGAGTAAGTTCAGCTGATTGTAGAGTGTATTGTGGCTCCTGGCGTTGCCTCTTTAGCTCGGCGTGGTTTTTTTCTCTTCTTAAAAGTAGGTGATAGCCAAAGGATGTTGCAGACGGGGTGGAAGAGGTCGAAGAAAGAGTGCTCCTGTACTATAGGTAGAGCATGGGTGGTATAAATTGTTGCGGCGGTTAAATGTCCACTTTGGGACAAAGAGAGATGGTAACCTATAGTCGATGATGCCTGCCGCAACGGAGCATCACTAACATGGCGGGGACTGAAAGCAGCTACCACCAGGGTGAAGTAGCGATGACGATGGAAGTGGAAGATCGCGACGAAGAAGACGAAACTGGCGGGTAGACGCTGGAGTCGGCGAAACAACTGTGGCGACATGATGGATACGGCGACCAGGATGATGGTTTGCAAAGGAGGTGCCAATGAACACACACGCGTACCAGTTTATGCAGGAAAGTAAGTATAGAACCAGGGAGTAGTCTGGCCAGTAACTCCAATGACTTACGAGGGAAATATCTCCTTTTCTCGTCTCGACATATATGAAAACTGAAGGCCCCTGCCTGAATATACAGGCTGATCTCAGGAAATACTGGAAGGATTTTGTTCAAGTGGAGACTGACTGAAGTCTCATGAATTAATATCCGCCGCTATTGAGGAATCGATCGCATTGCTATCCAGCATGTACAGCCCGCAAAATGCCATACGACAGAAAAGCCTGCAGACAAAACCAACTGAGGTCTGGAGTATGTAGCCACACTTTTCGTGAGTACTGTGTAGTTTTAATGAACCTTACCTTTATAATTTCATTCTTTTTTTGACAACTTTTGTAATTTAATTACTCGTTTGCCATATACAAGGGCAATCAGTAATTCTTACATTAATTGTAATATACCCATATATAACTGCGGTGACAGTCCTCTTTACAGGTGCTCTTATAACACTATACAACATCACAAATACCCTCGAGACATTTTAAGACCGAATCAGTGAGTTTGTGTATGTCCTTCAAATCACCTTCATATCCGTACACTTCACACACGAGTAAATGGTCTATTGTTTGGATTTCACCACACTCACATTCAGAGCTGTCTGACAAGTCCCATTTCATCGATAGTTGCTTGCAACCGCCGACACCTCTTCTTAAGCTGTTTAAAGTGGTCCACAGTTTCATTGGAAGTTTGAGTCCTTGAATCTTCTTGTTGGGGTCGTCAACCAAATTGCAGTTCTTCTGTGCACTTGCACCCCATAGTTCCTTCCAGGCTGCTTTTGAGTTGAAGCCTTGAAGCAATTCGCCGATTTTCCAGAAAGCTGTTCTGCATTGAAGCCTGTTTGTAGTTGTTAGATCTTTGTGGATAGGGAGATCCGGATTGTCTAGGATTTTTTGGTATGTTCTTAGGGCTAGGTGTGATCGCCTGGTTTCAGGGGGCTCCATGTTGGGTAGGACAGAGAGCTAGGCACAGGGTTGTCCTTGAGTGTTCCCGATATTATTCACAGTCTGCCTCAGCTGGACGCCCACTTTATCTGCGTGTGCACTTTTCATCCAGACTGGCGAGCAGTATTCAGCTACGCTGTGGACAAGAGCTAGTGCTGATGTCTTCAAAGTGCTCTCCCCACACCCCCATGTCGTTGCAACCAATTTTGAAAGCATAGGATTGCGGGATTTTAGTTTCTGTTTTGTGTCTTTTAGGTGTACGTTGTATGTTAGAGTGCGATCTAGTTTCACACACAAGTGTTTAGGCTTATTCTCGTGTCTGATCTGCTGTCTATTCATAGAAAGCTGTAATTTCCAATGTCCTTCTCTGTTGCTAAGGTGCATTATTGTGCTGGTTGTTGTGTTGGGGTTTGGGTGTAGGTGTTCCTTGGAGTAATATGTGTTCAGGACTTCCAGGTCTGCATTCATTGTTTTTTTTTTTTCAAGAAACGTTCAGATTATGACTTTGATAAGCAATGGCCAGGACGTCATCGTATGCAAATTTGGGTGATTTGGTTTCTGGCATGTCAGCTATATACAGCTTGAAGAGAATGGGGCCTAGTGCCGAACCCTGTGGTAGAACATTTTTCAGAACCACACTCTTGCTGTTCGTCCCATGAAGTGAGACTTTGTTTTGCCTGCTGTTAACATATTCTTGAGTAGTGTATAAGTCTGTTTGCACTTTATGATTCTACTTACCTTGAAAAATAGCCCTTCGCTCCACACTGTATCGTATGTAATAGTGTATAGTTATATTTTAGTAATAGTAACAGAGCAGTTACCAAATCTGATTAAGTTCAAAGCAGCCAAATACGGAGTACAAAACACTCTGGAGAACTACATAAGCCTATGTTAGCGTATGATTATGTTATTATCGTTATTACAGTTAATGTTTCGATTCATGTTACAATTACTGTTAGTGGTACGATTACTACAACTGCTCCATTACCCTTGGCGATCAACGTGAGGGGACGCTTTCCTTCAGCAAGATGATCTTTGAGAGAATTTCGAGAGGTCGAATAAGGAACCTAGCAGCGCGAGTTCGTGGTCGCGGATCGAAAGAGGAGACGCGTACAGACGGTGGTCGTAAGATGGATTTGAAAGGAATGCTATGGGCCGCACTGGGTATGGAGTGGTGAAGTGATTCGTGGAGCTGTGAAATGGTGGCTTCATGATGTCTATTGATACCACTGTGTACGCTGTCCATTGGACCAATTGCAGCGATTGAAAATGGTGAAACTTGCTGCGCATCGGACAAACCTGAGTGTAACGACTGTTAATAAAGTGGCGAGTTTATCAAAATCTGGTTGTGAATGTTACTCATGAACTGAGCTTAGTGCTTGGAACTGTGTACACTGGTTAAAGGTATTACAAGTGTAATAGGCTCATGGATAGGTTTGCATGTGACTCTGTGGTATAGCCTGGTCATCTGATTCATATGATCAAAACTGTTAGTATTCACAACTTTAAACGTTCCTGTGCAGTGTCGTATGTAACTACAGACACTGAAACTTATTAGTGCAGACTGCCAGTAACAATGTACAATCACGTTTCATTATCAGATGACGGAGTTTAACCTTGTCAATACTCACATGCCAAGTGGCCCTTTACACAATATAAGCCTTCTATGTTGCCAACTAGTACTCCTTAGTAATGTCATAAACTTGGTCTGTTTTAGGGCACTACTCCTCAGGTCCTGTAATTTTCTTACATTCTGTATGAGTGCCTGAAATTTATTTAATCACGTTTTCATCTCTCTAAATTATTAGTAGCCAGTTTTTGAAGTGAGTTTTACGATTGTAGCCGGTTGTATGTCTTCAGAAATGATTGTTATTGAAATTAACTGACGATACATTTGTGTTGGTATTCTTGACGTTATAAATTAAATCCGTCATTTTCTTAACGTCGGTATTTGTTACCCTCAAGTTTTGTCACAAATTTAGGGAGTTTCTAGCGGTTCAAGATGTAGATTGCCTTGGTAATTATTAAATATGTAAATGAAGCACTTTACTTAACACGCCATTTTCCTGTGGTTTCTTAAGGCTATTTATGATTCAGTGTCTTATGAATTTCTTCTCTTTTAAGAGATTATTATTTTAAAATGTCTGAGATTGTTCACGTGAGTGAAATCTGAAAATTTGTTTTCCTTAACATTTCCCTTATCATAAACACATGCTATATCAAACTAAGTTTCCCAGTTGTTTAATAAACTCTCTCTTAAAGACTTTTAACTGTACGTTGCGCTGCCATTGTTACCAATCTGTTCCCCTTCCAAGTCACAGCCCTTGTGCCGGCCTCTTCCTTCACCTTAGTAAAACACATTTCGGTGCTTATCAGATGTACGTGTTCGTGTGAGCCATTTGTCTTGTGAACTGAAGTTGGGAAAATATATTGCAGGAAGGTATTTCATGGGGTTTTCGTGTTCTGACTATTTGGAGAAATTAATCTTTGAAGACAGAATCCCTGTCCAAGCAAACGCTTAATGACAAAAAAGTCGGGAAGTTTTTTTTTCGAATAATTCGCAAGGAAAAGCCAGAGACGTGCCAAGCATTCTTAAGAGTTGACCCGCAGCAACTGTAAGGGAATAATATCTCTGACCGCTAAATAAATAGGAAAGAAGCCTATCGAAGTGTGAAAAGCATGAAATTTTCCTGACTAGACTTTAGACCAAGAGTGACTTGTTGCACAACTGTGATTTTAACTAGTTAGCGGAAAAAACACATGCTCTGACAATACCAACTTTATCAGCGTACGTGACTGTGTGCAGTGAACAGGAAGGTAAACGCCGTGGTTTCCTCAGATCATAAACTGACGCCCCACGTAGAAGAAAGCGCTAGTTCTACAAGAAACCGAGCCGCTTACTGCTAGATTAATTGATCTAAACTGAGTCCCTGAGATCCCTGTGAAGTGCAATAAACAAACTTCACTTTCATTCAGCCAAGTAGGGAGCGGTTTCATTCGTTCTGACGCAAAGTGGGGGTCGTGGAGAAACCAAAGGAGATAATTAGTGCGAATTTGTGACTGTGGTGAAAACTTGACATCAATTATAACTTTAGGATTTGCATGGACTTAGATGTACAAACAGTGTACTTAACGTGGAGTAATTCACGCGTTTCTCTTGTTCATATTCAGTGTTCATTCAATGATTGCAATTACAGACCGCAGAGTTCAAAATCAGTGCAGTAACGGGATGAATATCGGGTAAAGACATCTGGACGACTCGGATTCGTCAGTACAGCTTACAGGTAAGGCAAAGGAATTTGGGAGATCGTTTGTATGCCATGTGCTAGCCACGTTACAAAACGCAGCAAAATCTTCAGCAAAATCATTCACATTTTTTGTTGTGATTCAAATAATAAACTTTGTTTTCAGTGCATACACTGTGAGGTGGGAAAGCTTATTGAGCAGGGTACCAACTTTAACGATGAAGAAGCATTCAGATGCTCGATGAGAAAGTAGGGTGTAGAAGTATCAGACGAGCGAAGTCATAGAAGCCCTTCTTGAGGTAGCAACATCACTGCTAAATCGAAAACAAAGAGCGAAACACACTCGCTTTCTGTGAGAGATTTGCCAGATTATATGACCTTCAAATGTTCAAATGAGTGTAAATCCTGAATCTTTCCAGATGACAAAGTCTTATGAATTTACTTGTAAAAGTGTACACTGGAAAATAAAGTGTCCTGTGATGCCTCTCCTGCTCCAAGTCGGCCCGTTTGACGTCCTACCCCCCTTAAAGCTTATCAATGATGGTTTCGGGAGATTCACCTTGTAAAATGCCTGTCGTCTCTTGCCATGGTGTCAGTAGAACACGAAGTGGTTCCAAAACTGAATTTTGAGAATATTATTGATGAATTTGCTCATCAACAAGCAAGGAAAAGATGTTTCGTGTAATGAGTCCTGAATAAACCGAACCCCAGTGAGTATGGATGTATTTTCTATCATTGAAATCTGAAAAAATTAATACACTTTTGCCAGAAGACTCTGAAAATCAATTCAGTGGAGTATGGCTTCTTTCCTTTCCTAGGATAATGAATAGAGGCTTCTTGTAATTTATTTCGTACGTGTGAGAACGTAAATTGGTGAAACAGTACAATTCCTCCTTTAGAGATTCCTAGAGTTCGTATCCTAACCTGCTCGTAATACATGAATGTCTAATAAAATTGATAAACGACGAGAATGTATATTAAGGAAGAAATCATTTTGAAACCACATCTTACATGGTGTGCTTATGAAGTAATCAAATTTTTAATGTAATAAACCTCGATTTATTTACGTATGGTCTGCTATCGTGCTCACCATCCACCCCATTCGCCTCCCTGTATAATTTCTAAAAGACAGTCAATCCAAGCATTCAAATCATAAATGCTATATTGTGCTGACGTGTTGTATAATAATCACGATTTGTGAATCATCACTTTGTAGTTGTAGCAAGACAATGGCGATATCCATTGCGATAGCCGAAAAGACACGTATTCTAATTTTCTGGACCTGATTGGAAAGTTTGCTACTGGCTCGCCCCGCATAGCATACACAGTGGGCGGGAACAGTAATAAAATATATAATTCTATCCTTGTTTCTGTAAAATCAGTTTTTTTAGGAATAAGTCTGTATTATATTTCAAAAACAAGTAATTGGAAGTAGAATAACTGTTGCCATAAAAGGGACTCATGATCCCCTCATTTTAACTGTCGAGTCTCGTAAGGAACAAGAGACAACACACGTCTTCTAGTCACTATAAAATCAAAAATACATCTTTGCTACATACATTATCTGACAAGCTTGTGTTTCTCCACGTAAGTTTCCGTCTATTCCCCGGTGCCAGGAAGATTAAATGATTTCACGGACTGGGCGCAGTATGTTATACCATATAATTTTTACTATATGTGTGATCAATGCGAGCGTTGTATTAAACAATACTAAGTCTGAACCACCTATTTTGAAACTGACACCGAGCACACACCTCCAGTTTTAATAACACTTCAGGTAATGTCGAGTCACAATTCAAATCTTGTCACTGATTTGCACGAGTTAAATTACGGAACTTCGGAAAGTCAAATAAAAGTGTTCATGTGTAGGACATAAAGCTGTATATGGCTTTTGGTAGCTACAGTGGGAGGGGTAGATACCCTCGATCTTCGCCGGCAAGTTGCCGGCTACGCGCTCGGCGCGTTACAGAGTTAGCGTCTAAGTTTACCGTCTACGGTGCTGCGTCAGCACTAAGAGCCTCCAAGCGCTCTCCCGCATACTAAGTGAGAATTGCGTCGGATCTCTAGCGGAACGCAGGACGACAACAGAGAACAGCCAGAGCCTGTGTTTACAGGACTGTCGAGGTCACAGTCATCAAAGGCACTTCATGCAGCTACTTGAGTCCTAGTTACTCTCGAAAGTTTACACTACGGGAGGTAATAGTACAAAGAGAAGAGTGAAACCATAGTTTCCTTCTCCTCCGGTATTCCAATCAACACAGGAGTGATTTAAAATGTAAATATGGTTACTGTAATCTGCTGATGGGTATTAATAAATGGAGAACGCTACTTTCCACATGCTTAATTATGTGTTTCATGCATTCATTGAACCACACTTTGAAACGGAAACAGCGTGATAATATGAACTCATTTTTGGATATGGATGAATTGATTTCACTCTATACGCATCTCGATTTCTATTTGTGGCAACTCTTCCTTTTGGTCCTCTATTAATTGTCACCCTTCTACAACTTAAAAGTCTTAAAAGTTATCTCATACAATTAGCTTAAATTTTTTATTGTATTTTGCAATATCCATTCATTCATATCTCAATGTAGCCAACGACAACGTTGTTCCAAGCGATGCACTTTTAAAATACGCATACTGAACAAACTTTTTTTAAATGCGAAAAATAAATTTTTTTAGTATTCGTAAATGCAAAAACTGTATGTTTTTATTGAGGGTAGCAAACATACACCAGACGACGAAGAGTTTCCGAAAAAAGAAGTGTATAGAAACGAAGTAAGAGAGCGTATGTAGAGGTGTTCTGGTGGAAGGTGAGAGTACTATGTGAAATATAGTATAGGAATTGCAATATTGGTACGCTATCTTTGAGTCTGGATTGCGGAAAAACATTCTTAGGGTAGGAATCTATGGACAAAAACTCTGATTTTAGCAAGACGACAAATATTCTGATAAATATGGTACGACAGTTAGGCATCAAAGGAGGATTTTCGGTTAAAGTGGAGGAGAGAGTTGAGTTGAGCGAGATGTTGACTACTGGTACATAAGTGACAGTGTACTTGAATTAGTATTAAGAAGTGAGGCAGGAACTCATAGTTCGTTTACTGGAGGTATTGGGGGAAGAGGGTAAACATACAGGTTGTTGATAGATGTATACTACGAGATCTACATCGTGAGGATTTACAGACATTCGGAAATACTGAAAACCAAGACGTATGGATGAAGCTAGTTTCGGGAATCATAGAAATCGAAGAGGTACTTATACATGTTCGCACTGTTAGCTGTCTATTGAGAACGTTTGGGTTGAAGTAGGTGGGTGCTCCATATTAATTAAGCCCAATGGTTTGCCTGAGATATTTTAAGTGACTGTAATTTTGATGGACGATTTAGAGGTCGCGGGCTTCATACGTGTAGCATTGTCTACGACTAGACGACTTTTGTGGTGTAGCGCATTTCGTTTATGGGCCACTACATAGCGTTATGAATAAATTTCAGAGAACAACGTTAAGTAACAGCATATCACCAATTTTATATAACTTATGCGATGTAAACAGTGCATCGCACCACAGGAATATTGTCTGAAGGCATCGATATTGTAGGCTCCATACTGAATTTTCGTTTCGAGTGATATCTCTTGACAATGATGGGTGACAAAAGAAAAAAAATAAGGAGAAATTCGCATGAGTAGATGTTTAGTTCGTGTTACAGCACTCTTCTCGTAAAGGATAGTACGCTCTGTGAAGCAGTTTTGGGACTCATTGCCTTAATTCTTTGTAGTGGGATCATCATGTGAGACCTGTTCGCCGTGCCACGCAAAGAATCGTGTCCATTTCTACGTTCGAGTCAAGGAAGGCAAAAATCTGGAAGATGAGACATATGCTGCGCTTTTCAATGAATATACTGTACGTAAACAAAGCAAATTTGATGAAGTTGTAATTCGGAAAATGTTTTACTTGTTGTATAAAAAATAAAACACCACATATTTAGGATTCACATTTATTTCCTCTATAAAATTGTTCTCAAACGATTGCAGAGAAACTATTGGTTCAAAAGTTAAATTTCAAATTGTAAGTCTCACATAACAGCATGATGATCAGGTGGTTATCTTTTTATTATTGAAAACATTTATTACTACACTTCAAAGCTGAATAACTCACTACACTTTGTTCAAAGAATTAGTAGGACATTAAAAGTGCGAAATCCGATTGATAATCTGAGGGAAGCAGAAACTGAAATTCTGAATTTGTCTTCGCATTTATAAATGCGTACCTCCACATCACTGGGAGATAAATGCTAGGCTAAAAGCCAATGTCAAAAAAAAGTGCCCCACCTTGGATTCGATTCTACAAACTTTCGGTTGCTAGCCACGTGCGCTGCTGCTACGCCTGCACACAAGGTGTAAATTACACTGCGCTTGTTGCGTTCTCGAGGCACTGCTGCTCCTTCGAATTATGGTGGCTGTTGGCTGGGTGGCAATGGCGACCTTTTCACAAATTAATTTTAAGTCACCATAAGCGGACAATTTTTACGATCAAAATCGGATCAAAATCACTACACTAGTTGAGAGACGAGCCTCCATTTACAGATAGATGTGAGAAAGTGACTTCAGTTTGCACATAGAAATATTTGAAAAACCTAAGGACGACCATGACGGTATGTTTCGTTTGATAGAATACAGACGAGTAGAATGGGTAAGTGAAGAAGAGTGCGGAATTGTGTGTTTAATGATTTACTGAAGTGTACCGGAGCTACTCTACGGTGTTCCAGCCTGCTCCCTGTGTTTCATATTCCCAAGGACATTGACCGGTGGCAACAGCTGTCAGAAGACGACATCGGCAGCCGCGACACAGTAAAGAAACCTGCATCACAGATGATTTCAGGAACCCGCCGACGCCTCTGCCTATGCCATTAGCGGTCACTCACGCAAGTAGGCGAGTACTCCGGTGGGGCCAGCCTGCAGCCCATAACCTTAGTCCTGTCAGACATAACAAGACGTTTGTCCTTGAGTGATGAGGTCGCGTTCGAACCATGTTCCCAACTTCTAGAGGCATCAGTTCAACCCTTCACGTCCTTTAGAGAGCAAAATATGACGTTACCGAGTACTTGACTAGATTCTTGATTGAACTCGGATCTTCGTTGCAGTTTATATCTCCGTATATCTTTAAGAATGTATCTACGAATGTAAGCATGTTCCACATATCTTCTTAAATTAGTTGTACGGTTTCAACCAAACTTGGTGCAAATAATCACTTGCTATCTCGAAACTAGCACTGTGGGAGGTAAGAACAATATATCTCTCGAATTGGTGGATTGGAGAGTGAAAAAGAAGTGCAATACACACGTGCAAATACCCAGACTACATTCATCCAGTATTGCAGAATAAAAGCACGTAACGGCTGGAAAAAACCTTTACACTTCAAACCTTTTCTAACTTTCATAGCTTACATGCCTAACGTCAAATCTATAATACATTAAAGCATTTGTGAAGTATCCAGAAGTTTGGAGCTTCATCGATTCGTTGTAGAATCGTAAGTGAGCTGTGTTGCGGCTCGCGTTGGTGCCGTTGGTAGGTTGGCATCGTGTAATAGGGATAGTGGCGTCTCGTTTTCTTCTTGTGTTTACTGGCGCCGCTACATTTGCTGGTGTTGTCTATCCACGAGTTTCAGCAGCAGCGGTTATCGATATCTAGTACGGTGGTACTACCTTTGGAGGGACGTCAAGTGTTTTCCTGCTCTTAGTGTGTCAGGGAGTTCGGTTGGGACAGGGCAGCAGTTAGGTCCGACAGTGTGAGGACATACTGGGGCCGCTGGAGGCAGGAGGGCATTGCCGGAACGAGGAGCTGTGGTTACGAGGGCCACAACCTCAATGTACACCAGACCTAGGACGCTTGAGTTGAGTGAACATTAACCCAGTAGTGAAACGTCCACTATTTTGAGATCACTCCATTTGTTCGCGCATTGCTACTTGCAGGGTCGCTGAGACGGAAAGCAACGAGTGGAGTGTTTGGAGTGTGCAAAATACACTAGCCGTCCTTCACTTCTTATTATTAATCGTTAAATTCCTTGTGTTATTATTGGTGAAGTTTAACCTGTGGTATTTTTCTGCCTTGTGACATCTAACGCCCCAGCTACCTGCCCTAGAGGTTAGCGTATTTTCCCAGAATAGTACCTTTCCTCACCTTGCTGCTGCTGTCCTTTAAGCCGTGTAGTTCGACAGCCTCCTTCATTGTCGTTCGGATATTTTGTTTCTCTTTCACTACTTTTGTCGTAGTGGTTCCTTCTGCTTCTGGATATTCTAAACACCTGATTCTGAAGACGCAGTGCTGTCCGCAAGTTCCGTCTTGCCTGGCTTATTCCATCGTTGTATTGGTTATCAGACGTTAGGTAGATTTCGCTAGAGCGTTGGCCTGCGTTTAAACTGTCACTAGTTCGAGTGGCCATCGGTTAAGTGAATACAACTGTTAGCTGCCTGTCTCAACGTTTACGAAGTTGATCGACTTTCCCAGGTCGATCCTTGGAGCACTGTCTCAGGCCAACTTCTTTCTTGATTTGGTCAGATTGTGATGATTGCTTTTTGTGAAAAAAATTAATTCTTAATTATTACTGTTTGGGCCTTCGGCCTTGTCTTAAGAAATTTTAATTAGACAAAATATCTTAAAAGTGAAATTTTGATGATTGTTGTTCAATCTCGAAGAAGTTTAATTTCTTCTCAAAAATTTGCTATCCAAGACTTCAGCCGTCAAATTGTTTTTTGAGTTATTGCTACTGGTACCTTCAGCCGACAAATAATTTGATTTTCTGGTCAATAAAGCCTTCAGCCGTGAATGCAACTTGCGTAAGAATTTTTTAATTAGACATTGTGCCTTAACAGTCAAATCTGGTAAAATTGTTCCTTCTTGTCAACAGCATTTGCAATTGTTTCCAAAATAATGTGAATGTCATTTTTTTTTTAAATTGAGCAACATACAGTAACTGATTACTGCCCCGTCCACACCGAATCCTGTCTTTCCCTAGGTAGCAAGTCTCAGTAAGTTTACTGTTTACTTACTATCTGAATAAAAATGCTAGGGGGTTAAGAATAACGTGCATCCAATAGTGTTGAGAATGAACTGAGGTGACATGGATATAACTCAGCACCCTCTGGAGCAGTTTGAATCAAATTCGTTAGGTACTTGTACAATACCACTGTGGAAATAATACTTGCCACAATCAGTGTTCGTGGGGTTGTGGATGAAAGGGGGTAATGCAAAAATGTTCAAACTCAACCTTTCGGTATTTATTTCCTGTATTTAGGTAATTTGAAATTCTTCAGAGAGTATGAAGTGCAACTTGTCTCTCATCTGTGCCGTTCAGTGTATCAACCAGGTGGCGAGAATGGGCACTGCAGGGAGATAATTTCCTCAACGTGTTGCAGGAGCGACGTTCAGGCCAGACGGTTTAATAACAGAGATTTAACGTCCTCTCTGGTGTCGTACGGTGTAAAACATAGAGGATCGGACATACACTGATCAGCCAGGACCTATGAGTACCGACCTACTATCGATATGAACCCGTGTAGGCGATAGCAGCGTCACCTGACGAGGAATGACTACAAGTCACACACACGCTCGGTGCATGTACTATCAGTGGACGTGCCGACCTTGTGTAGAATCGGGAAGGCGCTCGATCGACCTGGCACTTACATTTTGGAAGCGGCACGACTTGTCGGGTGTGAGGTGAATGTCTTCAGCACGTGGCAACACCAAGGTGAAACTACATCCGGACGTCGTGGAGTTGGGCGGCCACTCCTTATTACATATGTCGGACGCTACACGCTGGGCCGGCAGGTAAAACAGGACACTCGGCGTACTACGCAGAACTAACATGTGACTTTAATGCTGTACAGAGTACAAGTGTATCTGAACATACAGCGCCGCGAACAAACATGACGGTGTGCCTCCGCAGACGACGACCCGTGCATGTGCCAATATTAAAAACATGCCATCGGCAACTAGGACTTGAACAGGCATATGACGATCGGCACTGAATGTTGGTGCTGTGAAAGAGAGTCGCATTGTCCGATAAATCCCGATACCTTCTTCATCATGCTGATGGAAAGGCCAAAATCTGTTCTCTTCCACAGGAACAGCTTCTTGATACCTGTACTACGTGCCCAAGACAAGCTGGCGGCGGCTTCGTTGTGCTCTGGGGGATACTCACATGGGCATCCATCGGTCCAGTGGAGCTCATGCAAGGAACCATGAGGGCCAAGGAGTATTGGACACTGGTTGCGGACGACGTACACCCCTTCTTGTTGATCATGTTTCCCGGTGGCAGTGGCAGTAGCAGTTTGTAACAAGGTAATGTACCATGTCGAAAGACCTGGAAAGTGAGTGGTTCCAAGAAAATAGTGGAGAGCTCAGTTTGTGCTGGCGCACTACTCGCCAGATCTCCACGCAATCGAACACTTGTGGAAGGTGTTCAACGTGGCGTCAAAGCCCATCGACCCCCCCCCCCCCACCCCCACCCCTCCTCGGAATGTACGGGAATTAGGTTACTTTTGTGTGCAGATGTGGTACTAGCTTCCTCCAACGATCAACCAAGAGCTCGTTGCTTCCTTTCTGTAACGTGTCGCCCCTATTATCCGTGCCGAAGGTGGACATATCGGCTACTGGGTAGGTAGTCATTAAAGTCTAATTGATCATTGTATGTGTATGCAATGCATGTCACATACACATATGTTCAATATCTTCTCCTACGAACCTACATCAGTATCAACCAAACGTGGTGCACGTACTACTTACTACTTCGATTGGGATGAGGGTGATAATAAGGTGATGGCTCGAGAATGGTGAGAGTGGAAGGGAAGGGGGGGGGGGCACGAAGTGAACATAGAGAGGGGCGGTAAGGAGATAGAAGAAGAGGAGAGGAGGAAGAGGAGATAGATAGAGGGGGAGGAAGTAATGGGCAGACAGAGCAGAGGGCGATGGACGACATAGGTGGAAGGGGAATCAAAAGAGAGAGTAGGCAGGGTGATACAGACAGGGAGGGTAGATAGACACATAGAGGGTAGATGGCAGAGAGAAGGTGTAGCTGGAGATGGAAAGAGAGAGAGAGAGAGAGAGAGAGAGAGAGAGAGGAAGAGAGAGAGAGAGAGAGAGACAGAGAGAGATGTGACGGCAAGATGGACTTAGAAAAGATGGAAGATTAAACCAAATTAATAACTGTGCAACGCTAAGTTTCCCAGCTTGTATGTTCGTAAAAACTGTTACATTTATGTGTGTACGTTCGTTCCACATCTCCTCCTATACAACTGGATTGATTTCAGTCTACTTTGGTACACATATCACTTAAATTTAGCAACAAACTGTTCGGGGTAAAAAGCACCTGCGGTGGAAGAGAACAGAGGGTGAAATAGTAGCATAACTATCGAATGACTGAAGGAATGTCAACCAAATGTTATGTGTATATGGTATTATTTGTATAGAAATACAGACAGTGCATGTAATGTACCCCCACTCCCCTCAATCCCAATATCAAAAGATAGGAACAGGAAATGCATAATTTTTGGGCTCTCTAGACTCATTGGTGACAGTCCAGTGACATACTAGATTAGGCCTGTAACCACTCAAGCAATTTCTACCAAAATTGTGATACTTGTAACGTAATATGTGAAAAAAATGACTCCTACAGGAAGACTTCCCTAGTTCCCCTACAGACGTCGGTGAGAATGGAAACGTATGACACAAAAGAGTAACTCACAAACGCCTGCAACAGCTGCAACCGAATTTGGTAACCACGGGCTCTCATTCCGAATATAAATACTATGACCGTAAGAGCCTCTATTACCCTAAGGGTTGGGATGGGGATGAAAAGAGGTGACATACCAAAATGTTTGAAAACGATCTCTAGTTAATTGTTGACTTGTGTTTAAAAATTATGAAGCATAATATGCCCAGTGCATCAAACAGGCAGCGAGAATGGTGGGAGTGGGGAGATAAGATGAAATACTTACACTGTCACAAATGTAAAAAGCATTTATTACATTTTTACGCCTAAAAATGTAAGATAATGTTCAGAATTTTTTGCGTAGTTCTTTCTCAACGGAATTATAAGTTTCCTCAGGCTTTAGATGAAACTGCAAGGCATAACTCGCTAAAGATGCTGAAAAAATATGTGAAGAAATATGTGTGAAAGATGTTAAATATATATATGAAATATATCTATGTGTGACATATGCTTACATAAACAAAGGCTTTGGATAAAAGTTAGTGTAGCTATACACGTCGTTCTTACCAGAACAAAATGGACACATGTACAGGGTAGTTGAGAAATACAAAGGTAGTTATGTAGGTCCATTTATTTTCATAGCTTGTATTAATGATCTTGTGTATAGGACTATAAGTTCGGTGAGGTAATTGTTGCTAGATTCTGTTGACAACAAGAGGGTTGAAACGCCAGAATACTGCAGTGAAATACAGGAAACATACACACAAACTGTGACTGGTGTAAAGACTGGCAGTTGCTCAGCGTAAATAAATAGAGCGTACTTCACGCAAATAAGCAAGGAGATCGACTACTATTCGATTACGCTACTGGTGACAACAACTACAGTATCTTACGTAGAGGTAACCATCAAGAACGAAATTAATTGGCGTGATCACATAAATCGAACCGCAGGAAAAGCAGAGCCAAGTTTATAATCATTGAAAGAAGCTGATAAATTGTCTGCGATCCCTACTGAATCGGTATGTAGCTGATTAGGGAGTCGAATGGTACAGGGACCACAGAAATAAGTGTACTAGAATGGAAATCAATTAACAAAAAATTCAAACTTCCCCACATAGTTAAATACAATTCCAAATCCGTAAGAATACGGATATAACTGTAAACATAATAATAATAATAACAAAAACCCACTGGTCAGTACACGTTGGAGGGCCAAAATGAAACCATGAAATATTTCAAGAACAAAGCAGTTGCTTCCAAACAGTAAGTCAACGGCCGTAGGGCATTTGCAGGTGACGTGGGTCTCGCGGTTGCAAACGAAAATGTTGGGACGGCTCTACAGATCATTGACCAATACTAACTGGCGTCACGAGATAAGCTGAATAAATAGAAATCAGATATTGTGAATATCGGTCCCGGAATATGTAAGCAAAATTCAGGATAGTTAAAGGTCGTCACTCATATAAAAAAAATATGTATCGAGCACAGATCCAACATAAAACATATCGTAGCTGCTAATTGCAAAAAAGTACTGCCAAGAGTAGGAGCAAATGTGCATGTGCACAGCATGAGAAAAATTGACGAATATCAGAAGCCATCTCTGTGAAATAGATATATCGTTGCAAAAATCAACAATGTGACGCAAGTGCTACCCATTCCTCGAGACGTTAAATTGTCTCGCGCGCCTCCAAGAGCGTAGGCAAATAACATGCCATTCAAGCTGATCATGGTAACATACTAGCAGGCCAACGATTTGAATGCATTTGTGGCATCAAGGAAAAAAAGTCGTCAGGTTGAAGTTTTGTGACTTTCATTTACAAATTCTGTAGTCTACATAGTTTAGGACATTTCAGGCGAAACAACACTACGGGTTTTCTGTCTCTTACTGGGGCGTGAACGAATTTCTTTTCGCTGTGCAAATGGCTGTTTGATAGATTTTTCATAGAGCAGAGCACCTATGCACACTACGGAGTCGGCTTTGTCCTGCGTCAGTTTGTCAACAAAAGGGAACACTCTCGTGTTTCTTACTGTGTGAACTGATTCTTTGGAGGAGAGGACAACCATGCACTGGGCTTACTGGGTGGTGGATGGAAAAGCTGCTGCTGCACAACGTTTGTACGAGGGTGAGTCAATTGAAAACCCTAAATTTGTAAAAACAAATCGAAATTTCGCGCCATTATCGTGAAAGATAGTAAGCGTGCTGGAAACAGCGTGCAGAATGGCCTGCAGGTGGGAGCATAGTGCAGATGCACACATACCGTCGCAGTATCAGTATAAAGATGGCACCCCACTTGAGACTTGCGCCAGAGAAGTACAGCGTTCTGTTATTCGGTTTTTGCGTAGTGATGGTGTGAAAACTATTGAAATTCATCGACGAATGAAGGTTCAGTACGGTCATGCGTGTTTGTCACAGCAGCAAGTCTATGAATGGAGTAGGAAGTTCGCATATGGTGTGACTTCAGTGGAAGATGCTCCTCGTCCAGGTCAGGCACAACGAGATGTGACTCCACAGAAAATTGCAGCAGTTGAAGCCATAGTGAAGGAAAACTGCCGAGAGCATTACACTGCAGCATGTTTACAGATTGGTCATGGGTCAGCACAACACATTGTGCATGATGTGCTCCAGTTTCACAAAGTGTCTGCAATATGGGTCCCACGGCAGCCGACTCCTGAAATGAGAGTGATGCTTGTGAAGAACTTCTTCGGCACTTTGAAACGGAAGGTGATGGCATTCTTGCAAGAACAGTTACTGGGGACGAAACCTGGGTTCACTTTCACCAACCAGTAACGAAGAGAGCGAGCAAGGAATGGCGGCATTCCTCATCACGAAAAGCAAAGACGTTTCGACCAGAACCATCAGGAGGACCGGTTATTTTGACTCTCTTTTGGGACGAAAAAGGCGTCATTTAGGAGCATAACATGCCTAGAGCGACCACTGGCACCAGTGCATCATACATAGATCTCTTAAAAATCCACAGGTCTCTATGAGAGACAGGTTCACTTGAGGTACAGTCTCCACTGACACGTTCTCGTAATGGATATGTGGTTTGAAGGACTACTTCGAAACGCGGTGTATTCATTTTGTGTTACAGGTAAGACGGCCTGACGGCCTTGGTCGTGAACGCACAGTTCGTACATCTGGGCTTGAACAGGAGGCGTTAGCACTGCTGAAACACATATCCCTAACAAGGTCGCAGCGTGTTGCACGGGAAATGAATGTAAGCCAGTCCATGATTTGGCGTGTGTGGCACAAAGATTATTTCAACTCCTGCCGTCTTCTGAGGATTTACGCCCTTAACCCAGACGATTTGCCACGTCGAATTGAATTCTACCAGCTGTTTCTGAAAAGAAGTACCATTCAACGGGACTTTCCCAACCATGTACTTTTTACGGATGAGGCAATTTTTACGGAACAAGGGATGTTCAACAGCCACAATCAACACGTGTGGGCCCGCGAAACTGCGCATGCGTCTTCCTTCGTGGTCACCAAGCTCGCTTCGCTGTCAACATTTGGGCCAGTTTGGGAGGCGATAATCTGGTCTGACCAGACGAGTTCCCCCCGGCTATTGAATGCAAACAGATAGTCAATATTTTTACGAGTTACTTTGCCAGAATTGTTCTCTCAGGGAAATTGATACCAACACGATGGTGCGCCTGCGCATTTCGCATATGCCCTGCTAGTGCATTTGGATAAAACATTCGGTGAGATCTGCATGGACGCGGTGGGCGGGTGGCATGAGCAGCACGTTCCCCAGACGTGACGATCATTGAGTTTTAACTCTGAATCTGTTGTCTGCGGAACAATCATTGAGACTGCTGAAGAGCTGATAGCTCGCGTTATGTCAGCTTCTGATACAATTTTCGGTTTGACAGGAGCCTTTCAAAGAGTGCGACAGTCAGTCCTGCGTCGCTGCAAGGCTTGCGTTGAAGCAGGAGGGCATAATTTCGAGCACGTTTTGTAACTTTTTTCAAATTAAGGTTGTAAAACTTCACCCCAACTTCTCATTTTCCTTGATGCCAAAAAATGCAATGAATATGTTGCCCTGCAGACCTGCTACCATGGCAGCTCCAATGGCATGTTGTGCCTCTTGACGGCGACGACGCTGTTCATCGATGCCGAGCGCTGAATTCTAAGGGATACAAACATGGGTTACTGCGTAAAATATTCGTGTTGCGACCCACTGCACCAGTCCTCTCATTCTCTAAATTCATTTCAGATTGTGTAGCAATTCCCAGCAACGTGTATAACATTTTACGGTAGTTCATGAACATTAATTTGGAAGTGTGAGCAGGGCATAATTCTAATTGTATAATAAATTTTGATGAGCGTTGTGTCAAACATAGCAGCTGTGGAATTAATCCTCAGTATCGTTTAGAAACTACATTCTCGTTACTGGAAAAAGACATTTTACTGTAGTTCATGAACATTAATTTGGAAGTGTGAGCAGGGCATAATTCTAATGGTATAATAAATTTTGATGAGCGTTCTGTCAAACATAGCAGCTGTGGAATTAATCCTCAGTATCGTTGAAAAATTACGTTCTCGTTACTGGAAGAAGACCCGCTAATGTTTGTAACGATTCGCAGAGCCAAATCGTTAGCGTAACCACAACTGGGTGAGATCTTCTGCAGGGACACAATTTTAGAACAGGCATGGTGACAAAACAGTATATGGCGACGTGTCTCTAGTGTGTACATACCCAGTAGCAAAAAAAAAAAAAAAAAAAAAAAAAAATCTAATGGCTCTGAGCACTATGGGACTTTACTTCTGAGGTCATCAGTCCCTTGAACTTAGAAATAGTTAAACCTAACTAACATAAGGACATCACACACATCCATGCCCGAAGCAGGATTCGAACCTGCGCCGTAGCGGTCGCGCGGTTCCAGACTGTAGCGCCTAGAGCCGCTCGGCCACTCGGGCCGGCACCCAGTTGCAGATCACACATGAATTGTTTGGGTGTTACGACACCCTAATATTTTTTTGATGTTGCACCCCTAGCATGACCCATCACGAAATTACGACGAGACATCAAGAGAAAGTAAAGATGATTTAATCGTGATTTATTTTCAAAGAATATTCTTAAGAATCTATTTTATTTACTACCGATTCATCAAGAACATTAACACATTTAATTACACTATGTAAGCATGGAAGTAGTTGGCAGGGAGTAACTGACGAAATCATAACCAATTTCCTTTTAACAAATGGGAATTTTATTCACTTTGATAGTGCCTAAAAGCATTTTCAAAAGAAACAGATTTAAGATTATAGTCAGAAAGCATCCTGTAAATATCAAAGTTATAATTTATTTAGAGGCAGAAAGAAACAAGTTCTGACTGTATGAGCTTTCGGGTAGAAAACCTTGCCGCTCCCTGTTGACATGTCCTTAGTTATGACCGCTCACAACAGCCTCTGAAAAACTACACTGGTGCAAACCTGCAACACACCAGATAACTTGAAACTAAGAGTTTTAACAATTTACACAAGCCCACAAATTATGGACCCCCCCCCCCCCCCCCCATCTCCACGCGTACGAGGGATTGAAATGGTACAAAACACTACCAATTAAAATATCAACCTTGCCACCGAAGGTGCAACTTGATTTTAACTTCTAAGAAAAGTCTTACGATGAAATGGTGGCAACTTTATATACTAAAATGATCATTTAAATAAAAGCTCATGAAATTTTACCTTATATAAAATTCTATAAGATTGATCAAACAATAGTTAACATGCTCTACAGTACACAGATACCGCCTCTCAAGATCATAGGTAATAATATCAAAGTTTCCAAAGATGAAAACATATTTCAGGTACTAGGCCGTTACACTCCAAGCAATAAATTCATTAACACACTAGATCCAACAAACATGACAGCGACAGCTACTAACGTACGGTTGATTGATAGGGAGATTACCGAACAACCCGAACCGCAGCTTGCTCTAACCGGCCCCTACTCCTCAAGGGAAAAACGGACCATCCAGTTTATAAACAACCTCCTTCCCGCAGGTAGGCAAACGGAGAACAGTGGTGGGACGCTCCAAAGCAAAACGGCTGGTGACCTCACCAAGAAAACAAGTAGAATATAGCAAGAGTTAAATCCAGCAAGATATCACCAACCACTTAACTTCTAATAAACTGCGATTCCTCGAGAAGACCTGTTGCAGCACGCCCAAATCGCCACTTCAACGGACGCAGGAAGGTGCGCCGATCTCCCGTCTCACGGCGTCGCAGCTCGCACCGGCCAGACCGTGTCGTGGGTTGACTCCTGTTGCTTTCGTGTCGACCGCGAAGTCACTACCCCTCGCTATACGCCGCGGCCGACTGGTCAGAAGGTGGTGACCTCACATGCGCCGACGCTCAAGACAGACAAGTCATCTTGTGTCTCAGTGCGCGACTGACCAACCGATAGATCCAACCGCCGGTGGTCATTGCCTGAGCAAACTCGAGCACACTGGCGGCCTAACGCACAGACTTAGGTGCAGGAACTATGCCCCGACCGGGCTGAGTGGAAAGACTCTCATTTTGCCGGCTTTAAAGGTAGATCCAAACGACAGACATACCAGCACTCCGAACGACAGACAGACTGCCTAACAAATGTGGACGAGAGACAGACTAGCAAGCAGGGGACGAGAGACTGACCCATACTGACCGACTGGCGAGCTCGTAGCGCCCCTTAAATTGACATGAACAGGGAACCTTTCCCCTTTCCCATCAGAGAGAGAAACCAAAGCTGCGATTGCCATCGCCAGAAACGGAAGGAAACTGCTTCACATGACGCGCTGCGGCGCACTCTTCAAAACAGAAGTTTTTACCATGACTCAGGGGTTTATCGACATTAGTTTTCCCGAACACCATTCATGAGTGGAACAGTTAAAAGAGAATGAGGTAATGATGACAGAAGTATGTTAAGCAATGCATCGAAAGGTGGCTCGAAGAGTACAGAAATAGATGCGGATCGAGTCAAGTTTGCGCCCCACTGACTGTGGACGCACTGGTGCGAGCTTTCTGCGGGTGCGGACTCGTTGAGAAGCCTGGTGGATGTGAGTGGGCCTCAAGAGCGGCGCTGTTGCAGGCCGGGCAGGATACGCCGTAATGAGCGCCGCGCCGGGCCGGGCCGTGCCGCCATGTGAGCCGCGGCGGCCGCGCAGCCCTCAAAGCAGATTACAAAGCCGACCCGCCCCCGCTCTCACTCGCGCCCTTTGAAGTGAATCCGCCCGCCGGTGACCGCGCCCTCTCCTCTCCGCTCCTCGTCACTCCTTGCCGAGCATTCTACCACCCCCCCCCCCTCTCCCCTGCCCCACCGCAATTGCGTGTCCCCCACCCGCGCACCCAGCGCCTCACCCTGACCGGCCTGAGCCGAGCTGGCGTGGGCGCGACGCTACGAGAGGTCTCGAGAGCGGCGGCTCTTTGTTTGCGCCGTAATGAAGCGTTCTCGGCGGGCTCGGAACGTGTCCAACTCGCCGCGCCGGCTTACCTCGCCCCTCCGGCCTCTTACGCACGCCTCACTCCCATTGTCGCAATGCGAACGACTGTCGCCGTCTACGGGCGCGCCAGAGGCGTACGATCTTCTTGTGGGCGGCGAATTTCTCTAGTGACGGTTACGTTCTTCACCCACTAACGCCTCTTTCAGCGCCTATACGGCGTAACAGGCTTCACTCGGGCCCTTAATGGATGCTATATTTATCTCAGTACTCCTACGTAGTAATTTTCAGACGCCGTTCGTGCAGAATTATACGAGTGTGCCATGATATGGCGGCCTATAGCCTTTTGACTGAAGACGTAGTGATAGCAACTACAGTAAATACCGTACATTAATTTTACTTATATATTTAATATAAAATTATTTAAATTTGGTAATTATTACCAAAATCATTCTGAGGAATACAACAAAATTTTAAAAAAATGTGGTGTCTACGGCAACCGAACCCTAATCGACGAAATATCACTCTGTTCTTTCGACCGCTCACCCGTTGTGGACCTGGGTGACAATCTGAGCAGTTCTCTTAGATGATGCTGTAATTTACCGTCTAGTAAGGTCATCCGAAGACCAGTATCAGTTGCAAAGCGATTTAGAAAAGATTGCTGTATGGTGTGTCAGGTGGCAGTTGACGCTAAATAACGAAAAGTGTGAGATGATCCACATGAGTTCCAAAAGAAATCCGTTGGAATTCGATTACTCGATAAATAGTACAATTCTCAAGGTTGTCAATTCAACTAAGTACGTGGCTGTTAAAAGTACGAACAACTTTAGTTGGAAGGACCACATAGATAATATTGTCGGGAAGGCGAGCCAAAGGTTGCGTTTCATTGGCAGGACACTTAGAAGATGCAACAAGTCCACTAAAGAGACAGCTTACACTACACTTGTTCGTCCTCTGTTAGAAAATTGCTGCGCGGTGTGGGATCCTTACCAGGTGGGATTGACGGAGGACATAGAAAGGGTGCAAAAAAGGGCAGCTCGTTTTGTATTATCACGTTATAGGGGAGAGAGTGTGGCAGATATGATACACGAGTTGGGATGGAAGTCATTACAGCATAGACGTTTTTCGTCGCGGCGAGACCTTTTTACGAAATTTCAGTCACCAACTTTCTCTCCCGAATGCGAAAATATTTTGTTGAGCCCAACCTACATAGGTAGGAATGATCATCAAAATAAAATAAGAGAAATCAGAGCTCGAACAGAAAGGTTTAGGTGTTCGTCTTTTCCGCTCGCTGTTCGGGGGTGGAATAGTAGAGAGATAGTATGATTGTGGTTCGATGAACCCTCTGCCAAGCACTTAAATGTGAATTGCAGTGTAGTCATGTAGATGTGAAACGTGACAAAAAAAGGTTCAAATGGCTCTGAGGACTATGGGACTTAACTTCTGAGGTCATCAGTACCCTAGAACTTAGAACTACTTAAACCTAACTAACCTAAGGACATCAATGCCCGAGGCAGGATTCGAACCTGCAACCGTAGCAGTCGCGCGGTTCTAGACTGTAGCGCATAGAACTGCTCGGCCACTCCGGCCGGCGGAGACCTGACAAAGGTGCTATACAATTCCCTCACACTATAGGTTTGCACAATATACTACACTCAGTTCAAAGAAAATTACTGACCATTTAAATACAGCAATGTGTGCAAATCGTTGACTCCACGCTAAATGTTTGTTCAAAATATGATATGCCGTTTCTAAAACCACCTTGATTGCTGTTGTATTTTCTTTGGTATTATCTTGGAAAATATTTTATCTGCAACTGGTTCCAAAGAAATGTCTGTATTGTGAATTTTAAAATTTTCTCTGCGAATTGATTGTTCAAAGGAATTTCGGGCTTGTACGCGGTTGTCGTTCACTTCATCACACGTTTCGACAGGCTCTCCATGTTCAGGAGAGCCTGTGTTGTTAACATTTTATAATATTGCCTCTTTTACGTAGTGGATGCATCACGCCACCTTATGAAATCCAGGGAGTTTTTCTGTTTTCTAGGTTTTCTCAGAGATTAGTTCTAGGTAATTTTCATTTCATTTCTAGTAGAGACTATTTCAAAAGCTCTGCTACAAAGGATTCTCCCCACTAGCTTTAGAGGGTTTTAATAACTTCTCCAGTTTCTTTGATAGTAGACTGTAACTCTTCTTCTAGATTTTCAAAAGCTTATCAGTATTCGAGCTTATGAATTGGTTCTGGACATGTAAAAAGCTGATTAAAATATTTTGCATCTCTTCCGAAATTTTAATGTTATGTATATAGGTGAGCCTCGTCCCTCATTCCTATTTGTTACATTTTTAAGTCTCACTTTCTCTTATGCAGATTTAATAGAAAATGGCCTCATAGGCAGACAATCTAAAGAAAAAACTTTCATACTAAATTACCTCATATACTGGCTTGTTTGATCGCCATCTAGCCTTTCCACTTATAACGGTAGTAATCATAACTAAATGGAATACATTACTTTTATGTACATAAGCTGAAATGCTATTTTTTAAATTTTGTAGTTAATTAACACCTGAGAAATAAAGTAAAATACACTAAAAGATTTGTATCAATGAGAATCGAACCTGGGTCCAAGTATTACCCACCCTCACCGTATGCACTCAGACCCGTCTTGACAACTTTTCTTTAAAAGGGCGTCTTACTACACTCCTGGAAATTGAAATAAGAACACTGTAAATTCATTGTCCCAGGAAGGGTAAACTTTATTGACACATTCCTAGGGTCAGATACATCACATGATCACACTGACAGAACCACAGGCACATAGACACAGGCTACAGAGCATGCACAATGTCGGCACTAGTACAGTGTATATCCACCTTTCGCAGCAATGCAGGCTGCTACTCTCTCATGGAGACGATCACAGAGATGCTGGATGTAGTCCTGTGGAACGGCTTGCCATGCCATTTCCACCTGGCGCCTCAGTTGGACCAGCGTTCCTGCTGGACGTGCAGACCGCGTGAGACGACGCTTCATCCAGTCCAAAACATGCTCAATGGGGGACAGATCCGGAGATCTTGCTGGCCAGGGTAGTTGACTTACACCTTCTAGAGCACGTTGGGTGGCACGGGATACATGCGGACGTGCATTGTCCTGTTGGAACAGCAAGTTCCCTTCCGGTCTAGGAATGGTAGAACGATGGGTTCGACGACGGATTGGATGTACCGTGCACTATTCGGTGTCCCCTCGACGATCACCAGAGGTGTACGGCCAGTGTAGGAGATCGCTCCCCACACCATGATGCCGGGTGTTGGCCCTGTGTGTCTCGGTCGTATGCAGTCCTGATTGTGGCGCTCACCTGCACGGCGCCAAATACGCATACGACCATCATTGGCACCAAGGCAGAAGCGACTCTCATCGCTGAAGACGAGACGTCTCCATTCGTCCCTCCATTCACGCCTGTCGCGACACCACTAGAGGCGGGCTGTACGATGTTGGGGCGTGAGCGGAAGACGGCCTAACGGTGTGCGGGACCGTAGCCCAGCTCCATGGAGACGGTTGCGACTGGTCCTCGCCGATATCCCAGGAGCAACAGTGTCCCTAATTTTCTGGGAAGTGGCGGTTCGGTCCCCTACGGCACTGCGTAGGATCCTACGGTCTTGGCGTGCATCCGTGCGTCGCTGTGGTCCGGTCCCAGGTCGACGGGCACGTGCACCTTCCGCCGACCACTGGCGACAACATCGATGTACTGTGGAGACCTCACGCCCCACGTGTTGAGCAATTCGGCGTTACGTCCACCCGGCCTCCCGCATGCCCACTATACGCCCTCGCTCAAAGTCCGTCAACTGCACATACGGTTCACGTCCACGCTGTTGCGGCATGCTACCAGTGTTAAAGACTGCGATGGAGCTCCGTATGCCACGGCAAACTGGCTGACACTGACGGCGGCGGTGCACAAATGCTGCGCAGCTAGCGCCATTCGACGGCCAACACCGCGGCTCCTGGTGTGTCCGCTGTGCCGTGCATGTGATCATTGCTTGTACAGCCCTCTCGCAGTGTCCGGAGCAAGTATGGTGGGTCTGACACACCGGTGTCAATGTGTTCTTTTTTCCATTTCCAGGAGTGTATATGACTGCACAATGTGCTACAACCAATCGCTAAGGAAAATACTTATTTGGTGCTGTAAATTACGCAGCACGCAGCATGCAGTGCCAGAAGGGATGTCTTCACTATAGAACATGTGTAGTAGAAGTCCACTGTGTAGCTTCCCTGAGTTGACCGTGGTGTGGCTGGTCGTCAATTCAGCAGTCGAGGTTGGTTTCTGGTCATCACAGAAATTTCAGAACAAAAACATATTTTCTTCTGCTTTATTTAAATACCGGAATGCATTTGAAGATAAATGACGTAATTGTAATGCAATATCCGACTCACATTAGTAGTGGAGCAAATAGAGCGTCATCCCACTCCCCATTCGCGCCAAATTTATTCAAAATATCGCAGCGAAGACGGCGGCCATAGACTGGCAATGTCACACTGACGCCTTGGAGGTAAGTTACAGTTTTAGCTACCTCCATTAACCTAACTCGTCTCCTCCCTTCCCATCTGTAAATTGGTGGGGACTATGCGCCGTACTGGTTGATGGATATTGTTTATTTAAACAATTTGAGTTCTCATAAACAGTATTTCCATCCAGTGCGTTAACTTCGAAGTCCGCAGTCCAACTAATTCCCACCTCCACCAGAAGGCGCTGTTTTCTCTCCCCCCTCCCCATTCATGAAGTAATCGAAGATGGCGATCCATAGAATAATTGAGAGAAATTCGCTCAGTCTGTGCTGAGCTTCCCAAGAGAACGGACATAATTGTTTCCTGTGTATTGTGTGATCAATGGACGAGATGTGTGTATAGGAGTTGTTTAATGGTTATATTAGCCGTAATCATGCAGCTGAGGGCTGTGTTCATAGCCAGCTACAGCTTGGAAAGCAATGATGATTGATGAATGTATGAAGAATACCAATATGCTTAATCAAATAATGAAGATGCAATAGGATGGAGCTAAGTTACAATTCACAAATCATACTGATAAATGCATCAGCTGCAACTGTAGATCATTCGATAAAAGTGCAGTCAGTCTTCCGATGCACAAGAGACAAAGTGTTCACCGGCTCCGACATGTGCACTCTCTGTTCCAAAGACTCCGCACCTGCTGGAAGAGACCACACGCAGGGAACACAGCAATGGCATACGGTAGAAGCAGAGAGACGGCTAAGCACTTCCTGTCTTGTTGTAAATACCTGCAGCCTCCTACCTCACCTGTGGAGTAGAGACATCCTGTGTCATTGAACGTGAACTACATCTGGTGTTTAGGCAATGCGTGGAATATTGTCACATACATAACTTGAAGATGTCAAAGTAACTAAATGTACCACTGCACAAAGTGAGAGATTAAGAGAGAGAGAGAGATAGATAGAGAGAGAGAGAGAGAGAGAGAGAGAGAGAGAGAGAGAGAGAGAGAGAGTGGGCTTTTGTGGGAATTAATGTATCCATTTGATTTTCTTTCAACGCAAGTTGCTTCAGGCGTTACAAAATCCAATTGAATGTGTCTCTAAATACTTTCAAAAAGATCGCTCCGCAGTAGTTTGCTTCAATTCCACGATGTGTACCATCACACTAGAACACAGATTTTGAAAAGGTCACAGCATTCCCTCTTCCTCCACAGTTCTGGAATATTTTCGTGCAATAAAAAATTAGGCAAGGTGTTTAATGCCTCAGTATCTTTGCAAATGTTGCTTTAAACAGTTTGTTTCAAACACACTTGCACACAAAACACTGCACTGTCTTCCCGAGTGCCTGTGGAACGGAAATACATTATGGCAAGTACATCACGCTGGAATATTATTTATAAATTTAAACTAAAATAAATGGGAGCTAAACTCTGAAGACAATAGTACAAAAAATACTGTGAAATATACTATCACAGTAGATTGCTACATGAGGCACGGTATTACCTTGGGACCTACAAAGCGGTGGCTCGTCCATCAGCGGCCCCAACTCGCCCATACAGTGAAGTGGCGATCAGAGGCAGGGGCACTCTCGAACACGAAAAATGGATCAGGAGAACAGACTGATATTTCCAGAACCCCACAAGCAAATGCACGCGAAGACCATGGCAGGCAGAAAAGTACCCACCTGTCGTGCATGCTCAGACCAACTTTCATCAGTAGGTGGTGTGGAATGTTGCACTCCTATTAGCTGCTGAAAATATGCTCCAGACTGTCCGTTAAAGATTCTTTCTGAGTAGTTCCCACAAAACCTGTGCTTCTATATAAACCCCACCCTCTCCACTACTGGTCTCATTCTGCCAACGTCAGCTCTCAGTGTGGATGTACTTTCAGTAGAGGAAAGTGACGAGTTCGGCGACATCAAACACCATCAGCATCAGCGTCAAACGACGTAAAATTGTAGAAGAAGAAGAAGATGAACTGCCACTTAAGCAAATAATTGGTTTTTGTAAATATAAGGTTAAGGTGTCGAAATCTGGAGCAAAAATTTAATGTATTATAGAATTCTCTTTGGTAATTAATTTTCTTTTCCTTGCTTTCACAGTGCAACTCCAGGATTTTATCCTGACTGATGTGGGTGCACAGGACGAGGCAGAGGAGGAGGCTCGACCACATCAAACTCTCCCTGCATAAATCCAGCTTACTGTGTAGAGCATACAACTAGTGCTGCCACCAAGCTAAGTCATTAATTATTTTTGTCATTCAAACACTTACCTATAGAATATTCCCTGACAAGGTCAACTCATACTTAACCTGTTCATTTATTATCCACTATATACAAGCCCAAAGCAGTCTGACTGCTATTCGTTGCCAGCATAACTTCCAATAATTAGCACAAAAGAATGGCCCTGAGTTGCAAGTAATCCAAACAACAGTAAACTCCAAAGATATGAAATTAAAGAAATATGAAATTACCTCCAACTCCGTTAATTGCCTAAACTCATTTTAGCCACGTATCCCGATAATAGAAACTACAATTTTTTATTTTATAATTCAATTACCTGACATAAAATCTTTATAATACGAACTACAGCAATTGCAGCAAGCTCCTAGTACAGCCAGCTAAATAAAATTGTCCTAACTATCATTGACTGTAACTGCTCCGAGGCATTTGGTTAGCAAAAGATAGATTTTGTTGAAGAGCAGACAATGTGCTCAGCAAGATTTAAGTTATTCATGTGACATCCAGTTCAAAAAGTTATACAGTTGTCAATAATACCACTGCCCAAAAATTATCCGCTAACTGCTTGTCTGTCCAACCACAGAATTTCTTGCCGAGGGCGCAGAGCGCAGTCAGCGATGTTAACACAGTCTACAGCGCTGCCAACATACAAACAAACCACCTACAGAGCCCCCATCCTCCCCTCAACGTTTTTATAAAGTGTTTTGTGCAGAGGTAAAGAATGTGTTGTTAAAATTTTTATATTAACTATATTAAATAGATCAGATGCACACAAACGTTAAGTATTACACTGTTGCCCAATAGGCCCTAAAGACAGTCCTAATAATTCATCAGAATGGAAATCTACTCCGGTTTTGTGCACAGAATCTGAGCAGTATATGAAAATGCACAAGTAAGCAGTTGACAACCCTGCAGTCTTGTCCTCCCCATGAAAACACAGTGCTGACTCTTGACATGAAAATTTCAGGTGGTATCATAAGATTGGTAATGGGTCACAACAGAGCACATCCTTAGCAGTATCAGTCGAAGTCTTGAAGAATATTGGTAGAATTGGTGGGACACCACAGAGCAGACCCACCACAGCCTTAGTAGAGTTTATGATTGTAGTGGGACACCAAAGGTGCAGACCCACTGCAGTACTTGTAGACATGGGCAGCAGCCATCTGTTGCGACTGTGCGGGTGCACATTCACAACTGAGGAATCTTGAGGACAATATAGCAACTCAAGGAAGCACCACTGTGTAGTCAGTATTGATGTATATTAGAAGCCCATGGGCCACCACCTGTGCACTCACAAACAATTTTTTTTGTAATGTCCTTCCAATTAACAACGATTTTAACCAGTCCCTTGCTGAATTATCGACACATGTGCAAACACTACCACAGTCATATTATCTCTGAAATCTGATGCATCTAGTATGACCAACAGGCAAGAGCGTGCAGTAAAATGAATCTCCACTACCTACGTAACTTCAAGAACTGGTGTCTATACAACTACCGTACTACAGCATGAGAATACAATTACAATCTAAATAAAATGTCATTATAGTAAATATAATGATAATACAACTAACATTTGTAGTAATACAAGTTCTATAAACAGAATAGAAATAAGCATATAAGTGAGTAATATAATAATGTCTGAACATCTTCCTAATGTAAAGAACATGGTACAAAAACAGAGATTAGGTTTGAGGATAGCACTATTCCTCATCACAGTGAATGCCGCTTAATATTAGAAGGAAAAAATATTCCATCAAATTTACCTTATCAGGTAAACACAAAGAGATAGGAAGAACACAGAGACAAATGGTTCAATCGGCTCTGAGCACTATGGGACTTAACTTCTGAGATCATTAGTCTCCTAGAACTTAGAACTACTTAAACCTAACCAACCTAAGGACATCACACACATCCATGCCCGAGGCAGGATTCGAACCTGCGACCGTAGTGGTCGCGCGGTTCCAGATTATAGCGCCTAGAACCGCTCGGAGACTGAGGCCGGCAACACAGAGACACAAGGGTACACATAAACATATCGCAATAACACAAAGAAAAGGACAGGATCTGTTTTCAAGTGTAAATATGTGAAAAGTGTAGCATTTGATACTGCAGTACTTGTGGTGTGCAGTTTATACCTAATATACTTCATGGGCACACCTCCTTTACTTTCCACTAAAACTACATCATGTAGCCAAAACTTTATTTCATTCTCATAGACCTCTCTTATACATTTCTTTCTACTAAAATCCTACGTAAGCATGCTATCTGTATATATACTTTCAGCATGTGTGCATTTGTGATCATCAGAACTATGCAAAACGCCAGCACAAGGAGCAATATCTATAATATCTCGGATATGTAACGTAATTATTCTATGTCACATCTTGACACTAAATTGGTGCATCGCTAAATTTATTCTACCAAAAACATTAAATATTTCTTGAAGAGTAAATTATCTATGTAGTTCCTGTTACTAGCCCCTTCCCTCCTTATTGTTCTTTCCTTTCCAAGTGCTCTTTCCTTGAGAGTGTGGATCATATTTTATTATTTAATGGATCTGTTGACAAAAAGTGTTCACATTAGCATATGTATTGAATTTTATTTTATAAAATCAATGCAGCATTGCAGCTAGAAACCAGATATCAAATAAAATAAGCAAATATGTACAAAGCAAACCATAAAACATCATTCAGTAGCCTCTTGGCATTTCATAAGTCAGTAGAAATTCTCTAAACTATAGTAAAGAGACCCTTGTCATAATCAGGTGTGTAAACATAAGAATGTTTCTCATCAATTAATAAGCATTTCAATTAGTAGCATGAAGTACTAACTCCAAAGTGTAATCATATGTTTACAAGAAAGGTCTCCCATCTGCGTTGACTCGGTGCAGTTCCTAATCTGCGGCTGACGATTCCTTAGTGCCGCCAAGGCTGACTACCAGGCATTGCTCAGATGACACCCCGTGTCTCTGTTTATTAGGTCACTGCTTATACGTATTTCGATGATGCTGTATGCTTACAGATAATACACATTTTAGACTCCAGTCTTTCCAACACCATCATCTTGTCAGTTGAACATATTTCCTGCCAGAAACAACAAAAATACTAACTTGCACCTCTGCCTTTTTCCCCGTTAGCTTGTAGCCGAAGGGTAGTGTTTGAGTGTGTCTGTACCGGTTTCAAATGCTATCGCAAATTTTTTTCCCAACGGGATAACTCTAGTTGTATGGTATCGCCAACTTTTGAGTTGCATGGCATCATTGTGTAGCGCTAAGCATATAGTTGCTTAATTAGTCCGAATCTTTGCGATTAATTCCGTGATCAGGATCGAAGTTTGCGTCAGTTTCCTGACCAAAATAAATAAAATTCACTAACCAAACCTTCCTCTCCTGCATATGGAGAGTGTTGGGGTAGAGGGGGAGGGGGTGGTGAAATTAGACTTTCCATCCAGTACAATCAGGGTTTTAGTTGCAGACAGGGCATCACCACTTTTAATTTACCATCAATTCCAAGCACCTCTGATGATATAATTGTGTTAGGAGGGTGCAACTGCGCTTTCTGTCCAAGAGGACCGGGTTCGAGTCCCAGAAATGGCACCATCATTTCTAATTTTCCGTCGATTCCAAGCGCCACGGTTCGAGTCCCGGATATGGTACGATTAAGTTTAATCTCCAGCCGATTTCTAGCTGAGGGGTGGGATGGGACGTAAACACAGCACTGGGACAAACCAATTCCCACCAAAATTTAAAATTATAGCAAAATTCGTAATTCCCGACAAAAGCGTAGGTTGGCGAAGGGGTAATGTGACGGGGGAGGGGTCTGCGGCAAACATGTAGGCTGAGAAAAACACATGACGTCATCTGGGGGGTTGGGGTGTGAGTGATTAATTAATCAATTTAATTAATTTTCATATCAATTTGATATCAAAACTGCAGTTGTAACCCCACTACCCTGCTACTGACGTCCTATTAATCTCTCCATAAGAAACACATCCGAATCTGAGCTTTTCTGCAAACCAGGAATTTCTGCACCTTTACTATCCTTCAAGATATAATTTCTAGGCTTCGTTCTTTGCACCCTTGAAACCGTAAATATCTCTGTGGATCAGTTTGGCAGGTATTATTTGTCAAATTCTGCCTTGTGTTTTAATATAATTACCACATCACCTACATTAAATTTCCGCTTGCATGGATCTAGCATTTTATTGTAGTATTACACCGTATCCATAGGTCTATTATCACGAACATAGATTGGTCTCATTTTTATTGTGCTATGTTGGTTCGATTATATTGAGCAATTATTTATGGGAGAATGAATATTTGTCCAGTTGCATGAGCTGTGAAGTTTGAAACACTTTCACATTTGCCCTTTTGTTGTTCTGTTCAAACCTTCCACTGTACTATCCTTCAGGGCAGTGAATGTTGAGTAGGATGCATTCCGTGCCACTGCCGCACGATTTTGAAATACCTATTGTAAAACTCTCCACCGTGGTCTGTTTGGAGGTTATCCAGGCATCGATTCTTCCTTGTTTGCAACAAACGCTCAAATACATTGGCCATATTTCTCCCATTTTTATTTTTACAGGTAGTGGCCTGGCAAATCTGGAGTATGTATCAACCATTACAATATATTTGAATCCTTTACACCCATGTAAATATTCCCTCATATCTACAGGATCAGCCTGCCATAAATCAAACAAATCCGTAATCATAACATGCCTACGAGGATATGTTTTGAATACCGGTTTGTGCAGTTCTCGAACTAATGTCTCTATACTTATTTAATGATACCTTTCTCTATAAGCTCAGATATTACTGAACAACTTCATTCAAATGAGCTCTGTTGCCTGCAGCTGTTGATGCCATGAGCAGGTGTAGTCAATCTATTAACTCCTTGGCTCGTCGTAATATATATACTGTGGATTCAATTGTTCACTGCTTTATGATCAAAGTCAATAACCATCGCCGCCGCTGCTTTTGTTGTTGTTTTCACCATCAAGCATTGGTTTTTTAAAGGTATTACGAGTATATTTCTTGTTCCTGTGGCTTTTTGCCTTCTTATATACATCAGTCAAATGCAGCGTCTCGAGGTACATTTCCCTACCATTAACTGAATAATTTTTGGGGTTTTTCGTGTGTCTTAGGAAAATAACACTAATTAAGCCAAGTGTTCTTTCAAACTGCCTACAATCAATCAGTATTGTGTCGTCAGTTACATTTATATGCTGCGTACCCAACATGTACGGTCTTCCCCTGCTGACGTCGAATGTCCTTTCTATATGGCATGGGACATGGTGGATAATCAATCGTCAATGGCAACACCATTATTAGCGTGTGGTTTTGTCTGTGCTGAGATCTGCCTGAGATATTCAGTAACTGGCTGAAAGGCTTGTTTTAGTGTCTGCAGTCATGTGTCTTAACTTTAGCAACCATAATTTCTCGGAAGGCTTTCCGCGACTGAATAACTTTCTCAATAGCTGACATCTCGATATATGCTAATCAGACGTCTTTGGGGCGTGAGCATTTATATATCTTCTCTCCTTACTCTTATGTGATGCTCCCCATTCTTAGTAACAAGGACCTCTGCATCTAATTACTACTCAAAAGCCTGAACTTCTTCCGTTATATCGGTTACTTTCTTACTGACTTCATCATGTAACTCATTTAATGTATTGATTATTTTCAGAGTCCGGTAATATATCTCTAGATCCCTCTGCATACCTCCAACACTATGTGCGATAGTCTGAATTTCCACATCCATTTACGGGAACGTTGTGTTTGTGTATACCCATTCTCTTGGGTTTAGAACAAGACATGCGCGCGAATTTTTCCATGGTGCAGCGTGTACGGATGCACTCACCTCTCTTGCTGGTCTACATACACAGAAACTCTTGGAAGTTTTGCCTGCAGCTATCATCCTTCAGTTTTCTTGTTTTATCAAGAACAAGAATCCCATAGTGTGAATGATTCCAAAAAACGACACGGATCTTTACAAAATCATTGAACGACATTTCAGTTCCCATATGAGCTTGGTAAATGTGTTTTAAATTCAGACCGTCTGGTTTGAAGGCTATACTGTAACGCTGATATCATTTGGCTGGGACAGCAGGAGACATTTCCTCCATAAATCCTGAAGATATGGCAGCTTAGACCCAGGGAGGAGTTGCAGGAGACAGTTTCCATTTCGAAGACTTTCACGCGGTGTATAGCAATGACTTGTACCTTTTGGTGTTCTCGCCTTAGTATACGATGGGGATTTGAACCGTCAAAACACCTTGGGACATTATTGCAGCTATATTGGTAGAGCATTGTTTTAAAAGTAATATTTGAATTGAAAACGCGCAGAGAGTCCGTTCCTGCTCCCCATTCTCAGTAACAAGGACCTCTGCATTTAATTACTTCTCAAAATCCTGAACTTCTTCGGTTTCTGATTGTATTAAAATTGTAAGTGTATCGAAACCGCCCGGTGAAGACACGTTGTTTCTAACTGTATCACAGAGATAAGATTTACAATTCTGTCACCAGTTTAAGTTTGATTGTATGTTAGATTGTTGCGTCAGTGTACAATGTGTTACTCGTATGTGCTGCCTGCCTGCAGTGTGCTTAGGATATTGGTTGTAGTTGGTGTTGTTGCATTTACTGATAAGCTTGCATTGTTGTACGTATTACTTTGTGTGCCCTTTGTGAAGCTGTCGTCGCTGGGTGGTTATCATATTTCCTATGGAAGATATGTACCCATGTGTCAGGTGATGAGTACTACAGTATGTTTTTAGAGCCCTCTTAGTAGTTTTTAATATTTTTCTACTGTGTGGAAAAAACTCTTTTTCATAAATTTATTGGCTTCCGCAGCCATTGTCATTTTAGACAAAATAACTTTGGCTATTGGGACACATCACTGTAAAACACTAAAACAACTGAACTGCTGACGTTTCGACGTACTTCCTGTGGTTGTATTCAGGACAGTGAACTCTAATAGTTGTTCTAGTAGCTTCCCATGGCATGGGCCAACACCAAAAGTTTTGTATCTTTGTTTCAATTTTTGCATTATTTGAAGTTATTTGCCCTGAATATTGAACACAAGTGCTGGTCTTGACTATGTGCGTATGCGATCTGGCATTGAAACCTGTTGTTAGCAAAGAAAACAGGGCAGTTTGTCATAAACTCTCACTTGGACAACCTTCTGCCAAATGTCCCCCTTACTGAAATCCTGCGCCACAGGGACATTGGTTAATTCGACGATTTACATCATTTAAACAGAGAAAAAATAGCGACTTTTCAGGGTACGATAACTACCTTTAGCCAGCTACTGTCTGCGGGTTGTTTGGCCTATTCAAAACGCAGAAGCCTTACGTTCGAAGTGAACAATGGCGTTTAGGAACGTACCCCAACTATAATGTCGATTGTAAGCAATTACCTTCATGGTGTTGACTTGTAAAATGATTGAAAGGGAGCTGTATTCGCTGACGGCAGCCACTGACGTTGAATTTAAAGCCAGTTGATAAGGGGAAATAATTTTTCTATGATCACTGTATCTAAAGATCATTTTACGACCACTGTTCCTACGTTATGGTATATGGTTACAAGTGGTAGGCATACTGGAAAGTACGCACTGATACATCTAAAAATCAAGCAACTTCATTCACAATGTGGCCTTGGGCGTGTCGAAACGCTATAATTCGTTTCTGCCATTCTGTTCGTGTTAATTTCATTCACAATGTGGCCTTGGGCGTGTCGAAACGCTATAATTCGTTTCTGCCATTCTGTTCGTGTTAACCCATCTCACTGAACTGATACCACACAATCAAATGTCACATGCACATCACTTAAATTCCATGACTTAATTCAGCGGCGGTGGGGAACTTGATGAACATACTTCTTTCTGAAGGAGCTCACTGATATAGCACTCACGAGTATTCATAGCTTCTGGCCTTATCGACAATTCAGGACATGATATATTTACAGCGTCCAATTGAACTAGTAAACTGGATGACTTCTGATGTTAAGGGACAGAGATAAGGTCTCAAAGTCGCTGTAGAGTCCTTCGTATACCACTGCGAATATCAACGACGTCCTTATTTACTACTCCCTTGCAGTTCTGCCTCAGTATTATGAAATGTACTGCTTTCTGGGCCTCTTTTTTAGTGTAACGGATATACAGGGTATTACAAAAAGGTATGGCCAAACTTTCAGGAAACATTCCTAACACACAAAGAAAGAAAATATGTTATGTGGACATTTATCCGGAAACGCTTACTTCCCATGTTAGAGCTCATTTTATTACTTCTCTGCAAATCACATTAATCATGGAATGGAAACACACAGCAACAGAACGTACCAGCGTGACTTCAAACACTTTGGTACAGGAAATGTTGAAAATGTTCTCCGTTAACGAGGATATATGCATCCACCCTCCGTCGCATAGAATCCCTGATGCGCTGATGCAGCCCAGGAGAATGGCGTATTGTATCACAGCCGTTCAAATTACGAGCACGAAGAGTCTCTACATATGGTACCAGGGTTGCGTAGACAAGAGCTTTCGAATGCCCACATGAATGAAAGTCAAGAGGGTTGAGGTCAGGAGAGCTTTGAGGCCATGGAATTGGTCCGCCTCTACGAATCCATCAGTCACCGAATCTGTTGTTGAGAAGCGTACGAACACTTCGACTAAAATGTGCAGGAGCCCCACCGTGCATGAACCACATGTTGAGTAGTACTTGTAAACGCACATGTTCTAGCAGCACAGGTAGAGTATCCCATATGAAATCATAATAACGTGCTCCATTGAGAGTAAGTGGAAGAACATGGGGCCCAATCAAGACATCACCAACAATGCCTCCCCAAACGTTCACAGAAAGTCTGTGTTGATGACGTAATTGCACACTTGCGTGGGGATTCTCGTCAGCCCACACATGTTGATTTTGAAAATTTACAATTTGATCACGTTGGAATGAAGCCTCATCCGTAAAGAGAACATTTGCACTGAAATGAGGATTGACACTTTATTGGATGAATCATTAGCAGAAGTGTACCCGTAGAGGCCAATCAGCTGCTGATAGTGCCTGCACACGCTGTACATGGTACGGAAACAACTGGTTCTCCCGTAGCACTGTCCATACAGTGACGTGGTCAACGTTACCTTGTACAGCAGCAACTTCTCTGACACAGACATTAGGGTTATCGTCAACTGCACGAAGAACTGCCTCGTCCATTGGAGGTGTCCTCGTCGTTCTAGGTCTTCCCCAGTCGCGAGTCATAGGCTGGAATATTCCGTGCTCCCTAAGACGCCGATCAATTGCTTCGAACGTCTTCCTGTCGGGACACCTTCGTTCTGGAAATCTGTCTCGATACAAACGTACCGTGCCACGGCTATTGCCCCGTGCTAATCCACACATCAAATAGGCATCTGCCAACTCCGCATTTGTAAACACTGCACTGACTGCAAAACCACGTTCGTGATGAACACTAACCTGTTGATGCTACGTACTGATTTGCTTGATGCTAGTACTGTAGAGCACTGAGTCGCATGTCAACACAAGCACCGAAGTCAACATTACCTTCCTTCAATTGGGCCAACTGGCGGTGAATCGAGGAAGTACAGTACATACTGACGAAACTAAAATGAGCTCTAACATGGAAATTAAGCAGTCCCGGACACATGTCCACATAACATCTTTTCTTTATTTGTGTGTGAGGAATGTTTCCTGAAAGTTTGGCCGTACCTTTTTGTAACACCCATTATAGTAGAACATCAACGGGTTTTTATTATGTCCGGTCTAGTGTTAAAACAGGCAGACAGTACTTGTACATCAGTGATATTTGAGTAGAGATGTACACGGCATGCCTGTAAACACTGGTGGCGCTAGACTCATATCTGGTAAAGCCATATGTACCAGCGGCTCATGTGACTGGAGTCTGATGTTTTAAGACTGACTCGAATAACAACCAGAGATCACGGCACCTTCAGTAGATATTTTGGCAATGGTTCCACAGTAGTTCACATCCATTTGAAGTGTACCAGTGATACAACCATGTGTACCTGGACATCCAGATAGTCTGATGTTTCAAGACTGACTCGAATAACAACCAGAGATCGCGGTATCTTCAGTAGATATTTTGACAATGGTTCCAAAGAAGTTCACATCCATTTGAAGTGTACCAGTGATACAACCATGTGTACCAGGACATCCAGATAGTCCTATAACTAGAATTATGTAAAATAAGTTGTCACATCATATCAGTCTTTTTCCACAACCATTTACAACCACTTTATTATTTGCTGTTTCCCTTGAGCATTTGGGATGTGTACCGAAACAGACTTAGGTATACGGAATGTTTCCCTACGGTATTAAGTGCTGTTTACATACGAATGCAGAAGAACTAGTGCGAAATATGGTTCCCATCGACGCACACGTTATGACCCATTCCTCGCACTCTGGCAGGTGGCATGTCGAATTGGAAGAGTTAGGCATCGCCTTGGAAAGCAGTCTGAGACTTTCGTAGCATCTTTTAGCAATTACTATTGATGAAGAAGTATTATATTGTATGTTAACCAAGGGGCCTAGAAACAATGAAGGGGCTCCGCCCCCGCCGCAGCCGCAGTGCTCCACAACCCCACAACGACTTCCGCAGTCAACTTCACTCCTCCGCCTTCCCACACCGAACCACTCTTCCAGGATTATTGTGCGGTTCGGGAACCAGTGCCCCCTCCCCCAAGGGAACGTCTCACACCAGATGAGTGTAACCCCTATGTTTGCGTGGTAGAGTAATGGTGGTGTACACATACGTGGAGAACTTGTTTGCTCAGCAATCGCTGACATAGTGTAGCTGAGGCGGAATAAGGAGAACCAGCCCGCATTCGCCAAGGCAAAAGGAAAACCGCTTGAAAACCATCCACAGACTGGCCGGCTCACCGGACCTCGGCACAAATCCACTTGGCGGATTGGTGCCGAGGGCCAGGCGTTAGACCGAACGACTAACCGGGAGGCCGATGAAGGAGTAGAAATTTATCACAAAGCTGTCTAGAAATACTAACTGAAGTCTTACGAATAGATGATACGGCATCGACTTTACCAATACATCTACACCCAGCAAAAGCAGTATGAACGCAAACGTAATTTGATGACAAGCACTATAGAGTGATTGGTCATAGAGGTGCATAGTTCTTTTAAGTCACCTCAATGGAGCATAAAGTGGCACAAGGTAGTTAAAATTTACCTTTAATATTGTTCATGAACCGACATGCGGAAGAATCTCGTCCACATTTCCATTTTTCATGGGTAATAGTGAAAGGTATCATACATTATTAATTGTTCGTTCTTTAGCTAACAGAGCAAACTACTTCTCTTTCCTACCTCTTCTCAAATTTATTCTCGTTCCAGGTGGGTGCTGTGTGCTAGGATGTTACTTATTGGTCTATACAACCAACAGATTGACAAATATTTTAAATATTATATGAAAGCAGTGTGCTACGATGAAGCTTATTGATCAATAAAACCATAGCTTGACAGACCCGTTAAAATTACGTTCGTTTCGCTAAAAATGAAGTGATAGGAGGCATAAGTCGTTTTACTACGCTCTGTGTTAAACGTTAGATGATTTAAATTTATAAGAAATTCAAGAAAAAGCCGTGTAAACTAGAAAACTAATTTTTCTGCCAGATGAAAGGCATAATTTATTTGTGGGTAATGGAGGGGGTGTATTGGTCGAGATGTTCTGACTTGGACAAATTAAAAGTTGGGTGTAGAAAAAAAGAGACCAAACTGTAAACATAATAATTTAAAAATTACATTAATGGAAGTTATTTCCTGGTCAGCGGCACATCTGTCTCAAAGGCGACGACAGCTTGCCCATTCATTCACAAATCTAGGAGTTTCGCAGAGTGACATGCAGAGATTGTAGTGCATACCACGAGCTAGGGTTTTACAGCTAGTCTGATACGCTATTCGGTCTGTCTGTCACGTATTGCCCTATATTATTGAGTTGGAGGATATATGTGATGTCTTATATCTATTTTCTGTTTCAGGACTGTTGCTAGAAAGGAATGGTAGCTCTGTCAGTAGATAATCACTGTTTACAGAAACATTGTCAGATAGTAGCTGTGTATTTACTGCTGAATGTGATGTCTACCATGCGGGCACGTTGCAAGTGAATATTATATATTTGTTGCGTATCTTCGCGTTGGTACTATATCAGTTACTTGATTACAAATTTAGTACTTACGGTATTTTACTGCGATCGAACTTCAGTGGTTGTGATGTATGTAGTCTTGTTGCTGCCTTATTTCTAATCAGCCAAGCGGATGTCGCTTGCCGGTCGCTATGCTGTGTTCACATTATGTTGCTCAAATCTGTTGGAGAAATCGGTACGTGTTTTTGGCTTCAGCAATGCATCGCAATTACAGTCAGCAGCATTCCTGAAAGACGAACTTATTTCCCTTATTTCTGGGTTCCATGCAGTAAAGCTATCACTTTTCTTCGGTATTCTGATGGAACACACAGCTTTGTTGTTTGTGTATGGGTCTGCTATGTGCCCATGTGGAAAGCCATTTTCATCCATTCCATCAGCATTGTACTCGTGCTAGACAAGATATTCACCTCTCATTCGGTAAGAATTTGGTCAGAGATTTGTCACCATTATTTATGTATTCTATAAAGTGGCCTGTTTGTTTGTGCTTGTTTCTATATCAGTGCTGATCAATGACATTCACCGTACATCTGCTTACTCAGTAAAAGCGTGATTTTTCTAATAGAGCAAAGTTTTGCAGTCCTGGTATACACATAATTGTTTTTCTTTTTACTCCGTGTTTCCGTGTTTTCTTAACCACATGGTGATGTAAGATCGCGGACAGCAACTGTAACACTACCCACAAATATTTTGCACGTTCCCTAACATTATGAGTATGATTGGGAATTATGTAATTTTCAGGATTTCCAGACAGGCAACCATAGAAGAGCCTAGCAGCGAATGTAACAGCATAGCCAGTAAACTACAACTACTACGTGATCAGGCCCAATGGACCGCAGGCATCTACAAGTTCCCTCCTCCACTGTATTCTGTCCATTGCTGCTATCCGCCATTCGTCCACATCTATTGACACTTGCTTTAAATCTTCATGGGGTCCATCCCTCCAACGTTTATTGGGTCTCCCTGGCCCTCTCTTTCCTGTAGATGTGAAATCCAGGAGCTTCCGATCCTCCATCCGAGCCACATGGCCGGCCCAATGCATTCGTTTGCCTTTGACAGTTCCTGTTATGTTGGGCTGCTGGTATAGTTCCTCAAGCTCTTGGTTGTATCTGATCCTTCATTCCTCTGTGTCTGCATCCAGAAACGGACCGAAGATCTTTCGAAGCACTTTTCCCTAAAAAAACAAGGAGCTTATGGAAGTCCTGTTTACGGATACTCCAAGTCTCACAGCCATGTAGAACAACAGGCTGGATCAGGGTTTTGTACAGTCGAATCTTGAACTGTCTGGAGAGATCCCAGAATGAGATTTTCACTCTGCAGCGGAGTGTGCGCTGATATGAAACTTCCTGGCAGATTAAAACTGTGTTCCCGACCGAGACTCGAACTCGGGACCTTTGCCTTTCGCGGGCAAGTGCTCTACCATCTGAGCTACCGAAGCACGACTCACGCCCGGTACTCACAGCTTTACTTCTGCCAGTATCCGTCTCCTACATTCCAAACCTTCTGCAAGGTTCGCAGGAGAGCTTCTGTAAAGTTTGGAAGGTAGGAGACGGATACTGGCAGAAGTAAAGCTGTGAGTACCGGGCGTGAGTCGTGCTTCGGTAGCTCAGATGGTAGAGCACTTGCCCGCGAAAGGCAAAGGTCCCGAGTTCGAGTCTCGGTCGGGCACACAGTTTTAATCTGCCAGGAAGTTTCATGTCTGGAGAGATATTTGGATCGAAGCAGTTGTGCTAGACTGTGGTAAGATCAGTTTCGTGCTTGTATTCTGGCATTGTTCTCTGCTTCGGATGACGAGTTCTCAGTGAAAAGTGCCTCTAAGTATTAGAATTCTGGCACTCTCTTGTAGGAATGGTCCCTAACCTGCAGTGATTGTATATGATCAGCAGTTTGACAATGACCACGCGTCATAATGAGGTACTCTTTCTTGGCTTCGTTTATATTTAGCCCAAATTTGCTGGCAGCGTCCTTTAGTGCTTTGGTCATTTGCTCCAACTCCTCTTCCGACCTAGAGAGTAAACAGATCTCGACTGCATAGGCTAAGTATGCCAGTCTCTTTCCTTTGATTTCAATCCCTTCGTTCTCTTGGAAGGTATCGCGTACGATCTTCATGAGGGCAAAGTGGAACAGGATAGGGGAAAACCAACCTCCTTGCCCGAGTCCTGTCACAATTTCAAACTCCTCAGTTACGAGATTTACCATCTTCACCTTTGCACGTGTTTCGCTCAGACAGATCTTTATCAGATTGATGAGTTTCTCTGCTATGTCAAACTCCCTTAAACAGTTGAGCAGGCTCTTGCGATGTATACAATCATAGGCCTTCTTAAAATCAACGATTAAAATATGAAAATCTTTACCATATTCACCCAGATTCTCAGTGAGCTGCCGGAGACTGAAGATGTGATCTACTGTTGACCGTCTTGGCCGGAAACCTCCCCAATCACCGATATTGACACTGGCTGAATTCTATGCATAAGGGAATTGGACAGGATCTTATAGCAGACGTTAAGCTGGGTGATTCCTCGATAGTTGTCACATTTCAGTTTGTCGCCCTTCTTATGTATTGGACAAATCAGAGCTGTTTTCCATTCTCCTGGTAGTTATTCTTTGGTCCATATAGCCTGTATCAGTGGGTGTATTTTTTCTGGATGTTTCTCTCCTCCTGCCAGGATCATTTCAGCCTGTATTCCATCTTCACATTGACTCTTATTCTCTTTAAGGTGTCTGATTCTGGTTTTTATCTCATCCAGGGTAGGTGAGGGATAGTCTGCATCGGCTGTAATTGGGTACTGGAAATCAAACTGCAGTTTGGGTTCATCACAATTTAGCAGCTGTCGAAAGTACTCTTTCCATCTCTCAGCTATGTCCCTGTCGTCGTCAGGATCTTATCGCAGGAATCTCTGATAAATTTCTGCTTGACCCTGGTGACCTTTGCAGAGGTACTTCGCCCTCAGGAGCATTTCTCTCGTCTTTTGTCCTCTGAACTCTGTTTCTGCTTCAGTGATGATATTCCTTATGTATTTTCTCTTTGCTCTTCTCAGAATTGCTCGTGAAGTCTTTCGGACCTCCTCAAATTGTGCTTTGGCCTGTGCCAGATTTGTCCCCTTCAGCCATTTGTTCCTGGCTTCCTTTCTCCTTTCCAGGGCATCTGCACATTCCTTTCCAAACCAGATCTTCTTGCCCACTGGGTTTCCCATGAGTGTTTCCTTTGCTGTATCCCTAACTGAGCTCTGGATGTTTCCCCACATTAGTTCGAGGTCCTGATTCGCGTCCATTTCACTGAGCCCTTCAAAGCGGTTACTAAGTTGCAACTGGTAACTGGTCTTCGTTGCCACATCTTTCAGTTTCTCCACGTGGTATCTTTCCACTCTTTTTAAATTAGGCCCCGTTCTTCCTTTACACTGTATGTTTAAACGGCCTCTGACCAGGAAATGATCACTCCCACATTCGGCACCATGCGCTGTCTTAACGTCTGACACCCATCTCTTGGCTCAGAGATCAATGGCAACATGGTCTATTTAATTTACAGTTCTCCCATCTGGTTATACCCAGGTTCCTTTCTGTATGTTTTTCCGCTGAAAGTTGGTGCTGGAGATGAACAACCCTAATGATGTAGCGAAGCTGATGAACCTAACTCCACTGTCATTGCTTAGGTTGTGTAGACTGTGCCTACCTGTTGTGTCTTGGAATATTTGTTCTTTTCCAACCTTGGCATTCATATAATCAAGGAGGATCCTCAGGTGTCCATTTGGTATAGCGTCCATCACTGCCTCTAGCTGTGCATAGAAGTCGTCTTTTACTTCACATTGGCTCTCCTCCATGGGAGCATGACAGTTCACAAAAGACGCCTTAATATGTTTTACGTCCAGTGTTAGAACACATATTCTTCGGTTGACTGAAACGAATTCTGAAACATTAGTGGCCAACGTCTTACTGACGCAGAAACCAGTGCCTAACGGATGACCTCGTTCACAGGCTCCGTACAGAATTATACAATTTTCAACATCAATGCTCCCAGCATCGTCCCACCGGATTTCTTGCAGTGCAGCTAGTTGTAGTTAGTACGTCTGAATTTCCTTGAGCACACTGATTGCAGCTCCTGTCTTGTACAGACTCCAACGCTCAATAAAATTTCGTTTATTATTTATACATTGTGACTTGGGTTCTTAATCCTAGCGCACAGAAGGTGGGAGGCGGGGGGGATGTAATATTGTTGCTGAACTATCGAGAATTTTACTACGTCATATTTTATTCAAGTAAATTGATGAAATATCTTTCTTTATGCACTACTTAATTACAATTACAAGGTTTCCGGCGGTACGTCACATGCAACATAAGTACAAAATGACCCGTTTTCCATCCTATACTGACAATACCAGATTCCAGATTGAAGGGAACCGTGAACCGCGAGTTGATATCAACTGCAATCGTAAAATTTACGGGTTTAGTAATCTAGGGTTACGAAATTCTCAGAATTGTTACGGAGTATTCTTTAAGAGCTCATAATCTGTGCACTCTGTAATAGACGTTTTTTGATAAGATTAAGTAATTATTGCCACGATCAATCCTTTTCTTTCGATACTCATGAGTCTGCTTTTCGGTGCACTGTTAACTTTTATCGCCACAAGATAAAACTCACATGTGTACTTTCTCGAGCCTCCCAGAAAAACGGACAAATTTTTTTTACAAAGAGTATTAATTTACGTTGAATTACAAGATTTTGAATACGGCGCTAAGCTTTTAATACCTTATTCTTTTTATGTGGGGGACGGTTGTGGGGAGGGATGGCGTGTCATTAATCTCCATTCTATTTTGACGCGGCCAGCCATAAATTCCTCTGCTGTGAGAACCATCTCGGAATTGTCATTTCACCGAATGTCTTCAGTTACTTTTAGAACAGATTCCAGTTACTGTCTCCCGCTACGGTATTTTCTCTCTACAGTTCCATCTCATGCGATGGACATTACCTATTGATGTCTAAGCATGTGTGCTATCATCCTGTCCCTTTTTCTTGTCAGTGTATTTGATGTTTTCCTTTTTTCACCGATTCTGCAGAGAAACTCGTTATATTTTTCCCTTTTCAGGCCAACAAACATTCATTACTGTTTTGAACCAAGACATCTCGAATTCTTTTGAATACCCTATATGTGCCATATCGAGTACCATTTCTTCACACACAACATCACCAGACAGTTGCTCCCTCAATTGCACATTTTTCTATGTTTTTCTTTCCAACGTCCGTGATTGCTCTTTTTAGAGATATGCACCCCGCTTCATCTGTATTGCCTATAGAGTCTTTCTTTATTGCTGTACTTATAGCCTAAGAGAACGTCAAGCCTATCTCGTCATTATTTACTATTACCATGGCCCATCCCTTTGGCTGTTGATTCTTCCTGACAAATCTCTTAAACAACAGCCAACTCTTCATGACTACTACATTGTGATCTCAGTCTATATCTGCTCTTGGGTAAACCTTACAATCCAGTATCTGATTTCGAAATCTCTGTCCGACCATGATGTAATCTAATTGAAATCTTCTAGTATCACCCGGCCTTTCTCCAATTAATCCTCCTCCTCTTGCGATTTGGGAGCATATTTTTCGCTGTTACTGGCTGAAATTCAAGAAACTGACATGGACCTTCCACTTTCTCCTTCCTTGCCACAAGCCCATATACTAGAGTAAACTTTTCTTATACTGCTTTCCCTACTATGCAATCCGGCCCCGCATGACTATTTGATTTTCATCTCTCTTTACGTACTTTATCACCCTTTCAATATCGTAATATACTTTCCCTATTTCCTCATTTACAGCTTCCGACGTCGGCATACATACCTGAACTAACAATGTCGATGTTGGTTTGCTGTCGATTCTGATAAGAACGACCCTGTCACTGTACTGGTCACAGTAACAAACTCTCCGCCCTACATTCCTATTCATAATGATTCCTACTCCCGTTATACCATTTCCTGCTGCTGTTGATATAATACTATTCTCACCTGACCAGAAATCCTTGTCTTCTTTCCATTTTACTTCACTGATCCCTACTATATCTAGATTGAGCCTTTGCATTTCCCTTTTCAGATTTTCTAGCTTCTCTACCCGTTCAAGTTTCTGACATCCCCCCCCCCGACTCGTACATCGTTATCGATTCGTTGGTTATTGAATATTTTTCTCATGGTCACCTCACCCTAGGCAGTCCCCTCCCAGAAATCTGAATTCGGGATTATTACGCACAGTTTTGCCAATGGAGAAATCGTCATGACACTTTTTCAGTTACGGGCCACATGTCCTGTGGATACACTTTATGGCCGAACGGTTCTAGGCGCTTCAGTCTGGAGCAGCGCGACCTCTACGCCGCAGGTTGGAATCCTGCCTCGGCCATGGTAGTGTGAAGTCCTTCGGTTAGTTTGGTTTACGTAGTTCTAAGTTCTAGGGGACTGATGACCTCAGATGTTAAGTCCCATGGTGCTCAGAGCCATTTGAAGCATTTTTCATACGCGTTATTTGTCTTTAATGCAATGGTTTCCTTTGCCTCCTGCAGCCTCATGCTGTTGATCATTGCTGATTATTCCTCCATCAGGGGCAGTTTCCCACCGCCAAGGACAAGAGGGTGCCCTGAAGCTCTGCCCCTTCCTCCGCCCTCACTGCAGCCTTAGAGATCCTCAAACACGTGTCGTTCATCCTCTTATTTTCACTTTCCCGGACCATGTCTTACCCTTACGCGTATTCTTCCTCCCTACGTAAGGTGTTTCTTAAAGTCCCTTATGTGATTTTGTTGTCTGTCTCACCCTGACTTAACTCGACAGCAATATTACATCGTTACCTCCATGTGCACCTCTTGGTGGTTTTTGAACAGTGCGTTAGCTGGTACATTCTTTTGCAGAATACAATTGGTGTTTCTCGCTTCTGAGAGCTACGTTTCACTCGCAACCTAGCTCCTCAATTATTTGCTGTGTGTATTCCAGTCTTTGTCTTCCTCTGCACTTTCTGTCCACTATAGCTCCTCTAGTACGATGGAAGTCATTCCCCTATGTCTTAACAGATGGCCTACCAGCCTGTTCCTCTCTCCTTTTCAATATTCCTTTCCTCTCCGATTCTGCGCAAAACCTCCTCATTGTGTACTTCAGTCCACTTAATATTCAGCATTCGTCAGAACCACACCACATCTCAAATTTTATGTTCTCTTCTATTCCGGTTTTCCCAGAGACATCTTTCACTACCGTGCAATGTTGTGATCCAAGCGTACTTTCTCAGAAATGTCTTCCTCAAATTAAGACCTATGTTTGATACTAATAGACTTATCTTGGTCAAGAATGCCTATTTTCCAGTGCTAGTCTGCTTTTGATGTCCTCCTTGCTCCATCCGCCATTGGTTATTTTCATGCCTGTGTAGTAGAACTCCTTAACTTCATCTACATGCGGACCATCTCTCCTGCTGTTAAGATTCTCGCTTTCCTATTTTGCTACTTCTCATTACATTAGTCTTTCTTCGATTTACTCTCAATCCTTATTCTGTACTTATTAGACTTTCATTCCATTAGGCAGATAACGTAAATCTACCTCACTGTCGTTGAGTGTAGCAAGATTGTCAGCGAATCGTATCATTCATTTCCATTTAACTTTAATTTTAATTCCATTAATGAACAATTGTTGTTTTTCCATTTTTGCGTGTCCGATGTACAGATTCAACAGTAGCGGTGAAAGACTACATCCCTACCTTACACCCTTTTGAATCCGATCACTGCGTTCTTGCTCGCCCACTCTTATTACTCTGTCTTAGCTCTTGTACATACTGTTTATCACCAGTCTCTCCGTATAGTGTACCCCTATTTTTCTCAGAATTTCGAACACCTTGCACCATTTGATATTGTAGAAAGCTTTTTCCAGGTGAGCAAGTCCTATGAACGTGTCTTGATTTTTCTTCACTCTTGCTTCCAATATGATCGTTTACCTTTCCTGAAGCCAACAGATTATCATCTAACACTTCCTCAATTTCCTTTTCCATTCTTCTGTATATTATTGTTGTAAACAACTTGGGCGAATAAGATGGTAAGCTGATTGTGCGATAACTCTAGCACTTTTCTGCTCTTGCCGTCTTTGAAACTGTCAGATTGTATGTCGCCAGACACCAATTTGAATCGACGGTTTTTTATCACCTCTCCCAATGATTTTCGAAATTCTGATGTGATGTTATCTATCCCTTCTGCGTTATTTGATCTGAAGCCCTCAAAAGCTCTCTTAAATTCTGTTCCCCTACCTCTTCTAAATCGACTCTTATTTCTTCTTCCGTCACATCAGACAAATATTCCCACTCATAGTTGACATCAGTTTAGTCTTTCCACCTGTCCGTTCTCTCCTTTGCATTGAACAGGGGAATTTCCGTAGCACTCCTAATGTTACTACCCTTGCTTTCAGTTTCACAGAAGTTTGTTTCAGCTTTCCTATATACTGAGTCAGTCCTTCCAACAATTATTTCTTTTTACATGTCTTCCAGTTTTTCATACACCCATTTCCTCTTAGCTTCCGTGCATCTCCTATTTATGTTATACCTCAGCGAGTTGTAGTTATTAACTTCCCTAAAAATTCTTGAATTTCGTTCTTTCAGCGATCAGCTGAAGTATTTCTTCTGCTGTCCATGGTTTCTTCTCATTTACCTTCTTTGTACCTATGTTCTCCCTTCCATGACCTGTGGTTTCCATTTTTAGAGATGTCCTTTCCTCTTCAACTGTTATGCCTACTGAGCTATTCCTTTTGGCTGTATGTGTAGCCTTTGAGAACTTCAAGCAGATCTCGTCATTGCTCACACTCCCGTATTCCACTTCTCACCGGATTGGTTTGTTAATTGTTCCTGACAAATTTCTTAAACTTCATCCCACTATTCATTATACTTCTGGTCCCATAAGCTACAGTAAATCTTTCTCCCATTCCCTCCGCCACGACGGCACTCGAATCCTCGTGAATACTAGATTGTCATCCGCCTTTAGGTAGTGTTTTACCTATTCCATGCCCTCATATGCTATCTCAGTCTCTTCATGTACTGCCTGCTACTTTGGCATAGATACAAGAAGATGAAAAATAGCGTGAAAAGGTTAAGGATGTGAAGTGTAGCTGGTACTGAGAAATAACTGCTAAGAAAAAAGTTCAGTACTGTTCGTCGTTTGCAGAATTGACGTCTGCCAATCAGGTTCTGCGCCCGCGAATTCAAGCACTCCTAGGCGAGAAGAAGCTACGTTCCTTCGGTTTGAGGAAATCAAACGAAGAACACGTTTGGTGTCGTTGTGTCTGTCAGGCTGCTGGAATTAGTGCGCACACCGACACGACTGGCTAACTTCAATTCGAATGAAATCGCAAACGGCGCAACGTATCGCTTTCTTTTCTTAACTATTATTTCTCAGCACAACCTACCCTGGAATACTCTTACAGGATTTTCATACCTTTTCTGGCCACTTGCTGAACTATTGTTACTGGCGTCGGTTTGCTGCCGATTCCGATGAGAAAAATGGAATCACTGTACTGTTCGCAGTAACTCACTATGTGCCCACTTTTCTTATTCATGAAGTATCCTACTCCCAGTTTCACTTTTTTCTTCTGATTTTATAATCATTTTCTTCTTTCCTTTCCAGTTCAGTGACTCCCATTATACCTTGACTGAACCTTTCATCTTAGTTTTCAAATGTTCTCGCTTCTCTAACGCATTCAAAATTTCTACGTTACAATCTCCGGCATGTGGTACGCCATCTTTTCGTTATTTATTCAGTTTTTTGCTACTGATCACCACCTTGCCGTGACCTTGATGGGGGATTAGTCTTAAATCTTTTCCCAATGGAATTATTATAACAGCACTTTCAATTACAGGCCACATGTCGTGTCGATACACATCGACTGTGTTTAATGCAGTCTTTTCCATTGCGTTCTACTTCTCATGCCGTTGATTATGGCCGATACTTCTGCCTTTTAGTGAAAGTTTTCCTCATAAAGGCAAAGAGGTTGTCCCGGACCTCTTTTCGCTCCTGCGCCCTCTTCGACAATGCTACCTTACAAAACGATGTGTCACTCTTTATACGGCCGGCCGCGGTGGTCTCGCGGTTCTAGGCGCGCAGTCCGGAGCCGTGCGACTGCTACGGTCGCAGGTTCGAATCCTGCCTCGGGCATGGATGTGTGTGATGTCCTTAGGTTAGTTAGGTTTAAGTAGTTCTAAGTTCTAGGGGACTAATGACCACAGCAGTTGAGTCCCATAGTGCTCAGAGCCATTTGAACCATTTGAACTCTTTATACCGGAAGTCCTCGTCCTCCATAGCTGGCGATTTTTATACAGAATTCAAGAAGCTGCAGGAGTGGAACCCGGAACCAGAACGGTTTTATTACTACTCAAACAAGCCGCGTATGTACCGCTACTAATATGCTAATGCTTTCAAACTCTGCAGACAGCTAGGAAAGAATTACGTTGTCTTGCGTGTTCAGTTACGAAGCAGCCCCATAAAACGCATACTGAATTGATAGTAGTCGGAGTGAGATTCCTCCGGCCATTTTGTGAAGACTTAAAATGTAGTAAAGTGGAGTCTGTATCTATTGTGAAAATCGTTAGATTTACAGATGGTGTTCTCAGACAGTGGAGATGTTGGCGGTCTCTCACTACTCCTCTAGTATAGACCGCAGTGGGTCTTTACCACAAAGGTACATCTACATCTACATGACTACTCTGCAATTCACATTTAAGTGCTTGGCAGAGAGTTCATCGAACCACAATCATACTATCTCTCTACTATTCCACTCCCGAACAGCGAGCGGGAAAAACGAACACCTAAACCTTTCTGTTCGAGCTCTGATTTCTCTTATTTTATTTTGATGATCATTCCTACCTATGTAGTTTGGGCTCAACAAAATATTTTCGCATTCGGAAGAGAAAGTTGGTGACTGAAATTTCGTAAAAAGGTCTCGCCGCGACGAAAAACGTCTATACTGTAATGACTTCCGTCCCAACTCGTGTATCATATTTGCCACACTCTCTCCCCTATAACGTGATAATACAAAACGAGCTGCCCTTTTTTGCACCCTTTCGATGTCCTCCGTTAATCCCACCTGGTAAGGATCCCACACCGCGCAGCAATATTCTAACAGAGGACGAACGAGTGTAGTGTAAGCTGTCTCTTTAGTGGACTTGTTGCATCTTCTAAGTGTCCTGCCAATGAAACGCAACCTTTGGCTCGCCTTCCCGACAATATTATCTATGTGGTCCTTCCAACTGAAGTTGTTCGTAATTTTAACACCCAGGTACTTAGTTGAATTGACAGCCTTGAGAATTGTACTATTTATCGAGTGATCGAATTCCAACGGATTTCTTTTGGAACTCATGTGGATCATCTCACACTTTTCGTTATTTAGCGTCAACTGCCACCTGCCACTCCATACAGCAATCTTTTCTAAATCGCTTTGCAACTGATACTGGTCTTCGGATGACCTTACTAGACTAGTTAGAGTAAGTGCTCATCCGCGTGCCGGTCAGACCAGTCTCGGAGATATACAGAGGCGTAAAATGGTTGACAACAAGTTGTGGGTCGTTGTCTGATTATGGACTGTCAAACTGTTTACTGTCGCACTTTGTCGTATGACAAACTACCTACTAACTCTCCCGGAATGTACGTGTGAGTGTACTGCTTGGTACTGATCGAGCCATATTCCTTTAGTACTGTATACTTACGTTCCGTGTTTTACACATTTAGACTACGATGAAGTTATCCTTGGTATATGAAAACATGTATAACAAATGATGTGACTGAAATTTTTCTACCGTGAGCATGGTCATTGACCTAATACGGCCACAATAAATATTAAACTATTGGCCATTATAACAGCTACACCAAGAAGAAGTGCAGATGATAAATGGGTATTCATTGGACAAATATATTATACTAGAACTGACATGTGATTATATTTTCACGCAATTTGGGTGCATACATCCTGAGAAACCAGTACCCAGTACAACCACCTCTGGCCGTAATAACGGCCTTGATACGACTGGGCATTGAGGCAACCAGAGCTTGGATGGCGTGTACAGGTACAGCTCCCCATGCAGCTTCAACGCGATACCACAGTTCATCGAGAGTAGCGACTGGCGTATTGTGACGAGCCACTTGCTCGGCCACCATTGGCCAGACGTTTTCAATTGCTGACAGATCAGGAGAACGTGCTGGCCAGGGCAGCAGTTGGACATTTTCTGTATGCAGAAAGGACCGTACAGGACCTGCAACATGCGGTCGTGCATTATCCTGCTGAAATGTATTTTGAGTTTTGCAGGCATCGAATGAAGGATAGAGCCACGGGTCCTAACACATCTGAAATGTAACTTCCACTGTTCAAAGTGCCGTCAATGCGAACAAGAGATGACAGAGACGTGTAACTAATGGCGCCCCATACCATCACGCCGGGTGATACGCCAGTATGGATATGACGAATACACGCTTCCAATGTGCGTTCACTGCGATGTCGCCAAACACGGATGCGACCATCTTCATGCTGTAAACAGAACCTGGATTCATCTGAAAAAATTACGTTTTGCCATTCGTGCACCCAGGTTCGTGTTGAGTACAACTTCCCAGACGCTCCCGTGTGTGATGCAGCGTCAAAGGTAACCGCAGCCATGGTCTCCCAGTTGATAGTCCATGCTACTGCAAATATTGTCGAACTGTTTGTGCAGCTGGTTGTAGTCTTGCAAACGACCCCATCTGTTAACTCAGGGATCGAGACGTGGCTGCACGATCCGCTACAGCCATGCGGATATGCCCGTCATCTCGACTGCTAGTGATACGAGGCCATTGGGATCCAGCACGGCGTTCCTGAACCCACCGATTCCATATTCAGCTAACAGTCTTTGGATCTCGACCAGCGCGAGCAGCAATATCGCGATACGATAAACCGCAATCGCGATAGACTACAATCCGACCTTTATCAAAGTCGGAAACTTGATGGTACGCATTCCTCCTCCTTACACGAGACATCACAATAACGTTTCACAAGGCAACGTCGGTCAACTGCTGTTTGTGTATGAGAAATCGGTTGGAAACATCCCTCATGTCAGCACGTTGTAGGTGTCGCCACCGGCGCCAAGCTTGTGTGAATGCTCTGAAAAGCTAATCATTTGCTTATCACAGCAACTTCTTCCTGTCGGTTAAACTTCGCGTCTGTAGCACGTCATGTTCGTGGTGGAGGATTTTTAATGACCAGTAGTGTAAAAGACAGCATTGTGTCATGTGTCTTTCCAAGCATAAACATTCTGTTAACTGTCACGTGAAATTCGTTTTATTACAGAATCTCAATCGCGCACAACAAATGTAAGGAGACTCTCAGGGTCGTAAACTTGACTGGTGTTCATTGTATTGGGGAACTGTGTAACATTGGCTACTTGGCGTTTTACACGGACTATCAATAGATCCACTTCCTCATATTCATTTGCCTTTCGAGACACAGCTGATGTCATACGAGGGACGTTTGACCTCACAATGAGATACAGGGTCGTGGTTGCTTCTATCCAATGTAAACGTACATTCGTCTCGACCAAAAACATTTTATTAACTTCCTCAAGTGTGTCGGCCACATTTTACCTTTGTGACGACGTCAAATAGATTGATCAGAAGTATCTGGCCTACGTGGTAGTAGAGGTCACATGTGAAAGTATGTAGCACTGTATTTCGTGCCCTTTTGGAAACAGACTTGTCAACCGAGCTTGCAGTGCACATTCCCGCTCTTGGCACCCCAGGCGTGCTAGTGAGTGGTTGACGCGGAACGCGAGTCAGCTGTCAGCGGCGGCCGCTGCGCCGCCGGCGCCCCTGGTGCAGCGGCTCGGGCGCAGCCGATGAGCGGCGTCTGTCAGGCCGGATCGACCCCGCGAGCGGCGACTGGACTCGACTCGACACGGCGAGGCGAGGGCGGCGCAGCGAGAGAGCGAGCGAGCGAGCGATCGATGGCCGGAGCGGCGCGCCGCCCCGAGCCAGCTGTCACCTCGGCCGGCTGGTCACGTGACGGATGGGCGCCGCCGGGACCGCCGCCGGCTGGCGTCCACCTAGTAGCCGCGGCCCGGGGTCGCCACCCACGCCCAATGTTCGGCCTGCTAATTGGAAAGTACTGTCCGAACTCCGAGCCGGCCTGTCGGCAATCGGCAGGTATCTCTCCGCATCGATCCCACATATCTGACGTGGGACTCTAGGTATTGGCTGAGAAGCAAATGTGTCATCGTGCTTCCCAATACACTTCGACTCCAATCCTAAAACACAAACTCTCTAGGAGACACTACTCTCTTACTGGCCACTCGGCGCATCTATCCAACAGGCTATTTGGAGGGACAAGATAAGATAACTGACATTCCAGTCACATATTCAGTTTGGAATTGTGCATTGTTTTTCACGTACCATGCAGGACAGTGTTCCACATTCGCCTGATTATTGCGGGCACACGATACATTACAATGACAGAACAAATTATCAAGTCCAGCTAAATACACATTGCTAGATGACAGGAAATATTAACGGCTTTTCTGAGGGAATACGCCCTGTTTTGACTGCCATTAGTTTTCATACTGTTTTTCCTTTCATAGCTAGTGGTTTGTGATTCATAGTCGATGCCACCATGACTGAATTTATCGCGGAGGGTGGACGATTTCTAATTCGTATTATTTGTGTCAGAGTGTATATTTAAATGTTCTCATCATCGTTCTATTTTGTTCTCTTGTCGTCTATTGAGTTTGACTTCATTTTTTAGTGGTAATCATGTCCTTTACGGTACCATAGGTGGCTACCCTACATGAAACGTAGTCTGTAAAAGTTGGGGGATCGTACATAGCATTGCACTACACAACTTAACTACTTGACAGGAGGAGGAAATAATCCAACAAGAGTCTGACAACTGGTGGTCTAAGTCCAACGATCCGACAGGTTCAATTATGAGGTCGAAAATCAGGTAGCAAAATAACTGTTATTTTTGCGTTGTAAATGGTCTGCTATTTATAGCTTCCCTTAAGGTTCACTGCTGTCAAAAACGCTATATTCACTAACGGGAAAAAACCGTAACACCAAAAAATATTTAATGTAGAGTAATGGAATTACGGGAGTACATTTCTCTATGTAACGTATGTAAGTTATTAACACTGCAAGATTACAGGTTAAAGAAAGTCCGAGATAAGCCACTGGAAGTTTGAAACTCTGGTAGATTAATAACTGGTGTAACTGCAAGAATGTTGAATGCAAGCATTCAAACGTACTTGCATGTGTTGTACGGATCTCGGATGTCAGTCTATGGGAGGGAGTTCGATGCCTGTTGTACTTTGTCGGTGAATACACAGGCCGTTAATGATGTTTGTGGATAACACTGTAATTGTCCTCCAATGAAGTCCTACACGTGCTCGCCTAGAAACAAATCGAGCAGGACAATGCGACATCTCGACACTCTGTAGACGATGCTGTGCTACAACAGTAGTATGCGGGCTATTGTTATCCTGCTGGAAAACACCCTATGGATTGCTGTTCATGAATAGGAGTAGGTGGAATCTTTAGACTGCGTGCTACTGCTATACAGACGTTTGGAGGTCCTCAACTGGCAGAACCAGCTTCCATCATAAAACACAACAGACCTCCACCTGGACCTCCAGTAAGCTCCCACTTGACAACTGTAAGTCAAAAATGCCGGGGGTTTAGGATCAGTGGAATACATACTACAGGACATATGGTTTGCTGCTGTCGCCGAAGTAACCTATTTGTGGCAGTTCGTTGTGTCACTGTGGTGCCAATTGTGCCTAAATTGCAGTTACAGCTGCAGTACGATGTTCCAGAGCCATAATCCAAACACGATGGTCTTCCCTCTCGGTAGTGCCATGTGGCCATCGGAGATTTGGTCTTGTAGAAACCGTACATTCTCGTGCCCACCTCTCTCAGTAAGCATGTACAGTGATTACAGACCTGCCAAGTCTTTCCGAAACATCACAGAGATAACATCGAGCTTCTCGTAGCCCTGTTACGCGACCCCGTTCAAACATAGTGCTCCCGTCGGAGGTTCGAGTCCTCCCTCGGGCATGGGTGTTTGTGTTGTTCTTAGCGTAAGTTAGTTTAAGCAGTGTGTAAGTCTAGGGATAGTGTGTAAGTCTAGGGACTGATAACCTCAGCAGGTTGGTCCCTTACAAATTCACATTTGAAAAGTTTTCACAAACACAGTGACGTGTTGATTACCGCATGTTTGTCGCCTTAAAGGTGTGCTTGACTAACACCACCACATACAGTCTCAAAGGTAACCGAAGCCCACGTCTTTTACAGCTTCTATATAAAGTTTTCTATCCTGTACGTTCGTCTAATATAGGGTGCCTAGGGATCTGTTTTCTCAGAGCGCGAGACAAAAATTCAAGTACATAGTATTCATGGAGTTTATTACAGTAAGCTAAACTGACAATATTGAACTTTAGGTATCCGCAAAGCTGTGTTGAAAGCAACTGGTGACATGCAAATAGTAATTTTTCTTCGGTACATACAATTTCAATGCAAGCAAACCAATACAGTTCATAAGTCACTGCCCTAACGTTTGTATGATGGCTCTTCTTCCACTCCGCTGCGGCTAGGCTGCGCGGCGCTTATATTCTCTTCATGTGGAGGCCGCTCCTGTCTTGGCGTCGTACTAGTCAGCGTACTATTGGCTGACGTCGTATCATAGGCCTCTCTGCTCTTCCGTTACACATCATAACGTTACTCTAAAACTACAGGTTATGTGTGAAAAGTTACCCAACTATGCGACACACAAATCCAGTAATTGTTACCAAACATTCAACCGAGAAGTACACACTAACATGTGACAAAAACATGTTCAGTATTTTCAGAAAAACTCGAAAATATGCTTATGCTGTGTATTGATTTACAGTAGTTTACATAATTCATGAAAAAAGTTATAGACAAAACATGACAAACTCTCGTGTTATCTATAAAATTCCACTCGCGTTTGTTTCACTTTATTAGATGTGGCAGACCACCGTGATAAATGGATGGAATAGAATGTCACATTGAAAAGCCTCCGCTGCGCTACATGGCAGTTAGTGTGATTCAGATCAATTTTCTGTTCGATACTTCTGTGACTCAAATTATTAACTGTTTTAATAATGGCGATGTTCAAATCGTTGGGACATAGGACGTCTGAAGTGCAAACACATGTGGATCTAGGTTTGGTTCCAACAACTTGTGAATGAGTCATTCTCTGGAAACACGTCGATGTTTACCGAAGTCAGCTACCAGCCTGGCAACGATTAGGAACTTTTGTTTCATTACCTATTCGTTATATATTAATTCCAAATAGGACTGGAGCCTTGGAACCTCACTTCACATACCTAGTGAACCAAATATTCTACGTGCTTTGAAAGGTAGAAATTAGCTCCTCAGTTAGCATCAAGAGAGCGAGTTCACCCAGTTTCAGTTCTCTCACCTTGGAAAAATCCCTGGCAGTGTTGGGAAGCGAACCCAGGTCCTCTGCGTATAGGCCAGATAGGTTTAGCCCTCAAAGTCTCCGTTATAAGGTAGCATGTTTACATCCAAATCAGCGTCCACCTTCCCAAGCAACCAGCACACTGGAGCATAGTTGTGCAGTAGCAGTTTTTCTGTGTATTTAGATCACTGGTGTCATAGAATCGATGATCCTGGTAGGACACTCTATTCTGGTAAAAATTTTATGTAATTCTCCGACTGTTCATTACCATTTCGCTGTGAATTATTTTCACTACAATATGAATTGTCTTGATCCTTCCCTTTGCGTATTTCTGCATCGTCAACAGGTGGCGCTTTTACTCGTAGACAAATTTCGTCTATATTGTTAGCAGGAAGAGTTAGTATCTTCTTCTAGATGCGAGTCGGCAGATACCCTTTTAATAACTGAAGTACATCCATGCCAGAAATTTATTAAGCCCAGTGCTTTGTTTTAAAGTAATCAAGCAAATGGTCTTGGTTACTTTTATAGGTAGGTGAACTGAACACTTCCTTAGATAGTCCTTCATGGCGGCCTTTGGATCAGTACTTCGCTAAGAAAGATTTTCCAGATTTATCGTGTGTGGAAAACTCTGCGACTCAAGATGTGCTTTTTCCTTGCAATTATTCAGATATAAACTTAATATTTTGTATTTCTCTCCATGTGTTCAGAATGACGCCATGAAATGTGATTCCAGCTGTCTCAGTATGTTCGTTGGCTAAGCATCTTTTCCTCCATCATTAGGTGGGAAAGCAAGGAAGGCATAATGGGGTTCCCAAAAACGCCCGCCATATTTGCGCTTCATACATTAGTATTAATATCCTGAAATTGTGTCAACTACTATAAATGCACTGTCCTCATCGAAGGCAGAAGTGCCTGCGACTAAGGATTTAAAATTGTTTTTATTTCACTCAGCAGTTTAACCATTACTCTTTAAAATTCAAACGAACATTCAGGTGGTTGTGGGCTGTGGTTCTAATCCCCTTACGTGTTTGTTTAGCTAGTGTTAGTTGCGATTCTTCTACAGTTAGAAACCTTTCCTCCATCTCCTACAGTATTTCTTAGTTTACTTGATAAGCCGAGTTGGAGATTTCGCCCTTAATTTTGGAAACTTGCTTATCAAGTTTCGCTTTCCGATAGTTATCGCTGTGTTATCCTAGCAGTGAGCTACATGAGCAACGGCGTCATTTAATAGAACTACATCTGTTTTTCTGTAATACCATTCTGTTTCGCCACCAGCTGTTCTGTTCCACTGTGGTCATATAGATTTTTTAACCTATTTTATGCCATGTTGTTTACAATACAAGTTGATTTTAATTTCACTGATCGGGATTTTGAATTCGTGGTAAGGTCTTACGGGACCAAACTGCAGAAGTTAAGGGTGCCTAAGCTTACGCACTACTTGGTCTAACTTAAACTAACTTACGCTAGGGACAACACACACACCCACGCCCGAGGGAGGTCTCGAACCTCCGACAGGGGGACCCGCGCGCACAGTGACAGGGCGCCTTAGACCGCACGTCTACCCCACCCGGCTAATTTCACTAACATATTTGTTATTTTTTCTTGTGGAATATGTTAAGTTACTAATCATTATACGAACTGAGCTTCCGTATGCTTCACCTCAGTAGATTATAGGCTAGCCTCAGTTCTACGCTGTAAATTCAAAAGGAAAGCTTCAAATTAAAAATAAAAACAATCCTTTCTGTAGTTCCTACTCACATTTTAAAATAAATGTAATATATTTATTCGCAATTTAGTAACTGCAAACTATAGTGGAATGTTATTTACAAGGTACCATTTCACAGTGCTGGTCCCAACAATATATATGATTCAAACACTTTGCTGTGCTCCATAATATTGTGCAAACTCGCTAATTTTATTCTTAGTAAATATTAAGCATGTAATTATTTTCATTTGTCAATTTTTACTGTAAAGGAAGAACTAAGTTTAACGCTCAGTGTAGAGATTGCAACTTAAAAATTCTTATTATGGATTTGCATTTAGACTAGGCGAAGAGTTTTGTTGTTGTAACCTTTATCTTTCTAGAATTTATTCTTGGTCAGTCTTCCATTTTTCTCCGCAGTTTAAGTTACGTTCCATGCAACAAAATCAAAAATGTTATACTTGTTATAAAATTGCAAAATATAAATACATTTCACTGAAAGCTTATTATCTTACTGTAGTTCTTAAAAATGGTCGCTGTTTTTTTATGAGATCAGTCCCTTCTTTTTCAGCCATGATTCAGGTGCCCAAGAAAAGGAAATGACTGTGTGCACAGATCTCATAAGAAATTATTTTGACTGCAAAGCTCATATTGGTTCTATGAACCTAACTTTAAATAGAATTATTATTGTTTTGTGAAATTTGCTTTAATATCTTTCCAACACTTCAACAAAATATTTGAATATGCAATAGCGAATCTCTTATGTCATTAATGCACTTTGCCTTAATTAACATTAGTTATGGTGGCTGAATTCAGTGGATTACTGCTGTGGCGGCTATATATTATTTTCTCGTGAGGCTCTCTAATGGCCGAATCTATTCTCTCTTCATACTAAATGAACAAATGTCATGGCCATCCACTGAAGGGAAAAAAAGACAGAGGTATACTCTTATCTGTGACTTAATATTATATTGAGCCCTATTTATAGAAATAGTAATTTGTCATTTTATTAAAAAATTATGAGATACTTCCTACCTGTGGTGGAAAGTTGGAAAGATGTGATATGTGACAGTGTGAAAACTGTGGCAACAGGTAAGAAAAATCGAGACACATTTTTCAGATTTTTCAAGTTGTAGAAAATGTTCTAAAACATAAAATGGTGCAGTATGTAAGAGATACTCAGACTAATACTATAAGCTATGTAAATAGATGGTTAACACATAATACAAAGAAGAACCATGTGGTAACAATAGAAATGGAAGACAAAAATGGAAATTCACAGCTTAAGATGAATATAGGGCTAGCATATTGGGGGAATGGGACCTCAGGGACAGTCTCCATTGTTGACAGATCTTCCCTTTCTCCCTCAAATAGCATAACATGCTGAAACCATTTTGAAATTAAGCAGTTTGTTGACTGTAAGTGATGAGATAGTGAAAAGACTCCCACAGAAACAAATCCTAGAGTACGTGTGTTGTGTACTGCCCCAAATAACATGTCAAAAAAGTTCAAAGTTAGTGAGGCGTCAAATAAGATTCCACAGAAACACAATTGATAAGAATAATACTATTACTGCGAGACACTTTTCTCTCAGAAACGTTTAAACCTGTTACCAAAAACATGAACAACCAGGAAGCCAGATGCCAGCAAAGAAGAAGAAGAAGACAAAGAAGAAGAAGAAGAAAATGATGCTATTTGGATTTTATTAATCGTCACAGCAATAAAAAGCATATCAGGCATATGGATTCAGAAAGCAACAGATGCATTTGCTGAATATGCAACCCAGGTGTGCAAAGAGATTGGGTATTACTGAATTTGAAAGAACATCTGGTTTAGTGAACCTAATATTCACAAAATATTCCAAATGCGACAAGTATAAATCAAAAGATATACAGAATAGTCAAATATCACAAATCACTGTTGTACATAACAAATATATGGGAGAAACAAGAAGTCAAATCAATGAAAAATACAAAGATACTATTATACTGATCGATGTGGGTCGATACAACACAGGTGCTGTTATATATTTTAAGCATCAGGAATTAAGAATCGGCTTGTCGTATAAATATTTAGATGTATACACTGAAGCGCCAAAGAAACTGCTGTAGGCATGCGCATTCAAATACAGAGAAACGTGAACAGGCAAAATACAGCGCTGCGTCAGCATCCCCTATCTAAAACAACAACTGTCTGGCGCAGCTGTTACATCAGTTACTGCTGCTAAAATGGCAGGTTATGAAGAGTTTCAACGTGGTGTTATAGCCGGTGTACGAGCTATGGGACGCAGCATCTCCGAAGTTGCGGTGAATTGGTGATTTTCGCTCTCGACCATTTCACGAGTGTACCTTGAATATCTGAAATCTGGTACAACATCACATCTCCGACATCACATCGGCTGGAGAAAGATCCTGGAAGATCGGGACCAACGACGACTGAAGAGAATCATTGAAGGTGACAGAAGTGCAACTCTTGTGCAAGTAGCTGCACATTACAATGCTGGGTCATCAACAAGTGTGAGTGTGCGAACTACTCAACGAAACATCATCGATACGCGTTTTCGGAGTCGGAAGCACATTTCTGTACCCTCGATGGCTGCACGACACAAAGCGTTATTCCTTGCCAGGGCCCGTCAACAATGCCCTTGGACTGTTGATGACTGTAAACATATTGTCTCGTCGGACGAGTCTCGTTTCTAATTGTGTCGAGCGGATGGACATTTACATGTATGGAGACAACCTCATGAATCCATGGACCCTACATGCCAGCAGGGCACTTACCAAGCTGGTGAACGCTCTGTAATGGTGTCGGGCGTGTGTAGTTGGCTTGATATGGGACCCCTGATACGTCTCGATACCACTCTGCAGGTGACATGTACGACACGTACGTAAGCCCTTTGTCTGATCACCTGCATCCATTCATGCCCATTGTGCATTCCGACGAACTTCGGCAGTTCCAGCAGGACAATGCGACACTCCACACATCCAGAGTTGCTACGGAGTGCCTCCAATGACCCGCTTTGGAGTTTAAGCACTGCCACTGACTACCAAACTCCGCAGACATGAACGTTATTGAGCACATGTGGATGCCTTGCAAAGTGCTATTCAGAAGAGATGTACACCCTTTCGTATTCTTACGGATTTATGGACAGCCTTGCAGGATTCATGGTGTCAAATCCCCCTGCACAACTATAGATATTAGTCAAGTGCATGCCACGTCGTGTTGTGGCACTTCTGATTCCTCTCGGTGGCTCTACAAGCAGGTGTACCAGTTTCATTGGCTCTTCAGTGTATATTTTTAAAATGATAACTCCAATGAATAGTAGAACTGTTATGATTGTTCAAAGTATCAGGCACTCAGAGATTGTATCTTTTTTGGATCAAGTTGCCTGCGGGCAGGGGTGGCTGGGCGGTTCTAGGCGTACAGTCTGGAAACGCGAGACTGTACGGTCGCAGGTTCGAATCCTGCATCGAGCATGGATGTGAGTGATGTCTTTCGGTTAATTAGGTTTAAGTAGTTCTAAGTTCTAGAGTACTGATGACCTTAGAAGTGAAGTCCGATAGTGCTCAGAGCCATGTTTTGTTTTCTTCAAGTCGTTTCAATGATTTCAGAGATTTGAGAAAGATGCAACATCGAACGAGTCTACAAACTCTACAAAGAAGCACTGAAAACTCTCCAATATAGCAATGTTACAATATGGGGCTTCAATAATTTGTGGCAGGTCAGTCTTGTGAAAATGAGACAATATTCATAAGCAAATAAAGGTTTGAAGATATTAGTGGTCATTAATACATATTCTAAATTAGCTTAGGTCTTATCCATTGAAACAAAGGTAGGGAAAGCAGCTGTACCGGTAAGGTGCAGTTTCAGCAGACAGGTCTGATTTCCTATAAACTTCAAAATTATCGTGGAAGATATTTCAAGATACCACCGGAAAAGCATAGAACACACCACTTTTCAACATTCTGCCAGATGAAAGCAAGTATCATGGAACGTTTGAACTGAACACTGAAAGCATAACTGAAGATGAGTTTTAATCTTCATGGATCATGCAAATAGAGAGAGAATTTTCGAAGAAATTCCAGGTTCACTGAAAAATTTTGTAAGAGGATGTTAAGGTTACTGAAATGGTTCTATTGATATTTTCATGTCTTTACATCATCTTTGTTTAAAATGGTCTTTAATGATTTCTTAGCACATTCAGATCCTAAAATTTGATTTGCATAATGCCAGGGATGGTTCCTTTCATCGATAATTATTATCAATTGACTATTATTACATTTAGATCGTTATTCTACAGGTTTAAAAATGATTAATGTTATTAGAAAAAAGATGTAATATAATTTTTTATAAGTTAAATGCATAGAAACAGAAAAGAAATCAATAAACAAGAAATTACACTTATAAATGTGTTGTGTTAATTGCATACAAAAGAAACAGTGAGAATATAGTGATAATAATACAGAACATATAAAAGATATGTTCTATAACTCTATGAACAAAACATATACTTATGAAATTTTTGAGAAAGAGCTTAAAAGCATTCTAAATATGCTCACAAACTTTCTCAAAGAAAATTAAATTATGTTGATAAAAATTGTAAAGATGCTTACTATCAAAAATTTAAAGATAAAAATTATGAATTACTTTAACATTTTGCGGAAAATTTGTTAGTGAAAAAAATTTGTATCAACATTAAAAATTAAGTTATTTAAAAAAATAGTAAAAGCTGATTTTATTGCATTCAACAGTAGTTCTTTTATTCCATAATGTTCATGTGGTAATGTATTTATTCCATTTTTTAATACTAAATATTTTTCATCATTAGACTTTCAAACTAGTTTGTTCTATTTCATATTATGTAATACATGTTCAAATGACCTGACATCATTCATATTTCTTTAGTGTTTAGCTTTATTGCTTGAACAAATATTCTATTTATTGAAAGTAATTTGACTTTGTACTAAATATCTCTTAGCTCCTCTAGATTTTTATATTCTTTATCCTCTGCTCTATATGGCTACATTATGGATCTTAAACCAATATGTTGCAACATAATTTTAAATATTCACATCTTTCACATTTCCTAAAACGTGTGGAAATCCACAAGTATTATCTTTCAAATTATCATTTGTATGAAGTTCATTTATCATCAGCTTATTGTCATCATAAAAATCTTCAGTTCTTATACTGTAAATAAAGGAATTGCTATCCATATAACATAAACCGAAATTTTATCCATATTCTCATTTCATAACATTACCATGAAAATTGGAATTATCTAAGATACTCATTCCAACAAAATAGGGTTATCGCAATTTATTGTTGCTTTTTCATGTGGATTTCATCCACATTGCCTTAAAATGCTGCTGTGTATTCATAGTTTGGCTTTGAATAATATTTAGCATATTTTCTGGATATGTTATTATTTTAATATTTTGCCAGTTTGTAATATTTTCCATCTTCTTACCAAGAATGGAATTATTCCACGATTTATAAGTCATTTGAAAAATCGTTAGCTGCCTTTTTTTCTCATTCCTGTATAAAAAGCAATGTATTTTTCAACCAGTCAGACTGCTTAAATGCTAAATGTCTATAAAGCTTTTTTTTATATTTTAAACCTGGATTTAAATACGTTCTAACGTTTCTGTTATTTAAAACATATATTTTTTGTTTAATGTTGTTGTTTTGGGTATTTTTGCAATATTTTAAGTTTCCATGTCCACTGACAAACTCTTTAAATGGTAAAAATTGAGAGACTTTGCCCAGCTGTATAAATTATTTGCATCGAAATAAGCTGTATAATGTGATTCATTTTCTGAATGAAATTTTATTCATATATATCCTACTAGCTTTAGCATATCTTTCAATACTTTAAGAAAAAAAAACTCGAATTTCTTTTTCAGTAAACAAAACCAGAACATAATCATTTGTGACTTTCAGTTCAATTTTAGCTATTTTTAACAAGGCATCCCAAGTTGAACCTCAAACAGGAAAATAACATATTGACTCAAGTTTATAAGATTTAATAGAAATATCTCAAAAATTTTTGAAAAAAATACGCTACTATTAAAACATCAGTTGAGCTATATAATTTGATATATTATCTAAATTTCTTAACATTACATTTTTCTCAAACTAATATTGGGCAGTAATAACCTCCATCAGTATTATTTGATATGTTATATCTCAACAGAAACATTCTTATTTTGGTAATGCAGTTTCTTTCTGTTCTATCTATATGATCCAAATGTTAATAAGGACATATGCCTTTCTATGTTATTAAATATTATTAGTCATCTTCAAAACATTTTGCTGTGTCTCTACATTGTTCTTTTGTAGGATTAGAAAGAAATTTATCAATAGATGATGACATAAATTTATAAGTGTTTCAAAAATCTTAAAGTTATTCAGTCTTCTACTACTTCACTGAATGAAATGTATTTCTGTTAATATCATTACTATCTATTTCTAATTCTTCAATAAACCAATGAACATCACAGTTTGCTAAACTGTAAATATAAACTGAAGAAAATGGGAGAATTTTTAAATTATGACTCCAATCTTCAAGCACAGTTTCTTGATATTTAGCATTTAAATGAAACGAACTCTTACTCTTTTTCTCCAACAGTAAATTTGTCTTCACAAATAAAACAGATTTCAGAATTTTTAAAATTTGTTTTACTTTCTGTAGTCTTTATTATTCATACATTTTGTTCATATACTACTTTTATTTATCTATATGGTTGTTTTAACATTCCAACAATTTTATGTGATGCAATTAAAAATGATATCAACATTTCATGTATTTGTTGATATTCACCATGACCATGGACGCTGCAGTTAGTGGGGAGGTTTGCATGCCATAGCAGTACAGATAGCAGTACCATAGGTTCTACCACAATGGAAGGGTATCTGTTGAGTGACCTGACAAATATGCATTTCCTGGAGAGGGCAAACAGCCTTTTCAGTAGTTGCAGGGGCAACGTCCTGAAAGATTGATAGATCTGGCCTTGTAACATTAAACAAAACGGTCTTTCAGTACTGATACTGCAAACCGATGAAAGCAAGGCGAAACAACAGCTGTAATCTTCCCCGAGGACACGCAACTTTATTGTACAGATAAGTGACACTGGTGTTCTCTTGGGAAATATATTCCTGTGATGAAATAGTCCCCAATCGGATCTCGAGGTGGAGTCTACTCAGGACATCGTTATCACAAGAAACAGAACTTGTGATCTACAGATCAGTGTGTGGATTTTCAGATTATGTAGGTGGGTATGTTCATGAAAAACACACACTATTCCCAAAAATGCACCAAATTCTCAGTTTGGAGGTATGGCAATGAAATTTTGTACCACACATTGCACAAAAGTAACACATTTACATACAAAATCCTTTGATTAGACAGGTTGGGAAACTGAATAATGGAAGTGAACTGGTTAAAGTTAGATATAGCGAGAATTAGAGACGTTCAGCGGCAGGTGAAACAACACTTGTGGTCTGTTGAATACTGGGCTATAAATGCAAAATTAAATATAGATTACTGTACTACTAGCTTCAACAATTAGTTAAAAAAATTGCGGTGCAGATGAGGTACTACGATTAGCATATTTAATTGCAAGATAGACATGATGCCCACAGCTACCACAGCAGTACAAGTTTATATGCCAGCTATCTGTGCAAATGACGAAGAGGTTGAAGGAATATATGATGAGATAAATGAAATTATTCAGATACTAAAAGCAGACGAAAGTTAAACAGCCAAAGGGGAATAAAATTCGATAGTAGGAAAAGGGAGAGAAGGAAGGGCAGTAGGTGAATTGGGACTGGGGTAAGGAATGAGAGTGGAAGCTGCCTGGTAGAATTTTGTACATAGCATGAATTAATCCAAGCTACCACTTCGTTTGAAAATCATGAAAGAAGTTTGTATACAAGGAAGAAACCAGGAGAAACTGAAATGTTTCAGGCTGATGGTATAACGGTAAGGCAGAGACTGCGGAATCGGATGTCAAATTGTATGACATTTCCATCGGCAGAGGTGAACTCTTACCATAATCTACTGGCAATGAACTGTAGATACTGCAAAAAGGTGGAATTTAAGGAGATGGGACACGAATAAACAGAAGGAAGCAGAGATTGTGGACAGGTTGAAAGAGAGCATTAGGGAACGATTGACAAGAACTGGAAAAAAATACAGTAGAAGAAGAGTGGGTAGCATTGAGAGATGAAAGAGAGCATTAGGGAACGATTGACAAGAACTGGGAAAAAATACAGTAGAAGAAGAGTGGGTAGCATTGAGAGATGAAATAGGGAAGGTAACAGAGGATCAAGTAGGTGAAAAGGCGAAGGCTAGTAGAAATCCTACGGTAACAGAAGATATATTGAATTTGAATGATGAAAGGAGAGAATATAAGAAAGCAGTAAACGAAGCATGCAAAAAGGAATACAAATATCTAAAAAATTTGGTCGACAAGAAATGCAAAATGGCTAAACAGTAGTGGCTAGTGGACAAAAGTAAGGATTTAGAGGCATATATCTCTAGGGGTAAGATAATTACTGCCTACAGCAAAATTGTAAAGGTCTTTGGAGGAAAGATATACTTAAGAGTTATATTATCGAAATGGAAGAGGATGAAGATGAAATTGGAGATATTGTGCGGAAAATTTTACAAAGCACTGAAAGACTGAAGTCAGAGCAAAGCATTAGGAGTAGATGAAACTCTGTTACAACTACTGATAGCCTTGGGAAAGCCGGTCATGTCCAGACTCTTCCATCTGGTGGCCTATATAAATTAGACAGGTGAAATACCCTCAGGCTTCAAGAAAAACATAATAATTCCATTTCTAAAGAAAGCACGTTTTGACAGGTAAGAAAATTACCTATCTATGGTTTAAATAAGCCACTGTTGAAAAGTACTAACATGATTTCTTTAGAGACAAATGGAAAAACTGGTAGAAGCCAACTGTGGGGAAGAACAGTTTGGATTCCATAGAAATGTTGGAACATGCAAGGCAATACTGACCCTATGACTTACCTTCAAGGATAGATTAAGGAAATGCAAACCTATGTTCATAGCTTTCGTAGACTTAGAAAAAGCTTTTGACAATGTTGTCTGGAATAGTCTCTTTCAAACTCTGAAGATGACAGGGGCCAAATATGGGGAGATAAAGGCAATTTACAATTTGTACAGATTGCAGTTATAAGAGACAAGGAGCATGAAAGGGAAGCTGTGGTTGGGAGGAGAGTGAAACACTATTGTAGCTTATCCCTGATGTTATCCAATATGTATACTGAGCAAGCAGTAAAGGAAACAAAGGAAAAATTAGGAGTGGGAAATAAAGTACATGGAGAAGAAATTAAAACTTTGAGTTTTGCTGATGACATTGTAATTCTGTCAGAGATAGCAAAGGACTTGGAATAGCAGTTGAACGGAATGGACAGTGTCTTGAAAAGATGTAAGATGAACATCAACAAAAGCAAGAAGAGGATAATGGAATGTGGTCGAATCAGGTGATGATGAGGGAATTATAGTAAGAAAGAGACACTTAAAGCAGTAGGCACGTTTTGCTGTTTGGGGAGGAATGTAAATGATGATGGTTGTAGAGGATTTAAAAATGTAGACTGGCAATGGCAAGGAAAGCATTTTCGGAAAAGAGAAATTCCTTAACTTTGCGTATAGATTGAAGAGCCAGGAAGTCTCTTCAGAAAGCATTTGTATGGATTGAAGCCATGTATTGAAGTGTAACATGGTCTATAAATAGCTTAGACAATGACAGAATAGAAGCTTTCGAAATGTGGTGCTACAGAAGAATGCTGAATATTACATGGGTAGATCATGTAAGTAATGAGGGGGTACTGAATAGAGTTGTGGAGAAGACGAATTTTTAGCACAACTTGAGTAGAAGAAGGGATCAGTAGGTAGGTGATGTTCTCAAGCATCAACGGATTGCCAAATTTAGAATCAGAATAAATGGCAAAATGTACCTATAATGAATTATTATAATTTTAAATTTATCTTATTCTTAGGCAGAAATATCTTTACTTCTTTATGTTCTTGAGAATCGTTTCGGTCATTGTGTAATTTTTCTTGCAATTAAAAACTCGTAATTATCTATGACAGGGATAATTATTTGATTTATGTTATTTGTTTGAGTATTAAGTAACCAAATAAATCAGTTATTCAAGAATAATGAGAATTTTTTTGTCTCAGCTTAAAAGAAGATTAATATGTTTTTCTTCTTTATTTGTAGGTTGAAAAGGATGTATATAGTAAAGTTTTCATCTTAAGCCAAAATATTTATGGAAATGTTTGACTGCTTTCCAAATTTTGGAATATCTGTGAACTGCAAAATTATTTTTTTGTGTTTCAAAGTTTCATCTGATTCTTGGCCAATATTTTTAAATTTTAGAATTCTTTCTGCATCACAATCTACTGGATGTAAAGCTGAGTTTATTACATGTAAGGAACTTTTTTATCTTAATTTTTATGATTAATTACAGCTTTTTTATTTTTTGTTTCATTTGGTGCACCAGTATACCAAGAATCAAATATTGTATCACAACTTCTAACACATAATTCTAAATTGTTAATAGAATATGAAGGCCAACCAGACATTTTCTTTGCATTTTTTACATTTCTTTAAATAGTTCATTTTTTCTATCTTTGGTAATAATCTTCTAAATATGTCATTAATAATTTTGAAATTAATCCTTGTATTTCATATTGTCTCTTAAGACTACAAAGAACTTCATATTAAATTTATCTCATCTCCTCTGTGTCAAATTATTCTTAAATTTAAAGACTGCTCCATCTTTAATTCGGTTAAAACTGTCTTGTCATTCTAGAATATTATTAGTACTATTATTCTAGACTGAAAATCTGTAGCCTTCCTCTTAATTTGATTAGTTGTTTTTTAAAACATCGTTAAATTCAAGAAAGCTATAATCTCAAAAAATTTTTGATATTTGTTTGTTCTATTTATTGATATTTATCCTCAAGAAGCTTTTGAATATAGTTATCAGATTTATGAAAAATGAGCCATGAATGCTCTATCATGAAAATGTCTTTATTCCCCCACACAACTATTTTCTGTGGCACATTACCACCATCCCTCTGTACCACCATTGCCTAAAGAGCAATTGATTTCCTTGGTGCATTTGCTGTGGGATCTTTGTTACTCACTCATATGTGCTAGTAGCAAGGATCCCACAGTAAATGTGCCAGGGAAATCAAATACTCTTTTTGGCAGTGGTGAGATCTGAGGATGGCAGAAATGTGCCACTGAATCTAGTTGTGTGATAGAATAAAGACACTCTAAGGGCATAGCTGTGGTAGTAATTCTTCTCATATACACATCAGCTGACGTCCTTCATGTACACGATAAAATGAATATCAATAAATTATCAGTCACTTCATTACCATTGCTTTTGAGTAAGATCGATTGATTATTAAGTTTAGAATATGGTTCTAGATATTCTTGCTTTACAAATTTCTTGGAACTCATTTAAAAATTTATTCACCAATCTTTTATTAACATTATCATTATTGTTTACAGTAACACCGATTGCTGTTGTTTACAAAGTTTTTTAGAATTGGTTTAGGTTTTTTTAGTTACAAATTTAATGAAGTTTTCTTAGTTCCATGCCTCAGTTCTTTCTTGCTACATTTTTCAAAATATCCGATGACATCTAGTCCATTTAAATTCTAACTTCCCTTTTCTTTACAATAATTTTAAAACTGAAATAATTTGAGTAGCCTTTTTGTTTACAATAATTTCATAAATCATGAAAACTTCATGTTGGACTACATGACTCTTTCTGTTCTAACTATTAAAACATTAGATTTTTTAAAATTTAGATTTACATGTTTGAAATTACCTGTGGATTCTTCTTTGCCTCATTCCAAAAAAGGCAAGTAAGGGGAAAGAAATTAAAGAAATTTATTTTATAAAATGTTTAATTTCAACAGAATAAATTTATCTTTTTAAAATATTAAATTTTGACCTATGGGTTTCAGAAACTGTAGTCGAAAACAGCATTAAATATTTTCTTTAATTTTTTTTTTTTTGCAAAATCCTTTCCTGGGCCACAATTCACATTTGATAACTACTACTGCTCATACTAGGTTCTATGCAGAACAATGTAGCTGGTCCTGCGATAATTGCTTATTTGTACAGAGTAGTTTCAAGCACCTAGGGCAGATGTACTCATATTTAGGCTGCTGAGGGATAATAAGGTGGGATATTTTCTTTCTCAGTGACTATGTCACTCCCCTTGACAGATTAACAAAAAATGTCCACACTTCTGAGAGTGATTGGTGAAACTGGAGAAAAGGATGGTTACCAGCCCCCCAGTCATCCAAACCATATACATGAATATATATAAGAATTATACAATTCAAATAAAGCTCCATTCCTGAGTTTCTTTGGAAACTGAATACCATCATGTTTATGATACCCATGAATATCATCAATCTGATAGTTACTCATAAGCTCAGGATATGTGTTAATATTTTTCTCACAAGCCAGTAGCAACTAGACATAGCAACTGTTAGTATTTTGACCAAAATGGCAGTATTTCTGTTATCTTTGTCCTTTGGAAGAAGGATGTGATCCCACTTAATGAATTAAGCACATACATCAGGATGTCTAAAAACAGCACTCCGTTGAGAGCTTTTTCGGAATCTTCCCTCATAATGAATGAAACACATCCATTGGGATGTACAAACTTAAGATTCTACTAAGTGCTTTTCTACAATCTTTCTAGCATTTCAGGGAATCATTAAAGGTGGATTTCTCAAACCATTCAGCAATGGAATTGTTGGATTATATCACAGTATATTCGTTCCCATATATCTGTGATGGAATTCGAAATTATTTCGTATTTATATGAACCCACAGCATAGCACATTGCTTCAATTAATGGAGTGAAACCACAGATTGTTTATGATCTTGGAAAGCTACCTTTCCAGCATGAGTTGGCATGCATTTGGGAATAGTAGAGGGTTGTGGTACCTCAGCATATTATTAGTGTAGACAAAAGATATCCTATCCATAAACGCACCTAGGATAACTGAGTGAAACAGTAATGTGGCAGGACACAAATGATGCTCATTATCAGTAACACACAGGCCAAGACGCTGCTGCTAGCTTATAATTATTACAACTACCTTAGAGCATGGATGCTGATAGTCCAGCTGTAATTGCTGCAGACACTGATTACCTCGGCATATCTGGCCTCTGCTTACATGTTTGTGACAACTGTCCTAGCATGACCAGTCACGACAATGATGCCTCCGGACTGACGGATTGTGACATTGAAGGTTCTGGCGTGGATGCAAGACGCTTTTCTGACAGCTGTGAAGCTGATACCAGCATTCCCAGGAAGAGAAGAAAACAAAGAGATAAGTATTGTGTGTAAATGGTTAATATGAATCGTATGCAAAAATAAATAATATTTTAACATATATCTGAACCAATGCTTACACAAGTATTCATCCACTGTTGACACTGGCTGTAAAAGCTCCTTATCAATTATTTTCAGAAAAGACAGCAGTACATAAATAACATGTTATAAGAATACTGTACATTAAAGGAAATTCATATTGGAGGAAACAGTCCAGCTGCACAATCTCTTATCTGGAAAATATCTGAATTATAATTGACTTTGTAGAGGCTATACTACAGCCAGGTCATAACCAAAATGTTTGGAAGAAAAGTGAGATAAGCATCATATGCAAGGCACAACTGTTTCTCGAGGGAGATATACAGGATTTGCAGCGGCATTTTCTGCTGCCTTGAACCATTCTGACATTTGTGGACTCATCAGAAAGACTGACCTGACACCTGGAGTATATGTGGTGTAGACCACATTGGTCTGAGGCTGTATGATATGTCTATATCCAAGATCCTGAAAACATGAAGTAATGGCATAAGAATTGCCAACAAGCGTAAATTAGTTTCTGTAGAAAGACATTTTATGAAGGAGCTCACAGATGAATATGGCATTATCATGCCAGATCGACAGACAGACACATACACTAATATACATATACAGAGTGTCTCTTCTATGAAATGCGAGGCATATTTTCTCTGGTGTTTCAGCATTTATTAGCAGTTTCGGTGTTTCACATCTGGTATAGATCCCAATGGGCAGTCGCTGGATGGTAAGTCCGCACCCAGAATTCCTGAAAACAGGAAAGCATGATAAATATTGGCAGCAAAGGTAAATTAATTTTTGTACCAAAACTTTTTATAAACGAGCTCAGGGATTGATTCAACACAAACAAAATGTTGACATCAAGTCTTTCATGAACTGTCCAGTGCTGACCAAAAGTGTTGGTTGGTTTTACATAAAGAGCAAAAGTAAGTTTATTGAGAAACTTTCTATGCCCAGTCGATTAAGTGGTCCCAAAGTGTCTAGTGCAACATTCGTTTTATTGATATGCGTAAACAAGGATAGTAAAACACGAAGAGTAACAACTACACCAGCAGCATTTACTGAGGAACGCTGCTGCAAAACGGTAGCACACAGAACAGACCTCGACACTGCTTTCGCTGCTGGAGTGTCGATTATTTTTCGTGTTTTACTGTCGCTGTTAATACAGACCGTTAAAACGAGTATAGCAGTAGAGTAATCTGTCACCGCTCAATCGAGTGGGCTCCTAAAATTCAACTTTAAAAATCATTCTACACGTGACTGGAAACAAACCGACGCTTTCAATCCGTCCTGAGCGTCACGTGAAAGACTTGATGAGAAGGATTTGTTTAGACCGACTCCAATTACAAACTGTAGAAAGGAAATTGCGAATATCTACTTGACGACGCATAGGAGATACATCCTGTAAATGTATGGCAGCTTGTGGGTGCAGTCATTCCTGCTTCGCTCCGTCATTTCTGTTTATTCTTTCCTTGGATATATCTTGTCACATGGGGAATGGGTTTTTAGTTAATATAGTCTTGCAGTTTAGAGTACTGGGAAAATCCTAAATAGAGGATAATTAAAACTTGGCACCATGAACTCCTAAGGCACTGGGGCAAATGATGAATATCGATGCCACGGCCACAAAATAGCTGTTAGGAACCAGTCTGACACTTACTGGTTTGTGGGCAAAAAGCTGAAATGCAGTCACTCCACCCTGCGCCAAAGATTCAAGTCTCCCACATCAGGTGATGCCAATGCTTTCTTTTACAGGCTGCCAACTGCCAGTACCTGCACTCCATGTGTGACAATGCTGACAACTGTTTATAATAAACACCCCATAATACGATTTTAGGACACAAGTTGACAAGATCTTTTCTTGCTGACCCTGAGAGCCCCTTGGGAGGGAGGTGGATGAAAATTGGGTTACTGGAACCACACAGCACTCTAGTTCATTAGTCTGTCAGGCCCTTTAGCTTTGGACTCTGGCAAGTGGTGGAGGTAACGGAGCCATGAGGAGGGAGGGGGCAGAGAAGGAAATCCAGAAGAACTGTGGGCTGGGGCAGAAGCCCCATTACCCTGCTATTGCCAAGGATTCATCTTTATTTAGTACTGTTCAACCTGCACAGTACAACGACAAGCAAGATGGAAATGAAGTCTTAAAGATTTACGAGTGTGATTAAAATGGAACTGAAAAATACACTTATGACATTGCAAGAAGGTGAGGAAAATTTGAACATGCTTTGAATACAAAATTTGGTTACGGAGTAAACAGAAGAAAGACGGTAGTAACGAAAAGTAGCAGAAATTAGATTAATGATCAAACTGATATCAAAATGGGGGATCGCTTATTACCCAAATTAAACTGATTCTGTTTCCCTGGAAGTTAACACATGGCAAGTAAAGCTATGGTATAACTTGGTTCAAATGGCTCTGAGCACTATGGGACTCAACATCTTAGGTCATAAGTCCCCTAGAACTTAGAACTACTTAAACCTAACTAACCTACGGACATCACACACACCCATGCCCGAGGCAGGATTCGAACCTGCGACCGTAGCAGTCCCGCGGTTCCGGACTGCAGCGCCAGAACCGCACGGCCACCGCGGCCGGCTATGGTATAACTAACAGGTTAATACAGACAAAGGACTTAATTCTCATTGAAAGTAGTCTGTTTGCATCAAACATATACGTTGCTGCAAGGAAGAAATTTCTGGGAACGTACAGTTACACCTGAGTAATGCAGTAAATTGAATCATAAACTTTTGCAAAATCGTTTAAAATTTATTTATTGTCGTAGAAGACACCTGAAATTTACGTAGACTGATGAAATAAGAAACGAGTAGATTCGCCGCAGAATCAGTGAGGAGAGAAATATGAGGAAAACACTGGTTGGAAGAAGGAATAGGATGATCAACGTAGAGGCTCCAACGAAGCAGGGGGGAATCAGAAGCCAAAAAACTGTAGAAACTCATAATTGTGGGTAAGTCACAGATACTCAGCAATAAACAGCGGAATTATGGTGGAATTACCGTACTATTCTCAGACTGGTGGTCGGCACAAGGGAGAAAACTGAGGCGGGCTGTATCAAACAAGTTAGAAGACATTAACGAAAGGACTCTTGTCCTGTTATGTAGTGAATCGTGCCCAGACTATGGTTGATGCGATTTCTTCATAATCTGTGCCTGATGCTCTGGACATAAGGGTGTAGGTCGTATCCTATTCCGATTCTGCATATCCGGCCTCAAATTTTGTGACTGGGTCATATTAATTTCGTTGGTGGTCATTCATGTACTTGTACCGTCCCATGCTTCCGCAGCTATCATCGAGCATGCCTGATATGTAATAACTGGGTCAAATATATTGTAAGCGTGGTTCCAAAAGTTCGGTTACCTGTGAGCACTGCGAAATAGTCTCGTACCTCTCATAGCAGAGCCGTGTGTTCACACGTGGTTCAGATGGTTGATGACCAGTGATGGGGGCACTTTGCTGAACACAGACGCTAGTGTTGGTGGTTAGAAATAGCTATATTTGAAACAACTTGGTTAGTTATTAGTGCCGACATGTAGTTGTGTATGATATAATTCATTTTTTGATATTGTACAACACAAGGTAGTAGTAGTTAGCTGCCTGTATACGTCTCTTCAGCGCCAAAACCGACAGATATTAAAAAAAAATCACATCTTCTTACATACACGTGTATAGTTGAGAAGAGTTCCCTAGTAACCCTAATAAACCCGATCGGTTAGACTTGCTGTCCAGCGCACGGCTTTCCGGATTGGAAAGGAGCGCCTGGTCCCCGGCATGAATCCGCTCGGCTGACTTGTGTCGAGGTCCGGTGAGCCAGCCAGTCTGTGGATGGTTTTTATGCGGTTTTCCATCTTTTGGGAAAATGCGGGCTAATTCCCCTTATTGGGCCTTAGCTACACTATGTCGACGAATGCTGCGCAAAACAAGTTCTCCACGTACGCGTACACAACAACTACTCTACCACCCAAAACATAGGGGCTGCTCTCGTCTGGTGTGAGACGTTTCCTGGAGGGTGGGGGGGGGGGGGGGGGGGCCGTCCTCCGGGGGTCTAACCCTAAGAGTAACCCTGCAAGAGTGGTTCGGTGTGAGGAGGTGAAGGGGTGCAGTGGACTGCGGTAGTCGTCGTGGGCTTGTGGACCACTGCGGCTGCGTCGGGGATGGAGCCTCTCCGTCGTTTGTAGGCCTCCCAGTTAACATACAATACAATACAAATCCTAGTAACGAAAATGTTTAGAAGAAGACAAAACACTCTTCTTCAAATAAGCTACTCGCCGGTATCTAGAGAAATCGATGTGTACTGGAATTACACGCCACAATCCATTCGTATATTCATTCTAAGCGGTGTTCTATATGACCAGAACACAATGCTTTTCGTGTAATAGTGCTGAAGTAATAGCAGCAGTATAAACTAATTAATTCATGGTACATTTTATTTGATTTTGAACAGAGTTTGTTGTTAGTGTCCACATCGTTCAGGGTGCTTATTCCTAGTTAGACCCTGCTCTTGCATCTGCTGCGTCAAAGCTATAAAATGGAAGTGCTCGTAAAGGAGCCATTGCAAACGGCCGTGTATTTGAAGGCCGTAAAACAGACCCACGCGTTATTCTCGTCTTTGCCTTGATTTCAAGTATTATAGCCACTGAATTAGCGGTTTAAGTGGAAGAGAGACCAAAGAAAAGTTCCTAGAGCCTTTAAAAAATTCGGCAATCGCTGAGATTTCTCTTCACTCAGATGGATTATTCATAAAGTTCGTTGTGTGTTAACAAGGCCAGGTACCTGCAAACAAAGGCTTGCAAACACTTTGGAGAGACATAAACTCGGAAAATAAAGAGTCAAAAAGCTTCTTTCTGTTGGGAGGAGGTACAAAAGAAATCGACAAAAGGAGAACTCATTATTACTTGTAACTTAAGAAACCATTGAAATCAATTCGTTTTCATGTGGTGTGCGTTACGAGAAACTTCTTGACTCATTATACTTTAGTAGTAGAGGAACTAATAAAACGTAAAGAACATCCATAAGGCACAACGGAAGTAAAACTTACATTAGCGTCGGAACTCATTATACTTGCTGACCGCTAATCAGTGATACCACAAGTAATACCTTCCCAGAAAAGTAACTACTCTTATTCTCGAGTTTAAAAGAGAAACAAGCGAAACTTGAAGCATTACTTGAGGAAAAGATACGGGCCTTTTAGCGTTGACAGTCTCATTCTTATGCCGAAAGTACAACGATCTGGAGCATCTCTACTACCCACGCAGCAAGTTTCACCTCACGGAATATATTTGAAGATAAGACGGTCGTTATGATCTAACTTCGATTTAGGTTTTGAGATGCGGAGGTTATTCATGGCACCTAAATAGAGCATACATTGGTTGATCGGATATATTTGAAGATGAGACGGTTGTAATGATCTAACTCTGATTTAGTTTCTGAGATGCCGAAGTTATTCATGGCACCTAAACTGCGCACACAACCTGCGTGGTTCGAATAGTGTGGTTTGGCATGATGCATCGCAAGTCTGTCAGTGGAGGGAGTTTGTAAACAGTTCGCCACACATATCAGTTCAAGACCTAGCACCGTTTTTTATGTTCTGAAATAACTGGCTTTGTCTACTTGACCCGTAACTGTGGACAATGGTCCTCACGTGACAGGTTATTGTGTATTTTAGAACAATGAATTTGTGGTTCACGAAGCTGACCTTTCACTTTTGAAGTCATCGGATTTGTTTTCCTGATCTGAGACCACGTTGGTAGACAATCTGAATCGACCCGACACTGGTTGCGTTCAATCAACGAGTTCTTGTTTACACAGCTGACGCTTTACAATGAGCGGCCGGAAACCTCAACTTGGGTAAAAGCGTAGTCAGACTAAAGTCATCTTTAGATGGTGTTTTAAAGCTGTAATTGTTAAAATTACCGTCTCTTAAGTCAAATATTTTCGTGGTTAAGCTTTTATTTCACGAATTTTTTTTTCCACATATCTGAGCTACTTCAATATTTCTAATTTATTCTTTTTTATTTAAAATTGTACTGTGATGTCACATAAATAATTTACATTCATTGTATGCCGCTCAGTTCTGCGTGGCCACACAGCAGACATCGGAGAATTAGTAAAGTCCTACGTCCGAATTCACTGTTGAGAAATACATATCATTACATTTTTTGTCTTTGCGTATTGTCCCGTATTATTATTGATGACAAATTCCAAGACTGAGCCGGTTCACCCATATAGCACTTGCAGTACTCCATTTCGCAACACATCTAAGGTTGACGAAATTTCCGGGTATAATAATTCTATTGTAAAAATGTGAAATGTAAAATAAATTGGCTGCTTCAGCGCTTAAGAGTAAGATATGACAAAATGGTTCAAATGGCTCTGATTACTATGGTACTTAAATTCTGAGGTCATCAGTCCCCTAGAACATAGAACTACTTAAACCTAAACAACCTAAGAACACAACACACATCCATGCCAGAGGCAGGATTCGAACCTGCGACCGCAGCGGTCGCGCAGCTCCAGAATGTAGCACCTTGAACCACTTGGCCACTCCGGCCGGCTAAGATGAGACAAGTCGAATAGATTTCTCCAAATAGAGTTTTTCATGAAGGAGAGCAGTAGTCTTTTATCCAGTATAGGACAAACGCCAAGAAAATAAAATACAAATACAAATAGGTTTGAAATTAAAGGAAGACGGTCGCTGTCACAACATTAGCTCTGATTTCACCTCACCTCGTAAGTGCTACACTTATGGAACATCAGATGAAAATCACTGTCACCCCACCATTTATTGCAGCCTGATGGCGTTACGGTAAGGAAAGTACGTAAGCAGATCAGAGACGAATGACTAATTTAGCGAAGAAACGGACCGCAAACAATACGACTTCGACGAAGGGTAGATTTTTATAGTTCAAAGGCTCGGGACGAGAAACTTGAAAATGGTGAAACTGTTTGGCTGTTCGCGTGCCACTGCTGTGAACATTTATGGAAAAGTTTGGTATTACTGATTTCAAATACCTTAAATCTGGAATTTTTAAATTTTAAAGCGTATCACACGAATTTATAACCTATTTTAAGACTAGAGTATCGCTTTTCAGTTGTCGTGGCGGAGATGTTCTTCACTGTAAATGTTTGACTGTGTTCCATGTAGTTTCACATTTGCAATGTTAATGTAGGGACCATGAACCATGGACCCTGCCGTTGGTGGGGAGACTTGCGTGCCTCAGCGATACAGATAGCGGTAACATAGGTACAACCCAAACGGAGGGGTATCAGTTGAGAAGCCATACAAACTTGTAGTTCCTGAAGAGGGGCAGCAGCCTCTTCAGTAGTTGCAAGGGCAACAGTCTGTATGATTGACTGATCTGGCCATGTAACACTAACCAAAACGGCCTTGGGGTGCTGGTACTGCGATCGGCTGAAAGCAAGAGGAACCTACGGTCGTAATTTTTCCTGAGGGCATGCAGCTTAATGAATAAATGATGAAGGCATCCTCTTGGATAAAATATTCCGGAGGTAAAATAGTCCCCCATTCGGATCTCCGGGCGGGGACTACTCAAGAGGATGTTATCAGGAGAAAGATAACTGGTGTTCTACAGATCGGAGCGTGGAATGTCAGATCCCTTAATAGGGCTGGTAGGTTAGAAAATTTAAAAAGGGAAATGGATAGGTTAAAGTTAGAGATAGTGGGAATTAGTGAAGTTCGGTGGCAGGAGGAACAAGACTTCTGGTCAGGGGACTAAAGGGTTGTAAACACTAAATCAAATAGGGGTAATGCAGGAGTAGGTTTAATAATGAATAGGAAAATAGGAATGCGGGTAAGCTACTACAAACAGCATAGTGAACGCATTATTGTGGCCAAGATAGATACGAAGCCCACACCTACTACAGTAGTACAAGTTTATATGCCGACTGGCTCTGCAGATGACGAATAAATGGGAGAAATGTATGATGAAATAAAAAAAAAATTATTCAGATAGTGAAGGGAGATGAAAATTTAATAGTCATGAGTGACTGGAATTCGAGTGTAGGAAAAGCGAGAGAAGGAAACGTAGTAGGTGGATATGGATTGAGGCTAAGAAATGAAAGAGGAAGCCGCTTGGTAGAATTTTGCACAGAGCACAACTTAATCATAGCTAACACGTGGTTTAAGAATCATGAAAGAAGGTTGTATACATGGAAGAACCCTGGAGATCCTAAAAGGTATCAGATAGATTATATAATGGTAAGACAGAGATTTAGGAACCAGGTTTTAAATTGTAAGACATTTCCAGGGGCATATGTGGACTCTGACCACAATTTATTGGATATGACCTGTAGATTAAAAATGAAGAAACTGCAAGAAGGTGAGAATTTAAGGAGATGGCACCTGGATTAACTGAAAGAACCAGAGGTTGTACAGAGATTCAGGGAGAGCATAAGGGAACAATTGACAGGAATGGGGGAAAGAAATACAGTAGAAGAAGAATGGGTAGCTTTGAGGGATGAAGTAGTGAAGGCAGCAGAGACTCAAGTAGGTAAAAAGACGAGGGCTAGTAGAAATCCTTGGGTAACAAAAGAAATATTAAATTTAATTGATGAAAAGAGAAAATATAAAAATGCAATAAATGAAGCAGCCAAAAAGGAATACAAACGTTTCAAAAATGTGATCAACAGGATATGCAAAATGGCTAAGCAGAGATGGCTAGAGGACAAATGTAAGGATGTAGAGGCTTATCTCACTAGGGGTAAGATAGATACTGCCTACAGGAAAATTAAAGAGACCTTGGAGGTAAGAGAACCACTTGTATGAACATCACGAGCTCAGATGGAATCCCAGTTCTAAGCAAAGAAGGGAAAGCAGATAGGTGGAAGGAGTATATAGAGGGTCTATACAAGGGCGATGTACTTGAGGACAATATTATGGAAATGGAAGAGGATGTAGATGAAGATGAAATGGGAGATATGATACTGCGTGAAGAGTTTGACAGAGCACCTGAGTCGAAACAAGGCCCCCAGAGTAGAACACATTCAATTGGAGTTACTGACGGCCTTAGGAGAGCCAGTCCTGACAAAACTCTACCATCTAGTGAGCAAGATGTATGAAACGGTCGAAATACCCTCAGACTTCAAGAAGAATATCATAATTCCAATCCCAAAGAAAACAGGTGTTGACAAATGTGAAAATTACCGAACAATCAGTTTCATAAGCCACAGCTGCAAAATACTAACAGGAATTCTTTACAGGCGAATGGAAAAACTAGTAGAAGCCGACTTCGGGGAAGATCAGTTTGGATTCCGTAGAAATACTGGAACACATGAGGCAATACTGACCCTACGACTTATCTTAGAAGAAAGATTAAGGAAAGGCAAACCTACGTTTCTATCATTTGTAGACTTAGAGAAAGCTTTTGACAATGTTGACTGGAATACTCTCTTTCAAATTCTAAAGGTGGCAGGGATAAAATACAGGGAGCGAAAGGCTATTTACAGTTTGTACCGAAACCAGATGGCAGTTATAAGAGTCGAGGGACATGAAAGTGAAGCAGTGGTTGGGAAGGGAGTAAGACAAGGTTGTAGCCTCTCACCGATGTTATTCAATCTGTATATTGAGCAAGCAGTAAAGGAAACAAAAGAAAAATTTGGAGTAGGTATTAAAATCCATGGAGAAGAAATAAAAACTTTGAAGTTCGCTGATGACATTTTAATTCTGTCAGAGACAGCAAAGGACTTGGAAGAGCAGTTGAATGGAATGGACAGTGTCTTGAGAGGAGTATATAAGATGAACATCAACTAAAGCAAAACGAGGATAATGTAATGTAGTACCATTAAGTCGGGTAATGCTGAGGGAATTAGATTAGGAAATGAGACACTTAAAGTAGTAAACGAGTTTTGCTATTTGAGGAGCAAAATAACTGATGATTGTCGAAGTAGAGTGGATATAAAATGTATACTGGCAATGGAAAGGAAAGCGTTTCTGAAGAAGATAAATTTGTTAACATCGAGTATAGATTTAAGTGTCAGGAAGTCTTTTCTGGAAGCATTTGTATAGAGTGTAGCCAAGTATGGAAGTGAAACATGGACGATAAGTAGTTTGGACAAGAAGAGAATAGAGGCTTTCGAAATGAAGTGCTACAGAAGAATGCTGAAGATTAGATTGGTAGATCACATAACTAATGAGGAAGTATTGAATAGGATTTGGGAGAAGAGAAGTTTGTGTCACAACTTGACCAGAAGAAGGGATCGGTTGATAGGACATGTTCTGAGGCATCAAGGGATCACCAGTTTAGTATTGGAGGGCAGCGTGGAGGGTAAAAATCGTAGAGGGAGACCAAGAGATGAATACACCAAGCAGATTCAGAAGGATGTAGGTTGCAGTAGGTACTGGGAGATGAAGAAGCTTGCACAGGATAGAGTAGCATGGAGAGCTGCATCAAACCAGTCGAGGCTTCAAGACCACAACAAAAACAGTGTAGGAGAGAGGGATATGGTACAGTAGGATAAAAATGAATGTCTGCAAATAATATCGAAGAGGTAAACAAGTGACCTCAGGTGTCGGGAGCAACAAAAATCGACAGAGAAGACATTTCAGTTTGTTAGAGGAGAGAAGGGAAATTATTTCTGTGCGATTATGATCATTTGGTATAATATGTAGAGATGAGTCAAAGTATTGAGAGAAGGGAAGAAGTCTTTTGGAATTTTAGAGTAGAGTGGAAGTAAGATATTGCCAGCGATAGGTAATGGCATCGTGAATATGATCAGTCACTTTTGGAAACAAAAGTCTAGGTTTACAAGTTTTCAGTGTACAAGTGGACTCTACAAAGGACGAAAGGAGACTAGAACTAATATTAAATGATGGAGAAATTTATGAATGGAGTCGACGCAGAAGATCACCAGGAATGAAGAAATCAGGGGAACCAGAACTATGTGAAATTTCTCTATGTGTGAGTGTACAGAAGAGTACCATAAACTATATACGTAGAAAAATCACTTGTTTTGATTGAAAGAACTAAGGACACTGGGCCTATAGCGAGAGAGGACACAGAAAGAAGAAAGCGACAATTATGTTATCTTTATGCTAGGGAAGTCGATCTTTGAACAGTGTAGTTGTTACCAGAGTAATTAGTGTGAAGGCCTTACACTGATTAATATTGAGAATGAATGTCCACACTAATATTACAAATGGGAAACTAATTTCGTCTGATAAGTTTTCAAGAGAAAACCGCTGAATCGATTTCAGTAACTTGAAACCTGAGACAGAACATAGGGTGCCTTAGAAAGTGTGTAGTGCTAAATACCAGTGGCGAGGTAACCGTAGGTTTAAGTGGGGCTGTGCCCCAGGGGCATCTTAGAGTGGATGAACGACATTGAAAAAGTTATATAACCTCTTAGTTGAATCAAGAATTTTCCTTTCATTTTTTTGTCTCTGATCAACAAACCTCGAAGGGCATGAACTGAAATCACAAAAATATCTGCCGCCTCCAGAACATAAACACAACAGGATTTATTGTTTGTACGCTGAGACATGCACCCTGCCGCCGTTTGGTGTTGTCGGCTAAAGTCGTAGTTCCCATGGCTGCCAATCTCTACGATCAACAGTGAGTAGCTCTGAATTATTAGCAACGTCTTTGACAGTTCAGTGTGTGCCCATATTTGACTTTGAAGTCTGAACGATGTATTATAACGGATCATCATTGCTTCTGTGTGTCATTTCTAACGTCCAAACTGATAGGTATTGCGTGCGAAATTGCAGGCCCTGCAAAGCACTGACGTTTTCTCCCGGCTTATGCAAGGCCTTGCTCCGCACGGTCCCAGAATTCTCCGCGACTGAGAGGGGCCACGTTGTAGCCGACAAGCAATAATACTGCACTTATCGTGGTGACGCAACTGTTTGTGTAATGAATTCCCGTAAGCGAATGATCCTTAATCATAGATCCCGACAAAGCGTTGAGAACAAGAGCTTTCTGAATTTCGTGTAATAAGAAGAGAAAATGTGTATCTTACTCATAGATAGTTCCGTAGACTGTGTTTGTGATCGGCTCATCATCAGTGTTGCAAATAACGGCTCCATTGGCGAGTTCTACAGCTGTATCGGCCGGATTTAGATATCGAGGGAATTAAAAGATTACCCGATGAGATGCCTGCAGCGGCTTCTCTTTCTCTGCCTTATCTTTTTCTTAGCTGGCACGTGGTTTCTACTCGGCTGTTAAAGTGTTTATTTCTAAAGTTTTATCCTATTTTAATTCACTGTCTTAAAATCAATGAGCATTTGCTGTTTTGTTGTTTCGCTGCCGATCATACTTTCTACAAATTACCTTCAAGTGTTCGCATAACAATCAGTTAGCTGGCACAGCTGGCCAGTTAGCGCCAATGTGCCAATAATGTTTGTCTTGTTGTAAGATCTTTTCGGTCCTACCAGCAACGTTGCAGTACAACTTGTCTTATCATTTTACTTGAGATGACGTGCTTCGACAGGCCAGTGATGTAACAGCTTACGAGGAAAGCTCTAGAATACATCATCCATGACGGATTAACTCAAAACTCATAACATCCATGACGAATACCAGTCAGGCTTTAGAAAGCACCATAGTACAGAAACTGTTGACATTAAACATGCTACGCACAGACGTGAAGCTACTATCCTAACACTGCTTGACTTTAGCAAGGCTTTTGACACAGCTGACTTCGATATATTACTAAGTAAAATGGAACAGCTTAATTTCTCAAACAGCGCAATACACTGGTTCGACAGCTACCTCAAAAACAGAAGTCAATAAGTCATTTGTGGGTCGGAAAAGTCATCATGGAAAAACGAGCGCTCTGGAGTACCCCAAGTCTCCTTCCTTGGTCCACTACTCTTCTCACTGTACATTAATGATATTTCTTCAGTGATTCACTCCTGCAACTACCATCTACATGGCGACGACATCCAACTGTACATAAGTGCAAGCCCCAAAAAGATTGCTGACACAGTAGCGAGTATGAACGCAGATCTTTGCTCTGTTTCTCAATGGGCATAGAACCTAGGTCTGAAACTAAACCCCAAGAAATCCCAGGTCATACTTATATCTCATCCAAAGTTAATCAGCCAGTACTTTCCCGAAACAGTCCCTCAAATACTCCTCAATGGTAGCCAACTACCATACCAAAAAACAGTAAAAGACCTTGGAATAATCTTGGATGAACACCTGAACTGGGAAGAACAAACAGTCACAGCTTGTCGGAAATCGCTATCCTCCCTACACGCAAATCAAAAATTTAGAAAAATATTTCCAACCCATGTTAATCAAAACTTAGTCCAAACACTAGTCTTGCCTAATCTTTACTACTGTGATATAGTTCAGCACGGCACAAATAGTGAAAATTCTAGATGCCTCGAGCTAGTGATAAATGCTTGCGTTAGATACGTGTGCAATATTCGGTTGTATGATCAAATCAGTCCTTCATACTCCCAGCTAGGTTGGATACGCCCACATAAGGCACGTGATCTCCACACGATGTGATTACTTCATCGATTTCTTAGCCACTGGTGCCCCCAATACTTATCTTCTCACATTAAACACCTATCATCATTCCACAATCGCAATACCAGATCGGATACGTCTATCATCTTGACTGTACCTTTACATAACACAAAATCTTTCTCCGTGTCATTCTCCATCGCAGCCATACGACTATGGAACGCGCTCCCCTGTGATCTGCATCTTATCCAGAACTACTCAACATTCAAGAGGGAACTCAAAACTTACATATTAGGGACGGTATAGCTACCATTGTTGTGCCCCTCCAATCTCTTTCTTTCTCCTCTCCATCACAGCTTCGAATTTTACCATTCTATTTCTCTTCCTCTAAGCTATCTACCTCTTATATATCTCGTTTACCTCATTCTATCGTCTTATGTCTCTGCTCGATGAGAATGACTCACAAGCTGCAAGAACGTAACGAGAAAATTCCAACTAACAAGAGGACTGACATTCACAAAAGAAAAGTATGTTTACTTTCATGTACATAGTCATTACTATTATTATTATTATTATCATTATTATTCTTGATTGTTGTAATTATTTTTTATTGTTATAGTTATCATTGTACTACTGTTATAATCTCTATTTTTTTCTTTAACATCAATACTGCATAATACGTTATATGTCCTTAATGTTCTGTGGAAACTGTAACTCATTCAATCTGAGTATACCTGGTTATGTGTAAGAGAGGGCCTGAAGGCCCTAATCTCGCCAGGAAAAGTAAATGTATAAATAAATAAAACACAAAGAACAATGTTATGTAAGGTTTATTCCTAACAGCGTACAAAGTCATTCAGGCGGAGTGAACATTCAACTCGAGCACATATGGATAATCAAACATTAGAAGTGTTTGGTTAATTCGTTTGCAAAGTTTTTGTTGAAGTCAAATAAAATTATTGACAGAAAGAAAGACAAAAACCCAGTGGTAGATTCAAGCGAAAGCAATGTCAAGAAAAGAGAAGAGGGTAAACAAAAAATAACAAAAATTGACAAATTCTTTCCTAAGTCTTCTACAAGTACTTCCGGCCCAAACACTTGTGTTGATCGTGATTAGACAATATTCTATCTTTTGAGAAGCTTATTTAAGACCATCCAACAACGCTTGTAGTCAAAAATACTGCACGTCATTACAATGCCACCCATTGTGTCAACGGCATCTGCATGGCAAATAAAAAAGAGGACAAACCGTCGATCTATATACTGTTCCAAAAAGTAAACAAGACTTCCTATGATTTGTTAAATTTCACCAACAAGGTGTTGAGTGATAAAGAAAAACGTCTAATTATTAATATGGGGCCGTTACGGACTTCATGACTATTTCCTAAAGATCACCACTAGAAGAACAGGCGTTATCAACGTCCTACTATCTTTCAGTTTATAAGTATGGATCATTTAATCGTTTTTGAATGTGTTGTTCCAAAATTCTGTATGGTGCCTATTGTCAACATTGCAGATTGTTTGCTTCATAAAGAAATAGTGTACGTTTCCAGAATGATACTTTCACTCCTGCAGCGGAGTGTGAGCTGATAGGAAACTTCCTGACAGATTAGTGAATGGTGTCCGGGTAATCGGTACAGGAAGCACTTATCACAGAGGATTAGAGAACAGTTTCTCGAGTGGCAGTATGGAAGCATTTGCTGATTACAAACTTTGGAAAAGAATGATACTACCAACGAGGAAGTTGAATATGAAATTCGTAAAAAAGGATCATTTTAGAAAGTTGTTCTTACAATGTTATTTGATTTCCTTTTTACTGTATAAAAGTTCATTCCATTCAGAGGGCACTGAGAGAACATAAGTGAGGAGAAATGATACAATGGAAGTTTTCTGTCCGTTGTAGAACATTTCGCCCGGTATGATAATATTTTGCGCCAAGTTTTTGATGCGCCTGAAGGTAATCCTTTTCGCTTCTAAGAATTTCTCTTAACATTTTACTTTTTGTTTATTTTCTGTATTTCTTTCATTCGAAAACATTTTTAAATTCATGCCTTTTTGTTTTTTACGATCTGCCAGTTATCTGAGCCCAATAATTCAAAATGAAATGAGTGCTTAGGGAAGAAACTTGAAAATAGGCGCCTATAACAAATTACAGCATCACCGTTTTTCGCCATCATAATTGACACTGTGCAATTTATATTCAAGGTAGATCAGCTAAGCATTTTTCTCAGATATGCAGTAATAACCAGATCGGAAAACAACCGATCTGTATAGAAGCAAACGAATTATTTCAAGGTTTTTATGCAGTAATCAAAATTGGCGCAGCAGATTTAGTCAAGGAGGTGACAATTACCTTTTGTTGACTAACACATTGATTTAAAAGAGTGTGTGGCCAAGGTTGTGATGGAGCCAGTGTGATAAGAGGTGCTCATAATGGTGTAAAAACAAAACAAATTTAGACTCTTCAGCCAAAGGTGGAGAATGTAAAGTGTGATTTGGATCCCAGTCTCCACAAAAAACGGCAAAAGAAAGTTGAAAATCATTTTAATGAAATTCTGGCCAATGGTTCCGAAACGAGGAAGAGATATTTGAAGTTACTATTTTAAAAAATAAACTGGACACAATAACAGCACAGTTAAATGGAAGTTTTACTGACATAACTGCAGTCAATCAAATATTAAATTTACTAAGACATTATTAACGTTTACTCTTGATGAAGCAACTTCTTATGCAAATGTTATAATTTAAAAAAGTAAATATCTAAATATAATATGCCCTCATTTTTCACTTCTATTTATGAATACTTATCACATTGTTCTATCTAAATTGACTCCCACATGGACAGTTCACATATTATGTACAGAAACTATAACTAAATATGCAGTGCTAGAATGCGACATTACGGAAGTGTTCGTTGCAACTTTTTAATTTTATACAATTTCTGTCACTTCTGCAACAGCCGAAAGATCAATAAGAAAACTAAAAATCTTCAGAACTTATTTAAGGAATAGTATGTGTCAAATTCACTCCGACATTTGACACTTGTAGTAGTGGAAAACAAGATCCCAACAAGTCTACATTTATTGATACTTATTGACGATTTTGTAAAAACTAAAGTCAGAAAAAGATTATAAAGTATCTTGCTAAAACACTATTTTCTTCTTCGTTTTATTGTCTGTCTATAGTATTGACTATAATCTACCACAGCCACGAAAACATGACCACCCCTTGAAGGTAATTACAGATCGGAAACTGTAGCTCTAAACGAAATCAGGCCGAACGTTACGGCGTACTGAGCTCTCACCGAACTTGTTTCGCTAGAGGGAGTTGCCGGCACTGACCATAGCCCGCCTCCCCACACCATATGGCTACAGTAGATGCAGAAGTTCTGACTTTATTGTCCGCAGCGTGCTTTGCGGCTGGTGGTCATGTTTTCCAGGATGAATAATCGTTCTTCATTGTTTATTTTTTACTAGCTTCTGTCCACGATTTCGTTCGCCTAGTAGGGACCAACATTGACACTGGATCCCATTATCAGTATGAAAATATCCTATGTATACTCATGTCGAACTCTATATGTGCGCAAAATTTCATCCAATACCAGCCAGTGGTTTTTGCGTAGATCATAACAAACAAATAGCCTTTCCTGTTTATGATATTATTAGGAAATGCGACTAAATATTATATGCTGTGCTACACATAATATTTCACATGGTAGTAAGTAGATTTTCCTAATTATGACATGGAGTGGGCGGTAATGAGCTAGTGATAAAATTGTTTTTCATCTGTAAAATATGTAATTTAGTTTAAATAGGACACCCATTTAAATTTTACCCCAGGGTCCTTCTTTACGTAGCTACTCCACTCTACTGCAAGATACTTACTAATTTGAAGACTGTTCCATGAATTAGGAAAAAATTATTTCTCTTTGAAAATGCTATTTACTCTTTTACTTTTGGTCTATCATATTTGTGAAAATGCTTCTATTGTTTAATACGTGCTGCGTGATATGATTAAAAGTAATGAGTACAATACTCACACATTCATCATTTTCCTTTCTTTACTTAATGTACACTTTCTATAATGTAGAGTTACTTCAACAGCATAAAGTATACATGACCACTCCTGCCGATGCCACTTTATACATAATGTTCCGCAGCAAAGCTGCACATGTCAATGCACTGTGCCTTTGGATAGATTGGGAGGGGAGAGCGAGGCGCACATCACTAGCTATGTTTACTCGAACAGGCTGACAAATGAGGCCAACTAGCATTAATGCATGTAAAATAGTTAACTTACTCACAACCACTCATCATAACATATCTACTGCTATGTGAGCACAGCCACTGGCAGAACCCAGAATTCAATAAATACCGTATATGCCACACAAGTAGAAAAAATGAATTATAATCATCCATTATGGCAGTAAAACTATATATCTAAGGAATAACCTAGAGGATGCCATCTACATATCAGATGTAAAGTATTTAAAAACGTTTTAGTATTCAATAACGCGAAATAGACACAGTAGGTGTCATTAAACATTTTTAGTAAATTTATTTATTTACTAAACGACACTTTGTCTTACTGTTGGCTTACTGAAACATTTGCCATGCCAGGGACCCATGATTATATTCTGCAAACCGCCATTGCTACACTACCAGGTGAAAAGAAAGAATTTTGCATGTGTAGAACAACAAAACAGCTCAGTGTGTGTGCTGGAACGTCACGATGTGTCACAAAAAATATTTCAGTGCAGTTAGTATTAATAAAAAACTGTGTTAGTAATTGCGGATATTGTCATAGAATACTTTTGCATTTATTACACATACATATCAGTTCAAACAAGGTTAACTATGCACATATTACTCTCGAAGGTGTTAGCACATGCAAAACGGGTCAAACATTTACAACTTCGTATTAGGCAGATTTGCAGTATGACACAAACACTGTTTGAGTTCGGACGAAGTTCATTTCACCTACGTGAATACGAAAAGGCTTTATGTATTTTTATGATTCTATCTGCATATTTAGCTAAATTTCATTAAATGCTGAGTGTGTGTCAAAATTTATTTTTATTTGCGTTTACAAGTTAAGGCAGGAGATAGTGAAATGAATCAGTAGAGACTGAGGTGTTACTTTATTTCCTATTGATCCTGGTATGGCAGAATCACGTGTAAGAGCAGTCATTCGAATTCTAATTAAAAAACTGAATAAAACCAGACATTATTATTTCTTTTGAGGGGAACGTTTTAGTACCTGGATTTATCACAAAGTTAAATAGATTGCCTTTATCTCTATGAGAAAATATTGGCTTATAATTGACCTTGCATGAGACTATCATCAAAATAAAATGAAAGCACAGATGTAAATAAATAGATTTTCAATACAAAAATATGGTAATTACTGAAAGTAATATGGATATTCAGTAAGTATTTGGCTTGACGAAAATACCTATGAAAAATTGTGTAAGGACGATGAATCCGCGAGTATGTGAAAAGATATTTGGCATCAGTGTCTCATAAAGAACGTGGAAGTCAGATGCTTTACTGCTCTGTAAAGTTGGACAATTAATCACCAGTGGCAGATCCGACAACATACAATAGTAGTGACGGAAGTAAAGTTTTGGAGTACTGCAAATGCATTAGAACTTGGGGCTCTACGTTAGATGATCCCTACGTGTGCTTGTATTACCACAACAGCATCAGTCATCATTTCTCTAGGCACAGGATCATCCAGACTACATTGTGAATGAACTAAAATATGTCGATCCATTGATTGAATTATGTTTCTTATTATACCAGGTCGATGGCTGTGTCAGGATCAGCTGCCATCCAGGTGAATGGCTTTTTGGAACATAAACAGTGTCATGGAAACACGTTAATGGTGGTAGTTTTAGTCCTGAATGGATATTACCCTTGGCTTCAAAAGAACCTATGGTAATTGCCAAAACCACCTCCAGTGGTTTGGACTGCTTTAGTCCTATGCTTCTCCTGATGCTTGATGTCTTCCTCAGTAGCTATGCCATCTTCCAACAAGATAACAGACTGAATCACAAGGCTGGTGGCAATGGAAATCTACCAATGCATTCTCTATTTTATGCCATGCAGATTTCCTGCCATATATTAGTATTCCAGGGGTAAACCAACATGTCATTAAACAAGCGGTCATAATGTCTGGGCTAGTGTTACAATAAAATTAACAAACTTAAAATGATAAATATAAATTCATTTGCCACTACATTTCTCATAGTAAAGATTGTCAGTTTTCCTTTCTGTGCGGTTTTCTTTATAGATGAAGTCAACCTGTGAGGGAATGATATTTAACTCAACACAAAGGTATTACAGTGCACTGAAAAATAATGATCACACTGTTAGCTCTCAACAAGGACGGTTAGCCCTTGGTTTCTGTTCTTGATGCACAGAGAAAAACAGTACTTGTGATAATTATTGGAAATATAGTTGAAGTTATTAACTGCTTTCCAGGAAGTAGATATGCTTCATTTGAAAGATATGAGTGCTATGTCCACCACACCTTTGACACACAGTTCCAGGCAGCACAGATATGGAAGCACATTGGCTTTTGATGTGAAATGCAGTGAATCCAAGATGGCGGCCATTGGGAAAGCAACATATGGTGGGAAACTCAAAATAGGCCAAGTGTACTGTAGATGTATTTTCAAGAAATTTATAAAAATTAGTGCAAAATTCAAAAATTGAAACTTACAAATAGATGTTAATTTAAGAAAATATGTCTAGATGTTAAAAAAAGTCAAGGATTATGTTACAAAGACATTAAAAAATAATGGTAAATTTAGTATAATCCACTAGTTCAACTGTGGTTTATGCCCCAACACAAATCCCTCGTCTTGTACCAACCAGTCAGTGACATATTAATAGAAGACGTCCACTGAAGATAAAATACATTTTTCAGTATTGACCTAGCTTAGTTATGTTGTATAACCTTCTCCTCACCCTTCTCCTTGTCTTCCACCAACCACAGTGCAATATTAAAAAAGGAAACAACAAATTAAAAAATCTAAGCTTGCAGGAAGAATCCAATTGCATTAATAGGAAATTTAAAGCCACTTCCCTTAAGTCTCTAGCCATCAAACTGCAGTATTAAATATCGAATTTCAAGGAAACAGACCAGTTGTTTACATTATACATCATCCAGTCAGAGCACAGAATGTAAATGATGTGTGAAATCAAATTATTTCCAATCTAAACCTCTGTATGTTCAATCAGTCAGAGTTTTGTATTAAATGTATAGCCAATTATACAGTAGCAAACTACATAACACTCAGGTTTTAACCTATGGTGAAAAAGACGCTATTAAATTTCATTATCATCATAATTATACACAACTAAGATGTAAATAATTAAAATGACTGCAAGGACAAAGACAATCATTATACTCTAGACGTTACTGTCCTCTCCTCTAGTCAGAGCCTAGTATGAAAATACAAGAGCAAACTACATTGCAGCCCGATCTGGAAAGTGTGCTCAAAAGTCTCAGGATGGCCTGAATCAGTTATATAACAAAATTCACACTCCTTTATCTCTTGGGCTCTAATCACTGCTTACTAAGCCTAATATTACTATTACTTTGTGTTTCCATCATGACTCCTCTGAATGTATCCAATCATTTATAACAAATATGTCAAAACATCTCAAAATATAAAAAACATGAATTATGTTTTCATCAGATTGCTTATGGGTGACTCACAATCCACATTGGTAAATTTCATTCGCAAAAATATACCACCTACTATGCAATACTGTAAAAAGTTTGTAATCGATTATTTATAAATGACTAAAAACCAACATTTGCTTACGAAATATAAATTGTGAATTAGGAATATATTATTTTGTAGAACCTGATAATGCATATATAAAGTCAACTGCTGTTGCACATCCCAATGACTTACTGTCCCCAACAAATTGTTCCACTGTCAGAATGCCTCTTAAGTTCGATCTCTGTACCAAGATCAGCTCTCAGTGTCACCAACATGTGTCTGCACTCTTAAAAAAGGTTCAGAATCCATCTAAGGACGACACTTGGTTTGAGACACAATAGAAACCTACATCAGTTAAATTCCCCTTTCAAGAGATCAAACTATTTTTAAAATCTACAAAATAAGCAAGCATTGCAAAAAGTCCCATGTTTACACCAATTACACCAGTCTTATTTACTTAGAAAATTATTTTACTTCTATAAAACAATGTTGTAGACACCATTTTGTGTGTCAAGGTGAAGGGGTGAATGTAATGTGTAGTACGTTGCAAGACATTATAAATATTTAATGTGTCCAGTGAGAAAAACAAGCTCCAAGTTTATGCAAGCTATCACAGCGCTAGCATTGAAATTATCTTACACATATATCCCATAATGACTGTCAACACTAAAGTATATATGGTAGGGAAGAGCGAATAAAATGTATCAGTAGAAAAAGATAATTGATGGCAAATATTGCAACTGATAGTGATCTAGTTGAGGTTAAGTACAAGAAAAATATTTTAATGTTGAAATTAGTTATTTTAGCTCATCTTTGGTAGTTGTCAAAAATGCTACAACATTCTAAGATAGATTATAAAGTGCAATGTTTACATTGCAAGAATATGTTAATACATTATGTGTATTCAATCCAGTAATTTGCATACTGTCGTAACTTAAGGGTTTTTTCATCAGCAATTTATGACAATGGGTAAGGGGGGGGGCTGGACAAATATAAAGTATCATAAAAAACTAATACAAACAAAATACTGCTGCATTCAGAACTACGGAGCACTTAAATAGCTGCAATCAGCCGCACCAACACCTAATAAAAGTGAAACCATACTCACATTTATAACACAATTCTTTTTGAGGTACTGAGGGATTAAGGGTTTCGTTTTAATGAAGGAATAAGCTGTTTTATAGCGACGTATCACTTAAAATTGGGAACCACATGCACTGTTTATAGACACACTCATGTGAGACTACTGAAGACAGTAATAGTGAGATATTCTAGATTTCCAAAGCCAATGTCAGAGGTGATATCTCGAAAAATATGTAAAATTATCAGTCATGTATTGTCAGTTTTTTCTACCCTTTACAAGCACAATGAGAGCTCAAAGTAAATCTCCCAGCAACTAAATTTTGTGCATGACTTATAACAATACACAAAGCATGAGGTTTAATTTAATATCTCAAACGTCTCTACGAAAATTCGAGACAAATAAAACTGCACTATACGTAAGATTTCTCACACATGGCATGCACAACGAAGCTTAAAATTAAATATTGCTACATCTACATATTCTGTATTACTTATGAAAATACTCAAAACGTGCATATAGTCAGAGCTAACAGGAACCTTTATGGTAATTAGCACACTTTAGCAAAAGGACTTCGACATGTGTACCACACTGGCAAGATCAACAGACCTTCAAACTAAATTCTTTTCCTCTTCTGAAGCGTCTATGTAACTCATTAAAGTACAATAGCTTGTATGCCCATCATAATATATAAGATCAATACGAAAATTCGAGAAAAAATAAACTGCATTTTTTTCCTCCACTCTAACCTGATATTAAATATATACATACCTAAATATTCTGTGCTACTTATTAAAATACTCACAGCTTACTTACCACTGATAAGCATCGTAGTTTAAGTAGTACTCATAAGAGGTACACAAGGCTGTTGTACTACTACTACTTTACTTGGGTGGGGAAGGGGCTAGTTCGATAAAGTTTACTAGCACACATGGCATCAAAAACTGACCTGCATTATTTGCACGTCAACTCTACAACGGCCTCCTTGAGTTATGCACCACAATAAATCTCTTATTTCTCTTTGTAGTGCTTATTTTAATGAGGCAGCATACCCTACCTGGTAAGTCTCGCTTGCACTCGTGGTAACACAGAGGAACAGGTCTCAATGTGACAACTCATCATCTTTGAGCACGTATAAAAAGTGAGAAATTGGCGAATTATTTGATTTCGTTTCCATTTTTTGCGCAAGTGACATGACAGTATAGAAACAGTAGCAAAACAGAGGCACAAGAAAAGAAACTTATAGCAAAGAATCGATAGAAGAGACAGCTGATTTCTTCCCTGATGATAACCACTAATAAATATGGGATACATGTCATTACACTTCTGCGATTCTGTCTAAAAACAAACTCAGTGAGTATAAATTCAAAATAACAACATTTCTGCGTTATTTTGGCATCAACTAACAGAGAAATTAATGAAACACTGTGCTCCATTTCATATGCTAATCCGGCCATGCCTAATATTGGGCTGAAAAATCTCACTAGTGTTTGTCAGAGGAGTAAATGACTTGAGCACGTCAGTTTCCCGTTCGACACAATGAGTAATGAAAGTGGGATAACAATAATTGTATAGTCTCTTAGCGTAACTTAACAGAGATTACTGTCCACTTAAGACATAAACCCTGCTGTCCCTAAAATATCTCCTCTTGTTCTGGAGAGGAGAGGGAGATGTGGTCTCTGAACAAACATGCTCTTCCGTTTCGCACTGCATCTGCTTCTCAGGAATTGGGGACAAACATTTTGAACGAATCTGCCAGGAAGTTTCATATGAGCTCACACTCCGCTGTAGAGGGAAAAGTTCACTCTAGAAACATCCCCAAGGCTGTGGCTAAGCCATGTCTCCGCAATATCCTTTCTTCCACGAGTGCTAGTTCTGCAAGTCTCGCAGGAGAGCTTCTGCGCAGTTTGGAAGGTAGGAGACGAGGTACTGGGAGGAATTAATGCAGTGATGACGGGGCGTGAGTCGTGCTTGGATAGCTCCGTCGGTAGAGCACTTGCCTGCGAAAGGCCAAGGTCCCGAGTTTGAGTCTTGGTCCGGCACACAGTTTTAATCTGCCACGAAGTTTCATTTGGAAAGAAGACAGGCATACTTTGTATGTATGAAAGCAGAAGGTGGAGAAGAACAAGACTATGGTTGCAATGAGAATAAAGGTTACGATTACGATGAAGAATAAGAAGCAGAAGGAGAAGAGGAGGATGATTTGCACAATTTGAATACCGCCTCCAAAAAATCGCTAGTACATAGCAACCCAAATTAACGGGGGGAGCGATTACTATCCTCATTGGCTTCGAAAATGGTGTTCACTAATTCACATGATAATGTAATATTACCTACTTAAGAGGAACATCCAGAGGAATCGATTATCATCTGAAGTTACAGTGCAAAATAATCTGAAGTTGCATATGAAAAGGTTAAGTATTATGTAGACTTGGTAGGATGATGAGTGGATGCTATGACCCATATATGTTTCTTTCTCTCTTGTACTGCGTGTGTTAGAATCCAGATTCAGCTACAGTAACAGAATATTTATTGTATTAAATTGAGTATTAATGAAAACTTTTGGTGTATATAATGGATTGTATGTACACACATTTTCTTACTTTGTTAACTGCGTGTACAATGTTAACTATTGGTAAGGTGACATAATTCTTTTTCTTCATTATAATGGCAGAATTACGTATAAAACACTTAGGTAACACTGATGAGTGCTGCTTAACCTAAGATTCTTATCAACAGTGCCAGTAAATTAGCTTATTTTAATGCTTGATATAGAATATTCAGGTGGGGAAATATGTAATTGAGGCTGGTGCCTGGGAAACCACACAACTTCTATCTTGCATATTTTGTTAGGCATTTAAGCTGTTTGTGTTTTTTTCTTGATAAATGTCGGAAATACTTGGTTTAAAGGTCCATAGAGCTTTCGAATGTATTGTACATACTGAAGTGTTGTCGTAAGAGAGTGCTGCTTCATCTAGAAGTTCTTATCAGCAGTGCCAATATGCAAGCTGTGAGAATTTTAGTTAGTAATACATGCCAAAATATTTAATTTCATGCTTCATCATGTTTGCAATGTGTGATATATGTCATAGATAAGGTAATTTTAGTATGCTTCAGTCTTCACGAATGTCTTGCATATATTACAATAAGCATGCAAGCATTGTGCACCTGAATAAATAACACAGACAATTTAGCTACTGAAATATTTAATCTGAACCTTCACATGCTTGTAAAGTGTGAGAATTCTCAAAATAAATAAATAAATAAATAAATAAATAACTTCATTTATTTTTCGAGATATTACCTCTGACATTGTCTTTGTTACTGTTAAAAATCTCACTGTTATCATCTTTGACTGTCTCATGTCAATGTGTTTATAAACAATTCATGTTGTTTTGTTAAGTGGTACGGACACATATTATAAAAATAGGTTTATTTATGTATGCATATTTCACATCTTCTCCCTAACCACTCTACGATTTGGACCACTCTTAGTAACAAATTCCCTTATTGTCAGTTAACAATGACTGTTGTGGTAAAAACCACCTACCTAGTACAGCTCAGGAGATATATAACAAACAAACAGATGCATGAAAAACTGGTACGTTATACATGATGAGTAAAGTTATTACTTATGTGATACTAACTCTAATCGTACTAAATTTCTAAGATAGTAGTCACATAAGCCGCTAAACACACCCACAAAATATCATGGTACAGCATGTAGTGTGCTAGATATGATGTTAAAAAGAAACGAAATGTGTGAAAAACTGCCACATTGGCATGAGGTTTAAATTTATTAGTTCTTGCCTACAAACTCTATTTGCAATACACTTTGGAGATAGTATCCACACATGCTGCTGAATGTACCTACAAAATTATATCATTGTATGCCAATAATCAGAAGATAATACATCGTAAGTAGAGAGATCCTTGAAAAACTGTCTCGTCATGCATGACTGTTGATTTTGTTGCTTCTTTGCTACTAACTATAGTCACAACGTATTTTGCCGATACTATCAACGTCCACTGCTGAATGTCTGTGCACGAACATAAGGTTGTACAATACATAGCTCGAGAGATAGATAGTCTCTGTATGTTGGGCATAACAGCTTCAGATATCTACAACGCAATTTTGTAAACATCTCTATAGCAAGATCCATAGGTAGGTTTTCATCAGTGCATATAGCTGTTGGTGATACTACAAATTGCTGATGATAGGGATCGATCACAATTATGATGCTTTTTTTAAAAGCAGAGTCATCTGTTGATGACATTAAGCTAATGGAAAGGTAAACAGCGGCTGATTTAATATGTGTTTTCAGGCTTTATGGAATAGTTCATACAGTGAAAATCATGTTCAAAAAATAAATATCCAAATTTTTTATTTATATTATAAAGACATATGTTAGTTTCCAGTTTTTTACAGAGAGTATGTTAAGTACTCGTTCCATTATTCCATACCAAATGGTATGAAGTTTCGAATGAACTCTACTAATTTGAATGGTGAGCCAGCCCATAAATGATTTGTTGGAAGTCAGTAACACAGTTCGTCATTTCCAGTATTTTAGGCAGTTCAGATGCCGTGAACTTTTGGTGAATATTTTCGTTAATTCTGAGAGTAGCCCCAATGGAACTACACTGAATAACAATACTGGGCTCTGAATGAAGGAGAAGATAGAAAGGCATATGTCATAGTTTTTTGAAGACACAGCCCAGTCGGGATACCATTGTAAGTGGTTGTTGCATTTTCATACTAGGCTTTGATTGGAGGAGACAGATGGACATGTGTGTGTGTGTGTGAGTGTGTGTGTGTGTGTGTGTGTGTGTGTGTGTGTGTGTGTGTGTGAAATCCATTATATGCATTTAATGCATGTCTTTGTCACTGCAGTCATTTGAGTTACATATGTCAGAGGTATGTATTCGTACATAAAATAAAACAATACGACATCTTTACATCAGAAGTAAATATCTTTAGAAGACAACGAATGTCTTTTTCTTTAACGTGATGATTTCACAATACTTACTGCAACTTTTGGCGCTATTTTAATACGGCACTCTGAGTAGTGAGAGATAGGGAATTGTACAGCAGAATGCAATTTTAACATGGTTTAGTTACTATGTTCTACTTGGTTGGAAATCAGAGGAGGTGTGGGGTATAACAAATTAAAGTGGCATTTTTCCAACATCTTCGATTTTAATACTATAGTATGACTGGAGTAATGGGAAAGAAATTTTTAATTTCCTATTACGAAAATTGCATTATTTCCTTCATTTTGGATTCTTTTCATTGGTTGTTTCATTTTTAATACTGTTCTATTGATTAGCTTGTATAAGGCAAGGAACTTCTATTTTTCTGTTGGGGCAGCTGGGTTGTTTCACATTTTGGATTTCTTTATAGCGAACTATGACTGACTGGTGATATGGGGGGTGGGAGGACATTGGTACATAACACGGCTGGGCCGGTTTTTTAAAATTTATTTTATCTTATTTCATACGTTTTTCTAGAACTTCCCAGTGACTGATTGATAGAGAAGATGGGAGGGGTGTTGGGGCATAGAATATAGTTGAGCTAGTTGGATTTTTTTATTTATTTGCAAATATTAGTCAAAATTTCTCGCCACCCGCTCTCATGCACTCTTTTTTTTTCAATTCCCCGCCGATGTTCACGAATATCTCAGGATTTTATGAGCAGGACAATTGGCCTAGTTTGAATTTGCCACCAATTCTTAATTGCCAAGCTGCCACCATCTTGGATTGTGTAACATCCCGCCATAAACGCTACTGCTTCGCGACTGTGCTGTCACCTGGCAGGGGATACTGGAACTGAGCGAGAAAGTGCTGGTAGGTATACTAATGCTATGAAACTTTCAGGTTCTCCCTAAATTCGACCTTTCCATATCAGAAGACTTAAAAGATAAGTTGAAGCTCACTATTTTATCTATGTAAAGGTGTATATAAATAATTTTCGGTGTTTTATTGGTACATAAGTTCACGACCTCCTTTGTGCGATACATATTACCACTTAGAAGAGAGAAACGTTATCAAAATCTTGTACAGTATTTTGTCCATTTGCGTCTGCTATGTGCACAGAGTTCTAGAAATATTAAAGTAAATTACTTTGACCTTACGTGTTTTAAAGACACAAGTTACAATAATTGCAGTAACATAAGTGATAAGTATAATGTAGTTCATGTCGTCATCAAAGAAAAGTGTCATTTGCATTTTCTTTCAGTTTTGTATCAAACGTGTGGTGAATGGAGTTCAAAAGCAGTTCGTATGTTGATATTTAAGTTAAGTCCTTGTACATTCCTCTTTGTTTTCGCCAAAGGCTGGCAGACCTGGAAACTGAACTGTCAAATTATTGATACGATATCCTTCTCGCCAATTGATTGCCCAATACTGTGTGCTTCGGTGGCTTAAGATACTGCAGAAATTTCAAGACACCAGTGTTTTATTACAGTAGTCATATAAAGATCTGAATTCTGTTTGTGCGTTACACTAACGTTTTCGTTTACTACTGTTTTAACATCATAACTCTCAGGCTAACATTTGTTTGATATTGAGGCGTAAGGCATCATTACGATCAAAATAATATTTCACAGTAAAAGCAAATAAATCGAAAGCTTTACATTTCTCAGAAGGTTACTTTGAGTAGTATTGGAAGGTATCTAAACCTATTGCACACAATCCTGACTTAAAACATTTCTTATAACGCCGATTTATCTAGATCGCAATGCATTTAACCGAACTGAACGGCAGATTTAGTTTCTTAGTCGTTAATCAACGCATGCCTATGAGTAACTCGGGATAAGTGTATCTATATTTATCCCAACTTACGCCAGAGATACCGCTAGTTTGGTGAACGTTTGATATCTTACTTAGATAAAATCCAGAATGTCATAGCAATATTTAAAAAATTAGTATTACGGTCCCTCGTAGCTGATAATTCTTTTAGCTCCCCTTTCTTCATGTGGAAATTGCATTGATGGTGGTTGATTTCTAAACCAAAAGGAATTGAAATGAAAGTGTATGGTAGCAAGAGTCAAGCAGTACTGAACGATCTATCTCTGGTAAGTAATGAATTGATTAGGAAAATGACTATGTAATTAATAAAAAGTAATCACCTGATGGGTATCATTTTGTGTTTGCATCAACAGGAGTGTTCAATCATGTTGACTTAATAACGTTATAATATAGACACGGGTTTCTCATGTTCTTCCTTTTCGTATAAATTGTAACTGAGACCCACATTTTTATCCAGTAATCCTGCGTCTATACGATTGTGCGTTGTCGCCAGAAATTGAGTCTCACGAACACAACCAACTCGGAACGATCTGGGTCTTGCATGAGGACATATGGCTTAATAGAAGTTCAAAGATCACCAGAGCTACGCGCAATGTGCTCGCTTAAATGCTTGCGACACTAAATGCATGCCATTCCTAAACTACTCCGCAGGCGGCATCTGGCTGCACTCGCTCTGGGCTTGTAGTTCCTGTATCCGTAGATGCAGTGCCAGCTTAATTAGTGCAATATGCACCGCAAGTTAGCAATGCGACACAATGGCACATACCACAGCAAAGCGGTAAACACAACACCAACAGTAGTAACATAGGTTCCAACACACGATGTCAATACGGTATATTATTGCACCTTATTAAGAAAACTAGGTATATGTATACAATGAGCACATAAATATATACTGAAACATGAGGACATAATATTTTACAGTTTCTTATCTTAGACGAAAACTAAGAAAACGTTAAATGCCTCGCATACAAATCCCGTAAACTAGTACTATCCAACAATGGCGATTTTTCTCTTTACAAAATAGCGAAATTTTTCCTGGCAGCTTCAAAATGTGGCCCAGATACGTACCTGAGACCATTGTCTTCCACTACAAATGCTCTACTGCGCTAACAAAGCATAATGCAGTAATCGATGTCACAGCTTAACTTATGGCAGTATCTGCTTTTCTGCCATCGAAAATTTCCAGAAGTTCTCTTGCATACTTTTACTCCTAGAAGAATGAATATTATTGAGAAATGGATTCGTCACGGCCTAGGGGTAAGTTCATCTCTGATGAGGCAACTATTCCGATGTTCAGTTCCTCATCCGACTCAGAGTTTTAATCAGCCAAGAAGTAGGTAAACGAAAGGCTAGAGCACTGGTTAATGCCTCCCTAGCTCCCAAGAAAATCAATTGTACTTGCTTCAAATTTTTTTTTCTAGTTGCCATGTGGTCAAAAGTAAATGGAATGCTATATAAATGTAAACAGGACGGACCACTTTCACCCATAATGGGGAGTAACTCGGGATTGATGTGAGATACAGCAAAATGTTTTAATAATAGTTGTAAGTGGCAAAGAGGGTTACGAATTGCTACTAATGACCGTGACCTTGAACGTGATTATCAAGGTAAGTTTTTTTTAAAAGTTGAAGTGACTTTTTAGAATGGAAGCACTCATATTTAATTTTAAGATTTGACATTTTTCTGGGAATTTTACGTACTAAATGATACATTTATGATAGTCATGGCAAGGTTGAATGAAGATCAAATAAGCAAATATATTTTTATGCTAGTACGTGTTAATTTGAAGTAAAAGAGTGATGCAGCACGATACAATATTAGATACAAACAGGAAGGGGCATAAGGGATGAGGCATCATTGCCAACAACTAAGATCCTAAAGGTAATTATCGAAGGACAGTCATAGACTAACAGGCTTTCTTTCGTGGAAACCTCATTTTGGGAAGAGAAAAGAGAGATTTGAACTATAAGTTTTAATCCACGTGTTTATTGACAAAAATAATACATTACAAAATAAAGGTTATTTTGACATTTGCCAAACAGGACTATCTTAAATAAAAAGTAGGACACTGATTTAAAAGTCGTGGAATAGGTCCCTTCGCCTCTCATTCCTCGGGATGTCCTTTGCTATTTGTGTCTTAAGATTGTAGTTTGTTGTATCCCTCCTCTACTCCAAATTAATCCATATTAGAAATAAAAACAGATTTCCTTATTTGACCTTTATTGGACTTTGCCGCAACCTTGAATAACGTATCATTTTATACCTACATTTGCCTCTTTGTTCGAATCTTAAATGAAGTATTAGGTTTCCTATTTAAAAATCACTTTAACCTCCAGATAACCTAGGAAATCACTTTAAGCTCATGGCCATTCGTGGTAATGTTTAACCCTCTTTGCTACATAGAACTCTTACCTAAGACTTTTTGCTATATTTTATCTCTATCCCATGTTATTTATCATTAAAGATTTAAAATAGTGCTCCCTGTATACAGGGTGCATTCGTAAGAACGTGAAAAAATGTAAGAGGACACAGAGAATGCTCCACTGAACAATTTGAGGTAGGGAACGTGGGATCGGAGAAGCCAGCTTAAGGAGATGTGGAAGTAAACTCGCCTACTGCTTTGCCTAGCATTTCCGTTTTCCAGCTTGTTTACAACTAACATGCATACAAGTATGTACGTATTGTCTTGTTTATTTACATGTACATCCCTTATTTCTTACAAGTAAACAAGGAGGACGAGCTTGATTGCTAGGTCTTGCTTACTTAACTTGTCCATAAGGTGGCTCTGTTGCATTGTATTTACGTTGTCCCATGACAGTACGTTCTGTGAATCAACGACAGACCCATTCTTTACTCAGTGCTGTTCAGAGACGTACAATAAAATGTGACTGGTACATTTTCATAGCACTCACTGATATGCACCTTGTGTATACAGAAGTACGTTATAATGCTCTCGCTCCTGAAAGGGTGCACAGGGTACAGTTTCTAAGCAGGCATCATCCATCACGATAATTCAAGACTGCGGAAGACTGGTTCATTGGAAAGAAGAAACAATGGACCTGGGAACATGGGACCAAACCAGGGATGTTTGCCAGAATACGTCAGAATTTTGTTCGTTGATGTCATGCTTCAGTTGAGGTTGTTGCCCAATTGTTTCAGCTCATTTTGTAAGATACAGTACAAGTGGTACGTTCATTGTATCAGGCATGGTATTTGAAGTGAACTGTAAGTAATGTAAATAAAAAATACACATTAATATGATTTGATTTCTATTATCTTCAAAAATACAAAGTAATATGATTTGATTTCTATTATCTCCTTAAGGTTACTTCTCGGATCCCTGGTTCCCTGCCTCAATTTGTTCAGTGAAGCATCGTCTACGTCCTACTAAATTTTTGCACGGTCTTACGGAAACTCCCTGTATAATGATAGAAAGTATGCTAACACCCTACTTAATTGACCATTAGGTCAGTAGATGTCACGGAAGATAGACACTCCGGTGTAAGAGGAGGCGGGTAGTACAGTGTTCCCAGCAGAGAAGCAGTAACAGAGGAATAGGCTGCTCACAAGAGTTTAATGCCTTCGAACAATAACCACGGGTAATCTAAGACTAAATAGATCAAATGTTCTGACGGATAGTGTCTGTCAAGCACTGCGATGGGTAGTTATAAAAAAGCAAGGAATGAGTGGCAGAAAACACCCATGAGTTCCAAAGGTGTACCAGGAATGATTGAAATGGAATGATGAACAACACTATACACTGTGCAGGCCCAATAGAAGGGTCTGGGTTTGCTCAATGCCTGTCATGACCTGTAGTGCCAATAGAGAATTACGAAGAAGTGTGTCTTATGGTATGGGGGTGCTTATCGTGATTGGGTTGTGGTCCCATTATTACACCTAAAAAAGCGCTAAATTCAGGAGAATAAAAATACATATTTCACCATTGTGACGTCTATTCCGGACGGATAGACAATGGTGTAAGGCTGTGTTCTCTTGTTTCATTTTGATGGTTCTACACATTTTACGTCGTTGAATCCCTCCTTTCAATGAGGCAATAAGAGGTGAATACTTTCATTAACCAAATAAAACCTCAGTTGGTGTCGTAAATCGGCAGCTAAAGGGTGATACTTATTGAAATATTGAAATAAAATCGTCATTACTTCTGAACGGTTTGCGTTATGACGTTCAAACTGCACTGTTGGCCAAAGTGGATGATGGGAATTAGTATGCGCATGTATCGCTTGGTTTAGCGACGAACCCCACATTCTTTTGGATGGTTCGTCAATAACCAAAATTTGTTCATTGGGTGGGACTGAGAATTCACATTTCACGATCGAAAGTCTCTGCACCCTCAAGGTCACTGAGTAATCGGTGCAATATTCCTGGATGGCACTGTGAGCACCGAACGCTATGTGAAGGTGTTGGAAGATAGTTTCATCCCCATTATCCAAAGTGACTCTGATTTCGGCAATATGTGGTTCGTGCAAGACGGAGCTTGGCCCCATCGAAGCAGGAGAGTATTTGATCTCCTGGAGGAGCACTTCGGAATCTGCATTCTGGCTCCGGCGTAACCAGAGGCCACTGGCATGGGGCCAATCGAGGCCTATGCCAGTGACCTCTGCTTACTCCGAAGCTAGATTGGCCGCCATATTCTCAGGATTTGAACATATCCGACTACTTTTTGTGGGGCTATATTGATGATAAGGTATTCAGCAATCGCCCCAAAACCATTGCTGAGCAGAAAACAGCTTTTCATGAGATCATCGACGGCATCGATGTACCACCACTTCATCTGATCATATAGAATTTCACTTTTCGTCTGCGGCACATAATCTTCAATGACGACAAGTACGCCGAACATGTCATAACTTAAATTCGAATATCTCTAGTGACATTTATATATTGGAAAAAGTGTGAGCACGCTGTAGTGTGCAACTAATTTACGTTTTTTTCATATAGTTCAATAATTGTCACCCTGAATAAAAGTTAAATTTACATTCGTACGACAGAAAACGCGCTAAATTGTCCATCAAATCTAATTGTAGATTACTTATTCATTCTGGATAAACCTGGAGCGCTCTGTCTGGGTTGTCTCGCCAGTTTGTAGAGGTGCCGTGTGTGAGGCTCGAAATAGGCTAGCTGCAGCGTACAGCAGGAGTGTAAATAAGTCATCTCAGCAATCTGTGACAGGTAGGCGAATTGAAAGACTTTGGACGTGAGGACAAAATCGGTGAACGACGCATTGATCGTAGGTTGCATGAGACTATTTCCCAGTTGAACAGTGTCTAGATCGTATGTTGAGTATCGCAGAGGCAATGTTTCGACACGTGCAACGGAAGCACAGGATGATAGCATGTGTCGGACAAGCGGACATAAATTCCTCAGAACCAAATATGGCGATCGACGGTCTAATGTGAGCCGTTAGGAACCCAGTTCTACCACAGCTGTACTGAGTACCCACGCAGCGTATAGGCTTGAGCAGCCGGTGAGCGAATATGACATCCCACTGACTTTTTAAGATTTTGGTCACTGAGTATAGCTCCAGCCATATGTTTCAGACACTGCTCACAGATATTTTGTAAGCTCCAAATGAAAGTCTGATGGCAAGGAACAAAATGCTGTTGTCAACAACAACTACCTTGAGTGAACGGAATAACTTTTTTCCAAACAAGACCCATAGCGCATTTCGTCCACATTTGCATTGCTCAGTATACATTTTCAGTGCGGTATACAGACAAAAATAAATCGGGTAAGAAACAATAGGATATGTAATTACTCTATTACGAGCAACTGGAGATCACGCGGCCCTTGTACTGAAATACTGATTTTTCCTTTGACACAGGTATGTGCCTTAAGACGTTTGTTGATTATTAACAGTAACCTCACACTTTTCGCCGATCATGCTGTTGTCTACAATGAAGTACTATCTGAAAAAAGCTGCGCAAATATCTAGTCAGTTATTGTTGAGAAATTAGAGGATTGCAATGATTGAAAACTTGATTCCAATACTCAAAAACATAATACCGTACTCTCACAAACCGTAGTCACACTTAGAATCAGTCAACCCTTACAAAAACCTGGATGTAATAGTGTATAGGAATATATAATTGAATGGTCACAAGTGCTCACTCGTAGGCAAAGCGGCTGGCTGAATATAGTTCATGGCAGGATCCTGCTACAATCCAATGAGTCTACAAAGGTGTTTGCTTACAAATCAGTTGAGCGTCTCATCTCTGCTCATGTTGCATATGAAGTACGAGTAATAAAGGATACCGAATGCGTTGCGATTGGTCACAGATATGTTTGACTCACGGAAATGTTGAAAATCTGAACTGACAGATTGCTGACGATTATCGTCAATTATCTCGGAAAAGTCTATTTACAAAATTACAAGAAGTATGAAGAGACGATTGTACTCTTCTGTCCCTACATATCCCACTCCCTTGCGAAGAAATGATTAGACGCTCAGAGGTACTTAAGTAGTCATTCGAATTGCATTACATCCGCGACTGTAACAGTATCAGTAACAGTAACACGGTAAGTACCCTCTCCCACGGCCTTCACAGCGGTTTTGACAGTGAGTATGAGGATGAATATGTACATTTAGATGGTTCCTCGAAATTACGACTTTCGAACGCCGGATGGTTGCTGAACGATGCAACAGAGTACTTCTTATGCTCTCCGGCAGTGTATTGTCAGCCTTGATATTTTCCAGAGAGGACTGGCAAAATTGCATCTTTTCGAGTTAGAGAATTTATCACCTTATTTTCCCGAACTACTCTTTGCGGCATCATCCCTCATTCCTTTAAGAAAACGGGTAACTGCTGCAATTTCCGCAGTCTCCCTCTGTTGAACATCATTCTGCGTTCCGTCGCCGAGTTGATAAGCACAGTAGTTCATTGTAACATATTTTCGTATGATTTCTATTTAGGTTAGTAAGCTCACATACTTGTCTTCTGATAGAAAATCACTTCATTAATTTTATGAAGTTCTCAATAGTGTCCTTTAGTGAGAACTGTGAATTTTGCCAATTACTTTTCGCAGCTGATGTTTGAACTCACGTTCTTTGTTCATACCAGTACCAACCATGTGCCAGCACTGTTTCATTAATTCAGAAACTTTATGAGTTTATTTAAAACTTGTGTTCTCTCAATTTGCTAGCATAACGTGAAGTAAATTAACTTCTTACACCACAAGTATATTGATGATCTCGTGTAACGAGCCTGGTGGAGATGTAAAGTTAAGTTAGCAACATCGTAATCAAAGTCGTCGCTTTCACTGATCAAGTCACAGTGCTGATGGGTATCTGCGTGAATTTCATTTTTGAATTCTAGGGTGTTTGTCTGATTCTGGCCTAAGAACCTTTGTGTGGCCTGACCAACAAGCGCGAAGAAAGTAAAGATATTGTGGGCAGAGGCTGTTCTACTGAGCAGAATAAATAATTCCACCCACAAATAACTATAATTTTCTTAATGTGTTCTAAATTTAACGGTATTTACAGATTAATTAATTTCTTAGTGGGGAGGCTCTGACACCGATTTCACTCTGTTGCTCTGTGTCTTTCACCTGTGTGGTTCAGTGGTGGTGGAGAAGGAAATGAATCTTTTGGTAACTATTTAGCCTGTAATATCTCAAATGTCAGTGCTGGATTTAGTCCTCTTTGTGGGGTCTCCCAGTTTTCATGTCCTCATCTCTGAAGCTGTTCACACTTGTATTTGCCTGTCATTTCATTTAACCATGATTATCAAGCAAATAAGATTATTTATAATGTTCCACTGGTTTGCTATCAGTTCATGGGTTTAAGCGGATTGTTTATCTCAATGTTAATCACAGTTGCTTTATATATATTCGTCCTCGCCAAGTGCTCCCGCATACAATATTAGTTTACTCAGAAACACAAAGATGTCAAGTCCTTATCAATTGAAAATACCAAATCGAATTTGATATGGGACGATTCAGGAGAAATTTCATATTATTTGCGAGGTGATTATACATGCCAAATTAAACCTAACAAGTTCTATGAGCTTGCGTCCGATTTTCGATTGTTACGGAACTGGAGTGGGTTAAAGACACACACATCCATGAATGATTATGAAGACATGTGTTAATATAAGTTACCGAAATGCTGTAAAGGCGCTGTGGTGAACAGAATAATGGTGGGACAGGCGACTGATCCATCCTGCAAGCGGGGTTCCAGATGTCCTCCACACATATCAATGCACTTGTCAACATGTTGGAGGGTGTGATGCGTTGCACGTCGAACATCATATCGGCGGTCCTTAACTCGGACAACAGCGTTGGAGATGCGAGTCACTAGTTCTTCACATGCATCCACCCTTCATAGCGTACACATCCTTTTTAATCAGCATCCGAAACGGAAATCTAAAGGAGTTTAGTCTGGTGATCTGGCAGGCCAGTTAATTCGTCCGTCAGACCAATCCGCCGTTGGGGGAATGTGTTATACAAATACTGAAACAGTGAATCGATGATCATCATGATGCAGATACGTTTTCCATCGTTGATCTAACGCCACGTCCTTAAAACGTGCAGGTAGGTCTTCCATCAATAAACGTGCGTATGTTGCGGCTGTCATGTGATTTGGCAGAAACACAGGTCTTATCTCCAGGACATCAGTCATACCACACCAGACGTTCACTGATAATCTAACCTGGAATCTTGTTTCCTTACTGTCATGTGGGTACTCCATCACTCATTTATGAAAGTTACAGGTTTCATGATACTATTGTTTGTAAATGTAGCCTCATCTGTAAATAAAGTGTACCGCACATCTCTAAGCCCAGCTAACGCAAGGCAAACAAGACAAATATTGAAATGGCTCTAAGCACTATGGGACTTAGCAGGTGAGGTCATCAGTCCCCTACACCTAGAACTACTTAAACCTAACTAACCGAAAGACAACACACACATCCATGCCCGAGGCAGGATTCGAACTTGCGACAGTAGCAGCGTCGCGGTTTCGGACTGGAGCGCCTAGAACTGCTCGGCCACAGCGACCAGCTGCAAACAGAACACCTGTTGCTAAAATTCACAAGCATGTGGAGCAGTGTTCAAATGGTACCCTTCCTGACTACAAGGTTTTACTTATTGTTGTAAGTTGCCGGCTACAGTGTATTCCAGTTTTATACGGGCAATACTTTACGTATGTTCCTCAAAAATATCAGTGTGACTTAAATACTTACTAGCAGAATTTTTCTAACGAAATCGATGTGGATTGTGACCTCTGCCTGGTCGCCATTCTACTGTCTGTACCTGTAAAGATACACAGATACCTTGAATCTGGTACAGCTCGTTCAATACTTCTACTGAACATAGTGCTGTATCTTTATGATTGTAACTTGCTTCTAAATTTACGGGGTTGTAGCAGTGGTAACACCGGTTCCTGTTAGATAATGAAAGTTAAGCGCTGGGGGACTTGGCTAGCACTTCGATGGGTTACTGTTCCGGTCTTCCGAGCGCTATTGGCAAGTGGAGTGCACTCAGCTCTTGTGAGCCCAATGGAGGAGCTACTTCATTGGAAAGCTGACAACGAACGGGAGAGTGGCGTGCTGACCACATGCCTCTCCGTATCCGCACCCAGTGACTCCTTCGGCTGAGGATGACATGATAGTCGGTCACTACTGTCTGGCTGCTTTCCGAGGCCTCTTCCACTGGACGGAGAGAGAGGGGGTGGGAGAGGGGAGAGACCTTGCTCCTAAAGGCTAGTGAATCTTTCATAATTTTACGAATGTTACCACAAAAATCAGTCTTTACATAACAACCTGAAAATGAGAGGTAACTTATGAAAACCTATACACCGTGTTTTTACATAAAACGGTACATAAAGGCAAAATTACAACTGTCTGTCTCTACCATTTCGAAATTTAGTTATTTGCGGAAACTAACCATCGGATCACGCTGAAACTCAAAATAACTAGGGCTGGTATGGTTTCAGGTCATCTGGCGAAGTATTTTCACATTAATTCAATGTATGATTTTACTTTAGATCGTTGTACGATACTTTGCCTAAAGTCTCGTGCATATGTTTAGTGTGACCGTGTGACGGGGAAGTACCGGTCTCCTTCGCTCACCGCCGTTGCTATGTAGGCACTGCACTTGCCCCTCCACAGGCTCTCCTACTCTGTGACTGATTTGAAAACTCTCACGCCTAGCTTGAAAACTCAGTTACAACAATGTCCATCTCCCAAAGAACTTTGCAATTCGGTCGTGTGACTGACATTACAGGAGGATACCGAGCAGAAATCAGGTAGGTCTAGCCATCTTTAACGAGGAAACGAATAAGTGGAAAACGCTAAAGAGCAGAAGAACATGACGATAGTATCTGTCTTAACGCGTCATTTTGTAGCTTCCGTGGTACTAGATGGAACGGCAGATGATGAAAACTAAGAAAGGAGGCAGAGATTGGAGTACGTGCAAGTAATAAGTGAGCACATCGAATGGAAATACTACTCTGAGATGAAGAGCTAGGCAGAGAATACTAAATATAGTGTGCCGCATCAAATTAGATGGCTGCTGAAGCTGACAAAATGACGGTATGTGACACACGTGACTAAAGGTCTGCGCAGCTGCAGCCGGGTAGGGCGCAGGGCAGCTGTGTCTTGCAGTTGCGGCGGCCGCAGCTGCAGGCTTGGGCGCGTGCCGACAGCTCCCGGTCCCGTTAAGAGGGTTAACTCGTAAAGAGAGGCGCTGACGCACTTATAAATAAATAACATCGTCCCGGCCGCTCTCAAGGAGACCCGAGCGGGAGCTGAAATTCGGCGGTCAAAAGCAACTTCCTCTCTCGACTTCGTTAAAAGTTTAAGCATTTCTCAACGGTACTTTAATGGCTAATTCAGCTACGCTCCCTCTTTTGAGAGTTATTGATGCCTAACTTGCTTGCGGTATCGCTGCTCACTTCAAGTCTACTTATAAGCATCTCCAGCGTCATCGTGGACTATGCTCTTCTCGACGAAGGAACTCTTTCTACTATAGTTTACTTCCTTGAGCAGTAGAGCGAAAGTAATCATCAAGTCGAAGGTCTTAAAGCACGCCCCCTGCCTTGATTGGACTCTGAAAATGAGAAACAAATCAAGGTCAGAACTTCCTTATACTTTAAAGTACTCTGTAGAATCGCAGGAGAAAAGAAGGCCTGTTCTGGTACATTAAACTTCGTTCACCCACGGAACTCCCGCGACCAAGTTACTCTAATGTAGTTAATCGTATAAATGACGAATAAAGTACCTGTTCAACCTCCAGTGACCACGTAGACTGATGATAATATAACTTACACAAAAAAGGAGGACATATGTGGTTGAAACACCACAATATAGATACACATCAATACACGTGGGACAGTGAGCACAGAACTATCAATGAGTACAGCCATGAAATCAGGGAGATCTTGGGCACAGTACTCGTTAACGACTCACAACGCGTTTTGCGTGAGAATCCGTACAATTGGCAAAGTAGTTGTTTCAAGGCAGAGATGAAGCAGTTGCCGATCGACTCTATCCCACGCGTACTGACTGAGTGAAATGTTAGACAAAGGCACAGTTTGGCAGGCATGAGGGAAGGAAGCTTACGGCCCAATCTTTCGTTGGGGACTACCATATCAGAGACTCAGCTCAGGCTCAGACTAAGGAAGTTTAGATATGGACGTCAACTGTCTTTTTCGAAGTAATCATCTCAGGAACAGTGGTAGGCAATTTAGGGTAACCACAGAAAACATGTTGGAGTGGTCAAGTGGAATTTGAACCATTATCCTCCCGAATACGATTCCAGTGTCTTACTGCGAGGGATCTTGCTCGGTGGGTCTGTTTAAAACTTGCTTAGGACTTTCTGGAAGAGGGCACACGGCAAAAAAGGCTTTTCAGCTTTAGTTATTACCCATACTACTAGCAGCACAAATAAGTAGCGATCACATGTTGAATACCAGCAGGCTCTAAATTATTACACATAGCGTTCAACTGCAGGCCGCTGTGGCCGAGCGGTTCTAGGCGCTTCAGTCTGAAACCGCCTGACCGCTACGGTCCCAGGATCGAATCCTGCCTCGGCCATGGATGTGTGTGGTGTCCTTAGGTTAATTAGGTTTAAGTAGTTCTAAGTTCTAGGGGACTGATGACCTCAGATGTTAAGCCCCATTGTGCTGAGAGCCATTTGAACCATTTAGCGTTCAACTGGCAAATTAGTAAGGCTGAACGTCACCATTTTAACACCCGATATGGCTGTAGCCATCATTCGAGAAGCATTACATTTTGCTACTCTGTACGCCAATGGCTGCTACCACGTACTTGAAGCTCTTTGACGCATTTCTGATTTATGACCAGTTGCAGCCATTTTCTCGTTGTCAGCCACCCCCATTTCTCCACAGGTTCAGTACAGGAATCACTGAAGGAACAGCATGCATAAATATGGCGAAAACATTACAGTACATTGTTCGGCAGAAAGATTATTATTTCTGTTGTACCTGACATATGGAGGAAAATGGGTCTTAGAATGCATCAAGGATACATATTGATACCTTACTTGGTTTCAAGTTTTAACTTCACCTCGCTAAAGCGTCCTGTAACGTAACTTGTCACAGAACACTAGCCAGTCCTACATCCACGCTATTCTTCTATAATCTTAGTCCATCATCTCTGGTGTAGTCCTTTACACTTTCTAATAATTTTTGATGACTTTCACAAACTTCATAGAATTTCACTACATTTAAAAAATATGATATACGTATTGTCTAGCAGCATCGTGATAATTTCATTAAACATTAAATAACCGCAATCAAAACTTCTGCAGCTAATTTTGTAAGTTAGGTGAGCGAGAGCTTTAAAGTATATTTGAATACAGAAGATGGAATGTGTATCATGAATATTAATGAAAAGAAGATATCAGATAACGATAGGGAATTGGCGGTGAAGGGAACGATGGTTATAAGGAAGCATTCTTCAGTATGACAAACGTTACCTGGAATTTCTGATGGATTAACATTTCATTCTTGGCTCTAGTGATTAGGCATATTTATTAAGTCATCATACATAGTAGAATCTACTGTGCACCAAGATACACACAAGAATGTAATTTCTCTCTTACTCATCATATTTCACAGACAAACGACGTAGCTACGAGAGGATACAGTCTTGCAACTTAGTGATGATTAATAGCAGACTGAAGTTTTCAGGCAATTGTCCAGAAGAATCAGTGTGGGAAGAAGTGAAATACTGAAGTATTGAGGAAAGATCGGAAGTGTTTCAAGGTCTCTAAGGCTGTAGATACTGCAGTAGGAAGTTCTTTTAAAGAGGAATGGACAGCACTTGAAAGGCTAACCGCAGAATTTGAACAGGCAAATATAGATACAAGGAAGGTGACTGTGAAGAAAAATTTTCTGGGAAAGAAAGGAATACCTCAGTAGAACTCAATTAAGAATAAAACAAATGGAGAGTACAGGGCAGCCAAAGGAAAAAGCTGCAGGAAAAAATGTGCAGGGATCGAAATAAGATGTTCATCGAAAGGACTGTTTCAGCATATCGCAGAGGCAAAAAAAACTTCGGTGAAATTAAAACCAGGGACGGCAACACGATGAGTGCAACGGGAATTCCACTGTTAGACGTAGAAAGGGCGGGTAAGTGGAAAGAGTACAGCGAAAGTAACTACAAGGCGGAGAACGTGTCTGTGGAAGTGATGGAAGAGGAATTGTCAAAATAGATGGAAGTCATAGGATGCCAATGTTTCAGAAATCAACAAAGCTTTGGGGACGTACGATAAATAAGGCAGATGGGATAGATAACTTTTGGAATTTCTAAAATTATCTATCGAAGTGAATGAGTTTTGTTATTTGGATAGCAAGAAACTGATTATTCCAGAGGTAGAAAGGACATGAAATTCAGACCGTCAGAAGCATGAGAAGCATTCTGAAAAAGAGGAGTTTATCAAAACCTAATTTTAATGAAAGTTTATGGTGCCTTATCTGAAAATACTTTGCTGGAATATAGTCATGGACAGAAGTGAGACCGACAATAACCTGTTCTGACAAGGGGAGAATACAAGCTTTTTGAATATGCTTCTACAGAAAACGCCGACGTTTTGGTAAGTGTAAAGAGTAACTGACCAGGTATGGAATGGAACTGGTGAGAAACGAAATTTGTGAGTGGCAGGACACATTCGGAAACATCAAAAAATCGTCTACTTTGTAATGGAGAAAAATGTTTGTGGTAAAACTCTTAGAGGCAGACCAAGTAAAGAGTACAGTAGTCAGGTTGAAATGAAGGTAGACTGCACTAATTATTCAGAGATGAAGAAGCTGGCACAGGATGGAGTAACGTGGAAAGTTGCATAATTTTCTTTTCTTTTCCTTCTTCCTTTTTTTAGACGATCAGTTAGTACAGTATCTGTCGTTTTGGCGGTCAGACGATTTTTGAAAGCAGAAATTGTAGACATGAAAGCACTTTGGCGGTCCTTCTGCTCCCGTACCATGCGAAATTTTGTTTTCGCTTTGTTCTCATATCAAGTAATACTCTCACTGATTATTTATGTCTCACTTGAGGCAATCGATTGTAAAATAAACTGTCATGTTTCACAACATGTCGGGGAATACCAATTTTAGTACGTTCCTCTTAAGTGGTTTGAAGCATCTTGACCGGGAATAGTCAATATATTATTGATATTTATCGATCTCAGTGATTTTTCAAGTAAGAGTAACATTTTCCTCTGTACTGTATTCAAAAACATACCAAGAAAACTGCAATTATTCGCGAATATCTGAAACCTGTATTGCCGGAATTTTTTGTCCTTTAGCTCGAACCTATTGTCTATCCACTACGTTTAAAGGGGAATAACTAGTAATGCGAGAAAACTGTGAAAGAAAATAGCTATAATCGTACATACTCTTTGTAGTGTGGAGTAACTATGGAAACGTTTAGTCTATGAGACAGGCTTAATTACTTACGACGTAATAGACACTTGTCGAATTGTAGTTACCAATAAAGGTCGTTGCTGTTATAATTATACAAAAGCGCAGCAATGTCTTTACGTGTTAATGTCACTCACCCCTCTCGCACGCAAACAATGACAATGATACGGATATCATCACACCGCACGTAACTGCCGTACATATTAGGCCATTCACCTGAATGCAACAGACTCTCTGTCGAGCCCCCAAGAGTTCAAGGAAATTGCTGAGCAGAGCCGCACGGACGGCGCCTCAGTGGGGATTAGGGTGGGCTCCGTCCAGCTGGTTTCTTTTGAGCACCTCTCAGGGGACACATCCTGGGATTCGGAACGGCAGCTGCCCACGACCTTTGATCTGCCGGCGACTCGGAGGAATCTCCAGGCGTGCCGAGGAGACGAGAGGAGAAACGACGCATGCGCAGCACATGGATCCCGTGCCTGCTGTCGGCTGTCCGCTGTCCACTGTCCGCTGGCCTCTCTTGTAAACGAGAGAGGGGCGAGGAGACGGGTCTTGTGAAAGATGCTCTCGGTTCCCCTCTGTTCCCTTTAGGTTGTACAATACTAAAACACGACTGATGAAGATGAAAGTAACTAAATGGTGGACAATGATATAAGGAAAATTTGTAAAGAAAATGTTAAAATATATAAAAGTCAATTTCAAAGTATCATACAATCTTCTTCGCAACAGTACTCAACTTCTTCATAGTGGTGGTATTAATAATGATGATAAATCGTATTTAAGACACTGATGGTGTATTGTAGGCTCTCATGAGGGCGTATTGGATATAACGACGGCCGGTTATGCCAAACACCGTTTTTTCACGTGACCCAAACAAGTTTCAGTACCTCTGCGCTTTACGTGAAGACTGTAAAATAAAGGATATTCTTAAGTTATTAGACTTGAAGACAGTTTTGTTTCCTTCGTTACCTCGATTTTACGTTACATGATTTTCCAGGACCATTTACTTGTTTTCCTGTCCTGACAGCTTGCCATCTACAGCCAAACAATGTCAACTTTCCACGTCCATTTGTGTTTAAACGTAATATTTTCCGCATTTATTGGCTGTAACTTAGGAGTTTTGCTCTGGTATATCGTGTTTCTTTTGCATCTGTTATGTTGTGGAGCGCTAAACACAAATGCTTTGCATAATTTTGTAGAAATACAGTTTACAGAAAGACAACACAAACACACACATACACACACACACACACACACACACACACACACACAGAGAGAGAGTGTGTGAGAGAGAGAGAGAGAGAGAGAGAGAAAGAGAGAGAGAGAGAGACAAAGAGAGAGAGGGAGGGAGGGAGAGAGAGTGAGGGAGTAAACAGTATTTAAATTCGGCCCCACACTCACTTGAGAACAAATGAATGCTTATTGGGTTAGGACACACAAAAGCAACGTAAACATTGTTTTCTGCTTTAGTGTAAAACGCTCTTTACAACCAGAATTCTCAAAAATAGAAATAGCATTTGTGCCTGGTGCTCCACAACTCTTCAGAATGCCAAATAAAAAGGATATACCACAGCAAACAGTAAGTGACAGAAAATATATTCGCGAAATACCGACCCACAATAGTTACATTGAACAGAAAAGGCAGTGTTAACTCGCCAATAAAACTCACACGAACATCGTTTGGCCACAAACAAGCCATCAGTACGGGACAAAACACAAATGGCCCGCCAAAACCATATAACATAAAATTATGACAACAGTAACACACAGAAACTCTCGTTAGGCTGATTTTCTTAAGGGGGGTAGGACGTAAAGCGGGCCGACCTGTAGCAAGACAGGCACCACAGGACATTTTCATTCCCACTGTCTATACTTTCACAAATCAATGACCAGGAAGGATTCAGGATTCACACTCATAACAGTGGAAGTTCAAACACGTAACGGAATAAATTTGTTTTTGATAGTGAAGTTTCAGCATTTTGACTATTGGCTGAATTTGTTACTATAGGTAAACTTTTCTCCATAAGTAAGAGAGATTGTTCGACGAATTTTGCACAGCATAAACACCTTACTTACAGGTGTATGGAACTCTAGAATTTTCCAAACCTATTGCAAACTATGGGAAATATTGAGGTAATTAACTATAAGAGTTGAGGCTTTTTTCTAAACATGAAGTTTAAAATGCAACAGCTCAATGATTTTTTCACAAATTAAATAAATGCTAGAGTTTCATATACCTGTAAGTATGGTTTGTGTGCTGTGCAAAATTCCTCTAAGTATCTCTCTTATTTACGAAGAAAAGTGTACCTATAGCAACAAATACAGCCAGTAGTCAATGAAAAAAATTATGAAATTTCACATGTAAAAACAATTATTTTCTTATATTTTTGAACTACCACTGAGTTTGAATCCTGAATCCCTGCTGGTCATGCTGACAAGGTTTTACGAATTTATTTGTAGAAGTATAGACAGTTGGAATTAAAATGTCCTGTGGTGCCTGTCTTGCTCCTAGTCGGGCAGCTTGACGTCCTACCCCCCTTAAATTAGTTATAACATGAGAAAGAAAAATGTCTTCACATTTTACAGTCCTAATAAAAGAAAGCCCACTGATGATGGCAGAGAGGTACTGAAACGGTTTTCGTTCAAATGTAAAAAAAAGGTGTTTTCCATAACATCCAATAAGTTGTGATTCTTGAAATTTTCCCGGCGGACATAATGTTCCATCATCTTTCGGCCGTACACTCGGGACAGCGACAATTCTTCTTGCGATATTTCGGCTACAAACGTTCCAGCCATCTTCAAGGCGAGTCAGAGACTGAGTTCATAGCGTTTGCGCGTGCCTATTTATACGGAGAGTCACGTGATACAAAGCTGCTGAGGATTGAAAGCGCATGCGTCAAAGATATCAAAGTCGCCAATACTGCGCTAGTCATAGATAAGATATATATAGCAAAGATAAACATATAAGGGCTGAGTGCAAACAAAATAGTGCTGCTGCGAATCCACAGTGCTTGTAAATAAATAATTAATCTTTAAAAGTGGTAACATCTGTCGGAAGTGAAGATGCAGAAATTATTTCCTAACGAAGGTGTGAAATAAGCGGTTTCCAAGCATTGTCAAGATGAAATCCTTCTTCACGGCTTAGAAGGTTGTCGGCTAGTTGTATTTCTACAGCTTCATTAACCACTGAATTCCAGAAAGATGAAGTAGTACTTAAAATCTTAACATCTTTATAATTTATGGCATGGCCAGTACGAAGTCCCAATTTTGTCACAGTCCCATTTTTTTTTTTACAATCCAATCAAACCCACTGTCACGAATGATGATGAAATGAGGAGGCCAACGCAAACACCCAGTCCCCGGGCAGAGAAAACCCCAACCCTGCCGGGAATCGAACCGTGAGCAGCAGTATACATACTGCTGATGAGAATGCATCCACTCCTGAACCGGAAAATGGTCTCAGGGAAAGAACACAGAACAGAGAAATGGGTGCCCATAGAAGTACGGGAGCCGCTATAAACAGCACAGGTAATCAATGACAGATTGCTAATGATTATAAAGCAAGTCAAGAAGTCACCACTGAGAAAATGGAAGTCAGAAGTGTAATATGCGTAGCGAAGTTGCGCCTATGAACTAATTAATAACTGTTTAGCAGGCGGAGATGAAAGCCCCGAAGAAAGAGCTACTAGAAGGGAAGCACCTCTATCAGAAATTTAAAGCTGAGCTTCGGTCAACATAACGGGATCGTAGCACCTGCAATAAATCGGAAGAACAAGAGCTCACCAGCGCCAGTAGATACTCCGTTTGAAAACTATGATCCATCAAGGAGTCGTAAAATGACGAATTACCTGAAAAATATGTGAAATATAGGAACGAGATAAAGGACTGGAAGACAAAAATGCTGGACCGATTAAATGTATGGAACCCGAATTCAGTAGCAAAGGGGGTGAAAATCGATATGGCACCTGAACTTTCAATACTGTGTAAGCTGAATTAGAATACGTATTAGTTTTTGTTCGTTGATATCCTTCGGTCAAAATGATTAACGTAGTCTTGCAGCTATCAGAGGAAAGTAATTCAGTAGGATACAGAGGAATAGTCTATGCAGAATTTGACCCAACATTCTTAGTTAAATACTGGTGTAGGAAAAAATGCATTTGAAATCCCGGTTTCATCGCACCATTGTGTTTTCTCAGAGACCTGCGTGTTGAACTTAAGTGTGGAATAATTGAAGAAGGCTGATTTTCGATACATTGAAAGAAATAATGAAATATCATACTTCCAAAGACACTAAAAATGTAGAAAAAGTCGAAAAGACTAGCTCATGCCAGAAAGAGTCGAAAACTGCTTTGTTAGTTACTAATCGCACAATTGGTAAAAGTTCCACAGATAGGGCAGACCACTATAACATAGGATAACCACAATCCACAAAAGACGAAAAGAGGAGAGATGAGCAGACGAATTTGAAATTCGTATTATTCCAAAGTCGAAAATAGTAATAGTGGTAAAGTGAAAAGAATCTGCCAAAGGATTCAACAGTGAATAAAAAGCTGACGTCACGAAAGAGCAGGAAACATCAGTAATTAAGAAGGAAGAGAAAACTATAGAAGAGCAACTAACGCAAAATGATGAAAAACACACAATTGAAGTAAAATCTCCGACTGCATTTATAAAGATATTTTAGAAAAATGTGAATACGGTAATAATTTTTACATAATGTAATCTGCTAAATGTTGTTGCAACTACGTCTTAGAATTTCTGCCTGTCACTCAGAATGTATTATTTCAGATATATATCTTCTGTCGAGCTAGAAGTCAGCGTCTCTTACGGCTGCAATAATAATTGAATAAGGCAGACATAGTAGCACAGGTTTTCGTGGAGTGGAGTTAAGGCGGAGGGCTGTGTAAGCGGGCGCTTGTTTTACTATAGCATTGGTTTAGCAAGGTGTCGAAACAAACCATGACGTGAATAGAAAACACTGACATTTAAAGAGATATCAGCAGTATTTTACCAATAAATAATTTTTAAGTAAAGATGGACGTCGCACAATAATACACAACAGAATAAAAAATGCGTCCTAAGCAAATATAATATTAACAACAAACCTGATACAGCCCATATAACACACAAGTAAACACTATTCAAAGGAAAACAGAATAGAAATCACACTCTTCACTATCTAAGTTCATCGTACATTATATTCCGGCAATAATTTTGAATAAAATAAATGAATAAAATCTCAACAGGAACTACCTCTGCTATCAAAAGACTCTAACAGTTACTCACTACTGATACAGACAAGAGGATTTGACCAGCCACCTAGTCTAATTACAACATTCATTATCTCAAATTTAAGAAAACATGTAGCTACTATGTACTATAGTAGATGGCAGCATTAGGATGAATATAAAAATAATAGAGTTCTCCTTTGTATTGTGCTCAATACGCCCCCTAACGTGACAAAAATGCACACTATAGAACGTACACTCTTGTGTACACACAAAGTGCAGTACCACAGCTTTTAATTAACGTGGAGCATTGAAATACACACACCGGCCACCGACTACATTCACAGTGCCCAGTACTCTCCATACAATAAGACCAGCTACGCACCGGTCAAGTCCTAGCCTAGTACTCAGTAGGCTACAATACAGCGAAAACTAATTTCCATTGGTACACATCTCTGGCGGTGATTGCCGTCTTCTCTGGACATCGGGATAGGCAGCCACAGGGGTGCTGCCGTGTCTGGCTGGACGGAAAGGTAGTCAACAGTGCTGCGAAATTCCGTTTCACAACACAACATATGTAGTGTGAGTGTTATGATAAGCAGATTTGATGGTCGTAAAATTGACCTCATTCCTCAAGTTTAAATTCATTCACATTTATCTTACCGATAAAGGCACAACGGGCTGTTGTAGCAGACCATTCTTGTCTGATAAGATTGGAATGCATCGAAGGATTTGCAAATTTGGATTTCCTTTTTTTTCATTTTCTTTGCCAGTGAAAACAGAGTGCGATATTTTGTGAGTAGGTTCATTTACGCCTAATCCTGGTAAACGCTAGCATTGTAAAAATAATCCATTTTGACAGCGGCCACACACTGTCCTCTCATATTTTCTCGTAGTTTTTCTTACATTGTCGTTAATTTCTTGGAATGTGAACATAATTAAGTAAAACGTGTCAGAATATCACTTACTCACAAGTTCAACAAAATTTTTTGAAACGGTAATTTCCACAGGTCTGTTACTACCTTCAAGATCTTATTTCAGGTAATATTATAATTTCTTAAATGTCACTTCGTTCAAAAATGTGTCACATATTGTAGCGTTCTTTAACAATAATTAGTTAATTGTGTTTGTTATAGGATGTGCAATGCGTAATGTTTGTCTTACGGAAAGATACTATGTAATGTGTTGTTGGGCAAATTGTGTGCTTAATCAATTTTAGTGTATTCCAAACAAAATTTCAACAACATCTGCAGAAGCAGTTTGTAATGCCTATAAATTACACTCTCTCGTGAATACCGAGTTCTATGGAAATGAGCAGTAAACTGACTAAATTCTCTATACAAATAAACAATGACATACATTTTTCTTAGCTCTTGAACTGCAACGGATAGAATCTCGGTGTTCTGTCCTCTCCACAGTAAGCACACAAAATATTCAATCTTAGCTCAGCAATATCGGCCTTAAAATAGCTTCAAACACATACTGGCAGTAGAGTAGTTGGTAAATGAATAACCTTGTAAATGTTCACGGATAATTTTGGATATTGACTTAGCGCCGTTCAACGCCGTCGGCATTAAAGCTGTTACAAACATTAATGCTTTTCTGATTCAGAGTGAAAAATCATTTCTTTTAAAAAATGTTCATTGGATGTAAATGAAGACGATGTGTAAGAGGATGAGGCACTGATAATGGGATATGCTTAGACCGAATGGTTCAGTTCGTAACTTGTATTCAAAATAAGGTTTCTCCTTGACAAAATCTGATATGACGCATTTTACGTTATTTTCAAAATCAGTGAATTTCTTAACTGTTCTAAAATTCTCATTTACTGACGTAGTTGACAAGACTTGGATTGTCACATGACGGATGGTCTGACATCGTTTGACAAAATGGATACCAAAATTTAACTTCCTTGTGTCAGGTTAACAAAATACACAAAATGTTACAAATCGGGCATACCAAACCAACCTGTACATTAAACCTGACAGCAAATACTTCTTTCCTACATTCAAGGTTCAGTACTGTTAGAATTAGAAAAAGCCACATTGCATCGTTGCATACTTAAAACTACATTCACAAAATTTCATTATCTTACAAAACTGTATTCTGTTGCATCCATAGGCCAACAGCTAAATTCTCACAGCTAACCACCAGCTTAAAGTCTTGCATTCTACCAACGACAGAGTGCAACGGCAACTGCTACTGCGCTCCGAGAGACCCTAATTACAATCTATTTTACCACTCGGGCAACATCTTTGGTTCAGAGGTGTCAAAGATACAATCTCTTCTACATGTGATAACCATTTCATGTCATTTTTCACGAAATATATTACAAAATCGGACTCTACGTACAAGTGGACCACTCACAATGTTTCCAATGAAAATTTTCCTTCTTAAAACTGTTTTGTCTTCTTGTGTTAATATCGTATATCACTGTCTTCTCACATTTACAATCACATCCAGATTCATTCTGTTTGTGTTTAGTACACTCTTTGAATCGAGGCCCCAATATTCTCCCATTCTTTCGTCCGTCATATTTAACGGAATGTAGTTCAAGCGTCCTGGTTTTACCAAACTATATTACATGACAGAGTCACCCAGATGACCCGGTCGGATGTCAACGTAACTTCGTACACGTAGAAACCATTGGCTGGTTGTAATCATCAGAACTTCAACCTCTGTAATAGGTAGAATGACCACCAGATAATGTTTCTGTTTTTACTGTTTGCAATTGTTTCCAGGCCTTGTGTATGCAAGGAACTTGGACAGCATCAGATGTTGTTGAGCAGTCCTTGCGAATGGCACAAAGATGCAGCATACTTACGTTAGACGCATTATCGACAGCATCTGAAGGTGATCTTCTTGCGGATCTCAATTAGGATAGCTGACCGCTGCGTGAAATACCCAGATTTGTGGGGCTTATGGATGTGACGTTGGTCAGATATTGGATTGCGTCTGTGAGGGCAGGCATACTCATCGTCAAGGCTCCGGTAGACCATGACCGACCATCCCAACGAATAGTCCCTGTATTGTGCACCAACCTTTTGCATCTGCATGTATCATCCAAGAAGGAGATTTGGAAACCGTGCCATGTTCTGTGTCATCCCAAATCATTGACCAGAGACCAGCAACAGCTGCCATTAACACCACTAAATAGATATTGATTGCTACCATGATTGAAAAGCATATACTACTGACAAGTGCAGCAAAATCTGTTCAGTGATGAATGTGGGTTCTTCACTGCCGCAGGTGACGATCGTCGACGATTACAGTGTTGCCCTGGGAAAAGTCCACCGTTCAGGTGTTTCATTAGTTTCTTAAAGTAAGATTCAAGAACTTTCAGACTGGCTTCTCACGGCCTAGGGATCCTGAATCTCATGTAGTTGAAAGAGTGTAAGCCTCACCATCTTTTGGAAGGGCATCATAAAATCTTTCATTATTTCAAATATTATATCAGGTGGAGAGTTTTGTTCTTCTTTGTGTGGGTAGAGGGGAGGGGAGCGAAGCATCCAAGGCCTGAAAAATACGTTCTTCCGTCCAACTTTAGGCGGTCCTCTTGGTCCAGAGCCCATATTTGCACGAATATCACATATACAGATAACTGAGTTACAGAGTATGAAGTAGAACAGTTTTTGTTAGCATGTGACACTGTAAAACGTCTCTTAACAGAACTCGTGCTATTATAATGATTAAGTACAGACAATTTTCCAAGACTAACAGATATTTTAAATTTATGTACAACTGCGTGTGATCGAGCACAAATATGTTTTACGTTTAACAAAAAATTTCATTGATAAACATTAGAATGTACACCTTCATCCCACCTGCTTAATGGAATTGCCTACTTTCTTTTCAGGGTGCTTTGTGGTCAGTTTAAGAGCCGAAGAACTTTTTGGAAGTGATCCATTTTATATTGTCTAATACCTGAAAATTGACCATTGCTGACTGTATCTTTTGCTGGCCTGTGTTAGTTAATGGCACGATAAATTGACCTTGAGTGATTAAATTGTTCATGTGTTTCCCTCTCTCTAATTTACACCCACTTTCAGTCCATCTATTAATCAACGAATTTTACCTTTGACCTGATAATGGAAAACCATCATACGATGTAGGCTTTCATGGTCGATAATGTCTTCACTTAAAACTTCCAGCTGGGTAGGTTGTGGTCGATGTATAAAACTCTCACCTGACGTTTCGTATCCGACTGCGGGAGACATCCTCCGAGGTAAAGCAATGAACTGCCAGTTCGTCACTTTGTCTCAGAGGATGTCTCCCATAGTCGGAAACGAAACGCCAGAGGAGAGTTTTATACATAGACTCAGGCCTATCAGCCTGGAAGTTTTAATCAAACGAAAACGATGTTTCTTATAGCTTTTTCCTATTTGCTTTAGTCTGGGCATTTTGACTTAGTTTCAATAATACTATCATAGTTGGAAACAGCCCCCGCCCGCCATCTCATGAATGTCTCTTTCCGCACGTCACTCTTCAATAGGTCACAAGTTAATTTCCATTACTTCGGCTACCAAAAATTTGAGGCCAGTTGTTAACTACAGCCATAATAACCACGAGGGCTAGATTACACTACATTTTACGCAGAAGGTATGGAGCTGTCAGTCTTTCTGCACTCCATAAACGAGTGATGTAACAGGAAAGCACTCTAATACGCAGTAAAATGTGATGTATCCCTGCCACACATTTTAAAGAGATTTGAGGACTGTAAAGTCATACTGGGGAATTTTGGGAAGAAATTCGGCCACATTCACAATAGAGGAACCATGATAGAATCTGCTGTAAGTGGCTCAAGTAAACCAGTCAACATCCGAATATGGATGGTAGGCTCAAATGGCTCTGAGCACTATGGGACTTAACTCCTGAGGTCATCAGTCGCCTAGAACTGAGAACTACTTAAACCTAACTAACCTAAGGACATCACACACACCCATGCCCGAAACAGGATTCGAAACTGCGACCGTAGCAGTGACGCGGTTCCAGACAGTAGCGCCTAGAACCGCTCGGCCACCCCAGCCGGCTATGGATGGTAGGTCTGGACTTGAACTGCTATGGACCTATATGTAAATGACTTGTATTAACTACCTGAACACTTGTGTATGTGCTGGATGTGGGCTGTGGGTGGCGTGTGGGTTAAAAAAAAATTAGTAGTTGTTTAAGAAGTATAAAAAATGTCCTCTGGGTATGTTAGAAAAATGTGTTTTCTGTCTTAATGAAAGTGATAATGGACAACAATTTTATGTGCATTCCTTCACACTGCCACAAATAAATAATATGGCAGTTGAACGTGTGCTGCAATATAGGAAAAGAAACTCACGCTACGCTATCTTTTTCATTTTGTCGATTCGGTGAAGTTCAGTAACAGTCTGTTTCTTGGCTCCGAAATATGGAGAACACAATGTGGTGCTTGTGGTTCAGCGGTGAATGTAACGTTGGAAATAATTTTGGTTATTTATGACAGAGCGGCAGCAACAGTAAAGGACGTAGTAGCGCGCCGGCTGCGGTTATCGTCACAACAGTGGCGGGCGGGCGGGCAGCAGTTGCATCACCGCGTGCCGCTGGCTGGCCTGGCCGGACCCGCTGCCCCAGCTGGCGCGTTGCCAGTCTGGCGGCGAGACGGAGCCACGCCAGGTTTGTGTGTGTGTGTGTGTGTGTGGCGGGTATTGCTCCATGTAGCTGGCGCCTGCCCGCCGCCGACCAGCCCGCAGCAGGTGCTGCAGTCTCACGAGTTTCCAGACGGACCACCGGTGTCTACAAGAGCTAGACGCCAATGCAGTTCAGCGGCAGTGGAGGACAACTGAAAATGGTGTAAACAAGGTTGAAACTTTTAAGTAAAATTCAAACAGCGTAACTAAGTGAAAATAATGTAACTATGTCGTTTTACTGGGAAACTTTTTGACGTCTAAATCTCGGTAACATATTCTGGTCTAGAATCGCCTTTGCTACACTACATTTGTATATGAACATTAACTATGTAATCTGCCAGGAAGTTTCATTAACTATGTAAATTAATTTCATTGTATTTGAACAAATTAATCAAAAATACAACTGACTATCGGCACATGAAATTTAATGTAAACAATCGTTATAAAGGGCTTCCTCGTAAAAAAGTCCTAAAGTATTATCATATTGTAGTGTATTGAATATGTATCTTTTGATACCTGTTTTTCTCCCGGTGTATACAATGTTTCAGAAACTTACGGGGATGCAGCCGGAAGACGTAGTTGACAACCACCGATTTTTGAACAGGACCACGCCCTGCCTTGAGAACGGCAGTGTGTGCTCCTGTGGAAATATCGGCGGTTGTCGACGACGTCAGCCAGCTACATAACTTTAAGTTATTTGAATACGGCCTTGTTAGAAAAATCGATCTACGGTTCCTAATGTCATCTGAGCAAGTGCGTTGAGGTCCTGCAATTTTTCTTACCTTCCAGCTAATAACTGCGCTCTACTCTGTCTCCATATTGCGAAAATGTGAAATACTGTACATATGTGTAACAAATAACTGCTCAGGAAACTGCCTTCTCTTACGGCTTTTCTGGTTGCTTTCATTTTGCTACACTACTGGCCATTACAAATTGCTACACCACGAAGATGACGTGCTACAGACACGAAATTTAACCGAAAGGAAGAAAGATGCTGTGATATGCAAATGATTAGCTTCTCAGAGCATTCACACAAGGTTGGCGCCGGTGGCGACACCTACAACGTGCTGACATGAGGAAAGTTTCCAACCGATACCTTATACACAAACAGCAGCTGACCGGCGTTGTCTGGTGAAACATTGTTGTGATGCCTCGTGTAAGGAGGAGACATGCGTGCCATCACGTTTCCGACTTTGATAAAGGTCGGATTGTAGCGTACTGTGATAGGGGTTTATCGTATCGCGACATTGCTGCTCGCGTTGGTCGAGATCCAGTGACAGAATATGGAATCCGTGGGTTCAGGATGGTAATACGGAACGCCGTGTGGATCCCAACGGCCTCGTATCACTAGCAGTCGAGATGACAGGCGTCTTATCCGAATGGCTGTAACGAATCGTGCAGCCACGTCTCGATACCTGAGTCAACAGATGGGGACGTCTGCAAGACAACAACCATCTGCGCGAACAGTTCGACAACTTTTCAGCAGCTTGGACTATCAGCTCGGAGACCATGGCTGCGGTTACCCTTGACGCACGAATGGCAAAAAGTCATTTTTTTAGGATGAATCCAGGATCTGTTTACAGCATCGTGATGGTCGCATTAGTGTTTGGCGACATCGTGGTGAACGTGGTGAACGCACATTGGAAGCGTGTATTCGTCATCGCCATACTGGCGTATCACCCAGCGTGATGGTACACGTCTAGGTCACCTCTTGTTCGCATTGACGATACTTTGAACAGTGGACGTTACATTTCAGATGTGTTACGACCCGTGGCTCTAAGCTTCATTCGATCCCAGCGAAACCCTGCATGTCAGCAGGATAATGCACGACCGCATGTTGCAGGTCCTGTACGGGCCTTTCTGGAGACAGAAAATGTTCGGCTGCTGCCCAGGCCGCCACATTCTCCAGATCTCTCATTAACTGATAACGTCTGGACAATGGTGGCCCAGCAATTGGCTCGTTACAATACGCTAGTCAGTACTCTTGATGAACTGTGGTACCGTGTTGAAGCTGCATGGGCAGCTGTAACTGTACACGCCAACCAAGCTCTGTTTCACTCAATGCCTAGGCGTATCAAGGCCGTTATAACGGCCAGAGCTGGTTGTTTGGGTACGAATTTCTCAGGATCTATGCACCCAAATTGCTTGAAAATGTATTCACATCTCAGTTCAAGTATAACATGTTTTTACATTGAATACCCGTTTATCATCTGCATTTCTTCTTGGTGTAGCAATTTTAATGGGCAGTAGTGTATCTCTCTCAAGAAATATGTCCCACCATCAGCGCTATAGTGCAAAACGTGACAGTGCAAATTTAAATCGGTTCACTTTTCATTTAGCTATTTGGCTTTAGTGAAAGTTAGTAAAGATGATCGGTAACTTTTCTTCAGCATTGTCCTCTAGCATAAAAATTATTCTTACATACAATATCAAATTACGTTAACCTTACACTTTGCTTTCCTAATGAGATACTTTTCACTAACAGTGGAAAAGAAAGTGGCTCTGGGCACTATGGGATTTAACATCTGATGTCATCTGTCCCACTACTTAAACCTAACTAACCTAAGACATCACACACATCCATACCCGAGGAAGAATTCGAACCTGCGAAGGTATCAGCCGCGTGGTTCCGGACTGAAGGACCAAGAACCGCTCGACCACAGCGGTCGGCTAACTAACAGTGGAGGCAGGAGTTCAATTAGAATACCGATAATGTGACTCATAATTTTCCGTCAATACCAACACGTAAAGAAAAAAGGAAAATAAGTTTGCCGATAATATTGTAATTATGTCGCAGGCAGCGAAGACTTAGAACAGCAGTTGAAAAGAATGTATAGTGTCTTGAAAGAAGCATATAAGATGAACATCAAAAAAAAGCAACCAGGCATACTCAGATTGATCGACTTACAATTTCTAAATAACATTAAGGACATTTAACGTATTATGCAGTTTTGATGTTAAACAAAAAAATTGAGATTATAACAGTAGTACAATGTTAATTATAACAATAAAAATAATTATAACAATCAAGAATAATAATGATAATAATAATGATAATAATAATAATAATAATGATAGTGACTAGGTATATGAAAGTAAACATACTTTTCTTTTGTGAATGTCAGTCCCATTGTTAGTTGGGAATTTTCTCGCTACATTCTTGCAGCTTGTGAGTTATTCTCATCGAGCAGAGACATACGACGATAGAATGGGGTGATAGAGATATATAAGAGGTAGATAGGTTAGAGGAAGAGAAACAGAATGGTAAAATTCGAAGCTGTGATGGAGAGGAGAAAGGAAGAGATGGGAGGGGCACAACAATGGTGGCTATACCGTCCCTAATATGTAAGTTCTGAGTTCCCTCTTGAATGTTGAGTAGTTCTGGATAAGACGCAGATCACAGGGGAGTGCGTTCCATAGTCGTATGGCTGAGATGGAGAATGACACGGAGAAAGATTTTGTGTTATGTAAAGGTACAGTCAAGATGATAGACGTATCCGATCTGGTATTGCGATTGTGGAATGATGATAGGTGTTTAATGTGAGAAGATAAGTATTGGGGGCACCAGTGGCTAAGAAATCGATGAAGTAAGCACATCGTGTGGAGATCACGTGCCTTATGTGGGCGTATCCAACCTAGCTGGGAGTATGAAGGACTGATTTGATCATACAACCGAATATTGCACACGTATCTAACGCAAGCATTCATCACTAGCTCGAGGCATCTAGAATTTTCACTATTTCTGCCGTGTTGAACTACATCGCAGTAGTAAAGATTAGGCAAGACTAGTGTTTGGACTAATTTTTGTTTAACATGGGTTGGAAATATTTTTCTAAATTTTTGAATTGCATGTAGGGAGGAGAGCGATTTCCGGCAAGCTGTGACTGTTTGTTCTTCCCAGTTTAGGTGTTCATCCAAGATTATTCCAAGGTCTTTTACTGTTTTTTGGTATGGTAGATGGGTACCATTGAGGAGTATTTTAGGGACCGTTTCGCGAAAGTACCGGCTGATTAACTTCGGATGAGATATTAGTGTGACCTGGGATTTCTTGGGGTTTAGTTTCAGACCTAGGTTCTGTGCCCATCGAGAAACAGAGCAAAGATCTGCGTCCATACTCGCTACTGCGCCAGCAATGTTTTTGGGGCTTGCACTTATGTACAGTTGGATGTCGTCAGCATATAGATGGTAGCTGCAGGAGTGAATCACTGAAGAAATATCATTAATGTACAGTGAGAAGAGTAGTGGACCAAGGACGGAGCCTTGGTGAACTCCAGAGTGCACGCTTTTCCATGATGACTTTTCCGACCCACAAACGACTTGTTGACTTCTGTTTTTGAGGTAGCTGTCGAACCAGTGTATTGCGCTGATTGAGAAATTCAGCTGTTTCATTTTAATTAGTAATATATCGAAGTCAACTGTGTCAAAAGCCCTGCTAAAGTCAAGCAGTGTTAGGGTAGTAGCTTCACGTCTGTCCATAGCATGTTTAATGTCATCAGTTACTTTGATTAATGCAGTTGCTGTACTATGGTGCTTTCGAAAGCCTGACTGATATTCGTCATGGATGTTATGAGTTTTGAGGTAATCCGTCAGCTGTTCATGGACGATGTATTCTAGGGCTTTAGATATTGCAGGTAGTATGCTGATCGGCCTGTAGTCACCTGGCGACTTAGGGTTGTCAGTCTTGGGTATAGGCTGGATTAAACTTTGCTTCCACTCAGTAGGATATATACTACTGACAAGAGACAGGTTGAAGATGTCTGTGATAACTGGAATAATAGTGTCTACCACGTTTTTAATCATGCCAATGCTCACTCCATCGTTTCCTACTGCCTCGGAAGAGATTCTCATAATTGCCTTGTGTACTGTGCCGGTAGTGCCATGTTTTAGGAAAAACTTGTCTCTCGAGAGATTGATATCTTGGGGCTGGTAATTTGTCGCTGCGTGGCAGATTACAGCTGTTGAGAAGAAATCGTTTAATTCTTCTGCAGACGCTTGATAAACAGCGTCATATCTTCGCTTCCCTATACCGAAACTGCGCAGCTTTTTCCACAGTGCAGCAGGTTTTGATATGCCGCATACGACAGAGCGGGCATGTCTGATTTTGGCATTCCTCACGCTTTGCTTCGTTCTGTTTCGGAGTTTCCTATAAGCTTCGTACGCCTCGGGAGTTGGGTTACGCTTGAAGGCCCTGTGTGCAGCATCACGTTTATTCATTAACTGGCGTAATGCAGTGGTGAGCCACGGAGCAGGAGCTCTCTTTACCTTGACAGTGCGTTGAGGAGCATGTTTATCATACAGTGCAATAATTTTGCTACATAATTGCCGAATTTTTCCGTCTAAAGTCGGTTCATTGCTTATATCATGCCAAGGGATGTCTGAGCAATCCTTTTGAAGAGAGTCATGGTTAACATTTTTTAAGTTTCTGTAGGTTACCAGGTGGGATTTTTCTTTGGTAGTATGCACTGAGTAATTTAAGAATATCACGTCATGAGCAGAGAGTCCCGGAGCGGATGTCTGATTGGCGCGGATTATTTTATCTGGTCGCTTTGTTGCTATTATATCTATGAGTGTGTGGCTGTGTGGCGTGTGATGAGTTGGGTTCAGCGGTGTTAAACTCATATCATTGGAGTGGAACAGTCGCCTTAGTTTTTCGGCAGAGGGAGATTTTAACTGTAAGTCGATGTTTGTGTCGCCCATAATGATTATGTGTTCATACTGTGTCACGAGTGAGGACAGGGCAGCCTGAAAGGAGGACATGGCACCGACGTTTGGAGGTTTATAGATTACTCCAATTAGCAGTTTCTGATTTGATGTATTTATTTCGAAAAACAAGAACTCTGCTTCTCCTTCGCCCTTTGCATCCGATGTGCATAGTACAGTAGGTGTCAGATCAGAGCGAACATAGGCACCCACACCACCCCCGCGTCGTGTTTCACGATCTGCCCTTAGGAGAGAGTGTTAGGACGTATTTTCTGCAAGTATTTGTCTGGAGTGTAGCCGTGTGTCGAAATGAAAGATGAACGATAATCTGTTTAGACAAAAAGAGAAGAGAAACTTTTGAAATGTGGTGCTTCAGGGGAATGTTGAAGATTAGATCGTTCCATCATATAACTCATGAGGAAGTACTGGGGGACAAGAAATTTGTGGCACAACTTGACCCAAAGACGGGCTCGATTGATTGGACACCTTCTGAGACACAAAGAGATCGGCAATTTGGTATTGGAAGAAAGTGTGTGGGATACAAATCATAGAAAGAAACAGAGAGGGGAATGTATTGAGGAGATTTAGAAATATGTAGGTTACAGTAATTATTCGGGGATGAGAAGCCTTGCTCAGGATAGAGTAGCATGAAGATCGGCATCTAACCATTCTTCGGACTGAAGACAACAACAATAACAACAGCATCCTTCATGTATATTGTGTTGAACCAATGGTATCTTTTCACTAGAATAATTACACGGACAGCGCTTGCAGCTAATATACTCACAGCTAATTACCTTTTTCCAAATGACTTGTTGTCAATAGAATCATTTTAAAATAATCTTTTTTCTTTTGTTCTCAATGACACATCAGGGTGCTTCTGAAGCAAAATTCACCCTCTGTACGGCTCTTCCGCCATCCAAGCTCCTCACACTGTGACCACTCACACTCCTCTCTCTCTCTCTCTCTCTCTCTCTCTCTCTCTCTCTGTCTCTCTCTCTCTCTTCCTCTCTCCCTCCGTCCTCCCTCCCTCGCCACAGCACTGCTCCGTAACACGATCTTTTTTAGCCAAAGAATACGTATTTCTCATGAGTTCTGGAATACAAAGGTTATTATAGCAACAAACATACCAAACAAGCTGATATTTGTCGTGGTATACACACTTTTAAAGGTGAGATCGTACAGAATCAGCCTTATAGCCTAAAACTGTATGTTCGATCAAGTCGCTACTCATTCAGCGGAGTAAGATCCTTTTAAGTCAATAAACATTGCCCGGTTTTTCCCTGGAAGAGGAGTATAATCTTAAATTACAGTCCTGCAAATTATTCACCTTTATTAAATTGTAACCCTGAAATACCGTTTTGAAAATTATGCATCTTGATTAGAGTAAAACAATTTCTGAGGCAAAAATTCTCTTAAATATGCGATATGTGGGAAACAGCTATTTTCTACTGAACTTGTAGCCTGTCATCAGTACCCTAACATCAGAAAGAATTCTTCCTAGAAATGCTGATATCTGACTTATTATTTTCATTCATACACTCCTGCAGTTCTTGTTACTGGACTGTAACGCGTTCGGCTAATGAAATGGATTTCTTCTGTTGGTCTGCATCATCAATCTGCATGTATGGTGCGATAAGTTTAGTTTCTAGAGTGAATAATGAACATATTTTTACAGGAATTATCCGTTTAAGAAGTATATATATTCACATTTGGCTTTCAATCACACTTTAGGACAGGCCATTCGTGTTTATATTATATATTATACATTCGTTAGCCACAGTTCATTTACTTATTTTGCACTTGTGTCCTACTTTACGAACCATTCTCGAAACCTCCATAGAGGCTGATTTAAATAGTAATGTGTACAAAGCAACCGCACGTTTATAATTCACAGCTGAGGTGGAACGTGATCCTGTGGCCACTGATTTATTTGGCAGAGATTTAGCACTCACTTAAGACGGTAGCTAGTTACTACTACGGCTTCCACACGTATTACCTACGTTTGTGAATTGCATGTCTTTCTGTACTACCAGTGTTGGTGTATACTTAGTTGTCAAAACATGCTGATTGTACTTAGATCGTCTAGGCACATGTGACGAATCAACGCAGCTGATATCACAATTGCTTCATTAATATAAGTGCAGCACATTATTAAATGTTTTATAATAAACTGTAAAACATTTCAAATTTTAATGTATACAGGGTTTCAAACAAGCAAAATGTGTAGTTATGTTTACACATTGGACTTTCACACGGCAGACAACTGCAACGCGAAGTTGCTAGAAGTAGGAGCTCACACAAAGTTCATTGCAAACCAAATAAAAGATCTTCTTGAAACCTATTCCAGAACTCCTCCATTATTTGTAATAATTATGGTGTTGACACGTAGCACTCACCACTGGCTACTAGCGGAACTGCGATAACACTGAATGTCAATATGTACTGTATACACTGATTAGCGAAAGCAGTATGACCATCAACTCAGCAGCAAGCTGGCCAATATCTAGAATGCAACAAAACAGCGATCCTGCGTCGCAGGGACTAGACAAGTCTGATGTCTATGCACAGGCAATGCATCTCTGATGTGTTTCACTGGATTCGAGAAAGAAAATTTCGTGCCCAATACATGAACGTGCCTCAAACCACTGTATTAAAATTGTTGCCTTATGCCACGGACAGTGCTCTTGCTGAAACATTACATCGTCAACGTTACGTCATCATCGAGAAGGCATCAAACGTGAAAGAAGGCAGGTCATCTGCAATAGAATGGAAGTAGTCCAAAGGTCGCTTGGTACTTTTGGTTTTATCGACACGCCCTCCGGAATCCTAGATGAATCTCCCCCATTGCATAATACTGCTCCCACCGGCCTGCGTCCATGGCGCGATGTGTGTTACGACCAAAAGTTTGCGTGTCAGGGCCCAAATTTTGACTTGGTGTCACAGAAAAAGTGATTCATTCGACCATACCGCATGTCATGTTTCCATTAACTCTAGCAAACCCAATGCATTTTCCATGATTATAATACCAAGTGTGTGTGTGTGTGTGTGTGTGTGTGTGTGTGTGTGTGTGTGGGAAGGGGGAGGGCGAGTCCAAATTTCGTTATACGTACTTAACTTTTATTAAAACATACTTTAAGGGCAAACTTAGTAAAACAAAAGCATTTTCCGTAATGTTTACATCGGATGAAGGGACACTTTATGAACACTACAAAAAACTTTAATATGACAAAATTCGTTAATTCTAGTTGATTTTAATTAAGAAAATACTGTTAAAATTATATAGATATCTAAGAAAGGTTTTCAACCTGACAATATGTATGTGACATATGCTACGAGAAGTCACGTTCGCTACTAAGATTTAAATTTTTTGGTTAAGTTTTACTCAAAAACATAAAACAGTTACGTATTTTGATATAATGGATCATTAAATGCAATTATTTTCTTTTTCAAAATTTTTAAATATTAAGTACCAAAGTAGATTACGACATTTTTGAGAGGTGGGCACAAAATACTCCCGCTCCCTTCCCACCCCCTTGATGGTCAAATCACAATGATTCCGTAATCACAGCTATCGTAACTGCCGATGTTGCTGCGGCTACAGGAAAATACGCAGGGTCCGTCTACTGCGGACTGGAGAGTTATGAATACTCACAGTGCTTACAATCGATAAAATAGGACGGTTGTTTATGACTGACTTGTGTATTGTTAATCTACGGTTGTTTGTTGACGACGGTAATCAATTCTGTAGCTGGTCAGGTCTAATGGTTAATTGCATCGTCTTCCACATACAAAAAATTTAAATGTTGCAGTACAATGTATTTTAAACTATACTGTACATCAGGGTTTTCCAACCTTTTCAGCTGGTGGACCCCTTCTTCAGTGGAAAATCCATGGCGGAACCCTAGTCAGTCAAAAGCACAGTAACTTTAAATTTCAGAGCGAAACCCATGGGAACTGAAAGCTTCTTAATGCAAGTTCCATGTTCCCGATGACATCCCCCCCCCTCAGAAGTATCAATAGTCTTTGGCTTAGAGTTGAATGAACGCAACTTGAAGGTCAAAAATCGACTTATGAAATAAGTAGTGCACTGACAAAGCAAGTTTAACATTTAATGATGCCTGGGGCCGCATACGTGCCAGCGTGTGCTGTGATTGGTCTACAAAGCTCGCTCCGCGCATGCGTAAAACGTTTCAGTGCATCTACCGTTGCGATCCGGCACAGAAACCACCCCCGTATTGTTGCGAAACAGTCGATCAGAGAAGCCGCGTTCTCCGGCACTAAACTGTGTATGCATTTCCACTAAGGAACCGCAAAGGCTGCTTGGGAATACGACCTGAAGTAGAAGTACACATGTATTTGACACGAAAAAAAAATTGTGATGAATTTGATTTTCACATTTTTATTCAATAATTTTACTCATTATTTTACACGATTTGGTGAAGGGTGATCGCGGACCCCCTAGATAGAGTCGGTGGACCCCTAAGGGAAGGCCTGCTGTATATAGTGTTTCAAAGTTAATTATGCAATAAATTAGTGGGTTTCATACGGGACGATACGGTTAACATTAAATCTCCTATGGTTTCCGAGAACGATTGGTAAGTGACCTGCTTTAGGATATTCAGCCGGGTGGATTCCGAAAACAGGTATCAACACCCGAAACGACTTGATTACAGTTTACATCTCTGTAACTGGACAATGGTTGCCGAAGTGAAAAAGTCTTTGAAAGGAGAGAGCAAAATTCTTAGATGTTCGGAAGGACCCACTATCAATAATTTTTAAGTGGCTATAAAGCACTTACTTATCTTTAGTCTACAGTAAACGTTTTGAACATGTCTTTCGATCCCAGTAAAGCAGTTCACTGCAATGGAAATGCCGTGTGGCTAGGGCCTCCCATCGGGTAGGCCGTTCGCCGAGTGTAAGTCTTTCGAGTTGACGCCACTTCGGCGACTCACATCTCAATCGGGATGAGATTATGATGATAGGGACAATACAACAGCCAGTCCCTGAGCGGAGAAAATCTCCGACCCAACGTGGAATAGTACCCAGGGTGTTAGGCATGACACTCCGTCGCCCTGACAACTCAGCTGCGAGGGACGGATGTTCTTTGCAATATTTATCTTCATAATTCTTGTACACACTCAGCAACATACGAGAAGTTTGTGCATTGAATAACATGCGCAATTAAAGGCACTCAAGAGACGTCTAGTCTAAGGTCTATAAACGCTTCACTAAACTAAACTAGTGATATATACACCCAGACGAGACCCATTATGGTTACTTCTTACCGGAATATCAAAATTGCTTCGTACCATGTATCTGAAGTAAAAGACATGTCGTAGAATCTTGTTGTTCTTCTCTGTCAGTTAGAGATAATTATTAAAGTCACACAAGTTTCCTACATATATCCCAGGAAAATAAATAAAAATCAATATCTCAATCAGTATAAAGCGGAACAATTCACATTCTTCTTTTTGTATGTGTATCTAAAGGGTTCTGTCTTATTATGCAATTCTCGTGAAAAATAGTCTTTGAACGTTTCTAAATTTAACAAATACATTATATTTAAGCATGTTTTGAGAAAATATATATTCTATCGTGTCTTCTACAGCATATCGGCAATGTACTGTTGATTTTCCTCGATTATTCAGTTGATGTTCATTGTTATCAAGCGTCAGGGGGAGAGTGTGTACAAGCACCGAACTGAATACGTTATCGAGCGACCACTCTGCGGTTCCGTTGATTGTGTGAATTCTTTAGCAGTATTAAATACCGAAGCGTAATTTTAAGCGCCATGCCATCGTGGAAGCACGTGCGTTATTCGCGCTGTCGCTATAAGCAAATATGTATCCCTGGGCTGCGCTGTGGCCTTCCAGGGAAGCAAGAATTCGTCGATATCGGCAGATGACAGGGTGTGGAATATGCGATATTGCTTGCGGTTATTGCTGCAAACAGTATGAAAGCATTGGAGAGCTCAGAAAGGTTTACTGTTCTGCCTAAGCGTTTTATAGAATGGACGGTGTTTTGTTAGTGGTGTAAAATTTACACACGAATTCGCAACTGCAAGATAAAAATAGACGTAACAATGGAAAGCGTTTCCCGCCCCAGATACAAATCATCTGTAACAGTTACGTCGGGTTACCACAGTAAGGAAGCTAGTGAGGTTCCCTGAGGTTCTTACAACAATCTCACAAAGTCAGTGTGGAAATAACATCACCACATATGTGGACTCTAATTGATTATCAGACCATTTGTATACGTGGAAAGACATCAAAAATGTATACGTCAGCGTCATAAATTATAAAATATGAGCTGTAGTTAATCGGTAAATTACTAATTTTTATTTTATTGTACAGACAAATTGATGATATTATAGAAAAAGATTCAGGTGTGTGAGTATGCAAAAGTGTGCCAAGTTGTATGAGGTATCATACGTGGTTACCATTTTAAGGTTGCTTCAGAATGATCTTCATACATATCAGAAGCATACAAAAAAAAAAAAAGATCCTGTTGTTAGCAACGGGAAATGCCGCCAAAGCGCGGTAATTAGAAATATTATAAAGATCCTGGACAGACGACATCTCCGTGATTGCTGAGCTGTTCACGTGCCATCTCCGGAAGTTAATGTATCTAAGTTCTTCTGAAATGTGAAGCTAAGAATACAAGTGGTACCGTGTCATTTCACAGGAAAATGTTCCAATCACACATTTGCTAAGCTAAAGTGTAGTTTCTTTGACAGTAAAAGTAGTACAAGCGATTCCCTACACAGCTCTGCATTCTTCCATGATAAAGTTTATGCTCCTGAACTGCTTTTAAAGTAAATCTAATGACACGGCCGATCTGTGAATTACTGCTATATGTAATTAAGCTTCAGATGTGAATTTTTCTTGAAAATAGTGCTATAGCTTAAACTGCAAGCATTTTAGTTTGCAATATTTAACGCACGTTGAAAGTGGCCGTGTTTTGAAATGGTGGATATACATTTTGGTGCAAAAGCATGATACTGACGCAGTAGGTCAAACTTTCCTTGAACCAGGCCGTACGTACGTGGAATATTTACTATTTACCCAAGACAATATGGAATCAGTGAAGAAGATCTGGCTACAGCTTTTCGTAGTAGAAATGAAAACAGAAAACTTCGCTTCAACTAAATTCTATACGGATTATATAGTTGAAGACAATTTGTTATCTACCATACCATGTATCTACAGGATGCTACTGTGTGTTGTACACTTCGGTGAAAGATTTCCACAGTTATGTTGATCAACCAATAAGACAACTGAATACTAACAAAAGAAAATTTCCGCTTAACTGTCCATCCTTTATTATAGTAAGAAGACCTACACATGCTCAACCCTGAACTTGAATATTTTCATGGACAGATATCTTGAACGGAATATGGGAACGAAAAATACACCGTTAACTTCTCTAACATTTAGAGCGTAAGCTCGAGTTTCAGTTCCTTACACATCGTTCTTTTCACTCTATATGTATAGAAATCATAACCACTCCAACTTATTCTTGAACAACGGCCATACCATTCAACAATGACATGGGCAACACATTCATTTTACCATTAATGACAAATGTGTTTCACTAGTACTGTTAAAACGTGCACGACAGACTAAAATGGGAAAGTTATCTTCGTAATATACAGCAAAGGACTAAAAGTACGGTATGTCACGAGTTGAGTCTTTTCATTTGGATAGCAGTATGTACTCATGAACTGGCAACTGCTGGCTGTTAAATATTTTCTGGTATTCACTGAGAAGCTATTATTTCTCCTCCATTAGGTAATGCTATGCGGCTCGGGGCAGGTGGAGTGGACTTGATTGTGACAGTAACACTCGGCGTTGTTTCATTTTATAGCCCATCTACCAGTTTTGTGTGACTTGTTTACGTAGATGGCGATGCAATCATGGTTCAAATGGCTTTGAGCACATTGGGACTTAACTGCTGAGGTTATCAGTCCCCTAGAACTTGGAACTACTTAAATCTAACTAACCTAAGCACATCACACACATCCATACCCGAGGCAGTATTCGCACCTGCGACCATAGCGGTCGCGCGGTTCCAGACTGTAGCGCCTAGAACCGCTCGGCTGGATGCAATAATCTGCCGATGACTAGACAAGGCCGAGGGTAGACGACCAGAAGATCGAACTTACGGAACTCCATTTTGTACCACATACTTTCAGCGGCGTATTATTACTTTACCTGAATTTAACTGCAACCTTTTTTCAGATACTGTGTAGAGGACAGCATTCAGTAAAGTATAACACTAAAGTACAGTGGAAATTTGTTACTGGCCAGGTGGTTGTCCTCGAAAAAAGTGTTCAGTTCTCGATTGTCTAGTATATTACTCAGATACAAGCAATACATTCAGTTTTGATATATCTTCGATGACCTCGATTTGTTTGTGCTGCGTTGCTATGGCTAAGTCATAACCGTAACCAAACTTCCTGGATCAATAATATTCCGAGCGATCATTGCACAACTAATGTCTTCAGTTAGACAAGACATAACTGAAAAATTTGTGGACTCATTTCCCCAACAAACTGACACCACGGTCAATGTTGAAAGAAGCGATAATTCTATAAGTGTGATTTTCTATGATATTTAGCCCCGTGCACTTAGCTCCAGTGCTGCGGAAGCGTAGGTAAAATCAATTTTGAAGACTATACTGAAAATATACTGTCGCGGTTGCAATGAAATTTTTATTTAAAACAAAGCGTTTCCCCGTGGTTACGCATCGATAGATTTTCCAGAAAAGAAAATGAAGTTAATTACTTAACTTTCCTACAGTTATTGTATGGCATATTTACGAGAAAAAGAACTTCCTGACCAATATTGGTGTAAAAACATTATTGTAGGTAATCGGTTTCGGCAAAACTAGGTTTCCATCTTCAGATCTTCATAAAAGTTACTACAAACATCATGTGCCAGTTACGCAAACAATCTTTCCGTTGGATTTCCAGGTAAATAAAACATGAAATTAGCGATGCATTGGCACATCAAAATCAAAATTTCTATTTACATCACAGTTCGCCAAAACATCGTTCCCATTACGTAACACACCACGCCTACCAGGGTACCACAAGACTGTTTGACAGTTAGTCTTGTGGTGTCCTGGTAGGCGCGACGTGTTACGTAATGGGAACGATGTTTTGGTGAACTGTGATGTAAATAGTAATTTTGATTTTGATGTGCTAATGCATAACTCATTTTATGTTTTATTTACCTGGAAATCCAACGAAAGACTGTGTGTGTATGTGGCATATGACGTTTGTAATAACCTTTATGAAGATCTGAATATAGAAACCTAGTGCCACAGAAACCGGTTATCTACAGTAATGTTTCTACAGCGATATCGGCTGAGAAGTTCTTGCTCTCTTAAGTAAGCACTACAGATGGCCCGCTCGAGCTCAGCATGAGTAAACAAATAATTACAAGTCATGGTTCCAAGCCGTGTCAAATATGTAATTAAAAGTGTAAGGAGCAATCACTTAAAACTGTCAAATGAAGTCAAGGCTCTGTGTCAACCATGTACGCGTAAAACTGTCTGGATGAAAATCGGATTTGTGTGGTGTATAATGTGTTTTAATTCCATGAAAACCACGTGCACTCACAAACGTTGAGGTTTTCATAGCACTGTATTAACATTCACTACAATTAGCGGTGTTTTTGAGAGTGCATTTAATAGTCGAGTGTCATAGCATTCTACTCCTCACATAGACCAATGTGGTTCTTTTAACATTTTTGAGACCTGTGAAAATTTATTCCAATTTTACAGTTGATTTATTTGTTTATAGACGCTGCGTTTGTAGCTTTGTCCATACCATATATGCCGCATAACTTTTAGTATTACCGTCGTTCACCACAATACCGTTATGTATAGTAAGCTTCATTTTACAGCACTTGATTTAAAGGGCTCATATTACGTTAATTTTAATCTAATTAATCAGTTACAAATGGTCAGGGCATACACAGACCAACTGGTACGGCATGCGACTCATCTGCAAAAAACACGACCTATGTTTCAAATTGACATTTTTCAAGAAAAGATACTCGAAAACCAAAACTTGGACCAGACCTAATATATTACTAGATGAATATTAGTTGGCTCATGTAATGATCTCCCTCGTAAATACAGTAGAAATCATGAAACTTAAAGTCCTCTACGGCCCACATGTCATTCCAGAAAATAGAAAATTCACTAATAAATCTCCACACCGTAAATATGATGTACAAAAGATAAATTGTAATGAACAATTTATAAAAGAAACACAAAATTTGTAACCACCAAACTGGCAACAACTGTAAGCAGGACTTTTTAAAGCAGCTGAAACTGTAGCACTGCAAACAAGAACACGTAAACATCTGTGATTGATACAAGAGTGTGACCGACTGATTGATCTCATACAACAGGCGTGGCAAAATTGGTTGTGCAACAAAAATCAAAAGACACTGGATTATCTCAAAGATACCAGGAAAACAGCCACAATAGCAATACGAGCAGTTCGTAAACATCGTGAAGACAGAAAATTGCAAGAAATAGAAAATGAGTTCAATAAAAACAATTTCCGAAATCTCTACAGAGTGTTCAAACAACAATTAACAATGTACTCTCCTCCAGCACTAAAATTCAGAAACGAACTTGGGAAAATTACCCGTACCAACACGTTAAACTGTGAAATTCTAGCCAAATGCTATTGTAAATTACTGAACTGAGGAAAGCCTCCAGAAAAGTTTGAGTTCCGTCATACACAAAGCCACCAAGTTCACAGGAGATTAAAGAGATAATTCAGTCATTGAAAAACAACAAAGCATCAGGAGAAGACCAAATCATCGGAGAATTATGTAGAAATGCAGGAGAAAATCTTATTGCAGAATGCAAAGAAATTATAGATGAAATCTGGAAAACTGCAAAAATCCCCACAGATTGGAAGACAGCAATCATACATCCTCTGTACAAAAAAAGGAAGGAAAACAGACCCCAACAACTACCGTGGAATCTCTTTGTTATCAATAATATACAAAATCCTGCCCAAAGCCCTACTAAACCCTCAGCTGGATTCAAAATTAGGCGACTACCAAGGTGGGTTCAGGAAAAGTCAACCATGGGTATAACAAATCCTTAAATTGAAAAATTCGATAAAATAATTGCATAGCGCTTCAAACAAAAGTTATGTCATCACGTTTGTCACCTTTAAAAAAACATTATGACAGTCTAGACCGAGAATCCCTTTTTGTAGTGTTAGCAGAATTTGGACTAGATCAAAAGACAACAAAAATCATAAAACAAACACTCACTGAGACCAAATCCAAAGTAAAACTTATGGAAGAATTCAGCACAGAATTTGATACAGACACAGGCACCCGACAAGGGGATGGACTGTCCCCAGCGCTCTTCAATTTTGCTCTTGAAAAAGAGAATTGAGAAAAGTAGGTGCACATGCACACAGTCTGGGACCAAAACGTAAGGGCATAGAATTAGACTGTTTAGCATTTGCTGACGACATAGCACTGATCGCTCAAGACATTACCGATGCACAGAAACAGCTAGAATTATTACAAGAGCAGGCAGCAATAATAGGATTAGAAATTTCATTTGAAAAAGCTAAATTTGTGACTGACATCGGAGATGCACCTTCTGATCTCAAAATTGGTAATAACTACACCTCTCGACTAAAACAATATAAATGTTTAGGTGAATGGATTGCAGAAAATTGTAATGAAAATAAATCAGTCAGATCAAGAGTCCAGAAAATGGAGATAGCGTTTCAGTAAACAAAAAACGTTTACAACAAAAATTGGCTCTCGTGGAAGTGCAAGATACGACATTACAGCAGTAATTAAACCCAAAGCTTTCTACACATCTGAGACACTAAATCTTCAACACAGAAAACTAAAAGGGGAATTAAAAGTGAAAGAACGTAAAATAATGAGGAAAATCCTAGGATGAAGAACTAAAGGAGGTGTGCATTATCCAAAACGCAATGCAGAAATATATAAAATTAGTATGAGAAGAATTCAATTCATGGGGCATATAGAAAGAATGGTCTCAAACAGGTTAACGCACAAAATCCTTACATTTTTAAAGAACTAAACTACAAGACCGAATTGGTACAAGCAGACGGAAAAAGACTTGAGAGAATTAGGGCCTCAGAATGTACATGATAGAAATGAAATCAGAAAAATCACAAACACACGGAGTTTTGAGGAAGAAAAGAGAAAAACTTACCGACATACGTGGTCTACGCAACGAAAGCTAGCCAGTTCGTTGCGTATGAAGGAATACTGGGCAAAAAGGAAGGCCAACAGATGTTGATTACGCTTGGTCTTAAGTGATCCATTAGGGAAGAAGAAGAAGAAGAAAGTTACACACAAGCCTTGTCCGTAGCTGAAGGCACTAGCGCCATCTGTTTCGTTTTCGTTTATTAGCGCGGCTGTATGCGCCAATCCGCCGTTTAGCAATTCCAGTGCAACTGCCAATTTTACCGCCGAGCTGTTTGGCATCCAGGCCAATACGATGTACGCCTAGTTCCACGCTATGCTCAACTTGGTGCTATAACAGATCGAAGGTATTCGTTAGTTTCCTGTATCTGTTTGTCAGACGTCGTTTCCATTGTGGCTGAGGACTGATACGCGAAATTTTTCCGTCCAGGTTCCATCAACTTTTAGTTACTCTGACAACCAGATTTTCATCCAGACGGTTTTATGTGTGCGTGGTTGACGCAGAGCTTTGGTTGCCGGTACAGTAGGTCCGTTTGAAAGTTTTACGTGTTTTTAGCGTTTTAATTAAATTATTGGCACAGCCTCATAATTTTTATAGATTGGCTTTATAGATAAGTCATTTTTCTTTTAGATATTCTGGTAATCGATAATTGCGACGAAATGCTGTATTTGTAAGTAAAAATAACGTTGCAACCATGACTGTTCTATTTTCAGTATAACCATGAAACATTCGGGAGGAAGACAGTTCAAGCCCTGCACCGGCCATCCTGATTTAAGTTTTCCGCGATTTCCCTCAGTCGTTTCAGGCAAATTCCGGGATAGTTCCTTTGGAAGGGCACGGCCGATTGGCTTCACCATCCTTCCCTACTCCCAGCCTGTGCTCCATCTCTAATGACGTCGCTGTCTACGGGATGCTAAAAACTAATCTCCTTCTCCACTCTCTGTAACAATGAAAATCGGTTTCTGTATCGATCAGTGAACGATGGATTGGAATGAATACTACAGTTATGAAGACGATGCTGTAACATAATACAGACGCTTCTGCCTACTGCCACATGTATTTCCTCTGGTCTCGTCCTACTGACCCCCCTACCTGACACGAAAGCACCCCGGGTGCAGGACGTAGGCGAGCGGCTCAGGCAGTGATCGGCTTTGTGAGCCGGCCAGCAGAGGTGCCTCTTTTCGCCTCCCGCCCTCGTTGAAAGTCAGATGGGGGCGCCGCGGTTCTCGCCGGCAGTAGAGCAGAAGGGCCCAGGCCGGGGCCGAGCGGAGCCGAGCGCAGCGATATTAAATCAAGAGACGCCGCCGCTTCACGGCTCAAATATGAATTTCAGCGTCGCTACGCTACGCGCGCCGCCTTTCCCTGCGCTGCGCTGCGCTGCGCCGAGCCGTCTCCGCCCTTCAAAGGGAAGGAAAGGCGAAGCGTGGCGTTCGCCGCTCCGGCTGAGGCGGTGGGCCCTGCTGTGCGGCGCTGCCTACCCGGGAGCGGCCAGGGGCAACGGCTCAGCTTCCAGCCGGCCGTCTGTCTCATTACGGAAACACCGCCAAATTACATTCTGTCTCAATCGGAAGTGCAGAGTCAGTCTACCAGCAGCTTTAAAACCGTGCTCCAAAACTGATTTCGTATTGCTTACATCAACTACAAAGAATATTTCTTATAATCCGTAGCACAGCAATATTGGTGGTTATCAATGAGGACCCCCATGCACCATGGACCTTGCCGTTGGCGGGGAGGCTTGCGTGCCTCAGTGATACAGATGGCCGTACCGTAGGTGCAACCACAACGGAGGGGTATCTGATGAGAGGCCAGACAAACATGTGGTTCCTGAAGAGGGGCAGCAGCCTTTTCAGTAGTTGCAGGGTCAACAGTCTGGATGATTGACTGATCTGGCCTTGCAACATTAACCAAAACGGCCTTGCTATGCTGGTACTGCGAACGGCAGAAAGCAAGCGGAGACTACCGCCGCAATTTTTCCCGAGGACATGCAGCTTTACTGTATGATTAAATGATGATGGCGTGCTCTTGGGTAAAATATTCCGGAGGTAAAATAGTGCCCCATTCGGATCTCCGGGCGGGGACTACTCACGAGGACGTCGTTATCAGGAGAAAGAAAACTGGCGTTCTACGGATCGGAGCGTGGAATGTAAGATCCCTTAATCGGACAGGTGGGTTAGAAAATTTAAAAAGGGAAATGGATATTGGGAATTAGTGAAGTTTGGTGGCAGGAGGAACAAGACTTTCGGTCAGGTGAATACTGGGTTATAAATACAAAAGCAAATAGGGGTAATGCAGGAGTAGGTTTAATAATGAATAAAAAAATAGGAGTGCAGGTAAGCAACTTCAAAGAGCGTAAAGATCGCATTATTGTGGCCAAGACACAAAGCCGATGCCTACTACAGTAGTACAAGTTGCAGATGATGAAGAAATTGATGAAATGTATGATGAGATACAAGAAATTATTCAGGTAATGAAGGGAGACGAAAATTTAATAGTCATGGGTGACGAATTCGTCAGTAGGAAAAAGGAGAGAAGGAAACATAGTACGTGATTATGGATTGGGGCTAAGAAATGAAAGAGGAAGCCGTCTGGTAGAATTTTGCACGGAGCATAACTTAATCTTAGCTAACACTTGGTTCAAGACTCATAAAAAAAGGTTGTATACATGGAAGAATCCTGGAGATACTAAAAGGTATCAGATAGATTATATAATGGTAAGACAGAGATTTAGGAATCACGTTTTAAATTGTAGGACATTTCCAGGGGAAGATGTGGACTCTGATCACAATCTATTGGTTATGACCTGTAGGTTAAAACTGAAGAAACTGCAAAAAGAAGGGAATTTAAGGACATGGTATCTGGATAAGCTGAAAGAAATAGAGATTGTACAGAGTTTCAAGCAGAGCATAACGGAACAATTGACAGGAATGGGGGAAAGAAACACAGTAGAGGAAGAATGGGTAGCTCTGAGGGATGAAGTAGTGAAGTCAGCAGAGGTTAAAGTAGGTAAAAAGACGAGGACTGCTAGAAATCCTTGGGTAACAGAAGAAATATTGAATTTAATTGATGAAAGGAGAAAATATAAAAATGCAGTAAGTGAAGCAGGCAAAAATGAATACAAACGTCTCAAAAATGAGGTTTACAGGAAGTGCAAAATGGCTAAACAGGGATGGCTAGAGGACAAATGTAAGGATGTAGAAGCTTATCTCACTAGGGGTAAGATAGATACTACCTACAGGAAAATTAAAGAGACCGTTGGAGAGAAAAGAACCACGTGTATGAATAGCAATAGCTCAGATGGCAACACAGTTCTAAGCAAAGAAGGGAAAGCAGAAAGGTGGAAGGAGTATATAGAAGATTTATACAAGGGCGATGTACTTGAGGACAATATTACGGAAATGGAAGAGGATGTAGATGAAGACGAAATGGGAGATAAGATACTGAGTGAAGAGTATGACAGAGCACTGAAAGACCTGAGTCAAAACAAGGACCCCGGAGTAGATAACATTCCATTAGAGCTACTGACGGCCTTGGGAGAGCCAGTTCTGACAAAACTCTACCATCTGGTGAGCCAGATGTATGAGACAGGCGAAATACCCTCAGACTTCAAGAAGAATATAATGATTCCAATCCCAAAGAAAGCAGGTGCTGACAGATGTGAAAATTACCGAACTATCAGTTTAATAAGTCACAGCTGCAAAATACTAACGCGAATTCTTTACAGAAGAATGGAAGGACTGGTAGTTGCGGACCTCGGGGAAGATCAGTTTGGATTCCGTCGAAATGTTGGAACACGTGAGGCAATACTGACCTTACGACTTATCTTAGAAGAAAGATTAAGAAAAGGCAAACCTACGTTTCTAGCATTTGTAGACTTAGAGAAAGCTTTTGACAATGTTGACTGGACAACTCTCTTTCAAATTCTGAAGGTGGCAGGGGTAAAATACAGGGAGCGAAAGGCTATTTACAATTTGTACAGAAACCAGACGGCAGTCATAAGAGTCGAGGGGCATGAAAGGGGAGCAGTGGTTGGGAAAGGAGTGAGACAGGGTTGTAGCCTCTCCCCGATGTTATTCAATCTGTATATTGAGCAAGCAGTAAAGGAAACAAAAGAAAAATTTGGAGTAGGTATTAAAATTCATGGAGAAGAAGTAAAAACTTTGAGGTTCGCCGATGACATTGTAATTCTGTCAGAGACTGCAAAGGACTTGGAAGAGCAGTTGAACGGAATGGACAGTGTCTAGAAAGGAAGATATAAGATGAACATCAACAAAAGCAAAACGAGGATAATGGAATGTAATCAAATAAAATCGGGTGATGCTGAGGGAATTAGATTAGGAAATGAGACACTTAAAGTAGTAAAGGAGTTTTGCTATTTGGGGAGCAAAATAATTGATGATTGTCGAAGTAGAGAGGATATAAAATGTAGACTGGCAATGGCAAGAAAAGCGTTTATGAAGAAGAGAAATTTGTTAACATCGAATATATATTTATGTATCAGGAAGTCGTTTCTGAAAGTATTTGTATGGAGTGTAGCAATGTATGGAAGTGAAACATGGACGATAAATAGTTTAGACAAGAAGAGAATAGAAGCTTTCGAAATGTGGTGCTACAGAAGAATACTGAAGATTAGATGGGTAGATCACATAACTAACGAGGATGTATTGAATAGGATTGGGGAGAAGAGAATTTTGTGGCACAACTTGACTAGAAGAAGGGATCGGTTGGTAGGACATGTTCTGAGGCATCAAGGGATCACAAATTTAGCATTGGAGGGCAGCGTGGAGGGTAAAAATCGTAGAGGGAGACCAAGAGATGAATACACTAAGCACATTCAGAAGGATGTAGGTTGCAGTAGGTACGGGGAGATGAAGAGGCTTGCACAGGATAGAGTGGCATGGAGAGCTGCATCAAACCATTCTCAGGACTGAAGACAACAACAACAACAACAACAACAACAACAACAACATCAATGCAGAAAACTAAAGTTACGGTGTGCTCAAGCAAAGTGATTTATAAAGAAGTGTACTGCGTTGAAAGTGAATCTAGTGTTTGGTAAGGTGAATATTAGGGATAGCGACGAAGTTTCAAAGAACCATGAGACATATTGCGATCAAAAATGGCTTGGTCATTAATTAAAAGCAAATTATCGACAAGAGGCCGTCTTATTTAGACAGGCACAGTACACTGCACACCTTAGTGTGGACAAGAATTTAGAGAAATGTGTTGAATACATGGTCACTGATAAAGTAGGTCATCACCCTGACATTCAACAGCACGTTATGAAACGCAGCCATGATAAGAAAATTCAAGAACTGGTACAGGTTTGTAATATTTTGTACACAGATGTTGACTCTGATTTTATGTTTTATGACGGGAGTGTAGATTGAGCGAACACTGCATTTACCATTGATGAATGAGCTTCCTTACTAAAAGGCTTAAAATTTATTGTTGCAACGGCACTTGATATAAACGTAAAAGAACTGGTTGTTCATACTAGACTTGCACTCGGTTCAATGACAAGTTAAGAAATGAAAACAAAAAAGGTAACATGTAAACATGTAGTAACTGATAAGAGACAAAAGTAACCAGGGTATAATTATAACGATTAATAGCAAATTTGAAGAAGCAATATTATTAATTCTCAAGGCAGACGAAGGCAATTCTCTTGTTATCCATGCCAAAGAGGAGTATGTAAAGAAGACAGGGAACGTCTTTAAAGATAATTCGGTATTGAGGATTGCTATGGATCCTATTTGTAAATATCAGTACAAAATGAAAGGCGCAGTTAACAAATCTTCTAATCTGAATACTGACTTTTAAAAGGAAAAGTGAATAGTCGAGAACTGAAGGGCTTCTAGATTTAGAATTAAGCTAAAATACATAAAATTACGTTTCCTATTGGATCAGTGGTCAATACATTAACTGCACAAGTTATCAGTCAATAACTAAATAAAATTGTAACAGAAAACTATATATGCACAAATAGTTGTACGCTAAAAATGCAATTGAACTTGTATTGTTAATCCAAGACACATCTTTTAGCATTACATTTTACAACTGTGTATACATATATACCAACAGATAAAAAATATATTTAGAAACTATATATAGATCCACAAGAAGATGAATGACCACCAAATCTTACAGATTTGTGACCTTCTTAGTACAGTTGCATCTCACAATTATTTCGTATTCAATAGTGCTTTAATAAACAGCCACATGGCTCAGTACAGAGATTTGACCTATGATCATTAAAAAACATTCTTGAGCGGAAATTTCTTTTGATCGAAGTGACCGGTTTCAATCCTTAATGATCATATGCAGACTCTGAAATAACATACGAACAGATAGAGGGATCCTTACAGTGTTGTATATAGACTGAAATACAATTACAAACTGCATGTACGCAGAACGGCTGGTGGACTTTCAGGGAGAAAGCTGCGCCGACCCCCAACGCTGAACTGACTGCTAAATGGATAGGCAGGGAGTGGTATGAAATAGCACTAGTCCCGCTCACCGTTCTGTGTATGGCATAAGAACTAACCAATGAGAAGTGTAGTTTGTACTATCAGCATAGAATGCATTACAATAGCTATATTACTAAGATTTAAAAAAGATTTATAGTTAAAATACATCGTAGAGTTGCTATGAAATAGCTATTCACCAGAAAATGTAAACGGTATTAAATAATTATCTTAAAATAAACTAGTCTATGCTGCCCTCTGTTATACGTTCCGTAAAATATGTGCTGTACGCAAAGATATATGGAATAGCAGTCAAAATTTGCAATAGCGATAGAAAGAAGCTACTAGCAAAGATAATTTATATAGACGATGAAAGTTGCCATAGAAACGGCGTCATCTATCGATGCGACATTCTGAGAAGCTGGCACAGAGTGCTGTAATGACAGCAAAGACGATATATGTAGACGTTATGGGTTCTCCAAAATGTCATATATGGGGAATGTTTCTGACAAAATAAATAAATGAGCTAAAAATACCGAACTGACAATAGCTTTTACTACCTACGACTTGCTTCAGAATAGACTTGGACATACCATTTTTCTAAATGACATCAAATATCAGATTTCTGGAGTTTCTAAAATCTTATGTAATGATTGCGAAGAACACTACTATATTCGACAGACAGGTCTCAATTTTGCCGTACGGTTTAAAGAATACACCTCAGGTACTAGTCCAGGTAATTCTTTATTGGGCCAATATTTAAAAGACTCTGATCAATCTGAAGGGTCAATCCAAAATAATTTAAAAATTCTCCACATTGCCCCTAAAGGACCTTTATTAAATTCACTAGAAGACGTAGAAATTTACCCACATCAAGAGAACGAGCCTCTAGCTTTATTGAACGAGCAGCTCTATTTTAGGGATACATATTTCTTTGATCTTGTTGAAGACTTGTTATAACTTGGCTGTTCTTTCGCCTATTCTCCAATCTTTGTTTTAGTTTACCCTCTTTCTATAAAAATAATGCCGACTCGTGACTTTATCATTAGCATTTTTCTACGATTAATGACGTTATAGTTACTTTATATTTAACACTACTTTTATGTTATTATTCTTAATGTTCTGTTCCCAACCCCCCTTCCTTTCTCTTGACAAAATGTTTTTTCACTAAAAGTCTCTTTTTAACTGATTTTGTATCCTTTAATGTGGCATGGGTTATTTCCGCATCACCATTACTTTACACAGTACTATGTATTATACGAATTTATAACCATTTCGTGTCTAACGCGAGATTTAATGGAGCTCTGTGTATCTAATACCTTATGCTACTCTTTGTGTCTGTTTCCTTCCTATATGTTAGGCAAGATTGCTTGTTAACCAACGCTTCATGTTTCGCTATTCTGCCATTCATATTACTATGAATAATCTCTAACGACTATTATATTCACTACTATATTTTCTATTTATTTTGATGTGTCACATCGATAGAGGACGCCGTCTTTACGGCAGGCCTTAACGTTTACCTAGATCGTCGTTGCTGTCGTTACAGCACTTTGTAGCAGCTTCTCAGGGTATCGTTCGATATTGAACGCCGTTTCTACAGCCACCCTCAACGTCCATATACATTATCTTTGCTAGCAGCTTCTCTCTATCGCTATAGCAATCTTTGAGAGCTGTTCCATATATCCTTCCCAACAGCACGTATGTTACGAAACGGATAACAGAGGGCAGGGTAATTATTTTATTTTAAGCTAATTGTTTACTACAGTCTATATTTTAGAACAAGTGGCTATTTCATAGCATGTTTACGATGTATTTTACCTATAAGTCTTCTTCAAATCTTCGTAATGTAGACTATTGAAATACATTTTATGCTAAAAGTATACAACTGTACTTCTGATTGGTTAACATTGATGTCATGCGGAGGACGGCGCTATCGCTATTTAAGACCACTCCCTACCTATCCATTTAGCAGTCAGTTCAGCGTTGTAGATCGGCGCAGCCTGCTCCATGGAAGTCCGCCTGCCGTTCTGGGTATATGGAGGTTGTAGTCTTATTTCAGTTTATATACGTTACTGTATGTATCGCTCTATAAGTACGTGTGTTATTTCAGAGTCTGAAGATGATTATTAAGGATTGAGCCGGTCAGTCCGATTAAAAGAAATTAGAGATGAAGGCTGTGTTTTAATTATCACAATTATTAACCTTCATAAAACTGTAGGACACGCACCTACAAAAAATATGACTTCGTACTATAAGTTCTTCCTTCTATATACATGCACTATCTGATCACCAGCAGCCAGACAACTACCAGCGGACATTAATGTGGGATGCGTCCATCCTTGGCGTATATGATAGCTTCATCACTGTTGATAACAGGTTCAATGAGGTGTTTGAATTTATGTTGATGGATGGCAGCTCCTTCTTTGACTAGAGGCGAAACCAGAGAGTGCCGTGATGTTGGATGCTGGTATCTACAACGAAATTGACATTCTAATTAATTTCAAAAGTGTACGCTCCCTTCATGTCGGGACTATGGGCATTCTATTTCAGGAACATTATTATTCACAAACATTGCACCCCGTTTAGCCTGGATGCATGCACTGATTCGTTTGGGAAGATTGTTCTAAAGCTGCCTCTTCCTCTTCTGAGGCAAGCAGGACCATAACTGTTGTATCTCGTCCTTGATGTCCAGGGTACTGGCGCTGGGACTAAGTTGACGTCCGATGTTCTATCGCCGCTTGATCTGGGGATCTCGCTGGGTACAGGTGAAGCTCAGCGTTACGTAGTTAATACAGACGGGTGCCATCTGTTAACTATCTCTGACCTGTTAAAAATTGCACCACGATACTGTCGCATAAGAGGTAACATATGTAAATGCGGGAAGTATGTTACGTACTGATACACAGTCAGAGTTCCCATAATAACTACCAGCCGTGACCCGAAGTCAAATCAAATGTCTGTCCACACCACGACGCCTGGAGTAACACATCAGTGCTTCTCCATACCATTGGTAATATGAATCTCTCCCAACATCTCCACAATTTTCGCCGACGTTGGTCTTCCGCGATAGTCTAGAAACACTGTTCATCACGGAACGGAACTCTTTGCTATTGTTAGGCAGTCCATCCTTGCCAGTAAGAGCATCGCTCTAAATGCATTGTTTGTTTAGTGGTGTTAAGGCAGCCTACTGATTTGTCGGTAATTCCCTACTGCGACATCGGCTTGTCTCGACCAATGGAGCGGATGAGGTAGCACACTACAGGGAGTCCATAACTTGTACCAATGGCAATCCGGATGGAAAGTGGCTACGATGCGCATAGTGTACGATAAGGCTGTCCTTCACTGTGGTGTTCACACGTAGTCGGACTGAACCCTCATGACCAGTGTGTCTGACCTTATGTTTCCAAATCCGGACCACTATCACTTCTGGATGCCCCACAAATCAATTTCACAAGTAGAGCAGCTCGGCAAACAGTTGCTGATAGCGCTACCTCACTACTGCATGAGGTTTCTCTGCGTTCTTTACAGTGATCACTTAACATCTGAAGCTGTTCGCGTCCTTTGTCAGCCCTGCTATGCGCAGAACAACACCAGACACGAACATCAGTGATGCACTCTGGTGGCCGTTCAACCTGTCACAGAGAAATGTAAAGCCAGCTACTCACACACATGTCGATGGTGTGTAGGCAATGCTTACATCGTTGCACTGACACCACAACATCTCCGCTGGGTTCTTCACTTCCCTTGTCAGTTAGCGTATATGGAATAAAATATTTGCTAATCACATTATCAAACAAAGATGTGATTAAATAATAACTAAAATATGATGGGACAAGTGGTACATCTACATCTACATGTATACTCCGCAAGCCACCCAACGTTATTTGGTGGAGGGCAATTTACTTGCCACTGCCATTACCTCACATTCCTGTCCCAGTCGCGTATGGTTCGCAGGAAGAACGACTGAAGGAAAGCCTCCACGCGCTCGAATATCTCTAATTTTACATTTGTGATCTCCTCGGGAAGTGTAAGTAGGAGGAAGCAATATATTCGATAAGTCATCAAGAAACGCACCCTCTCGAAATGTCGACAGCAAGCTACACCGCGATGCAGAGCGCCTCTCTTGTAGAGTCGGCCACTTGATTTTGCTAAACATTTCCGTAACGCTATCACGCTTACCAAATAACCCTGTGACGAAACGCGCCGCTTTTCTTGGGATATTCTCTATCTCCTCTGTCAATCCGACCTGGTACGGATCCCACACTGATGAGCAATACTCAAGTATAGGTCGAACGAGTGTTTTGAAAGCCATCTCCTTTGTTGATGGACTACATTTTCTAAGGACTCTCCCAATGAATCTCAACCTGGCACCCCGCCATACCAACAATTAATTTTATATGATCATTCCACTTCAAATCGTGACAGAAGTAATTGGTACCAGTGTTTGTTCCGCTATCATATAATCATACAATAAAGGATCCTTCGTTGTATGTATTCGCAATACAATACATTTGTCTATGTTAAGGGTCAGTTGCCACTCCCTGCAACAAGTGACTATCCGCTGCAGATCTTCCTGCATATCGCTGCAAATTTCTAATGCTGCAACTTCTCTGCGTACTACAGCATCATCCGCGAAAAGCCGCATCGAACTTCCGACACTATCTACTAGGTCATTTATATATATTGTGAAAAGCAGTGGTCCCATAACACACCCCTGTGGCATACCAGAGGTTACTTTAACGTCTGTATACGTCTCTCCATTGAGAACAACATGCTGTGTTCTGTTTTCTATAAACTCTTCAATCCAGTCACACAGCTGGTCTGATATCCCGTAGGATCGTAGGCTCTTACTTTGTTTATCAGGCGACAGTGCGGAACCGTATCGAACGCTTTCCGGAAGTCAAGGAAACTGGCATCTACCTTGGAGTCTGTATCTAATATTTTCTGGGTCTCATGAACAAATAAAGCCATTTGAGTCTCACACGATCGCTGTTTCCGGAATCCATGTTCACTCCTACAGAGTAGAGTCTGGGTTTCCAGAAATGACATGATACGCGAGCAAAATACATGTTCTAAAATTCTACAACACACCGATGTCAGAGGTATAGGTCTGTAGTTTTGCGCTGACAAGTCAGAGAATTATCGCACAATCAGCTTAACAGTTCATGCATCGAAGCTGCTTACAAGAATAATATACAGAAGAATGGAAAAGAAAATTGAGAATGCGCTAGGTGACGATCAGTTTGGCTTTCGGAAAAGTAAAGGCACGAGAGAGGGAATTCTGACGTTATGGCTAATAATGGAATCAAGGCTAAAGAAAAATCAAGACACGTTCATAGGATTTGTTCACCTGGAAAAAGCGTTCGACAATGTAAAATGGTGCAATCTGTTCGAGATACTGAAAAACGTAGGGGTAAGCTATAGAGAGAGGCGGGTCATATACAATATGTACAACAACCAAGAGGGAATAATTAGAGTGGACGATGAAGAACGAAGTGCTCATATTAAGAAGGGTGTAAGACAAGGCTGTAGCTTTTCGCCGCTACTCTTCAATCTGTACATCGAGGAAGCAATGATGGAAATAAAAGAAAGTTTCAGGAGTGGAATTAAAATACAAGGTGAAAGGATATCAATGATACGATTCGCTGATGACATTGCTATCCTGAGTGAAAGTGAAGAAGAATTAAATGACCTGCTGAACGGAATGAAGAGTCTAATGAGTACACAGTATGCTTTGACAGTAAATCGGAGAAAGACGAAGGTAATGAGAAGTAGTAGAAATGAGAACAGCGAGAAACTAAACATCAGGATTGATGGTCACGAAGTCAATGAAGTTAAGGAATTCTGCTACCTAGGCAGTAAAATAACCAATGACGGACGGAGCAAGGAGGACATCAAAAGGAGACTCGCTATGGCCAAAAAGGCATTTCTGGCCAAGAGCTGTCTGCTAATATCAAATACCGGCCTTAATTTGAGGATGAAATTTGTGAGGATGTACGTCTGGAGTACAGCATTCTATGGTAGTGAAACATGGACTGTGGGAAAACCGGAACAGAAGAGAATCGAAGCATTTGAGATGTGGTGCTATAGACGAATGTTGAAAATTAGGTGGACTGATAAGGTAAGGAATGAGGAGGTTATGCGCAGAATCGGAGAGGAAAGGAATATGTGGAAAACACTGATAAGGAGAAGGGACAGTATGATAGGATATCTGCTAAGACATGAGGGAATGACTTCCATGGTACTAGAGGGAGCTGTAGAGGGCAAAAACTGTAGAGGAAGACAGAGATTGTAATACGTCAAGCAAATAATTGAGGACGTAGGTTGCAAGCGCTACTCTGAGATAAAGAGGTTAGCACAGGAAAGGAATTCGTGGCGGGCCGCATCAAACCAGTCAGTAGACTGATGGAATATATATATATATATATATATATATATATATATATATGTTTTGCGCATCTGATCGACGACCCTTCTTGAAGACTGGGACTACCTGTGATCTTTTCCAATCATATGGAGCCTTCCGTATCTCTAGAGACTTGCGGTACACGGCTGTTAGAAGGGGGCAAGTTCTTTCGTGTACTCTGTGAAGTACCGAATTGGTATCCAGCCAGGTTCAGTAGCCATTCCTCTGCTGAGTGATTTCAGTTGCTTATCTATTGATGGACACTTATATCGATGTCAGCCATTTGGTATATAATAGAGTAAAGTCCTTTCAGTTTTCAACAAGGGGGATACTTGTGACTGCCGGTGGCCAGCTGTCGAAAGCTGAATATTTTTTTTTTCAAATTACTGGGCTTAAAAACCATGATGACTTCGCTAGTTTACAACATGCAGTAATCAAATGAAAAGTCACAAATATTTCTCTTGTAACAAAGTACTGCCCCTTTTCTTAAATACTGTACACTAAGGATGAAGCTCGCGGTTACTTCATAATATCTGTAAGAGAAAAGTGAATTTAATTACAGCCTTCCATTTTGACTTACTAAACGTCTTTTATTTACTAATACCATTACGCATTTTACGTGACACATGCTGAAAAGATAATTGGAAACTGACACAAATAGCTCATTTTTTTCTCTGTGGCTGTTGGTATTTCCGGCAGCGATATATAAGAGAAAGGAGTCAGAAAACATTTCTATAGAATATTTTGTTTTTGGGACACATCATTACAGGAACCGAAATGTAAAAACTCGAGGCTCAGATACACTTTCAACGAGAGGATCTTCTGATACTCGTCCCTTCACTTACTACCCACAAGTATATCCTGTTAAGGTACTCCGCTGTCCCGAGCTTCTTAAAGGATCTCCATTTTTATCAGCTTCAAATTTCTTTAACCGAAGTGAGATTGTAAACTAAATTTTACTCTTTTAACGTTCGTATATGCCTGAACACAGCTCGTGGCAGTCTCCTAAACTAAGTTTAACCGTAGCACTAAACTTAATAAACAGTCCATTATTTCTGAAACCTCCAACCTCGTAACCAATATTATAACAGTTTTCGGCAACTATCGTTAAGAAAGTCTTATCGTATCAATTGACGTTGGTTCTAGCAGAAAACTAATAAGAAACAAGGAGAAGAAATTAAAATAGCATGTTAAGAAAATAATGGTTCCCCATGCATTCTGACGTGATAATCTACTGCGTGGTAACGTCATTGAAGGTGGAAATCTGATTACACTAACAGATTCAGTAGTTAGCCTGACGACAGCAGCTTTCACATGTGTAAACATCAGACTCAGACTTCTTGGTAGAAAATTCTTAATACAGCTGACAGCGCAGTGGAGAATAATCAGATAGAACTTCATCATGAAGCAAACACTTACAGACCTTAGTTATATAGCAGTCCTAGTCTTTTCCCCACGGCTTCGACTACACACGCGTTCGATACATATACTGCACACATTTCCTCGCAACCCCTCTCCGAGTCCGCCCATTCTTCCCCCGTCCCAAACCGTCTCGCTGCACAGAAGATGTGGAGTGTTTATTTATTTGTACCTGTAATTGTAAATGAAATAATGTGGTCTTTATACTACAGTACCGAAAGACTAATCCTGTCGTTATGATTTTCTAGGCGATAGCCTATCACTGTTGAAAGCTGTGGAATGCGTTCTCATTTTGATGATTTTCTTTGTGCTATATCGACTGTTGGGGTGAGTTGACGCCACGGAATATGTATTCACGGTGTATTTAAAATATGTACATATGCATGTCCAAAATCTCCTCTTCCCCCCCCCTCCTACCCTCTTCTTCCCACTGTCCATCTCAACCTCTACTATTTACATTCTTCTCTTCATGCCCATCTCACTTCCGTCCAACGTATCTCGCCCTCTCCATGGCACTACAATCACCACTATCTGTCCATCTCCTCCTCCACCTTCCTCTTTCAACCTCCTCCCCTTATCTCTGATCATACCCTTCTCTCCATCTCTCTACTGATCTCCTCCTGCTTCCACTCTCTCTCTATGTCTTCTTCCCCATTCTATCTATTTCTCTCTACTCTCTTCCTCTCATCTGTCTCTGTGCATCTGTTCCTACCTCATCTCTACTTGTGTCTACATCCTCCTCACTCCTGTGTCTCAGTCCATCTTGTCGTGTCCCCTCTCTGTTTTTCTACCTCCTCCTCCCACCTCTCTCTCAGCCACTTCATCCTTCCCATTCTGTCTCCACATTCCCCTTCCTTCTCCTACTGTACCTATGACCATCCCATCTGCCCAACCCCTCCTTTCTCTGTTGATCTCATCCTCCCCTTCCACATCCTCCATTTCCTTCTCCCATTCCTTGCGCTGTATCGACAAGTGGGGTGGCTTGTCGACATGCAATCTGAATACACCGCGAAACATATGTCTGTCCACCTCCTCCATCCACGTCTCTCTATACACATCCCCTCGTCTGTTACTCTACGACCTCTTCCAAACTGTCTGCGTCTGTCTCACTATCTCCTACTATAATCCTCCCTTTTTCTCTTCCTCATCAGGCATTCGTTCGATGTGGCCCTCCACTAACTCCTATTCTACACCAAACCTCTTCATCTCAAAAAAGCTTTTACAACCTACATCATCAATTATTTGCTTAATTATTCCAGTTTTTGTCTTCCCCCACAGTTTTTACCTTCTACAGTTCCACTAATACCGTAGGCTATTCCCCAATACCTTTACACGTGTTCTACCATCTTGTCCCTTCTTTTGTGAGTATTTACCGTAAGTTCCCCGTCTATTTCCTCATTCCTTATACTATCAGTCGACCCGATTTTCAACATTCTTCTGTATCGTGTCTCAGACACTTTGAATCTCTTCTGTTCCGGTTTTTCCACTGTCAGTAATTCACCACCAAACAATGACGTGCTCCAAATTTCTTCCTAAGGTTAACGTTAAGTTACAAACCGCAGGAGAAAATATGCATTAAGGAGAAAAACTGGAAAGGTTAAATTAATGCAACGGTACAGCACGAATTTCGCTACAAAATTAAAGAGGATGTCTTGGAAAAAATGAATAATGTGTCTCCCAGACGTAAAGGTCAGTATTCAGGGATACGATAGGAATGATCATTTGAAACCAGAAGATCTGGTAAACAAGGACCCTAAAACGCTTATCTTAAAAGTTATGAGCACTGCGTTATTGTGGATAGCGTGAAAGACATCATTTCTACTCCAAGCTCTTTGCTTTCCGTATTCTGACAGGTGATAGTACGGACCAAAATGTAAAAAAAAGTCCAGTAAACGTTGAAAGTTATCCTGGTATGGGTAGCCACAATGAAATTATACTGGAATGGAACACCACAATGACAGTTAACCTATTTGGGGGCTTCTATAAAAAAAGTTTGGAAATATATGCAAAATCTAGCGTACTGGAAACTTTTATTTTCAGAAACAATGACAGACATGATCTATGATAAACACGTTGTGATAGAATATCGTAAACAAGTAACAGTTGGTTTAAGACCACAATGGACAAGGATCCTGGGTGGCAGAAATGAGTCAAATACACTGGTCCTAAAAAAGTGCATAACACAATATGAATTAAGCTGACGCTGAGCAGACTTTAACTTTTCAAATCTACAGTTGAGAGCAAGTGGTTATTAGGATTTGAACGCCCTGACAAGGCTGGGACAGCAGTGCGTGATCCTGTTTACTTCGTGCGGCGATGTAACTTGGAGCTGGCGAGATGTGTGCAGCGGAGACGAGGCGTAAGGCGGCACCTGTGGATCGATCTCGGCCGCGAAAGAAATCTAAAATCTGACGATCTAGCGATCAGGCATACGGATCGCAATTTACTCTCTACCAGAGCTCTGAAATAATGGTGGATGCCAGTGTGTGACGTACCCGTTCGCTGGTCGTACAAGAGACCAATTTGGCTCTTTTGTACGACAGAGTGCACAAGTATGCCAAACGTGAACAGTGGTAAACCAAAAAAGAATAAGTGTGCCCTCGGCAAACGTTGAAAGTCACACTGTCGGTACAGTATGAATTTCACCACAGGCTTCCCAGTGTAACTACTCACAAGTGAAGTTAGTCTTAGGACAGGTCCCAAGTACCAACAACACATGCCACAGCTTCAAACCAGAAGTTGCTTCCAGACCGAAGTCCAGAGCCCAAGTGCCTCACACCTCTCCAGATAAATAAATAAATAAATAAAAACATTTATCCGCAAAGTGCGTGAAAGACATCGCCTTCACCGCACAAACTCTTGTCGAACCAGCGCAAGAGTTAATAAACCTGCGTCTCCGAAAAAAAAAGAAACCTCCATTACTGGCCTTTTTAAGTTTTCGCAGAGAGAGAAGATGTTTTTTCTCTGAAGTTGCGTCACTTCCTGCAGCAACAAGCGATGAGATACTATCTCTTCATCTAAGTCGCTTGTGCCTTGGAGCATGTTAGTCGTAGCTATGAGGTGTCATAGAGATTCTATCTCTCAACGTTTCTCAGACAATAGAGTTACGTATATATGACCGAGATGGCCAGTGGAAGTGGGTCACACGCCTATTTGCAGTATCGGCAAACACATGAAATTTTATTAAGCATGGCGGTGCACACAATGCCTGGTTTATGACTCCACTGTGTAGACATGTCCCTTCAGTCTGTCGTCCCCAGCCCAGCCTTCGGCTGGCGCCATTGTCCTACTGGAGACCGCTCTCGACTAGGGTGTGCTCTGTCTGTCCTGTGCAACTGTGGTCATGTCCGGTTAGATTTACTGAGGGATGGGCTCGCCGCCACTTGCTTTCAATTTCCAACATGCCGTTTCTACGAACGAAGAATCATAAAAATACGACATGCTTTTAGCGCCCTACCAGGCTCCATCAACGCCTGCTCACGCCGTTAACTCTCTGGAGCCTCGCTCAAGTACCGTAACGTTGTAACAAAGACTTTATAAAAAATAGGTGAGAAAGTAACTTGTCCTCTCGCAACGTGCGCTGTAAATGCATACCTTAAGAGTTATGAACAGTTGTTCAGTATAAGTGATGTGTTCTACAGCAGTCAGGATGAATAACTCATCATAGCTCTGAAGATATGCAGTTTAGAGCTCATGTTTACCAAACATTTTTTTACCTATTTTTGCTCCATAATACCACATAGAAAATATAGGAGGCAAAGAGCATAGAACAGAAGAGATTTATTTCACTGTATCGAGGACGAAGAAGAGCTCATGGGCCTTAAGACATGAATTATAGAGCCCATCTCTACCAAGTTATTTTGTTTCTACTGATCGTCCCTGTTGTATCCCTGCATACTGATCATACCTCTACAATCGGTTATACTTTTTACTATGGCAAGATTGTGCTTTGTCGAGAGTACCGCTCAGTGATCACTACAATAAACAAATCGCTGGTCATAGAGGAACAACACTAACAAATCGCAGTGTATGAAACGTAGCCCTTGGTGTTATTTCACATGGTCGAATTTGGAGAAACGCGATTTCTGGTGTTAAACTGTGGATTTAGAAGAACACATAATAGTCTATACGGTAATTTAAATTTTGTTTCTTTACTAGTTTCAGCTTTTCTGTATACCATGTTCAGATCATAACAAAATAAATTGCTGAGCGTGCAACTGCCAAAGTGCAGAACGATTTGTTTGTCATTTTCTCACTCAACTGTATATTTTACCATAATCTGAATATGTCTGGCAATCAAAATAAAATTAAATTAGCGAGCTTGGCTATTAAACCTTTTTCTGAATCCACAGCTTTAGTAACTGAGAGTTCTGTTACATTCAGAGAAGTCAGTTATCCTAACGAATGTAACAGCTAAATTTTATAGAAAAAGAAAAGAAATAGATTCTCAACTAGAGATTTTTCAATTTAAGTCATAGATACTCCAGAAAGTTTGTCGTACTTGTTAAGATACCAAGTAAAGGCAAAACTATCTCGTACAAGGAGAACTTTTATATTAACGCTGGACCATAAGAAGATAAAACTAATGCTTTTGTTTAATTTTTACAGGCATAATGTGTTAAGTGCAGCTAAGATTTATTTATAATCTGAAAAACAGGTAGCCATAGATATTACAAGTAATTACTACTTCGAATTAAGATTAAATACAGTTCTACCATACATCCACAGCTTATTATATACTTATGCAGATAATTAACATTCTTAACACATTTGTCTGATGCACTTCTGTCCTCATAAGATTCTTCATTCCATTCGAAAGATATTTTATTTCTTCTTCACTTTTCACCAGAGAATCTTATAATAGATCACCTTCCACTCTGAATTTTAATAAGACTAATGAATCTTTCTCTTGTTTATGTTAAGAGAAAAACGAAGAGCCATCAAAATGCAGCAAGTAAGCAGACGAAAGGGATTTAAAACGTTTAAAAATGTGATCGACAAGAATCGCAAAATGATTAAGCAGGAACAGGTAGAGGATAAATGTAAGGATTTAGAAGCATATTTCAGGGGGGGAAAGTTAGAGCTAACCTACTGGAAAATTAAAGAGGCCTTTCTAGACAAGAGAAGCAGTTGTATGATTATGAAGGGCTCAGATGAAAACCAATCCCAAGCAAAGAAGGAAAAACTGGAAGGTTGAAAGATTATATAAAGAGTCTATACAAGGAAGATGTTACTGAAGGCAACATTTTAGAAAAGTAAGTTGGCATAAATGGAGATTAGATGGGAGATATGATATTACGTGAAGAATTTGACAGAGCTATGAAAGACCTAAGTTGAAACGAGGCCCCAGGAGAGCCAGCCATGACAAAACTCTTCAATCTACTGTGCAAGATATGCCTGAATTTATGTGTACTTACAGTCTTCTTGTGTATAAGGATAACCATAACCTAAGAGTGAGGTGTTCAGGAAATCCATGCTGGCTTTAGTCAGCTTTCTGTTGTGTGAGCAGTAGCTGAATTGAGTCGATATCTGATTGAGTTCTGAGTAGACATAAAAGAGGAAACTTACAAGCGTAACCACATGGCGATTTAATAAAGATACTGGCATTTTGTTATGAGGAAAGTATTATTTTACTAATTGATACTTCCTCAGTATACAGGTTTATTTCAACATAACAGTAAATCTGAAAATTTTCATTAATTATTAGCAAACAATTATTCTTGATGTCAGGGTCACATTCACATGGTCTTCCTCTTATCTTTTTTCATTCGCTTAACTATCTAGTATAGGGTTTGGTACTGTTGTTCCCTTCATTTTACATACATGTCCATGCCACTCCAGTTTCACATCTTCTACCACGCCGCACATTCCTTTTTATTTCTACTGTCTCTAACACTTCATTGTTTCTGACTTGTTTTCTATAAATTCTTGCTGCTCACCACCATAAGTTCATATTTTCAGCTTAGTGATCCAGGCCTTTGCTCCGTACAAGTCTGTGCTCTCTGATCTCAATTTGAATATGATTCATTCAGTCTGTTCATCAAATGCCTGTCCCATAAGGTTGAACGGAGCATCCTGATGACATTCTGTCCTTTACTGATTCTAAAGAGGAAGTTTACAAAACTTAATTGTTCTATCTATAATATTACGTTTTTTCTAATGACGCTTTACTAGACATTGTTAGACAGCATTGTATGGGATTGCCAAGTAGCACTGTAACAATATCAGGGAACAGTATAGAGATAAGTATGTGCAGGAAGCTCTGCAGGCAACATCATTACCATAGTTTTTTATTTATTGTTTCTTGGTAACTATTTCCTTTTCGACCTCTCCACATTTTTCCTGCAGGCACTTTTCTTTAGCTTACTTGCACTTCATAATTATTTCATTCATAGGAGACTCATATCGATGCATCTATTTCTCTTTCTTGCCGGTTTTCATATGACATTCCTTCGATAACCAACTGAAGTACTTTTCCTGTTGCACGAAGCTTTTCTCCTGTTACCTTCCCTGTATCTAACTTCGATCTCCAGTCTGTGTGACTGCCCATTTTTAAGACTATCTATTCCCCTTCAGTTGAACTGCCTGATGCTTCATTCATTTTCTCAGTATCAACAGCCTCAGGGAACATGAGACACACATCATTATTAATCAATACTTCAATGTCCCACGTCCTTATATGCCAATTTTTCATCTACAAAGAATTTCCTATATTACCGACGCTATAATATACTGACACTTCCGTGTTTTGTATTTCTACTACAGTACAGGTTGAAACATAAAGACTTTGACTAAAGTTTTATGACTTTCTTGTACTTAGTAACGCTTTGGGCATTTTATTTGATTTTCAACAGATCGGTCACAAAAAATTTTGTCTTCATAATGAATGTATGGAAAGTGATTTACTTCTTGTCTCGTTTATTAAAGAACTGTGATCACTGTACGATATAGTATATTATTGTTTGCGTAATCAAAATTGTGGGACTCAAATACTGATTACTTTATTTGGGCTAATATGCGAATTTTTACTTTGTGGCAAACTGTCGCCTCGTTAAATAGTTAATTGTATATTTTTAGTTGAGGAAATTACCTTCACATCAAGAGCGCAACAGTTAACAAATATACTAAAATACATGGTTCGACCGGATAGGCTTCATCTGATAATACTAAAATTATTGCCAGAGTAAAGATCGCATTAAAATTAATGCGAACGGCTTATATTTCATCGAGAGGAACACGAGACCAGAAGGTACTTATACTGTTTTTATAACGACATTAGTGGTTCTTTGATGACCTCCACGCAGGCCTAAAGCTTGACATCGCTTAATGAGATTGGCTACACGGAGATGTCGCATAAGCCACACGGAAATATTCTGCAGATTTGCTAGCATCTAGAGAGAATTCACTTCAGATGTAACGAACGCGACGTAGAGCCTCTGCCAAGGCTTTAGTAACACACTGCGTATAGCATATGAATGTGTGCTTGTGGTATTCAGGGATCAAGGGAGGGAGGGAGGGACTGAGGAAAGGAGAGAAAGAAAGAAAGTGAGTGAGTGAGTGAGTGAGAGGGAGGAAGTGAGGGAGGGAGGGTGAGAAAGAGCAATTCTCAATAACTATAGTGGCTAAACTAGATCTTACAGAAAACGACCAACGAAAGATTCTGTAACATGGAGTAGAAAATGTACGCCACGTTGAAAATTGATTAAATCATGCGGAACATGATTCTGGAGTGACTCATTGTTACCATCCGAGAAATGATACCATTTGTCAGTTGTTATGAAAGAATATTTCGTTTGTTGTTAGATAAAGAACAAACAGAATGTTCTGTCACATAGCTTGATACGAGTATCCGGCACAATTTCTTACAATTTACTGAGGAGAAATTGGTACCTTGTTTAGTTTCTATGTGAGCTGAATTACTGTTATAGCTACATTTCCATGCGTAGCCTTCAAACATTATCCATGGTACAGGTAAGAGCGAGATAGTATTGCATTGTTATTTGTGGTTTACATGGTTTCATTTTCTCGTTGAATTCATAGAATAGATGTCAAATTCTACGCTGAGTTGGAAAAGTGTTTTCGTAAATAAGGAATATGAGATATAGGCAGAGAGGGACAAAGCACAGATAAGAATGATTATTTTATTACAAAAGTAGTTTATTTGTATATTTTATTTATAAGGGAATGACAGACGAATCAAGAGAATAACGAAATGGTGACTCATAATTTTAGCTTTTCTTTTCTTAGGAGGCTCTGGGTGTTTACTAATTTGAGCTCTGCGGATAATCTCAAAAGCTCACCCAAGCAACGTTCAGTGACAAATGAAGCCATCTGTCTTGCCATTTCAGCAGCTGCGCTGCAGTCAGGTTGCTGGGTGTGATATCTCCAAGGGGACGTGCAAATTACGTTGCGTTTTCGTTTCCTTCTATATTGGTGTCATAGGCATCACCACCCTCTTAGTTCACTAAGATAATGACTTAGTATGGTTTCATGACACTTCTTTTCCGATTAAAATAATTTATTTTCTACATACCACACTCAACAGAAATACATTCTGACACATACCAACTACACTCTATACAGTTCGGAAAAAGTATTTGTATTATCCACTAGCAATTGTCTTCACGTGGTCGTTCGTCTATCAACATTTGTCATCCAGTAGTCGATGGTCGTCATAGCGGTTGACCATCACATACTGTTCATCCACGCTTCGTCAGGCTGTCTACAAGCCAGTCCGTCAGTTGTCATCACTGAGTTTAAAACCACGTCTCTCGTCCTTCAGCCTGTCTCCATGACATAATTATACCTCGTGGATAGATATGCACTACAGAACGATCCACAATAAAAAAAATTTAGGTCACTGGTAAGAACTTCTGGTGTCAGATTTCACACTTGGGATATTTTCAATATCATCTCCACTCTCATTGCCAGGGATCACCAGCAATCGATCGAGGTCACCCAACCCCTTCCCCACCACGTCTCCCCCTCCCCCCCCACTACTTTCACACCAGGACGAATAGAAAGGCTTGATTAATGAGAATCCAGTCCTCCCCTCCCTTCCCCTTTATTATAATATGAATCCAGCTGCCTCAGTCCTCCCTCATTTGAGGACCAATTTTCATAGTTAAAGGATGAGGCGCTAGCAGGTCCCAGCCAGCATACCCAGGTAGAAGAAGAATGATACTGTAGGACTTGAAAGTTAGTATCTGTTAATAATAATATTATAATTATTAGTATTGCCGTTTTCAAGGATATTCAGTGTTTTGTATTTTTTTTATTGCAACAGTCCAGTGCATTTAGGATCATGTAGCAGCAGAACTGCTGGGTAGGGATAGCCTCATGCCGTTGGATACACAGTCACAGTAGCCCACATGCAGTCTTCCCAATTTATCAGACATGGTGTCATTTGATTATTCTGTACCACTGCAGCTGCAGCAGTAGCAGCCACTACCAATGGAACTTCGACCACTCACCAAGTCACATGCAAATCCCACAAGTGCTACTGTTCGGGAAAAATACAGCGTCACTGCAAGTGGATCTAAACGCATTAATATAGGCCTCACAGTTGGTAGGGAATTAGGCGTGGTGTTTGATGTTGAAAACGCAAAATGTTGGTGCCAAAGTATGGTATTAAAGGTGCAAACGGGAATATCTATGAAATATGATAGAGTGTATACGGACGAAGAAGACAGACAAATACGATTCATTCCACACCACAACAGATGTTTGCCGGCCGCGGTGGTCTTGCGGTTCTAGGCGCTGCAGTCCGGAACCGCGGGACTGCTACGGTCGCAGGTTCGAATCCTGCCTCGGGCATGGATGTGTGTGATGTCCTTAGGTCAGTTAGGTTAAAGTAGTTCTAAGCTCTATGGGACTGATGACCACAGATATTAAGTCCCATAGTGCTCAGAGCCACAACAGATGTTTCGTCTGTACGGCTGTAAAGTCTCCATGGTTGAAATATACAGTGAGGCAACGCCTAAGTTAGTCATGTGAGATATGATCATAGATTTAAAATATTCCAGTGTACTAAAGCTGAATGATATCTATTGCGCATTATCGATCGCCACAGATAGACTTTTCCACTGGCGTCCATATGTAACATGGACATACTATGAGTTTGTTGACTATTTTATCAAGAAAATGATAACTGTTTACCAATTAGCACAGGGCTTCGACGCTTGTATTCCTGCTGTAACTAAGTGTATTAGTGTAGAACCTGTCAAGTCTTTGGAGGCTGAGTTCACTGAAGGGATTCATATATCTGTTATCTCTCCTGTAGGTCTTAATGCATTACAGAACAAATATTAGGTGTTATAGAAAGCAAATTTTTCCAAACTTTTGTGTGGCCACTGCGTCTTGAAAATAGAGCGTGGCTCAAAAAACACAGTCAAACTTTAGGGACAGTTTCTCTACACAGTAATATGTACAAAATTTACAGCTGACCAGAACAAAAAGAACCTAGGGTCTAAAACCCGTACTTTAAGAGCTACGAGCCTTTGTCCATCTTTGATAGTGTGAAATGAGGCCCTTCTACCGATCAAATGCTCATAGCTTTAATGGTATGGATTTTAAGACACATATTTACCAATAATTTCTTTTTGTTTTGGTCCTTACTACTCCCTCCCAAAATATAGCATGAAAAGCAAAGATTGTGCAGTACACGAGATGTGTTTCATAGTGTCGAAGGTGAACAAGTACTCATGTCGCTTAAGGTATGCGATTTGGTGCCCGTCTTTACTTGACATTTTTTTCCTCTTGTGGTGTAAGGAGCCTGTCGCTAAAGTTCGCGGGTGCTTTTCACTGGACACCCTGTATTTATATTTGCACAGATTGGCCCGCTTAAACGTTTCAGCAATAACACCAGAAATACTGACGGCAATGAATCGACCAGTGGTGGAGCATGTACAGTGGTGTTGCCATCTAAATGGCGATGTCTTCGAACATAAATTGTAGCGTTTCTGGTGGGAGAAATGTGATTACATACCCGGATTTCCCACTTTATCAGAGGAGTCGCTTTAAACGCTTTAGCTATGCACGTCCACACCCAAACTTCCACATGTAGTTGTTGCTAACAACCCGTACCCGTAGACACATTATGTAATTCACATACAGGGGAGGACCTTTCTATTTGAATGTCGTTGTCTGGTATCGGCGGATAAATAGGAAATTGCAATGCCTATGTTGTTCAAAAGATCAATTCTACGTTCCTATGGACATGTCCGAAGAACCACTATATCGTTTTTCGTAGCAGCACAAGCATTGAAATATCGTGTTTATCACCCAATACCAGGCAGCGACTTTCAATTTAAAAGTTCCCCGTCTGTATGGAAATTACATAATGTGTGGAAATCACATATGTGTGTATGAGTAAAGGTTGTGGTGTAGGAACGGTGACATATAGAAGTTTCAGTATGGCTGTGTGTCATGCACAGATGATCTTGAGAGGTTAGGACAACCACTTGTGTATAGCGGGATATCCATGTTTGAGTCCTGATCCAGCACAAAGTTTTGTTGTCGTCACTCCCTAGTAAAGCTGGTAATTTTCGTATTCGCAACCGTGAATATGTTTCATGTATGTCAGTGGGGTACTGCACTTATCGGTCATAAAACTTATACCAGCATTACAAAAATCACCAAGTGAAACAATTAACTTCATCTAGGTGGTGGCAGAGTTGTAGAGATTCGTCGTGGCTCACACAGCATTGGAAGTGAAAATGCAGTTATAAAACGATCTGTGAAAGGACTTGAATTACGTGCACACGTTATTACATATTAAAACCAGAAAACAGACAATACACTTTACCCAGGAAGGTTCAATAGAATCAGTACTGGGTTTTCCAGGGAGTCAGATCTCAATAATACCCAGAAAATTTACTATTTGGATCAACCACTGAATATTTAATCTATTACAGCTATCTATCTCCGATGTAATACATTGGTTAAATCATATGTCATGGACCGATGGACACACTATCTATAGATTTTTTCTTACAGTGGAATCGGGATGTAAGCTCACTGAGTTTCCGAACTGCAGGATATAAATTCCGTTGACTGATCAGACATTAGACCATCTCAAATTGAACATCGTTAACCAGGACGGAAACCTAGTTGACTCTTCAAACAGAGAAAATAGCGATATATTTTCATTTCAGTCTGCAGTATGGTTGGAAAGTATAAACCCATCCCACATACAAGTCAGTATAAGACTCCGCAAATGATTGCAAATTCGTCAACTTGATAGGACTGAAATCTTATAATGACATCAATCGCATTGACATCTCCACTTAAGTGTGAAAATTAGGCCCTCTATGCTCTACAAAACGCACAATGGTTCATATACGGATCGATAAATAATCACTTTTGTATGTCTATACCTCTGAAAATGTTTATGGAGTTCTTTGAGGATAATAAACATGTAATTTTGAATGCGAAACAGAATCTGATTGTCGTTTGAAGGGCTACAGATAACAATGCGTAAATTCAAGAAGCTCAGGCAGGAGAAAATGAAATTATGGTATGGAAAATACTGCACTTATGCATATCAGATGTTGTGGTCTTCTCTTCAGAAACTGATTTGATACAGCTCTCCTTGTCACTCTAAACTTTGCAAGCTTCTTCATCTCCCAGTACCTACTGCAACCTACATCCTTCTGAATCTGCTTAGTGTATTCATCTCTTGGTCTCCCTCTACGATTTTTACCCTCCAAGCTGCCCTCCAATACTAAATTGGTGATCCCTTGACGCCTCAGAATATGCCCTACCAACCGATCCCTTCTTCTAGTCAGGTTGTGCCACAAATTTCTCTTCTCCCCAATTCTATTTAATATCTCCTCATTAATTATGCGATCTACCTATCTAATCTTCAGCATTCTATAGCAGCACCACATTTCGAAAGCTTCTATTCTCTTCTTGTCTAAACTGTTTATCGTCCATGTTTCACTTCCATACATTGCTACACTCCATACAAATACTTTCAGAAACGACTTCCTGTCACTTAAATCTATGCTCGATGTTAACAAATTTCTCTTCTTCAGAAACGCTTTCCTTGCCATTGCCAGTCTACATTTTATATCCTATCTACTTCGACCATCATCAGTTATTTTGCTCCCCAAATAGCAAAACTCCTTTACTACTTTAAGTGTCTCATTTCCTAACCTAATTCCCTCAGCATCACCCGATTTAATTTAACTACATTCCATTATGCTCGTTTTGAATTTGTTGATGTTCATCTTATATCCTCCTTTCAAGACGCTGTCCATTCCGTTCATCTGCTCATCCAGGTGCTTTGCTGTCTCTGACAGATAAACGCCATCTGAAACTTTTATGTGTGCTGCTTTCAAGTTTCAGTTCCTGGAAAAGCTACGAATATCCAGATCTATCGGTGATGTGAAGACAATTGGTAAATAAAGACAATTCTTAAACCAAAAACTGGTCGACTCATTATTCCGCTACAGCAGACAGACAGGCTAGAGAATATGAATTCTATCGTATGCGACACTTCTAAAGAAACCAGTTCAAAAGTGTCCTTGAATTCAATATATCACTCATATAATAATCTTCAACTGGAGTGATACAATGACAATAACAGTCTACTGTACGATATATACTCAATTTTTTGCACTTCTAAGAATGAGGGAGATGGATACGGATGCACGCTCAGCATACAACAGTTTAAAGAATTAGCGCCGGTTGTCTTCATCCATTGTTCAAAGTAAGGCTGAATTTGATTCATTATACAATTTCCCTTCAAGCATCACAGAACATGCATTATGGTTGCATGAGCATGTTATTAATTACTCGTCTCAGACAGGAGTCATACAAAAATTAGTATAAATGTGATGGTGCTACCTCACAGCAGAGCCATTCCAAGATGCCACTCCTACGTGCAAACATCATAGATGTTCATTCCTTTTACAATGAGTCTGGACAATTTGTGTTTGAAGACTTCGCATTTCTTGCATTCGCCAGGGCTGAACTGGTATTGACAACGTTGTCCACTATCGCCGCTTCACCCAAGCCGTTCAGAACACGACAGAGTACCAAGGCCCGACAGACCGCTGGTTGGTTGACTCGGTATCATCTCTGAACTACTAGGACCACGACGGATTGCAGTTTGAAGAAATGTTGACATCAGTCCGAATCTACGATCACATCAGCATATGTCAGAGGCTGTGTAAAGTTTTGCATCTTTGTGACATTTTCAAAAGTGGGTAAAAACGATAACTTTAAGGTAACAACTGTACAGCTATTTGTAGACTCATCAAAAAGCACGGTGGACACATAGTTGAATATGTATTACATACTTCAGAAAATGTATAAATACTTTCAGGTAGCCTATCCTCGATGTTATTTAATTGTATATTAAGCAAGCAGTAAAGGAAACAAAAGAAAAAATCCGAGTAGGAATTAAAATCCGCGGAGATTAAATAAAAACTTTGAGGTTCACCGATGATATTGTAATTCTGTCAGAGACAACAAGGGACCTGGAGGAGCAGCTGAACGGAATGGACAGCGTCTTGAAAGGAGGATATAAGATGAACATCAACAAAAGCGAAACGAGGATAATGGACTGTAGTCAAATTAAATCAGCTGATGCTGCGGGAATTAGATTAGGAAATGAGACGCTTAAAGTAGTAAATGAGTTTTGCTATTTGGGGAGCAAAATAACTGCTGATGGTCGAAGTAGAGAGGATATAAAATGTAGACTGGCAATGGCAAGAAAAGCGTTTATGAAGAAGAGAAATTTGTTATCATCGAACATAGGTTTAAGTGTCAAAAAGTCTTTCTTGAAAGTATTTTTATGGAGTATAGTCATGTATGGAAGTGAAAGTTGGACGATAAATAGTTTGGACAAGAAGAGAATAGAAGCTTTCGAAATGTGGAGCTACATAATAATGCTGAAGATTAGATGGGTAGATCACATAACTAATGAGGAGGTATTGAACAGAACTGGGGAGAAGAGAAACTTGTGACGCTACTTGACTAAAAGAAGGGATCGGTTGGTAGGGCATATTGTGAAGCATCAAGGGATCACCAATTTAGTATTGGAGGACAACGTGAAGGGTAAAAATCTTAGAGGGAGACCAAGAGAGGAATACACTAAACAGATTCAGAAAGATGGAGGTTGCAGTAAGTTATGGGAGATGAAGTAGTTTGCACAGGATTGAATGGCATGGAGAGCTACATCAAACCAGTCTGTGGACTGAAGTCCACAACAAAAACATGATAAATACTAAGTATTTTCTTTTTTTAAAATAATTCTGTATTTCGTTTTTATTTATTCACATCCTTCCCTTACAGGCTTCAGGTAAGTGTTCATTACATGGTATCTGTGTAGCTCTCTGAGGTTGAAGTTATATTTCTAGAAGCGGCCTCAATAAGTTTCTGGATGGGCCACCTGTCCATACCCACTTGTATCCAAGAACCCATGTGCTCCTAATGGCGACTCATTCAATACTAGGTACACACCTCATCTGCAAAGTGGAATTTCTTCATCATCACTGTGACGTCGATGTCACAATCCTCTTCACACAGAGTGCAGAAAAACTGCTTCAGCTGGAGGTCCGCTTTCTCATCCATATTCAGGACAAAAGTTTATGTAGCAAAATCAGATCATGTGCATTTGGTAAAGCACAAAAGAACTGAGAGATGGCAACACTACCACATACTACAACGCATAGAAATCTACAGAGGAACGTTTATCACACTGACTATACTACCAGCCATTGAAGCTCATTGAGCAGCCTTAGGCTGCGGCGCGATGCGGTACGTCCCGGCCGCTCTGTGTCGCGTTTCCGAGTCTCTTGTTGTTTATCACACCACCGTGCTAGTGTTGAGTGTTTTAGTTACGTTCCTGACATCCGATGGCTCTTTCGTATCGGATGGCTACAATGAAGCCGTAGAATGATACTACGTACTCTAGACACAAGGCCCACGCTACATTCTGACCCGAAAGAGCTGCTAATATCCATTTGTTTATCATCTCCAGCGCTGTATAAGTTCACAGACGATGAGATTTGTGTCAAACTTCTCATACGCTTGACAAAAGATTATAGATTCGGCCACTCTGGGGGAAACGTGGGCGTGGTAACACTTGACCTATTGAACTGGGAATACAAAACGTGCGGGTCCTTCATCTACCGTTTGAAGTCCCAGCGCAGTTGGTCACGCTTGCTCCACGATCCTATGGCACAGCCCTCGGCCATACGGCCGATAAATGGAAGACGTTCGAAACTTATCCTGTTCTTAACGTTGTGCGACAGGTCCGTATTGAATAGCACAGACATATATCTTCGTACCTCACGATCGCTGGTTGCCGGTCGATAATTACTTACGACAGTCAGCCGAGGACATGCTCCGGATGTGGGCAGGTGGGCCACACACGTACGGAATTCCCGGAACGCCGTCTCGTGCGGACGCTCCCAGCCGATCAGATTCGACCGTCGACAGCGAACTCTATGCGGTTACTTTTGTTGCGGCAGCAAGATGGGAGACGCCAGCTGTCTATGACGATCCTTCTACATTAGTGCAAGCCTTGAGGGCCGCTGACGCAGTTCCTAAGGAGCCCCCTAGCGTCTACCAGCGTCGAGTCCCTGTTGCCCTCTCGTCGAGCCGAGGCGCACCGCTACAAGCCGACGGGGTAGTGGAAGATGAAGAACAGGATGCTGCCTCGTCGACCTTCTGCCCTGCCCAGGACACACAGGCGTGACAGCGTAAACACTGAAGTGCCATAAGAAACGGCGCATAACGACCGAGGCAGTGCAGCGGTGCGAGGCAGCAGCGATGGATGATGAGGTGCGTCAGCCGATACACTGATCCGACACGGCCGACTCTAACGTACCGCACGGTTCGATGTCTTCCCCGCTACCGGTGGGAACGCGTAATGTGGGGATGCGGGAGATCACCGATGCCCAGCCGCAGTGGATGCACCCACGACTAAGTCTGCCTCTCGATCTCCCTGGAAGACTGGGAGCATTAGGTGGACATTCAGAACACGTTTCAGGACCATGGCGACACACCGATGCCCTTGGCCGCGTCTACGTCGACGACGACAGACACCTAGGCCGGCATGACCTACACTCGCCGCTTCGTATTTCTTCGCCTGAAGATGCTCCATACTGCGACTATACTGTAATACTAAGCACAGGCCCCGCAACCTGATGACACAGGCATACCGCCTCGCCACGATCAATGTTAACGGCGTTATTTCTACTCACAGGACCAGGATGCTGCAAGATACATTACGAGCTGCGGATCTGCCTGTTGATTTCCTTTAAGAAGTCCAATCACGGCTCTGTATCTGATGTGGACGTCGGTGGTACGGCTATTCTATGCTCAGGGCAGGAATTCCGGCAACTGATATATCCTATTTATCGTTGGCCCGTGGGATCGCGCTCACGGTTGGTACAGATCGTCTGGTGAACCAAAATGCTCCTTTCTGGACCGACGGAAGAAGAGAACGCCGCTCATTTTATGCTAAATTCATAGCAGCGCTATTCCAGGGCAGTTCCGACCACTTGGTAATAGGCGGAGATTTCAACTGTGCGCTCAGACCATCCGATCAGATGCCGCACTATACTACCTTCACGGCACTTCAGGCGCTTAGAAAGAACTTGGCTTTGTTGGACACGTGGGTCATTTCGCGAGCCGTTTCGATCGAGTTTACATCACACACGGAGTGTGTTTGGTATTTGTCGATGTTGAGATGTGGCCGGCAGCATTCAAGGGCCGCCTAGCATGTGCATGTACTCTCAAACTTCCCAGCCTACGCGTCCGAAGCTTGTAGCCTCAAGGCTCTTCTTGATGAGATAAATTTCAGACGCGAAGTTGAGTCCACGTGTAGCAGATGCCAACGGCGATTACCCACCTACGGTTGTGTAATAGCCGCCTTCTGCCGAACATTAGCCAATTACTGACGAGACAGAACTCGCTGGCATACCGCGACTAAGGATATCTACTACACTGCGATTCGCGAACTGGCTGTGCAACCGCCGTCGCCTGAACGATAATTGGCAGAACACCACGTGAAGGCACATCTGCTATGTATCACCACGGTATGTCTCGTGGGTGTACGGATGCAGACGAGGACAACTCTTGATGTTAGCGGAGAACGACTCTCCCTTTACCATATCATTCAAGACAGAAGATGCAAGAGCTAGCTCTTTATGGAGGATGAACAGGAGCTGAAACGCAAATGGACGTGATCCGAGCGTTTACACAGTCACATACACTTCTGTACGACCAAGAGTACAACATGTATGTAAGGAGTCGGGGAATCCTATCCGACCTACCCGTCTCTCGGAACCCACAAGATGATGCTATACTTTTGTTGGAGGTGACTTTGAAAGAACTACGAGAGGCTATGATGCGCGTTGCTCCCAACAAAACGCCAGGCCTCGAGTGACTCCCTCTTGAATTTTAGAAAAGGGTTTTTGAACTTGTGGGTCAGAATCTACAGAGAACTTCTGAACCCCGATTTTCAATTACCATTTGAATTCACCGAGGGCCTCTTGATTACGGTGCCCGAAGCGGAGGCTGTCGCCCTCTTGATATTCGAACTTTTACATTGCTAAACAACTATAGGCTGCTGTCACGCATCCCCCAGGAGAGGTTCAAATCTACAGAAATGTCGACTGTTCACACCGATCAAACATACCTTGGAGGCAAAACTAGTGTGTTTACGACTTTGAGCACCTATGGAGATGTTGTGACTCTGATGCAAACATGCAGTCTCCACAGGCTCTTGTTGCGCTAGATTGTGACCATTCTTTCGATTTCGTCGAACATATTCCTGCTTGCAGTTATGAAAGACATTTGGACCCCCGCGTGACGACATCCGTTGTGCTTGTGGGATGACACGAGGATTATGGTAAATGGCTATAGGTCCGCCCCTGTCGGTGTCAACAGGTCCGTCAGACATGGTTGGCCTCCTTCTGCCATATTATTCGCCCTTACCCTCGAACCAGCTCTTCACGGACTGCGGCGACCCTTGGAAGGTCTTAGCCTTCGCTTCATGACCTTCCGATGTGGCGCGTACGCCGATGATGTGATGTTCTCAGCAGGACCGGTGACGAAATAGGAATGACGCTTTCCTGTCTCCAACAGTATGGGGCGGTGGCAGGCTGTGTGATCAACATACGGAAATCACGTTACAAGGATTGGGACGAGGTATGCCTTCGAAACTTAATGTACCCCTGACAAAGGTCCCGATACTCAAATGCTTAGAGATATAGCTCGGCGCAGAGGTCGCCTCAGCAAATTAATATCGTTGGATGTTTTGCAACGAGCGCAGTACGTCAGTGTGTACAGGGTTCCTCATCTTAACCATCATGCCCACGTATTACCGATGACAGACACAATGGATTCCAGGATACAGGCATTGTCAGGATAAGTGGTGAATGCTTGCGTAGTTTTGAAGATCCGTTTTGTTACTCTTACTTTACCCTTCCACAAAGGAAGTGCTGGACTCACTCATGTCAAGCACAGAGCGCTGGCCCCGTACCTTCGCTCAATGAGGCGACTCTGGGTTTCACCAACAGACAATCTTCCTGGCATCCTGATAGCAGAGGTGGCCCCACACACACTATGCCCACCGATATCTGTTCGACATATATCGCCCTCGCTATCATATATTACTACGTTTTTAGTGGAACACAAGTATACGTCGGGAGTTAAACCGGAGACACGGCATCCGACAGCAAAGATTTATTATAGTTTACTCCAACGCTGGAATCCGGCTAACAACATTGTACGACGCCACCCTACGGTCGACTGGACGCGGGTTTGGCGAGTCATTCACGCGCCCTTTCTGTCCATTTTAGTGTGATCGACGTGGTGTGTTGGGCACAAATGAGAAATTTCCGACTCAACAATGACTGTATGCCATTCACGTAACTCACGATCCCATGTGCCCTCATTGTGCGATGGCAGATACGGACAGACACAGACTCCAGAATGAGATTATCACTCTGCAGAGGAGTGTGCGCCGATATGAAACTTCCTGGCAGATTAAAGCTGTGTGCTGGACCGAGACTCGAACTCAGGATCTTTGCCTTTCGCGGGCAAGTGTTTTGGAAGGTATGAGACGAGATACTGCCAGAAGTAAAGCTGTGAGGACGGGGCGTGAGTCGTGCTTGGGTGGCTCAGTTGGTGGAGCCCTTGCCCGCGGAAGACAAAGGTCCCGGGTTCGAGTCTCGCTCAAGTACACAGTTTTAATCTGCCTGGAAGTTTCATATAAGCGCACACTCCGCTGCAGAGTGAAAATCTCATTCTGGAAACATGCCCAAGGCTGTGGCTAAGCCATGTCTCCGCAATATCCTTTGCTTCAGGAGTGCTAATCCTGCAAGGTTCGCAGGAGAGGTTTTGTAAAGTTTGGAAGGTAGGACACTAGGTACTGGCAGAAGTAAAGCCGTGAGGGCGGGGCGTGAGTCATGCTCGGGTAGCTCAGTTGGTAGAGAACTTTCCCGCGAACGGCAAAGGTCCCGAGTTCGAGTCTCGGTCCAGCACACAGTTTTAATCTGCCAGGAAGTTCCAGAGACAGACTTAACTGTGGCCCGCCCCCTAATGCAGGAAACTGATCCGCCAGATGCTGACTTTCCTCCTACGCTGCCCCTTTGTTTCGATTGTGCCCCTTGGTACCTTTCATCGCGAAGCCGTGTCTTTTTCTATGACCCGGATGATTGCGGTCAGTTGCGTACGAGGGATGGCGATACTCTACATGTACCGCTACGGCGAAAAGGAAGGCCTCAATCTGTGGCAATACATGATCGACCAGTTCCTGGTCTTAAGGAACAGAACGTAATACTGGTAACTATTTGGGGTCGATATTCATGGACCCACCGCTCAGATGGGGTGTGCCGGCTGTGAGAAGAAGTTGACTTGCCGACGCGACGTTTCCACGATTCTCCTACAGTAACAGAAACAGTCTCTGACTGTGAGCAACGGCTCCAAACAATGAGAATGTTGACGACTGGTGATGCCATTGAAATGACGACCGCCTCTTACTGGCCGCCCGCTGCGATAAGGTGATCCCAGCGAGCACGATATACCTTATACGTTCACATTATCTTCAAAAATTTTAGCGAATGGCTCGCTTTTAGTTGATAATTATTACATAAAAAAAGGAAAAAGCAAAATGTGACCGTGAGCTTCAGTGGTAGGAGGAGGGGGACATCGTGGCCAGGCCTCGGAATTCCACCCTTGCCCGCCTTGCTTCCGCTGGCCTGACACAGCCTGTGCTCTTGAAAAAAAATTAATAAATAGAAAGAAAATAAATTTAAAACACTAAAAATAAACAAATGCACTTGGTAGGCAGCCCTGGTTCGATTCACGGGGAATGCAAATGTTTTTAATTTTCTGTTCCGTTTCCGTATACAAGAGGTAGAAAAATGCCGCAGTTATTTGCCACGAAGTAAAAAAATCTGGTAATTCGTTATCTGCTACCGATACATTTATTTTCTACATTTATTTTATTCCTCGCAATGTTAAACAAGTAATTATAAAATTTAAATGTATTTGAGCAGTTCAGGTAAAAAAAAAAACATTAGAAACGCGTTGATAGAGCGCTTGATTAAAAAGAAAAGAAGAAGTTAAAGCGACCGCTCGAGTAAGCGGAAAATCCGGATTCGAGTCCAGATCTGGAGCAAATTTTCATAGTCCCCATTCCCTATAAAAATATTTAAGAAAATTTGCACTCTTCATGGACATCAAACCAACATCCACCATTGAACTACGGTTCGAATCCTCGTTAGGTTCCTTTTCCTTTACTTTTTAGGCATCAGTTCCCTGGTTCTCGTCGTTTACAAACAGGTCATAGTCCTGTCAAATGACAACAGCGTATCACATGGCAGTGGGATCCATCAAACTGTATACTTGTGTACACTAACGGCGCAGTGCAGAACCATGAGTCGTCCTTTTTACGTTGATGCGGGGCAACTTCCCGATGGAGTACACAAATGATGAATACGTCGATATAATTTTGATACTGGGCGCATTCGATAACCGAGCAGCTGCTGCTGCTGCTGCTGCTGCTCGCGCGTATGCCGCACGTTACCGTTGAAGGCGCCATCCCGATAACAGTGATTTCCGTATCCTGGAGCAACGCCTTCAGGCAATCGATAATCTTCCTCCACAAATAACGGACTGAGTTGTTCGAGGTCTACACGTACTTGACAGAGGGTGCGACTCTTGAAACATCAACCTAGCGTCCTCGGCGAAGCACCAGTGATAATGCAAAGCAGTTCGAGCTATCTGAAAGCCTGATTGCTGAAGTGCTGTACGATGAAGAGTTGCCTCAACATCATTGCACATAAACTCAACATCAGCGGCCAGAAGACTGCATTCGTTGAGTACATTTTTATGAATGGCTTTTGTACCAAGTGAAGGATTACGAACATTTTGTAAATAACGTGATATGAACTGACGAATCTAGCGTCGCTCATTATGATATTTTCAAGCTCCATAACAGCCAGTACTGGTCGGAACTCAACCTATGTTACCCCTTAACAGGGCATTCACGCACGTTTTTACATAAACTTGTGGACAGAAATAGTGAGAAGAGCGCTTTTGGACCATTATCTGGTGCTGGACAAGTTGTGTACGTTTCTTTGCGACACCTTGTCCGACGCATTATAAAACGTTCAGTTTAGTCTACAGCCACAGCTATGGTTTCAACCTGATGGTGCAGTGGCACATTTTGGAATGATACTTTGTAACCGTTTAAATGAAGCGTTTCCCGGGAAATGGGTTGATCATGGAGGACCAATGTCCTTACCTCCACTATCCCCGGATCTTATACCACTAGATTTTTATTTGAGGTAACACGTAAAGGATCACGTTTGTAGCACTCCACATAACGATGTACTTTATGTGTCAAAAACATCCGGACACCTGACTGAAAATGGCTTACAATTTCGTGGCGCCCTCCGTCGGTAATGCTGGACTTCAGTATGGTGTAGGCCCACGCTTATCCTTTATGACAGCTCCACTCTTCCAGGAACACGATTAATCGGTTGCCCGAAGGGTTCTTGAGGAATGACAGCCCATTCTCCACGGAGTGCTGCACCGAGGAGAGGTATCGATGTCGGTCGGTGAGGTTTGGTACGAAGTCTGCGTTCCAAAACACCCCAAAGGTGTTCTATAGGATTCAGGCCAGGACTCTGACCAGGCAAGTCCATTACAGGTATGTTATTGTCGTGTAACCACTCCCCCACAGGCCGTGCATACTGAACAGGTGCTCGATCGTGTTGAGGAGATGCAATCCCCATTCCCGAATTTATCTTCAACAGTGCGAAGCAAGAAGTTGCGTAAAACATCAATGTTCTTGCTTCCACGATGCCGTGACAGTGCCGCGCCAAACAACAAGGGGTGCCAGCCACCTCCATGAAAAACACGACCACACTATAACACGATCGCTTCGGAATTTTATTGTTGGCATTACTAACGCTGGCAGAAGACGTCCACCTGGCATTCGCCATCCCCACAACCTGCCATCGGATCGCGACATTGTGGACCGCGATTCGTTACTCCACACAACGTTTTCCCACTGCTCAATCGTCCAATGTTTACGCTCCTTACACCAAGCGAAGCGTCGTTGGCATTTACCGACGAGATATGTGGCTTATGAGCAGCCGCTCGACCATGAATTCCAAGTGAGCATGCCGAGTCGGATATGGTGGTTCTAGGTGTTGCGAAGGATCCAGCAAAGTATGATCCAGCGAATGACAAAATGTTTGAAAATGCAAGGTGGTCGCTTTTAACATCTTCTCAAAAGTCTGGTTTCTTGCACGTGCAGGTCTGTAAAGACACGTCTTAAAGTCAAATGTACACGCTGGGTTTATTGTGCATAGAGTAATGTGCAATCTAGCGGAGCGTAATTATTGACGTTTTGGTACCCACAATTATTTTCTGCTGGCTTTATTTGTGTCGTCAACGAAACAAATACGTCGTTTCCGACTGTAAGAAGCTAAGCATAGCTTGTATGAAGTTACGCATAACCTTCTGATAAGGGAACTAAGTTTTCAGAACCAGTAAAAATTTTAAATTTCCTTTATGCAACTGGTTGCTTATTATTTCATTATATTCATTCTATGCCCTCTTACGGATGATGCAGATGCATTACCGCAGAATCAAACTTAATCCTTAAAACTATTTTACGTTACTAGGAATTATAACTTTCTTGTAGTTCTTTTACACTTTTCGTGTAGCTTATGCGGAAATCGATGTGATTCGTTAGATTTGCCTCAATAGCTTATTGTTCTTTCTTGCATACCTATTTATAACATCTGCATTTCTCCTTGGATTCCTCACTGTACGAACTTAAGAATGAATAAAATAAGCCACAGATCATTGATTACTGTACGATGTTTTTGTTGTTTAAAACGTCGTATTACGTCGTTTATAGGAGAAAGCGACGTACAGATCATCATTCATATCGCTCTACAACATGGGAATTTACTGTGAGTAACGCTAAGAAATCGTTTTTCGTGTGTTTGGAAATTGCACATGGCCTATTATTTGTTTCCGAGAATTCGAGAAACTGAGTGCTTAGTGATCCGCAGTCATATTCTTTACCTTTAATAGGTACACTGTGTAAAGCGTCCCATCAGGAACAGATGGAGCCGTTCTTTGCAGATGGTAATCAGGGCTGTTATAATTTGTAATCGCCGGAAATGAATGATTGTTTGCCATAGTTCTTTTTTTTGTGCTGTACACACACGTAAGCACCCAACAGGTTTTCCAGCATTTGAAGTCTGTAAAATCTGTGTCCTTTCGTTAGGAAATAAAACTCACTTATAGAGAAGATTCAAAGTCGTGAGTTATAAATTTAGGAGCTCCTTTTACACTTTGTGAATATATTTTTCATCCTCATTTTGATCTGTTTGCTTTATACCGGCGCTGGCGAAGTTATAATTCATTTTTAATGTGATTTTTATTGTTTAATAAATTTTTCGAAGTTATTACTGATGGCATTGCTTTATTCGTTCTGTGCTTCGACTAGTAATTCGATTTTCTGTGGTAAATTCAAAACAGGGTACGACAAACAATGCTACCTTGCCAGTTTTACATTCGTACCTGCTTTCGCGACGCACCCTCTGTTTCCAGCAAACAATGCATCTACGCATTAGCGTACTTTTCGTGGAGTGCTCACTTGTTTGGATAATTCCTTCCCACAAACCTTACAGGATTATCATGAGAGCACCTTCCTCAGCTTTTCTGCGCAATGATGTGTGTTTCCGTGAGTTCCATTACCAGCGACGAATGAAATTCTGCTACGACATTTTACGCCTTTTAGTGAGCCGTTTAGGACATGGGCGTTTAAAACACACAGATCGAGAACGTGAAAGAAGAACTTCTTATACCACATCATTGTTTTACATATACATCCAACAGAGCTAAGCAGCATATCAGAACGGTCAACTGCCTCCATACTGAAGTCGTAACTTACAACGGTTTGAGGTTTCTTAATTTTCTCTCCAGTAATCTAGTCAATCATTCCCGCGTCAACTATTTCTGTGGTGTTACATGTGGTCAACATCCACACTTCCCTTTCGTCAGATCGCTTTATAAGAAGCATTGTATTAGTACGCATAAATTGAATATCTCCTCGTTTCTGTATCTTCTGAAGATTCACCGTGTTGCGTCTGTTCTTACGGACAGTACCGCACGCGTCCCATGACTGTGAACCCAGGAAAATAAGTGTAGGCTTCACTACCAATTATAGAGGCAGAAGGTATGTCCATGTCCTAACCAGAGCTTTATTAGTGTAGCCACTACGTCACCACTTTTTCCCACATTGCGGAACTTAGGTTCTGTTGATGCCCCTGTATAGACAACGAAATCTAAGACATAGCCAGTCTTACGATCATGTAACACACATGTTTCTATTCCGAATCTACTCCGTTCAGACGAAATGAATTTTCTAAAAGATAAGGGTCCCTTGAATAAAAACAAATTTTCATCAATGCAGAGTTTCTGATGTGGGTAAAATGCACAACAGAAAACTGTACGAACTTTATCGACAATGTTCTTAATTTTGAATAATATGTGTCCTCCAGTATTGGCAGAGCTGTGACTGAAATGTAACATTCTCGTAAGTAACAAAAAGCGGTCTCTAGACATCAGTTTACTAAAATTTGGAGTATTTAGATGAACATCTCTGGTCCAGCATTCGCTGATTTTTCAGTTTCTTCACGAGAGGCTTAAGATGAAGGTGCTTTGAAACAACACGTTTCTTCGTATCCAGTATCTTCCCACTTTTATCTTCGATAATGCACTGATTCTGGGGTATTCTCCTTGGTGAATAAATAAAACCGATTCATTTCGTCAGCTATACATTTCATCAGTTCCCGTGTAAAGAATTACATAAAAACTGACAGAATACTTGGCTCATTCCCTATTTTACACACATATCCGAATAGCGTATGACCAAATGCGTGATTAACTGGCTGAAAATCATTTTCTTTCCAGTCAAATTTATCGCTAAGACGTGATTTCATCGTAGGCGTTTCACTATCACTTTGTGAGTCTTCAGATTCAGAACAACTAACATCTCTTGTTGGAACACGAGACTGCATTGACATCCCTGCTGACGTGAACGGCTGATGGCTACAGCTTTCCAATTCTGTGGAAGAGCTATCAGTTCCATCAGAATCAAGCAGTTCATCTTCAGTGTCGCTCCTCGTACGAATCTCCAAGATTTCTTCTTCTGTGCACGCACGACGTCTTAACATTTTCTTTGCAAAATTAAAGCGAAGAACACTAAAGTAAATTCCGATGAACAGTGAACTGTTGTGCGAAACCTAGGATCACAACAAACAAAGAATCGAACGGCAGGATAGGTGCCAAAACTGCGGAAGGTTACTGAGGCATGGGACCAGAAGTCCGCCGTGCGAGTTGTCTCGTCATCAGAAGTCACTTAGCGGTGCGTCTACACTCATGATCAGCGCGCAGGGGCCATCAAATGGGGAAACAGGGGGTCACGACAAAGCTCTTCATTAGTACCCAGGGAGCGGCAGGCAGCATGAGGAGTAAACTCCTCAACAACAGTCAGAGGGTAAAATAACTGCAAAATGGCTCTGAGCACTATGGGACTTAACTGCTGAGGTCATCAGTCCCCTAGAACTTAGAACTACTTAAACTGACTTAAAGACATCACACTCAGCCATGCCCGAGGCAGGATTCGAACCTGCGTGCGTAGCGGTCGCGCTGTTCCAGACTGTAGTGCCTAGAACCGCTCTGCCACGCCGGCCGGCAAAATAATCGCACTGCAGTGTGCTACAGCGAACACGTCAGCAGAGCCGCCATGTACAATGGTCACACAATGTGTGCCAAGGTAAGCGCTGGCTGAGAGCAACGGTGGTCTTGTCCGTCCAGGCAGACTATAACAAGGGATATCGACTAACAGCGTAGCCAGTTTTTCTGCAGGTAACAACCGCTGCCAGTGGGCCGGCGGCGGCTGTCTCTCTCGCATCTGGACCGATCTCCAACTGTTAACGAGGATCTCCGCAAGCGTGGGAAGAATATTCGTTACTGGATGTGATCTCGAAAATGATGCTTAGCAGGCATGATAGCATTGCCGTTAACTGGGATTGGGAAAGCGACAGAAGAAAATACTTTACTTTTGATCACTGAATGCGGTGGAGTTCCACTGGTGTACTTGCCCGCGAAAGGCAAAGGTCCCGAGTTCGAGTCTTGGTGCGGCACACAGTTTTAATCTGCCAGGAAGTTTCATATCAGCGCACACTCCGTTGTAGAGTGAAAATCTCATTCTGCAAGTAATTTCTTCTTCTTCTTCTGTTGCAGATGGGAGCATGACGCTAATGAACTCTGTAGGATTTTATGAAGCAATTTGGCATTCCAGAAGCAGGCACATTGAAAACCACTGAATGTTTTGAACGTAAGTACTTCTTTCTTTCTCTCACCAAGTGTGCTAATAATGTAGCTATCTAATGTAATGTTTTTCCTGATTATTTCAGAATTCTTTAATGAAATCGTCACTATGGCAATGGATCAGCTATCACTGATACTGAAATCAGCGCCGTAGGCTATTATTGAAACTGATTTGGAGAATGTTCAGATAATAGAGCCAGAGATCCCCGTATCTGGGCCGTTGCTTTTCTCCACTATGAGCTCACTGGGATGACTATAGTCATCATGCAGTGATTCGGTGTGTATTAGGTCTTTTGCAACTAAATTATTTACCCACACACAAATGTATGTATTACTAACGTCAAATATTGCTATTTGACTCCAGGTGCAGTCAATGACGATCGTAGAAATGAAGCTCCAGAGATGGAATTAGTCAGCGCCACAATGTATGGTTCACATCTCATAATTTAAGTCATCTTCATTCTCCAGAATTGGCTCGCAATGGACAAATATGTAAGTAGAATTTATTTATAGTCTAGCAAAACGATCATTCTTTTCATTCACTTCCTTACTTCTATTAATAGCTTGAGACATTCTTGATTATTTCCAGGTGCACTCGATGAAAATATTGCCATGAGTCAATGAAATGTCGTTTAGCAAGAAGAAATGGGTAATATCTTATGAGACACAGCGACCAACAATGACATGATGAATTTAAACTAAACTACAACTCGTGTCAGCATGTATCATTATTTTTCAATTATGAATTATCATTATTTCTGCTTTCTGAGCAGATTTTAGGGATGAGACACTCAGAAGGAGGCTTGTGTTCACAACAACTGACCCACTGATAATGGTGTACCTGTAGCTGGACATATTGCAGCCTAACCCATCACCAATGATGTACTCATGACTGGATGTGTTGCAGCCCACTCATTCATCGATGATGCTGTACGCATATCCATATTTGTCACAACCTGACCAATCATCCATGATGAAGCACCTGTGGACAGACAAGTCACAGCCTGGCCAGTCACCAGTAATGATATATCCAAGGCCCAGCCTGTTATCCATTCTGATGATGTACACACACCTGGATACGGCACAGTCCATTCCATCATTGTGGCATGCCATTGCATCTCTAGTTTTTATGCCATGGTCTGGGGCATGCTACCAGAGATCTGATCCATCGTCACCATGGTAGCTGCAGCAGCACTCTGCCTGCTGTGCTGTGGATTACCAAGTACGTCCTATAGCCAGAATTGAATACTTTTTGTATCACGTTTTTGGTTGTATCTCACAGGCCCACACTGGAAACGCGGAACTGGGTTGCTGAGATAGAGCCATTGTACTTATTGCTGGCGAGGTTGGTCTGTGGATTAGTCAGTGACATGTGGCATCCCATCATTAACCGAAAGGTAGTTCTGTACTGTGAACTCAGGCACCCTGCAAAGGAGGGTATGATGCTGTTGAGGAAATGAGCGTTGTCCAAATTTGTGGGGAAAAATGTTTGATATTGTGGGGCAACGCAGTCACAAAATGACTCAGAAATTTTACCAAGAGCATCATAGAGACCATTTTTCCTCAATGCAGAAAAGGAGGTCCACTAAGGTGCTCAGATAAGTGCTCCATGTCGATACACACTCAAATGTATTCATTAGGGACCCAGCTTCATCTTTCTTCTGAAAGATGTTGCTGCTAAATAGGCATGCATTTGTGTCGAGAATCTTGATAAATAAGATGAACAATGATTTGCGTTGTCATTTCAGGCATGTGACGGAAATTACCTTTAACATGGAAGCGATGTGAAAACATGTAAAACATCTTATGTTCATGTTCATTGCAATTTGCAAGGTTTATCATTTCACATGAAATTCCATGCCTTGCCAGAATTGGAGAGGTGGAACACTAAAAGTTCAGTTCTTGTATACACACTGGATGCTCATGATAGCAAGCCAGAAGAAGATGAAGGCCTTGTACACATGGCGCAGAAGAAGGAAATCAAATCTAAAAAACGCTACACATTCAAATGAGCTGATCAGCGTCCAAAACATGAATATTTGTTGCGGTTCCCAATGGGTGAGATTTAACAGTACATGTGCATCAGTAACATATCACTTCCTCCTTTGCCCCTCAGTTGAACAAGAAGAATAGTGCAAGGTATTTTTTACTGTACATGTTTGAACCTATTTACCAAGGGACAATTTCTTTAAAGATACCTCATCGACTGTCTGAGCCAGAAATTGGTAGCAGAAATGGCTACTGAAGATAAAAAGTTCTTAAACTTTAAGAACACATACTACCAGGGGTATGTCACTCCGTCATATATTCCGACTGCGAGTGGACTACTAGTTCCTGTGATGCCCTGTGAAGAAAATTCCACAGCCTCCTCCACAGCTTCCACTGAACGGCATGTACTGCATGTGGTAGCGTATCAAGTCGTATGCTTTGTATGACAACAGCCACAACAAACTCAATCTACACAGCAGATATAGTCCTGTGAGAAAAGCTAATCTCTGAACTCGAAAGTTTCCATGGAAAGTGGATAGGATTCATAACAACAACATTCCCAAGACCGTCCACAGAACAAGATTCATTATACAATCAGACAGTTAAATGTCATGTTTTTAGACTGCTGTTGCATAGAAAGCCCAGGAATCCTACCACAGACCACTGTCATTTATTGGGGAAGATCAGTAGTGCAGCTCACAACATATACAGCTTGAAGTACCAACAGCCACACCTGCTTATTTCATAGATTCAGTGTCCAGGAAGTTCACTGCCTTGTTGAGCCGGCCGCTGTGGTCGAGCTGTTCTAGGCGTTACTGTCTGGAACCGCGTGGCTGCTACGGTCACAGGTTCGAATCCTGCCTCGGGCATGGATGTGTGTGATGTCCTTAGGTTAGTTAGGTTTAAGTAGTTCTAAGTCTAGGGGACTGATGACCTCAGATGTTAAGTCAAATAGTTTTAGAGCCATTTGTACCATTTTTGCCTTGTTGAGCACTTGGGCTATTGTCCAAGTGAATAACGCCAAAAATAACGTTATGATTCCTGAATTTATTATACCTGATGCATACATCTCTTCAGGAACTTGGCAAGACAATGCCTCAGAAAGATATGCATAACGCTAAAGCTGCAATTCGCAATGACGTAAAGTTTCAGCTTGTGGTGACGATGGGGTCTTTCAATATAAATACCTGATAGACGTCATGACAGCATGTTGTCTGACACAAAGGCATTCACCAGTTAAGTCACAGTAACAGCTGTAAAGAATGAGGAATATGAGTATATAGCTAATGATTGGCAGGAGTATGGCAAGTCTGATTTAGAGGAATGTGCTAGATTATACAAGAACACAGCTATACATTTTGTCCGTTGGTATGGTGCCATTCACAAATGCTGAAATTGACTATACCAATATTCGAGTGTTCAACCTACCGCCGGAAGTCGTGAACGTTGGGCTACTCAACACCGATTTCATTGTAACTCTGTAATTCGTTCCATGTAATTGCACGTCAAACGCAATATTCCCGTACAAGTGTGTGGTTATCACGGTCGTAGTCAAGAGGGTACCTGCGTACTTTGTAATGAAAGAGGAGACGTTCGATCTAGTTGCCCCCGGAGGGTTTTTCTATTAAAGCCGTCATTAGTGCAGCGTCGCAAATTGACGGTTGCTAATCTTGTTCCTTCCGCTCCCATCGTCGTACCTAATTGTGCTTCGGATCATAATAAACAAACAATCAATTCTGATAATCGCGTAAATGAATTTCCGCCTTTACTGCGCTACAGGTTCAGAATCCTATTGATCCCAGGGCAGAATCTGTAACGGTGACAAACAAGCCACATCGCACTCAAGATGGAGAGGATTTGGCTCTGCCTTCTGCGCCATCCTCCTCGCATCGATTGTGTCCCCTGCTCCTCTCGATGCTACTACACCAGTCGTCCTTGGTACGGTGAGTGGCGAAGAAGTTATCTCCAGCATTCTTCCTGCTCGGGAAGTGGATCCTCCTGAGCTACCAGTGTGTGGTTCAAAAAATGGTTCAAATGGCTCTGAGCAGTATGGGACTTAACACCTGTGGTCATCAGTCCCCTAGAACTTAGAACTACTTAAACCTAACTAACCTAATGACATCACACACATCTATGCCCGAGGCAGGATTCGAACCTGCGACCGTAGCAGTCGCGCGGTTTCGGACTGAGCGCCTAGAACCGCTAGACCACCGCGGCCGGCACCAGTGTGTGGAGAGGAAGCGGAGCACCCTCCCCCCCCCCCCCCCCTTTCCACTTTGTGGCCTCCATTCTAGTGTGACACGATGTCCTCCAGCTACTTGGTTTTCAACCGTATAAGGTTTCCTGAATTTGCCGCCTACAGGAACTTCCGAGGAGAGTAAAATTATCGAGCAAGTATCACCTGTTGCATTGCCAGTTCTACAGAAAGATTTCGCCTTAGTGACTGGAACTACATTACATCACTCTCGTTCTGAGAGGCAGGAAGCTGTGCCTATTACCCCTTCCACATCTCCGTCTGCAGAGGTCGCCATGCCAAGCAGGCGACAGAAAGAGCGTATAAAACCTGTCCGTGAGGTGGCACTTAATAAATCTAAGAAAACACGTTGCCATGACGGGGATTCTGGTCACCCGATGTCTGATTCCTCTGTGGATTCTGCAATGGACCTTCACTCTCAGCTCTCTACTTTATTCTGCTCGGATTTCCCGCACATCCCTGTAGAGCCGTAATCAATGGTCGAAGCCTACATGTTCCTTTCCTTAAATGTCAATCGTGTGGAATCTGAATTGCGATTGGCTTCCAGTTCATTTATGATATATATGTATACATACTCTTCTTACAGGAGGTGATATTTGGGCATTTCTCCTTACCATGTTTTAGTCTGACCTTTAATGTAGCACCCAAATATTCTACGGGGACCGCATTATTCTTTCGCGAAGACATTTCTGTTGCTGAGATGGAAATGTGGGATTCTGACAGGGGCATAGGTTGTCAGCTTTTTAATCTTACCTTGGTTCTTTTATATGCTCGTTGTAGCACTGCCAGAGCAGTGGATCGTTGGCGTTTTTATAAAGAGGATATTGTTTATCTGTTGCGTAATAGTCCTATGGGTCATTCTCTTGTGCGGTGATTTTAGCTGTGTGTTGCGTTCTGCAGACCAATGTCCAAATTTTAATTTCTGTCGCAAATTACGTAAACTGGTCCGCTTATTACGCCTGCAAGACGTCTCAAGACGTCTGGATATGTAAATACCCCACATTAGTTAAGTTTACCCACCATACTGCGACTTCTAGTAGCAGGTTAGATATGTTTTACTTATCAGACTGCCTGCACGACTGTAGTATTAATGTTGAAATCATTCCAGCTTCTTTTACAGATCACTGTTCTGTGACTACAACCCTCAATCTAAAACGAAAACCAGTCAAATTGTTTCGCACTCCGTGGATGTTAAACGTCGTTCAACTAGCTGACCGCTCTCTCAATGTCTTGATGCGAGACGTGTAGGAGTGGGATCGCCTTCTCAAAAGCCTCCGGATCTCCCAAGTAAATTTACGTCCGCTGTGGCGGTTGTTGGGTGCTACCTTTAAGTCTCTTTTGAAAGAAGTGTTACAGTGCAGAGTTGTTCCGAACTCATTCAAAGTTCGCCCAAGTACTTTGTTGAACTTTGATTATAAGACTGTGGCGAGGCCAGTTAATAGTAGGCTCTGATGGAGGTGATTGATGCAAAACATCAAAGCTGCGTACCGAGTCGTACCATTCTTACGTGGTTTCGGTCGTTAATGTAACGTCCGTCCCTTGTTCCCTTGCTTTCCTAGACATTCATAAGGCATTTTATGGTATAAATGACGCCATTTTGCTTCGGGTGCAGGAGGCAGTTGGTTTTACTGCTGATACAAGGCGAGTGCTCTCAAATCCGTTTAGCGGTATTTCAGCTTCCATGGTTGTTAATGGCCACTGATGCCCCCGATAAACATCCGTCAGGGAGTGCCTCAAGGCAGCCCGCTGTCAGTGGCTTGGTTTGTGTTGTCTGTGGAGACCCTACTTCGGATGCTAGCATCCCAGCTGAACGGCTAGGTGTGGTGTGCTACATTCGAGCGCAGAACAGTTCTTCGCTCAGATGTAGCACATCGCAGCTAGTATACGTCCACTGCGGCGGTCGGCGACCACAGCACAGTTACACACCTGGAGATGGGCTTATAAGAGCCCGAACCCAGCCATGTGATAATAAAATAAACTTACAACTGAAGCGGTGTTTTCAACCTCTGGTACAATGCTCAGTTGCGGATATTTTTCCAACGGGACAGTTGTACGATAATTGCACTGCTTGTCTGAAATGGATATGTGTTTGAGTGTAAAGCCACTGTGGACTGTGTTCCGACATGTGCAAAGAAAATGATGTGAGTGGCAAGTGAACAATCCATGCCAAGTCGCAGCGGAGCTATAGTATTTGATGTGAAGAATGTCGATGTCAGCGCATCGTAGATGTAAGAGATATGGAAGATTTTACATCATAAGGAGGACACAGATTTAGACGGAAAATCGATATATTCAGAGCCACAGTAGTCACGATGACGTATTTCCCATACTTCGCTCATTGTTGAATGTCACCGCTTTGTCACTGTCATCGTAATATTTAACTGTAATTAAACTGAAAAATATGTGGCTGGCTTCCTACGATGAGTGATTGGGGTCTGGGCACATGGCCGACTTGGCTGGTGGCCACAGTTTTGGATAACAGTAGTTATCGCGACATACTGCAGTCGTAACGAACGCTGACTTGTTGCATATCGATGGTTTTTTCAATGTGCAGAGCAAACTTGGTTTACATTCACAAACAGTTCCCACGCACTTCATTCATTAGTGGACAGGGCTGACGACTGCTCACGCAGTGTACAGCAATCCCATTCATTTCATAAATGCATACACAAGTGCAGGACGCATTATTCTAAGCTTCTACTGGATAGTGAAGTTTCGAGATTGTTATTACCACCCGGATGTTTTTCTCCTGCCAAATAGTACAGTGCATTGTGGTTATTGCCCACATGACTTTGTTCCCTTTCGCAGTTTCTCGTGTTTAGGACAGTGCCGTGAATTCCATTGCCTTTTGAAACACGTGGCCTAACAGGGCAACATGCACTGACGCTGAGACTCGTGGCACCTGTTTAACATGGTGTATGGCCCAGAGCTGGAACTGTGGCTGATGTGATCTTTGGCCCCAGCCACTCAACGTTGGTAGCGGAGTAAGTTGGTGTGTGTCCTAAAGATTCTTACCTGCCCGGTGTTTAAGAATACAGTTTGGAATTTAACGTAGGGCGTGGTGACATGGAGTTGTGTATGGTTCTGTGATATTTGTTGTGTTACTACTGTTTATTCCACTCATACATCTGTGGTAATGTCCACCGCTGGTAGCTGAATGGTCAGCGTGACGGATTGCCAATCCTGTGGGCCCGGGTTCGATTCCCTGCCAGGTCGAGGAATTTTCTCTGCCCAGGGACTGGCTGTTGTGCTGTACTCAACCTATCATCCTCATCGAGTGCAGGTCACCGAACTGGCGTCAAATCGAAAGACCGGCACCTAGCGAATGGTCTTCCCGATGGGGGGCCCTAACCATACGATTAAATACATACATTGTTAGTAATTTTCCCTTACAAGTATAATACAGTAGTGAACTCCACCTATCAGCGACAAGGGCTACAACACTGGCGGATTGGTAATGGCAGCAGTGCACCTGGCCCTCTTTGCTGTCTCTAGCGGCGCGCGGCTGCGGCAGTCCCATGAGTGTTTGGGAGCAGTCTGCAGGTTGTGAACATAACAGAGGATGTCAAATGGCTCTGAGCACTATGGGACTTAACATCTGTGGTCATCGTTTCCTAGAACTTAGTACTACTTAAACCAAACTAACCTAAGGACATCACACACATTCATGAACGAGGCAGGATTCGAACCTGCGACGGTAGCAGTCGGGCGGTTCAGGACTGAGCGCCTAGAACCGCTAGACTACCGCGGCCGGCTAACATAGGATGTCCTCCACACCTTATGACACACTGCTGTACAGGATTTCCACGATCCTTTAGTGATGTAAAAACGTTTGCTTGCTCAGTCCATATGAAGATTAAATGGGATATACATTTAGGAATGGGTGATCAGTAGACAGGTATATTTGCTATTATTCACAAGGCTGAGATGTGTCAGTATGCAGAGAGCATTTCCCTCGGTGTTCAGGTATGCGTTTAAACCAGATCATTTATCAGTTAGGGAGATATTCTAAGAGTGGATTTCGTTTATGGAGAATTCTTTGATTTCGACAGATTCTACATCTCTCTCTCTCTGCGGACGGTGATGAGAACGTTTTAGCATTAACGGCAGAATACTCTGGAAACAGCCATGTTATTGGCGGGTGCTGTCTGAAGTTTTTACAATGCAGAGGTTACAGAGATGTATCTCAGGCAGAACTTTGTCTGTGTAATGATCGGCAGAGCCCATTATTGACAAACGGAGAAGTGATGTGAAAGTATGCTATTGTTCTAACCCGTTCTTGTCCGTCAATACAATGATGTTGAGTGCATACTTGTTTTTGGAGTCTGAAGAACGTATCACATCACTGTTGTGAAATCATAACAGAACTCTGCATTCCATTTCACGTGGCAGCCACTTGGAGCGCTGTGCTGAGTGCCTTGCTGTAGTTCCACCGCCGGCTGTCAGATATTGTGACGATCAGCAGTGCACGCAGCAGCCCCGCTGCAAGCCACAATTGCTGGCAGAGAGCCATGTCAGACACAGCTATAGTTCCGCCGGCGGCCCGGGTCTTCGCACTGCACCACGCTGTGCACTAAATGTATGATTATGGGAGTCTTTTGAAGTAGTTCGTAAGCTCCGCTACTTTAGCACCCGATAATTTACAAAAAACATTTTATGTTACTTTTATATGCTGCAACTTACGGCTGTCATTAAAAAACGGACTGGTATTACTCTTTGCGCAACCCTTTACAGCGTGGTGTTATTATCAGTAGCACGTATATGTAGTGCGATAACATCACATCACTGCCGTTCTTGTTTTTGTAACACTCTGTAATTTCTGTGCATATACCAGCTCTGGGGTTGTTTCAGTTGTTGTTTTAGACCAAATACTTCTCCCGTCAATTCAGAAATGGAGCAGAGAGATTTATTTCGACTTGTAGGTGAAGGGGGCGTCCCATGCACAGTTATTATTTATTTGGAGTCCAGCTGTTACTAGTATTGGGTGGTATCGTGATTTTTTTCCATCGGGATAACACTACTTGTCTGACATTGTAAATTTTGAGCCATATCACGATTTTATGTACTTTTGTGTGGTGCTATGCATATAGATGCATAATTAGGAGAGATCATCACTTCAGTTTCCCAGGCGCGTTGAGTGGCCGCTAGGTTTGAGACGTCATGTTGTGGACTGCGCGGCCCCTCCCGGCCCCTCGCACCGGAGGTTCGGGTCCTCCCTTGGGCATAGTTGTGTATGATGTTCTTAGCATAGGTTAGTTAAAGTTCGTTTAGGTAGTGTGTAAGTCTAGGGACCGATGACCTAAGCAGTTTGGTTCCTTAGGAATTCACACACATCGGAACTTTTCAGATTCCCATCAAAACAAATTCACAATACTACGCTGCCTCTGAGGCACCTGGACAGAGACTGACTGGTGTGAATGGTTGGGTGATGTCATAGGAGTTGAGGGAATGTTAGGGAGAGTTAGGTTATTGGAGGTACCACAGTCCTCTTTTTCCCTCCAGAATTAGAATTTCCCACCATGACGTTAGTGTGACATTGCCACGTCGATGGCTACCATCTTGCATTTGACATCTTAGATAAACTTGGCAACAGTACTCTTGTTCGCCCACTGCTTGAATACTGTTCAGCAGTGTGGGATCCCGACCATATAGGGTTGATACTGTTCAGCAGTGTGGGATCCCGACCATATATGGTTGATAGAAGAGATAGAGAAGATCCAAGGGAGAGCAGCGCGCTTCGTTACAGGATCATTTAGCAATCGCGAAAGCGTTACGGAGATGACAGATAAACTGCAGTGGAAGACTCTGCAGGACAAACGCTCAGTAGCTCGGTACGGGCTTTTGTTGAGGTTTCGAGAACATACCTACACCGAAGAGTCAAGCAGTATACTGATTCCTCCTAAGTATATCTCGTGAAGAGACCAGAGAGATTAGAGCCCACACAGAAGCATACCGTCAATTCTTCTTTCCACGAACAATACGAGACTGGAATAGAAGGGAGAACCGATAGAGGTACTCAACGTACCCTCCGCCACACACCGTCATGTGGCTTGCGGAGTATGGATGTAGATGTAGAAGAATACAAGTGTGCTGAAACCGCCTGGCCTCACCACTCGCTAATTGTGCCATGTTTGTCGCACCTGCCGGCTCTTTCTGTCTTCAGAACTGTGTGGATGATGTTTTTCGAGAAGTCTGATGTTCTATTGCCATCTCCACACATTCTACACACCAACATGAATAGCCGTTTTGTTGCCACTTCCCGAAATGATTTTTGAAGTTCCAATGAAGTATTATGTATATTTTCTGCCTTGTTTGATTTTAAGTTTTCCAGAGGCCTTTTACTTTTCGATTCTAATACTATATCCTATTTACTCATGTTTCTTCTCCTGTTATATTCTACGGAGTCTTCAATGAGCTCTTTCCAACTACCAACTCTCTCCTCTCCATTTAGCTGTGGAAATGCCATTGTACACATATTACACCCCCTGCTCTTAATTCAAACAAAGCTTGTTCTGACTTTTGTATATGCTGAGTCCGTCTTCCGGCAATCATTTCGTTTTAGATTTCCTTATGTTTTTCTTGCAGCCAGTTTGCCTTAGCTTCCCTGCTCTTCCTGTTTATTTCGTTCGTAATGATTTGTATTTCTGTTTTCCTGGAAATCCCTGAACATTTCTGTGCTTCCTTGTTTCCTCAGTAAGCTGAAGCATTGCATGTATTATCCATCGTTTCTTCGCAGTTAAACTTCTTTGTACCTACGTCTTCTTTCCAACTTTTGTGACTGTCCTTTTTTACATGTCTATTCCTCTTCAACTAAACTGCCTACTGAGCTATTCACTATAGCAGAACGTATATCCCAGAGAATCTCCAGCTTGTCTCTTAATTCCTTATTACTTCTGTATCCCCCTTCTGTTCGCAACGACTCTTTCTGACTAGTCTCTTACACTTGAGACCACTCTTCATCATTACTCATTTATGATCTGAGACCATACCTCCTCCTGTATACAGGATACAATCCAGTATCTGATTTCGGAACCAATGCTTAACCTTGATGCAATAAAATTAAAATCTTTTCTAAAATCTTCTCCTGTCTCCTGGCTTTTTCCGATTACACTTCCTCATCTTGTGATTTTTCAGTAGAGCATTCCCAATTAAAATTGATATTAATTGCAAAAGCCAATAAATTTTCTCCTTTTCCATTTCCACTACTAAGCCCATATTCTTCCATAACCCTTTCATCAACTTCTTTGCATACAACCGCAATCCAGTTTGCCACAGGTAGAAGATTACCATCTCCGGGTACGTACTGAATTACTGCTCAGCATTCTCATATACTTGTTCTAGCTCTGTATCCTTTGGTTGCGACGTCGGCATGTATACCAGAACTGCCGTTGTCGGTGTTGGTTTGCTGACCATTCTGATGAAAGCAGCTCTACCACAGATCTGTTCACAGTAACACACTCTCTGTTCTATCTCCTTATTCATAACGAATTGTAGTCCCGTTGTACTATTCTTTGCTGTTTTTGATATTCCCCTATACTCGTCTAATCAGATATCTCATTTAGCTACAAAATAGCAGGTCAGCAACTGGAAGCAGTTAATTCGATAAATTATCTGGGAGTACGCATTAGGAGTGATTTAAAATGGAATGATCATATAAAGTTGATCGTCGGTAAAGCAGATGACAGACTGAGATTCATTGGAAGAATCCTAAGGAAATGCAATCCGACAACAAAGGAAGTAGGTTACAGTACGCTTGTTCGTCCACTGCTTGAATACTGCTCAGCAGTGTGGGATCCGCACCTAATAGGGTTGATAGAAGAGATAGAGAAAATCCAACGGAGAGCAGCGCACTTCGTTACAGGATCATTTAGTAATCGCGAAAGCGTTACGGAGATGACAGATAAACTCCAGTGGAAGACTCTGCAGGAGAGACGCTCAGTAGCTCGGTACGGGCTTTTGTTAAAGTTTCGAGAACGTACCTTCACCGAAGAGTCAAGCAGTATATTGCTCCCTCCTACGTATATCTCGCGAAGAGACCATGAGGATAAAATCAGAGAGATTAAAGCCCACACAGAAGCATACCGACAATCCTTCTTTCCGCGTACAATACGAGGCTGGAATAGAAGAGAGAACCGATAGAGGTACTCAGGGTACCTTCCGCCACACACCGTCAGGTGGCTTGCGGAGTATGGATGTAGATGTAGATGTAGATATTCCACTTCACTTCAATGACTTTTATTATTCCTACAGTTTGCATTTGACTTTTCTGATTTTCTAGCTTCCCTATTACGTTCAATCGTCTGACATTCCACGCCCCAACCCGTAGAGCGTTATCCTTCCGTTGGTTATTCAATCTATTTCTGATGGTTACCTCGTACTTAGCATTCCCTTCCTTCAAATCCTAATGAGGGAATATTGCCGAATCTTTTGCCACTAATGAGATCATCTGCACACTTTTTCCCCAGTTATGGGCCACTTGTTCTGTTGATGCACATTGTGTGCAATGATTTCCATTCCTTTCTACATCCCCATGACGTTGTTGTTTCAGATTCATCCGCCTTTTATCGGCAGTTTTCCATCCTAAGTGCAGGAGAGTGTCCCGAAATTCTGTCCGCTCTCTCTGTCCTGTTTGAGAAGGCCGTTAGCAGAACGGGACAACCTCTTGTACCGAAAATCATCAGCCGGCATTGATGATGATTTTTTTTCAAAATTTAAGCAGATTGGAACCCGAGATGACGTTTTTCGAAAGTCAGTTTTATACCGCATGACTCTTACATTCTAATCACCAACGGCAATAGGCATTATGTTACCACTTCCACAATGATTTTAGAAATTACAATGGAATGTTCTCTAACCCCACAGCCTTATTTATTCCATAAGTCTTTTACGTAGTGCTTCTAATACGGATACCCTATCCCTTCTACAACGCCTCCTGTTTCTTCTTCTATCACTTCATCAGACAAGTCTTCACCCTCATAGAAGCCTTCAATGTACTTTTTCCTCCTACCCGCTCCCTCCTACGCACTCAGCAGGGAATTTCTCATTGCACTATCAACGTTATCATTCTTGCTTTTAATTTCACCGAAGCTTATTTTAACTTTTCTATATGCTGAGTAAGTATTTCTGCCAATCATTTCCTCTTCGGTTCCTTCACATTTTTCATGTATCCATTTTTTGCCTTAGCTTCCCTATACTTCCTGTTTACACTGATAAGCTGGAATGCGGGTATTGCGGGTGGAATTGCGGGTATGTGACGCGGTAACAAATGTATGTAAATGGAGTAGAAACACACTAGAGATCACACAAACGAAGATAATGACTGCAAATGGGGAAGTCTACTGACATGTACGACGTTGATAAAGTTCAGATTAATATCATGCAGAGCGTGTGAACGAGGTAGGAATACAGTGAAACTACCACTAGGCGCTAAAAGGTTGACCGCCCACTACTCTTCATAGAAGGTGGAGTTCGGAGGCTAGCTGCTCTGTAAATTGGGGTGGATGGAGCTCTGTGTTCTCTACCGAAGGCTGGTGGGAGCTATATTATGCTATACTATCCTCCGCTTGCTTGTGGTAGTAATCGAAGACACACCAACAGCAGAAAACCAACTGCATCACGTCATGCTCGATGTCTCCCCAATGGCGATGTGTTCCTTCAGCAGGTGTCTCGGAGCCAGAACCGTAGTACAGTAATGAGAAGTGCCTTACAATGAACTGAAGTTGAAGTCACGGCGACCCAGCTCGCTTAGTGTAAATCCTATGGGACCGATCTTTGTCGCTATCGGGTGCCATCACCGCGTATGCAAACCAGCGGACAGTTATTTACGCCAACTATATGATCTGTGCGTAGACATCTGATGCCACATACTTTCACAAATCTACCAACAAACTGGAGGATCTCAGATACACAGAATCATATGATCATAATGTTTTGCCTCATCAGTATACCTCATTTCTAAGTGACTTTTATTTCACGTATCCTCAATTTCCCTGAAAATTTTTGTACTTCGTATCTATCAGCTAAAGTATTTCTTCTGTGACTCATGGTTTCTTTGCAGTTGCCTCTTTTCTACCGCTGTTTTTCATTCCAACTTCTGTGATTCCCCTATTCAGAGACGTCCGTTCCTCTTCAACTTTACTGCCTACTGAGCAATTCCTTATTGGAGTATCTGTAGCCTTAGAGAACTTCAAGCTTATCTCTTTATTCCTCAGTACTTCTATACCCCATTATTTGCTCATACCATACTCCAACTCGTAGAACGTTATCCTTTAGTTAGCTATTCAGTCTTTTTCTCAGGGTAATCTTCACTTTGGCAGTCCTGTCCTAGAGATCCAAATGGGATACTATTCCGAAACCTTTTGCGAATGGAGAGATCGTCATGGCACTTTTCAATTACAGGCGACATGTCTTGTGGATGCCTAATACGTGGGGACCGATGACCATAGTAGTCTGGTCCCTTTAATCCCACAAACCAACCAACCTAATACGTGTATTTAATGCAGTGGTTTTCCATTGCCTTCTGCATTCTCCTGCGAATAATCATTGTTGATTCTTTCGACTTTAGAGGCAGCTTTCCACCCTAAAACCAAGAGTGTGTCCTGAATCTCTATTACTCTTCCACTCCCTTTGACAAGTCCATTGCCTGAATGAGAGTGTGTATACCAGAAGTCTTCGGCCGCCATTGTTGATAACTTTTATTCAAAATTTAAGCGATGGCAAAGTTGTAACCCAGTACCGAGAACCTTTTGATTACTAATCAAGGACACTACCACTTGACCATGAGTGTGTAAGTAAAATTATGTGGATATTATTAGTAAAAAGAACTAGTGGGAAATAACAAAGTGAATTGTTCCAAAATATCAAAGTGACGACGAAAAAGACAACACAGTTTCTCCGCTGGCTCAACATGACGCCATCAAGACACATTGTACCGGGGACGCAGTTATTTTGCCACAATTTACGTCCGGAGATATCTTGCATTCGCAATAAATACTTTATGAGACGACTTATAACAATGAATATTATCGCCACATCAGTTCCTTGACCCTGTCAAGAACGTCGACTGCATAACTTCACTGCCCCAAGAGAGTCTCATTCTGTTGGGTTCTGCCGTCAGCCACTAAACGCATCAAAGTCGTCTAAAAAGTGCGCCAGTAGGAAAACCACTGGGGTTGCCTATCTTTCTTGAGTGTTTACTAAATCATTAATTCAACATAGCGTAGTTTCCTTGGGAGTAGACCAGTTATTTGCAATCAGGTGAATTAATGATATTCTATTCTTTTATTGACTTAGAATTAATAATTATTATCTACTACGTATTTAAAACACCTAAACAGTTCACAAAACCGTCATATTCTTACAGTATTCCTTGTCTGGTTACTATAGATTCACAAATATGTAGATTATCATTATAACGAAAAACATAATATTTTTAGAGTCGTTGTCACACACATCAGGGCAGCGACGACGATGTAGATTTCAACAAAGTACGATTGACACCCAAGGGATGTAACATCTATAGAAACAAATTCTGAGAACTGGTTGAGTGGTTTCAATAGAGATGACGGGTATAGGCTTCCACCTTCGTGACGTCCTGCCATCAATGGAGTAAACACCCAGCAGCTGTACGCGAGATAAATACTGCAGCTGCACCTTGTGTCTGAGAGGTTAGTACGAAAAGGGAGAGGCCGAAGAACGACTTTGCACACATTAAAAAGCGGGAAACTCTAAAAAAAATCTCTAATGACCAAGGTGAGGCCATTAAATTCCTGGGTCAAGATGGATAATGAAACTATCGCTGTTCGCCAATGCCTTCATGCATCATTCTCAGTCACCTTGTGCATACGAGAAGACAAGCAGTTCGTTTCACGATAAGGACGCATGCACAGCAACCTGTCCCTTGTCCCAGTCTGTAAATACGGCACATGTGAGACTTTGAGGAGAGATCCGAAGAATGTACTTCATTCTATTTTTTAATTTTCTCCGACGGGTATGATACACTGTATTTGTGAGACCGAGCAATGCTTACTTCACCAAGTCACATTTCCTGAATAGTATAAAGTAGAAAGATAAATTGGGCAACTTGTGGCTCGACGCCTGAAGCTGGAAAAGAATTGCTTGAAGTGTAATCCAGGATAGACCTGGAGAAGCACATTCAGGTTTTACAACCGCTCTGCCTCCTTGAACATATGTACCACTAATCATGCACTATTACAATAGTGTGCACACGCTCGTAACAACGAAAAAACTTGGATAGCCTTGAGTGATCTTTATCAAACATAAAGATAAAACCAAAAATGAAAAATTTGTAAGTAACTTTCTCTCATCCCCCTCTTGCTGGTAGGATACACGCCTCGTTAGTTAGATATATGGTTTTGAGGACGACCCGTATGTGAGATCAAAACCGGTTATCTAAATGAATCATACTTATTGACCCAGATATTGTCTCTTTCGTTGTGACGTCAGAATATTTAAGTTCCCTTCTCTCTACTACTAGAGGCCCCAAAGAAGCGTTAGAATGAGCAATGGCGGACTTAGTATTCTAAGTAAAAAAAACGTCTTTTTATTTTAAACGTGATCATTTATACATTTTTTAAAGTTTTTGCGCACAAAAGAATATAACGTTCGAATTCATTTCGAGTTTCAGCAGCTCTGGACAATGAGTTACCAGGATCCTTACATCAACAGAAAAGGATGCAATTTGTTCTCGATTTCTCACTTTTAGTTTTACCGCTGTATTTCAATAAGATTTCATTAAACCTTTTCAAAACTTTTTTTCTGTTTTACACGAGTGTATTTCGAAATATTTTTTAACAATCAGGAAAAATTGCTCATTTTGCTCTGTTTTGTACTTTTAAAGTAATTGGTACAGCTCAGTTTAACCAGACTAACAACTCGAAAGTTTTTCGATCCAACTCACTTAGTGCTGTCTTATCATATCAAGAGAGAAATCCGGCAACCAGGTGTTTTTACGTAATGCGGGTATGAGGTTTGAGAAGCTGTTAGTATAATGTACTCCCTTCGTCAGATGGTAATGAAATTTTTAACAATGTTTACCGTGTTATAGAAGTTAATCCTTAGCTAACAAATACGTAATAATTCACATAATACAAAGCTTAAAAGTCATTTTCTGAAACATATCTACGAGCATACAGTAACGGTATGTTAATATGTATTTTCTTTCCTACGTATTACAGGTCAGGAAGATTGCGAAAAGGAGAATTCCAACTTATCATAGGATAGAACAATCTGGAAAGCGAAAAATTCTAACAGTTAATTACTGTTTTGCTTCTTACCTACCAAACAAACTTAGCGTGTATATTGTGAAACGTATTTATTAGAAGTCAGTCTCTTATTAATGAGCTGTCCGCCGCTGTTTGTGGCATATAAACATTAAAACTACCGTTACCAAGGACTTTTATTTAAGATCTTTAAAAATTTTCGGACGTGTAACCATGTGTCACTGATAGAAGGATTTGACGCAATGGAATTTAATAAACAAAGTAAAAACTGTAATAAAAATTATTATGCTCTCTCTCTTAATAAAGCAGCTTTTTCCCCTTCTAAATTACTGCCAGCAGGCGCATGTCGTTCCTACTGTACTTCCGTGAAGGAATAGGTTAAGAGAGTAAAGATAAGATCATAAAGTTGTAGGAAGTTTACAACATTCATCACATTCATAGGAAGGTGTTTCTCAAGGTTAGTTCATCCTGTGCGAGGAAATCCCTTGCGTCAGTGTAGGGAGCAGAGATTCAAGGGCTCTAGAAATTGAACGCTTTTTATCAAATGAATTGCAAACATTCTTTCCATAGTTAGCGTACCCAGGGTGAGTAATAGGACGTAAAGGCGTTGTTTTACGGACTGTCCGCTCTCCTTCTAGGCTACCTCCACCAACAATATATTTTCTGTGTAGAACTTTAAGAATAGTCCAGCAGGAAGTACGTATGACACCAGGTGACGTGATGAAACACGTTAGATTTACCTGTTTCCGCCTTTGCACATAAACACCTCAAATTGTAATTTTTCCCTTGCAGCATCTTATAGTAATATGCATCGGTGTCGATGGATATCAAGCAAGCAATTGCCTCCAAGTCTTTTGTACGTTCATGTACATGCTTTTAATTTGGTTCTATTGCGTGAATCCCACAAGTGGTCTGAAAATCAAATATTTACTCAAGGAAATTATTGTGGAATAAAACTCAAATGATGTTGGGGAGGGGGGGGGGGGGGTAGGGGAACTAATAGCGATGAAAGTCAACGTCTTCCCGTTTGGAAGTACTGAACCATTTAATGCATATCTTGAAATAACTCATAAAATTTATTTGACTGAATATTCCATGACATTCACTATTACGTGCTAAGTAAATAAAACGTCGTGAGTCATTTTAACAAGTAAAGTAAAATCGTCAGTTTCTCAAAATCAGAGATAAAATGACTAACTTTAAATTTTTCATTTTTTGAGCATGTAGCTAACCTTCTTCATTGGTAAGCGGTAGAATTCAGATACGTAGAACCGCCTGTCGAGGCATAAATAAGCCGTAAAAAAGATCAAAGAGTGTGTCGGTTACAGTGGAATGGGGATTTGCATTCATATCGATACGTACACCTGACAGTGAAAAATCTGGCCACCCAAAATCGCGAGCCAGAGCTAATTCAGACTGCCATGTTTCTCTGTTTACCTTTGGAATACGCAGACAAGGAAATAATAAATTAAAAAATACAGGAAACTGATCCTGTTAGTTATCCAGATATGCTCCAACAAGGCACAAAATCTTTTCTAGAAACAGAACATGCTGGCACTACCTACAGCTAGTGTTGCACTCTACCAAAACTACGGTTCGGTAATTTTGGTACAGTAAATAAATGAGTTAGTAAGTTGGATTACCTGTAATATTAGTGGCATTGATAGGGAAAGGAATACAATTGAATAAATAAGAGAGAAACTTGTTTTGCACATCATTGGAATTGTGTATCGTTCAGTGTTAGTTCAGCGTGTATTTTATATCCTTACAGAAATAAACTGCATTTTATGAGTAATAAAACTCATTTTATCACGTAATCTGGGTTTCTTATGTAACCAAAGCAACTGCTTTTGAAGCAGGTACAGTTCACATACTCAAAAATAAGAAGTCTTTATAATTATTGTCCTCATTTCGGACTAAATGCCACATAATCAAGGTGAAAGCCAAGAGGTTCCTGTTAATGTTGATAAGTGCGAAAGTTATTTCTCGTTAACAGAGACATGTTTCATATGAGCTCGACGAAATATTGAAAGACGTTTGATAAGTTTTTCTTTTGTATTTACTGTTTTTTTTTAATTTTACCTGTTTTTGAGGAAATTTCTTTTTGTAGAGCTAAATATATAGGTATTTTTTTTTTAATTTTGCTCCATAGTTTCATGTTACAACAAGCAATTTTTGAATATAATCTGAACATTGACCATTTAAATTTTGCTATATATATTAAAGACCAATACAGCAGGATCACAACGTAGAACAATAGTGTTTGTTTGGTTAGTCTGTCATTGACCATTTAAATTTTGCTATATATATTAAAGACCAATACAGCAGGATCACAACGTAGAACAATAGTGTTTGTTTGGTTAGTCTGTCTTTTACACATTCTCATTCAGTTTATAGACGGTTTACTGGTTCCAGTATGTACGTGAATGTAGTAAGACACTGGTCGCAATGCGAACAGAACGATCGCAATGAGGTAACGACAGATAGGTACGCAACACACCTAGCGATTGGGTAACGTGGTTAAAATCTTAACTAAGTCTATGGGAAAACTGCCGTACTCTACGCTTACTTTTGATAATCTACAGTACCGTACAATTGTTTTACAACTGTAGTATAGGTAAGGGATAACTTAACTCCCAAATAGGTTGGTTATTGGCAGCTGTAATTGAACAATAACTGTGCAGGCTTTTTATGTAAAGTATCTGATGTGCAATTCCATGTGAGTATTTTTCCGCCATAAAAGTGACATTCTTCTTCACCATAAATTTACATATCATTGTGTTATATGAAACACCTTTGGATTATGTGCAGCTAATTTACCTCACACGATGAAACAGAATTTTGGCTATAAATCAATGACAGTCACCTCTGGCCGAGAATGATCTCCCTGTTGTTGAAAACTTAACATTGTTACCTTTATTTGACGTTTCACCTGAGAATTATTCACACAGTTTTAGTGATATTACACGATAACAGACTGATGTTCTGTCGCGGCAAGTACGGCCTGCAAGCACACCATTCGTTCTACAGGGTGAACCATAAATCCAATGTAAAAGTTTCAGAGCTGGAAGTACAGACTAAAATAAGAAAACAATGTCTAGTGAACATGGAGTCTAAAATGCTTACCTTCAGAGCATTGAGCTCTCGTTCGCCTTCGATGCTGTGAAACACATCTCTTTAACTGCAACATCTTTACTTTCCGTTTTACAGCAATACTCTTCGCAATAATAGTCGACATTACCAGGGTATTCGATAAACTCTGATGGCCAGCAATGTGCCACAGTTTTAAGACATCTGAAGGTTCCAGAATCACTGTACAACAGTACCCTAGTCTACTTTATAGACCGAGTGGTCCAACGATAGAAGGAAAGTAATCAAAAGGATTACGAAAGACTATCCTCAAGGGTCGATCTGTTCAAATGGCTCCAGGAGCTATGGGACTTCACATTTGAGGTCATCAGTCCCCCTAGACTTAGAATGACTTAAACCTAACTAACCTAAGGACATCACACACATCCATGCCCGAGGCAGGATACAAATCTGCGACCGTAACAGCAGCGCGGTTCATGAACGAATCGCCTAGAATCGCTCGGTCACAACGGCCGACGCGGTCGATCTGTGGCCCCATCTTCTGGGATATGGCCCTACAACTTCTGTATGGGGATTACAGGTGAGACGGAATTGTCGCCTATGCAGATGACCTATTAGTTGTGCAACTGCAGACAACAGAGCCCAGCTAGAAGAGTAAGCCAGTGCGTTACTACAAAGAAATACGCAATAGTGTCACAGCAATAAACCCAGGGTAGCCGAAAACAAAACAGCATACACATCACTGAAATGATCGGTACAAAGGAACCCTTTAGTTAAAGCAAGGGACACAAACATCAAACGAGCACCGGTTACGCGTTATCTTGGGGTACACACAGCTGAAAAATTGAATTTCCACGAGCACACAAGGCAAACAACAGAAAAAGCAGAAAATATACTACGTAAACTGGCAAGGGTAAATTCAAAACTGTTTGGACTACCTCTTCCAGTCTTACTGACATACACTATGCGGCCTTCGAATCGGTACTCAGCTTCGCGACTAGAACGTGTGTAAACAGACTGTACAGACTGAACCTGGTCACCAAAGAATCGGTCATACAACGACAGATAAGTGTCCTGCTTAGTCTCTCTGAAGACTTCCGCGCCACCTCAGTGGATGCACTGTGTGTGTGGTGCTCGGAATGTGCCCCATAGACATCACGATCAAATACGGAGCCGCAAGGTACTGGTTAAAGATGGGATATTAGATAAGGTACACGTAATGTCTACCGATACAGTTGGCGTTTGGATATTCGACAAGATGAGTGGGATGAAAGTGGTAAAGGCCGTAGACTACACTACTTCCTCCCTGACATAATCGAGTGATTGAGAATGAAAAATATCGATTCCAGCCGCAGTGTGGTATATTTCTTAAATGGACACGGACCTTACCCGACGCGGTCAAACCGCGTGAGTCTGAGACACACACCTACATGCACATGCGGGGGTGGTCTTCTTCTGCGGGCAATACGTGAACAATGGACAGTACACTTATACACAAAAACAGACATGCATACATACGCAATAGTAAGAGCCGAAAAGCAAAGTGGCCAAACTAAATGCACTGAAAAGTACCTGAGGACATGAAATTGCAGATATGCCTATAAGCAAGGTAAAAGCGATCTCCAGAGGTTGGACAGCGACACTCACAGTGGCAGCGAAAACTATGACACTGAAGAGGAACGGGAGGACGAGGTAGACGAGCAGTAACAGTTAATAAGTGTAAGGTGTTGCCATATAGCCAACAAAGCACCCAACGTTGTACATAGATGAGCACCTAACACATACGATTAGCAATACTATTCCTCTGCTACCGGCGATCAATAGCCTTAAGAAACCCATGCGAGGTATTCATTACCTGTCACAGTCGGTGATGGGACTAACGAATCTCTCCTGTATCCTATTATCTGTTTAAATTCTTTCCAAAACTTCATTTATATTTCTACCGTACATTTTTGTTATTTTTAAGATGTATTATTCCTTGTCAAATGTTGTTTATGAAAAAAGACTACAAAAGATGACGAAGAAAACTATAAGACGTATGATATGTTTTAAAACATCAGGTAATAGATCTTCAGTTTTGCAATAAGTAAATAAATTTCCATTTTATGTGGGGAAAGGTATATGAACCCAGTGAAAAATAAAATTGTACATTGAACGTGGGCTCTAAAGCACATACATTATGAGCTACGTGCACTTATTGAGTAGATGAGAAGTGTTTCACAGTAGTGAAGACGAGCAAGTGCTTGTATTTCTGAAGGTATAGATTTTAGAGCTCATGTTTAACAGACATTCTCTTCTTGTTTTGGTCCAGACTGTCACCTCGGGAAGTTTCGAGGTGGAGTTCTGATTTACATTGCATAACAGCCAACGACAGTGCACGGGCAAGGTCAAATATTTTTACTACACTCTATATGTACATCCGTACTCCAAAAACCACCGTACAGTGCGTGGGCGAGGATACGCTGTCCCACTATTACTTGTTTTCTTTCCTGTTCTGCACGCAAATACAGTGAGGAAAGAACGACTATCCGTATACCTCCGTATGAATCCTGATCTTCGTGGTCTTTACGAAAAATGTAGTCGGATCCTTGTGCAGTAAGGGCTCAAATGCCGTTCCCTAAATTATGTCAATAGTGTTCCTCCCTCCCAAGGGAGGATGCGGGGCCAGACGTTAATGTCAGGTAATTTAGAGCGCGTACTTGCTTTGTTATTTGGACGCGGTCATGGGAACGTGTGAAGTAGTTTCCTTTTGTCCCCATGTTGCTGCATTCGCATATGATCAACTGCATGCAAAGGCAAACACAGTTAATTTGGAAACGCTGCAGCGGAACACGTTATTCTCATTTCGTGGTTTCGTAATTATCGTGGATCAGTTTGTAATATGTGGAAGTTAACAGCTCATTAACAAGATTGTCACAACCGCAGAGGCATTAATAAATGCATTTGTCACATAGCGCGAGGAGAGCATATTTAAAGGTTGATCGTTGCAAGGTCTGACGCGGGTATGCTAATTAAAAGCTAATCTCGCATCTGCGCGTGAGGCTGACACTCGCTGTCGGCTTGCGCCAGCGCGATTGCGTGCGCGGTTGGACGCATGTTCCCAAGTAATTGCTGTCATAATTCTCGCCCCATTACAGTTCTGAAAAGATAGCACTGTGCATGAAAAATTGCAATTAATTTACTGGTGTCAGTGAGCGACTGCTGCGGTTGCGTAGTGCATATGGAACCTAGCCGCATTAAGTATATTTGCCGAGGCGAAAAGACAGGTGCCGCTTCATGAACGTCTGGTGAATAAATGCAATAAGTGCCTGCCAATGACCATATTTAAATAATGAGTTATTCAGTTTACTGAAACATGAAAATTTATGGATTGAACTGGTTATTACGACCGTTTAACGACTGCACTGCTGAATAGCAGTCGCAAAAATCAGACGTTGATATGGTTGCTTGGCAGTGACGGCTTCGGAAATTTCTCTTTTCCCCTTGATTCTTAGACGGTTAAATAAACTGTGTGACTGTTAGTCTATCGAAGTTATCATACATCATTGTAAACAGAGAAATCAGCGATGAAAGGCTTGGTGTTTATCCTAAGACGATCTCGTTAAAAGTGGGATGACTTTTGACATGTAGTTAATAAGCTAAACGAAGTCCTTCATAGAAAGATAGAAGGATAAGAGGCTGTAAATGAGAAAAACATGTTTTTCATTACGAACAGGAGGCAAACTACTTAAAAACTACTCATTACATTTGCAACTGAACTAACTTATGGTTGATACATTGCAATACTAAATCTCAAGCGGAAAGTCATCTATAGACATCAACTCGTCAATTAATTAATCAGTTTTATGTTCTATGGACAATTTGTACAATTTATCGTAAAGATGTGCAACGAGACATTTTAAACTCACATTCGTTTGTAAATATGACTACACGTTGACCATATACAAATGTTTTTAATACAGATGTCAGTTACTAACTTCTAGCACAAACTTTTACAGTATACAAAAATATTAATTCTTCCACTAAGTAGTAGGCGTTGTTGAAGACAATTATTTTTAGTTTGTTTTCAAATTTAACTTTGCTGACTTAGAGACATTTTACATGACTCGATAAGTTATTATTAGTTTTCCTTGAAATATTGCGCACTGGTTTGTATGCTGAAGTCAACCTTCATGTGGAGTAAAGAATGTCATTTTGCTTCTGGTATTGTTATTACGTAGGTCAGTGTTCCTTTCGAAATGCAGTGGAATATTTAAAACAAGCTTCATGAAAGAATAAATATGGTGGGAAGCACTAGTCAGAATGCCAAACTACTTCAAAAGATGCCCACAAAATGATCGCAGGTGAATACCATATAATATTGTTACAGCGCGTTTCTGAACAATGGCTACTTTCTCTGTTAAAGATGGAATACCCCCCAACCTTATTCCACATGACGTTTTTGAACGAAAACAGGGAAATATGTCCACTTGCTGATTTGTCTCTCCAAAGGACGTGCAATGATCTTAACTGCAAATGTGGGTGCGGCAAGTTGTTTTAGGAGTTCCGAAACGTGTTTCTTCCAGTAAATGCCCATGAATATGGTCAGCAAAAAGTTTTGAAGTTTCCATCCCAGTTATTATTTCTTTACCAAGTGTTACATTCGTCATTTGTGTGGTCCATCTAGATATGCAACACTGAGTATGATGTGTATTTTATTTTTCAATTGAGATGAGCCTGGATTATTTAAAGTAATCCAGTCATCAGCGAAAAGAACCAATTCTGCTAGTTGTATATACGAGAAACAGTAGTGACCTAAAATAGAGCCTTATGGAAACCCATAAATGATATCTCTCCGGTCAGAAGAATTTACTTTACCTACAATTTTCCATTTTCAGTACAAAACTCTGTTTTATTTTGGCTAGATATAACATTATTCGTTGGTTACCTATACTGTTGTTGTTGTTGTTGTTGTTGTCTTCAGTCCTGAGACTGGTTTATCTTAACAATATGGATTATGATTTGTTACATCTATTTTAGAAGCCGACCTAGGGGAAGATCAGTTTGGAATCCGTAGACATATTGGAACACGTGAGGCAATATGACCCTACGACTTACATTAGAAGCTACATTAAGGAAAGGCAAACCTACGTTTCTAGCATTTATAGACTTAGAGAAATCTTTTGACAATTTTGACTGGACAAGCCTCTTTCAAATTCTGAAGCTGACAGGGGTAAAATACAGGGAGCGAAAGGCTATTTACAATTTGTATGGAAACCAAATGGCAGTTATAAGAGTTGAGGGGCATGAAAGGGAAGCAGTGGTTGGGAATGGAGTGAGACAGGGTTGTAGCCTCTCCCCAATGTTATTCAATCTGTATATTGAGCAAGCAGTGAAGGAAACAAAAGAAAAGTTCGGGGTAGGTATTAAAATCCGTGGAGAAGAAATAAAAACTTTGAGGTCCGTTGATGACATTGTAAATCTGTCAGAGACAGCAAAGGACTTGGAAGAGCAGTTGAACGGAATGCATAGTGTCTTGAAAGGAGGATATAAGATGAACATCAACAAAAGCAAAACGAGAATAATGGAATGTAGTCAAATTAAGTTGGGTGATGCTGTGGGTATTAGATTAGGAAATGAGACACTTAAAGTAGTAAAGGAGTTTTGCTATTTGGGGAGCAAAATAACTGATTATGGTCAAAGTAGAGAGGATATAAAATGTAGACCGGCAATGGGAAGGAAAGCTTTTCTGAAGAAGAGAAATTTGTTAACATCGAGTATAGATTTAAGTGTCAGGAAGTCGTTTCTGAAAGTATTTGTATGGAGTGTAGCCATGTATGGAAGTGAAACATGGGCGATAAATAGTTTAGACAAGAAGACAATAGAAGTTTTCGAAATGTGGTGCTACGAAAGAATGCTGAAGATTATATGGGTAGATCACATAACTAATGAGGAGGTGTTGAATAGGATTAGGGAGAAGAGACGTTTGTGGCACAACTTGAATAGAAGATGGGATCGGTTGTTATGATATGTTCTGAAGCATCAAGGGATCACCAATTTAGTATTGGAGGGCAGCGTGGAGGGTAAAAATCGTAGAGGGAGACCAAGAGATGAATACACCTAGCCGATTCTGAAGGATGTAGGTTGCAGTAGGTACTGGGAGATGAAGAAGCTTGCACAGGATAGAGTAGCAAGGAGAGCTGCATCGAACCAGTCTCGGGACTGAGGACCACAACAACGACAACTATTTTACAATGCTACTCATTTCTATGTCTTACTACTTTTATTTAACTAAACTGTCGATGCATATGAAGGAATTCCCTATTCACTTTCAAGTTATACGTTCAGTATTTTGTCTTCATATTTTCTGTAATGTTTATATATCTCCAGCTCTTGTAACAAATCTATTTTATGTCCATTATTTAGTCGGTGGAGTACTTTGACTTGAATGGATCATAAGAAAATTGTAAGTACACGTTCTCCCATATTTCGACACTGATTACTTACAAAAATCGATAACTAACCAAAGAAGTGCGTGCTTTTCCACGTATTGCAGCATAGTTAACAAAATGAAGCGGAACCTCACACATCGAAAACTTTACGTAAAAATTGCTCATTATGAAGGTTGTTCAATAAAGAATGATCATATTTCTCATGGTAATAATGTATTTCTTTAATATTTAATCTTGTGATACTCAGTTAGCTTAATGTGCAAGAAACACGCCGTAGTAGTTTCATTGTTAGTGACTCCTGGTTCCCGCCTGAGAGAAGCAGGCAAGGTCAGACATGTTTAGAATCGCCTACCGCTCCCATGGAGGTAACAGGCGAGGAACAATATGCGGTTTTGAAATTCTGCTTTCGTCTCAACAAATCTTCAACTGAGGCCTTTACAGAGTTACAGGAAGCATATGGAGAGACTGTTCTTCTCTACAGCACAGCTCGAAGGTGGTTTAAAATGTTTAAAGAAGGGAGACAACCAATTTCAAAAGAACGTTGACCCAGTGCGCCAGTTAGTGCTCTTACGGACGAAAACATCAACACTGCTGCTGCCATTGTGAGAGAGGATCGACGAATTACATAAGATCACTTTCTGAAATACTGAACATTTCACTGGGTGCCACCCACACGTTGGTGACAGAAAAATTACACATGACACGTGTTTGTGAGCGATGGGTTACAAAACTGTTATTTCTGGAACAAAAGGACATTCACGTGCATGTCTACATGGAGTTAGAGGGAGATCCGGAGTTTCTTTCAAATATAGTCAGTGCTGGTGAAACTTGGCTTCATCATTTTGATCGTGAGAGAAAACAGCGAAGCTCAGTGTGGAAATCTCTTCATCACCAACCCCCAAAAAGCAGAAGTGTTGGTTTCTGCTGGAGAAGTTATATAAACAGAAGTTCAGAATAAAGTTATTTCAATTGTAGAGACGTGCTAGGATAGTTCTTACGTGAAACAATAAATTTATAACATCCTTCACGCACATATGGATTAAGTAGACAGGGGAGTTGTAGATTAATGTGGAAACGTTAATGAAGGCATTACACGGAATTGCTAGTGCAGGAAGGTACAACGCAGACTTTGTATGATATTTGCGTAGGTAGGAGTACTGGCACATAGAGGTTTCGAAGTCAAAAAATAGATAGACTGAGATTGTTAACTACCGCGGTTTTAGATCTTCTAAGTGGTCCTTGGACCACACTATTTAAAAAAAGGTAGACTAAGATTGTAAACTATCTCGGTTTTAGACCCTGTTCAAATGTTATAACCTGTCATCACGTTGCTAGGTATCCAAGGTCTTGTTTTCTCTCATCGAGGCTGTATCTGGAATTTTTCTACCATCTGAAAAGAGATTATCTACCAGAATGACGTCTGTGTGGGAGAAACGTCTAGTTGATCAGTCACCTGGCTTCCAATGGAATGTACAGATTAACATCTCGAAGAGATGGACTTAACTACACGTGGTGGGTTTTATTGGAGAAAATGTTAAGGGCGAAACAGATTTTGTTGTTATTCTGTCTAGTTATGTTCACAGCTTTCTTTCTACCTTATCTTGTCAGCTCCATATTAGACCACCTACGATGTCGCTATTTCTTCGGCAACACACACGGTACATGATCACGCCTCATAAATACATGACGAAGAATGTCGTGATATGACTTTCTACTGTAAGCTCCTTTCGGATCTCTAGCACGGTGCAAAGGAAAAACTCCGCCGCAGCTGCTCTGCCTTGAAAATTATTTAGAGGAAGCAAAAATATTTTTTACAAATATTCTAACACACTTCTGGATACATTCTGTAAAACACTGTAGGTCGTTGAAAACCGAAGTAGTACAAATGTTATGTCGTAAAAATTATCGGACGGAATTCTGTAGCATCACAGTTAATAATTCGAAAATCTACTGCCAGTCATTACTGCTCGCTCTGAAGTGGATTTCTAGAAACTGCAATAATAATTTACATTAAATGTAAATAACGCCACTTGCCACACGGTACTTAATACAGACAGCACTACTGACTACACTATTCCGACTGCTTCACTCAACTTTTCCTACATCGTGCAGAAACCAAATTCCCGTATTACTCATAATAAAAATTTAACAAATTTGTAATTCATTTTCAATCTGGAAAGTTCTATACATCAGAAAAAAATGGTTCAAACGGCTCTGAGCACTATGGGACTTAACATCTTACGTCATCAGTTCCCTAGAACTTAGAACTACTTAAACCTAACTAACCTAAGGACATCACACAAATTCATGCCCGCGGCAGGATTCGAACCTGCGACCGTAGCAGTCCGGCGGTAGCGCCTAGAACCGCAAGACCACCGCGGCCGGCTCTATACATCAGAGGCAGAGTCCATGGAGAGATGTAGACTACATCATGAAACGGATCCAACTTCTTGTTTTGCGATCCACAAGGGTGGTTTTACTCACAATAAAAAATTTAACAATGTTCCATATCATTTTTAATCTGGAAAGTTCAACACATCAGAGTCCATGGAGAGATGTAGACTGCGTCAAGAAACTGATCCAACACCTTGTTTTGCGATCCACAAGGGCCGTTTTCGTTTAAGGACGTGGGAGGGATTAGAAACAAACAAATATTTACAGCTAGTGTCCGCAGTTGTTTCTGTAAACCAAACCTACTCTTCACATTAACATCGATCATTAGCCTCTCACTTGTAACGTAGTGGCGATCTAATAATTTCGTACTAGAACGGTATCTTTCCCTGAGTGAAGCTAATCATCGTGGTAAAAATATTTTTGGAATAATTTCAAAGAGCCACAACACGTGGTTAAATTTTGGATTCACATCCACATGTAATGAGTTTAGGTGTAAGTGAAAACGAGGAGGAGAATAAACTCAACAGATTTCACTAAATTTTGCACGGTATTACAGTAATAAAAGATTACTAAACGTGGTAAGTACAGGGTTCTAGAAAATTTGGACTTTATAACTTCCTTTCCAGACATTTATACAAAAAAAAACAATAATCCCGAAAACATTTACACCTTATTTCTGAAAATTAGCCAAATTTGGTCGCTTTTCACATACAATATCACAGGAATATTAAAGTTACTGTATGAGCAGTTGTTATTACTTTCAAATGAAAGTGACTACATGCTGTAGCGCTGGTCGTGGATGCCATGAGATCGCGCTAACTCCCGTAATCAACAACCTTCTGTAGCGTGGATCGATAGGAAGCGCCTTTTTCTACTAGCAAGTGAGGTATGGATGATTTTCCAAAATCTCAGAGTGGCACATAAAAATCAACAGCCTCGATTATTTGACGGGTACTTAAATCCATGCTTCGTTACACTTTGTGCCCTCTGCTGCTCCGTCTACCAGCTTGGAGCTATTACTTCAAGTTTTAACACACGGCCCTTCTTCTAGTTAGCGTTTCCCATGCATTCATTTCTTCTATTATTCTGCAGTGAAATCCCACATTTCGTATCGTATCGTATCACTCCTTAATTACAATGGTTGTTCTTCTGCAAACAAATGGTTTTATTCAGGATTCCTGTATATACACTACTGGAAATTGAAATAAGAACACCATGAATTCATTGTCCCAGGAAGGGGAAACTTTATTGACACATTCCTGGGGTCAGATACATCACATGATCACACTGACAGAACCACAGCCACGTAGACACAGGCAACAGAGCATGCACAATGTCGGCACTAGTACAGTGTATATCCACCTTTCGCAGCAATGCAGGCTGCTATTCTCCCATGGAGACGATCGTAGAGATGCTGGATGTAGTCCTGTGGAACTGCTTGCCATGCAATTTCGACCTGGCGCCTCAGTTGGACCAGCGCTCGTGCTGGACGTGCAGACCGTGTGAGACGACGCTTCATCCAGTCCCAAACATGCTCAATGGGGGACAGATCCGGAGATCTTGCTGGCCAGGGTAGTTGACTTACACCTTCTAGAGCACGTTGGGTGGCACGGGATACATGCGGACGTGCATTGTCCTGTTGGAACAGCAAGTTCCCTTACCGGTCTAGGAATGGTAGAACGATGGGTTCGATGACGGTTTGGATGTACCGTGCACTATTCAGTGTCCCCTCGACGATCACCAGAGGTGTACGGCCAGTGTAGGAGATCTCTCCCCACACCATGATGCCGGGTGTTGGCCCTGTGTGCCTCGGTCGTATGCAGTCCTCATTGTGGCGCTCACCTGCACGGAGCCAAACACGCATACGACCATCACTGGCACCAAGGCAGAAGCGACTCTCATCGCTGAAGACGACACGTCTCCATTCGTCCCTCCATTCACGCCTGTCGCGACACCACTGGAGGCGGGCTGCACGATGTTGGGGCGTGAGAGGAAGACGGCCTAACGGTGTGCGGGACCGTAGCCCAGCTTCATGGAGACGGTTGCGAATGGTCCTCGCCGATACCCCAGGAGCAACAGTGTCCCTAATTTGCTGGGATGTGGCGGTGCGGTCCCCTACGGCACTGCGTAGGATCCTACGGTCTTGGCGTGCATCCGTGCGTCGCTGCGGTCCGGTCCCAGGTCGACGGGCACGTGCACCTTCCGCCGACCACTGGCGACAACATCGATGTACTGTGGAGACCTCACGCCCCACGTGTTGAGCAATTCGTCGGTACGTCCACCCGGCCTCCCGCATGCCCACTATACGCCCTCGCTCAAAGTCCGTCAACTGCACATACGGTTCACGTCCACGCTGTCGCGGCATGCTACCAGTATTAAAGACTGCGATGGAGCTCCGTATGCCACGGCAAACTGGCTGACACTGACGGCGGCGGTGCACAAATGCTACGCAGCTAGCGCCATTCGACGGCCAACACCGCGGTTCCTGGTGTGTCCGCTGTGCCGTGCGTGTGATCATTGCTTGTACAGCCCTCTCGCAGTGTCCGGAGCAAGTATGGTGGGTATGTGTTATTTTTTCCATTTACAGGAATATATATATATATATATATATATATATATATATATATATATATATATATATATATATATATTATTCCGCACGCTCTTGTCTACAGAACCCCATTTTTCAACATAATGTCCGTTCATTGCGATGGCCTTGCACTACCTTACTTGCATGGCCTGTATGGTTGAAATGGTCGACCTCAGAGCCTATATCTTACTACACTAATAACCTTCCAGTCATCCACGTACTGCTTCCCGCGGAGTGCATCCTTCATTGGACCGAACGGGTGGAAGTCCGAAGGCTCGATAAGCGGGCTGTAGGATGGATGAGGAACTGCAATGAATTTTTCGACTTCCTCTCGGCAGCGCAAACTTGTATACGGCCTTGCGTTGTGATGGACAAGGAGAATTTCGTTGTCACTTTAGTGGCCACAAAGAAGCCGAAAGCGTTTCTTCATTTTCCTGAGGATAGCACAATACACTTCATCTTTGATCGTTCCAGGACGAGGTAGGGCACCAAACAGTATAGACCCTTCTGAGCCCCAGAAGAACGCCCCCAAGACTCTGACGACAGGCTACGGCTCTGCACCTTTTCTTTGGAGGAGGGGTGGTGTGGCGCTACTCCATGGATTGCCGTTTTATTTCCAATTCGAAGTGATTAACCCAAGTTTCTTCGCCTGTGTTGACGTTCAAAAAAAATTGTCAATGTCAACTTCGTGACGCACAAGAAGATCCACACAGATTCTAGTTCGTCGCTGTTTATGGTCTTCTGTTAGCCGGCGAGAAATTCAGCAGACAAGTATCTTTGAGTATGCAACTGATGAACGAGTGTGTCAGTACTACCAGCACAGACATCCAGTTGGGCAGTGAGGTGTTTGATTGCGATCCGTCGATAACGTCCAATGAGAGTGTCCGCACGTTCTAAAATCACAGGTGTCACTGCAATGTACGGCTGGCCAGAACACGGGAAATCGGACAGGTTTCAGCGACCTTGTTGCGTTGATGACAGACACCTCGCCCAACGACTAACGGTGCTTTTGTTCAGTGCGAGGTCTCCATAGACATTCTGCAAACGCCTATGAATGCGACGCTGTGGGTTCACGATATAACAAACTGTGACAGCTCTGTGATTATTTCCGTTACAGACTCTATTTTGAAGGCTACATATAGCGCATGCCACCTATCGGAACTTTATGAAATGACAGGGGCTGAAGCGGGAAAATTTCACACCGTCGCTGAGCCATGTGCTGCTCGTGTTCTAGTCGTTCATAACTTGACATCGTGTAATAGCGGTAGTGGCGTCTCTATTCCATCTTGTCTTAATGGTGCCACTGAGTTGCTAGTATTGTTTGTCAGCGAGTGGCAGCAGCAACGGTTATCGATAGCCGGGACTGTGGTACTATCTTTGGTGTCACAGCTAGTATTCCGGGTCGTCCTGTGTGTCAGGCAGTTCAGCTTCGGACGGAGCAGTGAGGAGGTCCACAGCGTGAGGGAAGGCCGGATCCGCTGGAGGCATGCAGGCACTGTCGGACCGAGGGGCTGTAGTCGACGACCGAATCCAGGATGTTTGAAGTTGAGTGAACCGCGTCCAGTACTGAAACCTACACTGTTTGAGATCTCACTGGTATTCTCGGGTTGCTGCTCGCAGTGTCGGTGAGACCAACCGCAACAAGTGGAGTCTGTCAGGTTGGCGGAAGCTATTAGCCGCCTTCTACGCCTCGATGTTAGTTTGGATTTAGTATTAATCCTATTAGTGAGGTGCAACAAGCGGTATTTCCTGCCTTGTGGCCGTTAACGCCCAAGTTACCTGCCCTGGATGTTAGCATTCTTTTCCGGCAGTGTACCTTTCCTCGTATTGTTGATGCTGTCGGACAGGGCATGTAGTTCGATAGCCTCTTAAATTGTACTGTGCGTATATTTTTGGGAGGTTTACCTTGGTTCTACTGTTTCCTTCGGCCTTGGGTGTGTTTCTGAAGACGTGGTGCTGTCCGTCTCTTCACCCCTGCTTGAAAGTATCCTATCGTTGTACCGATGATCGGACGTTAGGCGGATTGGTTAGTCGGTCGGTCGGCGCTTAAGCTACCCCTAGTGTGAGTTGCCATCCTGTTACATGAGTACAACTCTTGGCTGCCTGTCTCACCACTTATACAGCTGTAGTCACCTTCCTCAGGTCGATCCAGTGAGCACTCTCTGTGGATCACTCAGTCTTATTTGGACAAGTTGTCATAATTGTTTAAAATTTACCCTAATATTTTAACATGTTATTGCCTTCCCCACTTGTAAATCAGGCCTTCAGCCGTTGAGTATTCTGAAATTGCTTGTGGCCTTCAGCCCCCAATAATTTGGAATCCTTTCTTAATCAGGCCTCCAGCCGTTAGTTTGTAACATCATTGATTGTGGCCTTCAGCTGCCAAGTAATATTCAATCTATTTTAGTGAGACCTTCAGCTATCACTATAGCTTGCTACAAATTCTTAAGATTATTAGAAAGGGTTTTAGTATTTTTAAAGTGTAATTGTCCACCTTATTTATAATACAGGCCTTCAGCCCTTGTGTATTCTGAAATTGCTTGTGTCCTTTAGCCTTCAGCCCACAAATATTTTTCAACCTCCTTAATCAGGTCTTCAGCCGTTGATTATGTATAACATAGATTGTGGCCTTCAGCCGATCACTAATTTGCAGTTTTTCCTTAATAAGTCCTTCAGCCGTTACTATATCTTGTTACCGTTAATTTGTTAAGAAGAATATATCTTAGTATTTGTTAATGGCTTCCTCACTTGTAATTCAGGCCTTCAGCCATTGTGTATTTTGAAATTGCTTCTGGCCTTCAGGCGGCGAATAATTTTGAACCTTCTTAATCAGTCCTTGAGCCGTTGATTGTGTGTAAGATTGCTTGTGACCTTCAGCCGACAATAACTTGCAGTTGACTAACGCCGGAATAAAAACCGATAAATCCGCATTAGCTGTCTATACACAAAGTAACCAATAGTGATCTCTAAATGACTCCGCAAGCTATAAAAAGAAGAAACACACAATTAAACATTAGATGTCGCGTTGTACTGAAAATTATTTTGTGACAGCAGGTATTACTCCCGTATCTCCCTCCTACAGATCACACACGCGAATACAGCAAAAGTGGATATATCGGGTTTTGTTCCAGCGCTCCTCAATTGTTCTAATAAGGCTTTCAGCCACCAGTGTAGTAAAATCTTTAAAAATTATTGTTGGTAGTTGTTTTTAAATAAAGTGTATGTGTTTTCTGTGCAACCAATCGTAACTGATTAGGTCCCGTCCACACCTTTCCTGCTTTCCTTACGTCCCACGTTTCAGTCCCATTACAAATGCTGCTTCTCTTCAAGCACAATTGGCCGAGAAATAAATGTGTTGCATCACTTACTGAAAGCCACTCGTTGAAGTACCTTTCCGTAAATATTAGTTTCTTCCACTAACTTTTACGCCATGAGTCAAGCTACATCTACATCTACATATATACTCCGCAATCCATAATACGGTGCGTGGCGGAGGGTTCCTCGTACCACAACTAGCATCTTCTCTCCCTGTTCCACTCCCAAACAGAACGAGGAAAAAATGACTACCTATATGCCTCTGTACGAGTCGTAATATTTCTTATCTTGTCTTTGTGGTCTTTCCGCAAAATATAAGTTGGCGGCAGTAAAATTGTAGTCCAGTCAGCCTCAAATGCTGGTTCTCGAAATTTCCTCAGTAGCGATTCACGAAAAGAACGCCTCCTTTCCTCTAGAGATTCCCACCTGAGTTCCTGAAGCATTTCCGTAACACTCGCGTGATGATCAAACCTACTAGTAACAATTCTAGCAGCCCGCCTCTGAATTGCTTCTATGTGGCAAGCTGTTCATTAGGATTTGTCCGACAGAATGGAGCATTTCGAAGAACTACTAAGACGGTTGGCGCTCCAGCAGTGAGTTCGTTACTGTGACCGCACCGCGGCCACAACAACGTTGCCCTGTGGGTCTTCGGCCTACCCCGACCCCCTCCTCCTCCGCACCGCCCTGCCGACTACGTACGTCAGAGACGGTGGGCGACGTCAGGAGGTATACGACGCCGGCTGCTGCATAGCGCGGCGCACCCTTTGACCTGGCCGGCCGGCGGAAAGTCCATTACGTAAATGTGTTGCTCCACCAGGCGAACGAGAGACGCTCAAGTTGGCGATGGTCCGGCCGGGGTCCGGGCTTATCAGCGAGCCTCGGCGGCCTTTTAGCGGAATCACGGCGGGTCAGGTACCCAGCCGCCCTATCTGACCATCGTAGCGCGCTGCTGCCGGCGGTCGCGACCCCGCCACTCCGCAAGCAAATGAACATTTAGCAGGCCGCGCCGCCGCGGGCACAAGTGCGCCGTAGTGCGGACTCGCGCCACTGCACGGCTCTCGGATTTCCTGACACCCTTTCGGAGTCCTCTCGCGTCACTGCGGAGGGAAATAATCCGCACGGCGGCTCTCGCCAGCAGCAGCAGCGGTCTTCGTTCCATTCGCAGCAATACGCACTACCTGGTTTTACTCTGCATGCTGTGATACACGCAGAGCAATGCACTTGGCTGTGCATAAGCTAGAGGTAACGCAAATGCTGGTGGTGGTGGTGGTGGTGGTGGGGGGGGGGGGGGGGGGGGGAGAGAGAGAGAGAGAGAGAGAGAGAGGGAGGGAGGGAGAGAGATCGTAACGTCTCTTCGATGTCTGGCTCATTATATGTGGAGCGAGAAATTCAGCTTTAGACATACTGAGAATATTTTGGAGTAAATTTAATGTCTCCACAATACATTTATCCCGAAACTGGTTTTGAGAGAATTCACGAATAAAACATTTATAGGAGTGAAAGATTTATACAGAGTGAACGACAACTCCCCTACGAACTTTCAGAGTTGTGGCCAGAAGACACTCGTCATTTCGACATCTCGGTTAATGCGTACTAGCTTAGCTGTTCCTGCCGAATTGCATCAATATATGTACTGCTTAAGCCGAAATTCGAATATTTTGGGCTGCAAAATAGAATTTGTTCTCCACTTTACGTACTCCCTATTTTGTTCTTCTTCGAAAGCGAAAAATATATACACATGTAGTTTCGTGCACTACGGTACTATCCATCGCGCATTTCACACAATTTCTCTCTGTAGTGAGGCACTATCGCTACGCAACAGTGGCCACATCGCCTGCTTACTGCTCACATGTCACGCGTTGTGGGAATCTGTTGGGTGACGCGAGGCTGTGACTGATTGCCTACAGGGAAAACTAGAAGAAGAATGAAAAGATCAGAGAGATGTATCACCAAACACATTAGAAACAGAGGTTGATATCTGGCGTGGTGCAACTGCAACCTCACCTACTTCTTTATTATATTGTCACGAAAGTAGTGACCCATTCCCAGTGTAAGGTACTCCTGTCCTTTAAGTTTCGATCAGAACTAAGCGCCTGTTCGCAGTTCTTTGTCGCTCGAACTTGACTCTCATGCATATTGCAATTTTCGCACCCGTAAACAAACCGTAATACTCAAAGTTTGACTGGTCTTATTAATCTCTTGTATTTAGAACATGCTACCAGTTCAGAAATGGACGCTAAAGAACACAGTATTGAGAAATTTTAATTTTAATTTTTTTGTCACCACCTAAAATACTGTAAAAAGGAATCGTGTAATATCCGAAGTGTTATCTGAATGTTGGTTTCGTCTCTTCCCATACAAAATCCAATCACAAACACATCGCTGCAGTGCCTACTTTCGTTATCTTTTTCATAACTTAGCTATATCGAACATAGTACAGTGACTACATTGAGTGACAGTACGAGAGTGGTATCTTACTTACCATCAGTATTGGAAACTGAACTTCATACTAAAATTATAACAGTCGCCAGTCCTGAAGGAGCTATTTCTGAACTTACTATTTTGTAATTTATTAAAAGAGTGCCTCACCCACAGTGTTAATCGGAATCCACTCACAAGGATTGATATCTACAAGCTACCAGCTACCACCATCCAACGCAGAAATATAGTGTTCGGAGATCTGTGTGCCGAGTGGAAATCGTTTCAGTCTCTGAAAATCTGCTGAAGGAACTGATCCACCTACGGAAAATTTTCAACGGAAACTAAGAACTGACAGATTTCGTAGACCATCTCTATGAAGACACATGAACAGATGATAACCGATCAAGTGGCACAGAATCAGTGTCTTAGCCATTCTGTGGCATAACACTGATTCAGTCTTCATGGCTCCAGCAAAAATTCGACAACTCATGAGCCTTGTGAAATGTGATGTAGGCCTCACACCATTAAATTTGGTAGTACACCTGCTATTAAAGGTACAAATGTTTTCTGGGATACTGTCACCTAAGAAGTGATCCATATAAAAATTTCCAACAACAGCCAAAATAAAGACGACCGTCTAGAACTAAGCGATTCTTGAGTCCTGGGAATCATAACGTTAGAGCGGGCGCGGCGGTTCACAGCGAAATCATTTCCACTCCGACACAGAAGTGAGCACCAGTGACGTCACAGAAGGCAACGTGCTGAGCTGACAGAAGTCATAGGATAGCGATATGCACATATACAGATGGCGGTAGTGTCACCTACACAGCGTATAAAAGGACATTGCATTGGCGGAGTTAACATTTGTACTCAGGTCATTCATGTGGAAAGGTTTCCGACATGATTGCAGCCGTACGATGCGAATTAGCAAACTCAGATGACCGCGTAATGCAGCTGGAGCTAGACGCATGGGACATTCCACTTCGGGAATTGGGTAATTCAATAGCCAGAGATTCACAGTGACAAGTGTGTATCGATGATATCTATCCTCAGGCACTGCTTCTCACCACGGTGGTCGACAGCCTCCATTTAACCACCGTTTGCGTAGAATTGCAACTGCTAACAGGCAAGCAATACTGCGTAAAATAACCACAGACATCACTGTTGACGTACGACGAACGTATCCGTTAGGTCAGCTGAATCGCTCACACCGTAAAGTAGAAGATCGTCTTAGTTACTTAACCGTTTAAGACCCTGTGGCTCCAGTTCTGTACATTTATTGTTAGAGTGTTCAGTTGTAACAGAAATACTTTTCCTCAGTGGAAGTCTCATGCACACATCTGTGAATGTAGAATCATTACATGACGCATAAGTGCATCCGCCTGTTTGGCATCACAGTTGAAATATCGACAAGTCAGTGTAGCAGTGCAGCACCAGCCAGTGACTGCCCGAATTCACGGAAGTCGTTGGTTTGTTATAATCCATTGTATAACTGAATAATATTGTTGTTATTTTGCGTGGTAATTATTGAATTATCAGTGTATTTAACAAGAGAGACTGTTTCAAATTTAATTATTTTAGTCCTTAAAACGGAGCCAAGCGTACAAAGCACATACTGAAAATGGGTAAAATGTTTCTAGAGATCTTGGATCTAGAATTTTAAGAAAAATCACCTAAGAGCAATAGAGTACGAAGAACAAATTTCCATCCTCCTGAAAAAAATGCAGGTCTAACAGCGTAAAGTTACAGCTTTAGCCAGTGGTATTGTAAGGCAGTGAAACTCGGTAAATTACATTAGATTACATGTAATTTCCTTCCAATTGATCCGTAGTGAGAAGGTCCTCCAGGATGTAAAACGTGTCTTAAAAACAATAATACATGACAAATGTTTACAAATAAGTGGAAAGATCGTAATTTTTTTAATGAACACAATATGAAAGGATTATTTTACAGACACTCATTTACTAAGATCGCATTAATGCACTGAACTTAATATTTAAGAAATGGTTTTTTATTTATAAGGTAATAATCGAGTAACGGAACTACTAAAATACTTATTTACAATAAACACATTACTGCACTGAAATGGTGCAGAAGTTAGAATATATATTAAGAAATTCATCAATGGAGTTGGACACCAATAAAACCTTTAGGCCCCTCATACAATGAATTTCATTGGTTGTTAAGCTTTTTATGGTTGCTGGCAAGTTATTGAAAATGTGTGCTCCTGAATAATGCGCACCTTTGTGTACGAGAGTAAGTGACTTTAAATCCTTGTAAAGATTATTCTTACTCCTAGTATTGATTCCATGAACTGCGCTGTTGGTTTGAAACAGTGATATATTTTAATGACAAATTTAATTAAGGAATAAATATATTGGGAAGCACTTCCCTAAACAGGCTTCTGCAGGACGTTCTTGAACTCACACCGCATATAACTATTATTGCACGGTTTTGCGACTGGAAAACGTTAGCTGGCTTGATGAATTACCCCAAAAAATTATCCCATATGACATTATGGAATTGAAGTAAGCATAGTATGCCAGCTTTTTCATTTTATATCCTATATGTCTGACAGATTCGCATTGCAAGTAAATATCTGTCAATATGCTTCATCAGTTCTGTTGTGTGCTCCTCCCAGTTTAATTTATTATCAAGCTATGATCCCAAGAATTTAACACTGCCCACTTCTTATATCTGATTGTCATTGTATGTTAGTCATATACTCGTGGGACACCACTTACAAGTTTTGAACTGCATGTAGTATGTTTATTCAAAGTTTAGTGACAAGGAATTGGCTAGGAACCAGTGTTGATGTTCACAAATATTTTATTAGCCGATCTCTCAGTACTACACTTGATTTGCTATTTATTGCAATGTTTGTATCATTGGCAAACAAAACAAACTTGGCATCTGGTAATATTACTGATGAAATATCATTCATATACACAATATAATGTCAGGGCCCTAAGATGGAACCTTGTGTGAGTTCAAATGTAATTATTTCCCAGTTGGATGATGCTTAATAGCTTAATACATGTCTGTTTCCTAATAACACCCTTTGTTTCCTGCCAGAGATATAAGATCTGAACCAATTTGCAGCTTTTCCGGTTATACCACAATATTCTAATTCACTTAAAGGGATATTGTGATTTACACAGTCAAATGCCTCTCGCAGATTACAAAATATACCAGTTGCCTGCGATTTTTTGTCTAATGAATGAAGTACATTTTTCAGTGTAAGTGTAGATAGCCTTCTGAATATCTGAACCCTTTGCAAATCCGAACTGCGTGTTTGACATTATGTTATTTGTTATGAGATGGTTACAAAGCCGATTGTACATTAATTTTTCCAAGTATTTTTGTGAACGTTGTCAAAAGAGCAATTGAATGGAAGTTTTATGCTATTTCTTTATCTCCCTCCTTAAACAGTGGCTTAACTTCATCATATTTCAACCATTCAGGAAATATTCCACTGATAAACGACTGGATACACAGATAGCTTAATATGTTACAGAATCACATTCTTTAATTAACTTTGTTGATATTTTATCATACCCACTAGATATTTTTGATTGTACAGATTTTATGATGGACATTATTTCTGCTGCGGTAGTGAGGGTCAAACTAATATTATGGAAGTTACTTGAAGTCTCTTGTCTGAGGTATTCCATAGCAGCATCTACAGAACCTTACAAGCCCATCTTTTCAGTAACAGTTATAAAAGGTTTGTTAAAAAGTTCTGCAACACTATACACATCTCTCACCATTGTATCATTTACTCTTAACGCTATTAGTTCCTTTTCATGTCTGGATCTACAGGTCTCCTCCTTCACTATATCCTATATTATCTTTATTTTGTTATCTGATATGATTGTATTTTCCTTTCTTTGATGTCTGTATTGCAGTCTTTAATATTTTGCAGTATTTCTTGCAATGTGCTACAGCATAAACATCAGAACTGTTTCGGATTCGCAGACACAGTCTTTTTTGTTGTTTTACAAGATACCTCTAATCCTTGAGTAATCCATGGCTTCTTTATAGACTTTTCTCTAACATTGGTTAGTTTTGTGGGAAAACAGTGTTCAAATAAGGTAAGTGCTTTATTAGCAAAAGTGTTATAATTTTCATCCATGCCATGAGCACTGTAAGCATCACTCCAGTGAATGTCTCTGAGGAGTGTCCTAAAATGATCAATTTTGCTTATTGGTTATCCTCTTGAGCTCAGATTTAACAGATTTTATATTCTGTTCAGTATTAACAACTAACAGAAGGAACTGCACGTCATGGTCTGAGAGGCCATTGATTATTGGTTCTGAAATATAATTTTGTTCATTGGACCTTTCATAAAGATATTATCAATGGCTGTTTGTGAGCAATTTGCTACCCTAGTGGGGAACTTTACAATGGGAACTACGTTGAATTCTTATTGGAAGAGTCTTTAAGGAAATCTACATAGAAGTCACCAGCAACTACTATTTCTTTGTTTTTGGTTGTTAAATGTGCAATCCAGCTTCAAGGTGCCTAAGGAACAGATTAAAGTTACCTGCAGGTGCTCGATACACACTTAATATTATGACGGATTTTTTGTGAATTCTGATTCAGTTGCACATACTTCCATATGACGCTCTAGGCAAAATTTATGAATGTTCTTAAATTGATGACTGTTCTTGATGAATGTGGCAACTCTTCCTTTCTCCATTTCTGCTCTACAAAAGTGAGATGCTAACCTAAATCCTGTAACACATAAAAGCTCTACACCATTGGTCACATGATGTTCAGAGAGACAGATTATGTTATCTGGGTTTGAGAACGCTAATTCATCTATGCTGATAACTAATTGATTAATTTTATTTTTCAGTCATCTTATGAATTGGTTCAAATGGCATGAGCACTATGGAACTTAACTACTGTGGTCATCAGTCCCCTAGAACTTAAAACTACTTAAACCTAACTAACCTAAGGACATCACACACATCCAGGCCCGAGGCAGGATTCAAACCTACGACCGTACCGGTCGCGCGGTTCCAGACTGTAGCGGCTAGAACCGCTCGGCCACCTCGGCCGGCAGCCCTCATATATTTTGATGCAATAAAGATAGCTGAGATTTCAGATTGACGGAGTTGAAATTGGGTAGAGCTGAAATTACTGTTGATTGTGAAAAATTCTTAACCGACAGCTGTTTATGCTGGTGTAATAAGCTAGAATTATTGTTTTTGGTTTCTTTCCTCAAACTGGAAGTTTGTCTCAAACCTAAACTCCTCTGTCCTCCCTATCGTAAAAGAGGGTACTTTCTGAACCGTACAAACACTGGTATTTTATCACTCATGGCAGTGCCTCCCCCCTTTAACTTTCCTGCTATTTTCTCAGCCAATTTACCCTTCCCTTCGTGTTGAGGTGCAGGCCATGCCTAGTATAATCCCACCTATTGACAGAATCAACAGGAACCACACCAATATATGATCCTGCACCCGACGTAAGCAGGTATTCTAAGAACAGATACAAACACTAGTATGCCTCGATGCTGATGCAATATTTGCCAGGTCACACTCTATACAGCACCCAGGATAGCCGTCAGTACCATTATCTGGCCCATACACTAAAACAATAGTGTGTTCCTTAGTGAAATATTTGCAATTTGATCCTAAATCCTCTTTCACCTGCTCCAGACCAGCATCAAGTTTTAAAAAAGTTGGTGAACTGGTATTCTGATCCTAGTCCATCCTACAAAAGTTGGTCAACAACACCTCTTCCATGGGAGCTACTGTACCTAACAACATTACTTTCTTTCTCTTTACTGATTGCCCTACATTCTTACGTTTGAGTTTGCTGCTGAAAGTTTGTTGTGCTCTGTCTGCACCTACAACTGCTTGAGGTTCACCAGCTTCTAACTGAAGCAACGGGTCAAATCTATTTTCCACATTCACCACGGAGTTGTCAGAAAAAAGTTTTAGGCCTGTTCCTCCTGTTGCCCGTTGCCAATTTCCGGAAATTAGAGTTAAATAGTGAAGAGGTAGGCTACAGTTTAATTGCTGGAGACAACAAAGAACAATTAAACGAAATTCTACAGCTTTGCTGCGGCAAAACATAAACAGAAAATACGACTGTAACCGACTGTACGATCTTTCCGCGTTTTCTCCTGTATTAAGTAAAGAAAAATTAAACCTTTAATTGTACGCTTAGAAAGCACACTAATACACCTATTTACCTCGTAATCAGTACTAAACTAAGTGTTATTATAGTCTAAAATGACTTATCTTTACGAGAACACCAAAACTCGCGTTAATCGCCTGGCTGCAGGACTGCCCATGCGTTAAGGCGTGTAAAGGAACTGAAAATATTGTGATTTAATCGCAGAGGTGCAGAAAAATTGTTCCAGTGACACACCAGAGAAATATCTGGTAAACTTTTTATCTTTGAGAGACATAGGAACAATTTCGCCCTTCGTTTTTTATTTCTTGTATGAACGACTACTTTTTGTTCTGATGGGCTGGTGGGATGTCGTACTGTCTAATTACTAGTGTGTGTGTGTGTGGTAAATGAATGAGTTAAAAGACGCAAGATGTGTTTTATATTATTTTCATCGCACAACATGCCTTATTCCCATGCCTATGGAGTATTTATGTTAAGCAGAGAAGGCGAGTTTTAGATGGAACCGAAGATCTTCAAAACGGCGCTGCTCAACAATAGAGGTACGTGATTGTGCTCTCTACTTTCCTTTCGTGGCCGCTAAAATTACTTCCGATTCGTTTTGCCGAGACATTCAGAACCTGCAATCTTCTTTTTCTTATAAAAATACTAGTCCGATGCAAAAGAAATACTCTTAGATTTAAATAATTGCCATTCTTTTACCCAGGCCACGGGGAATGATAGAACGTACGTGCCTCTACTCTGAATGTACGTTCGCAATCTCCGAGTGTGTTACGACGAAATTATTTCACAATGAAAATTTCTCATCAGACCGCAACCACTCGCACGCGAATGTACGTACCCTCTGAATGTATCTAGTCAGTCACGCGCGTTGTTCAAAAGCTTTACTTTTAATATTCAGTGGATTACATTTCCGAAATTAATTTTTGTTTATGCTGCAAATCTTACTTCACGCGAAGTATTTATTACGTAAGTTTCAGGCTCAATTTAATAAAAAAAAAGATTCCGAATAATAGAAATAAAGAATAACAATCAAACAAATAAAACCTAAATAAACAAAAAGGGGGAACGTTACAATTGCGACCGAGTGCCATGACCATAATTTCAGTAAAAATTAGTAGAATTGTTAGTTGAAATATTTAAGCTTTTTTTCTTGCCATCCATTATTGCCACTACAACATATTGCTTCTGTTGCATGTCATGCGAGCTACGTACCAGAAAAGAAAAACCACATGGAAATTACTAATTTTCGAAAAAAAGTTTTGGACCATTTAATGTTAATTCTTCTCACTACAAAACCGTCAGAAAACACACGTAAGGTAAGAACAACAGCACTAATCCGCTTTAGTTGAAAGTAAATGTGGGACAGTTTTTTTTCATTTTTTTCGACACCCACTGCGTAGAACGCATCAATTCCTTTTTCCAAATTCTTTTCCATTTCTTTTTAGTTTACGTAAAAATTGCATTAGTTCATTTTCTATTATATGTAAATGCATCACAAGATGGCGGACAATTTTTATTGATTGAGCGCGAAAAAAGTAAGAGTCATTTATCAGTCTTCTGTTTTGCCACAGACATATTTTACTACGTGAATTTTCACGGACGAGTGCAAAGCCATCTGTGATTTATTTACGTGTAGTACGAGCTGTAGTGATAGTGAAGTTCGGCTGCACGCTGTTTTGTGTTGTAAATCGGCATGGTGAAACTCAGATATCAGACAAAAACTATGTATAGTTCGTCAGATGAGGAATCAATAGTCCAACCCTTACAAAACTTACAGGCCGAAAGAACTGCGAATACCGAAAACACAGTCGCAGCGACCGGCAGTGCTCAGTCGCAGGCGACGGGCGACAATATGTCGACTACAGAAACAAATACGAATACTGACAATACACAAGACCCAGTAGAAACAGACCTTATACGCATGTTTAGAGAGATGCAGACAAATTTAATGTCGCAGTTTGCAGCTCAAGTTGTAGAAAATGTTGCGTCACAAATGCAAGCTCACACAGAAAATGTTGCAGCTCAGATAGGTACTGTCAACACACGAGTAGAAAATGTTGCAGCACAAATGCAAGCTCACACAGACAATGTCACAGCGCAGATAAACGCTGTCACTACCCAGATAGCCAGTGTAACGACACAAATGGACAAAATAGACAATGACGTGAAGAACCTGACCGACATGCAAAATAATCTGACGACTCAACTGACCCAGTTAAAAAGAGAGGTAGCAGATCAAGTGATAGAGGTAGTACGCGAAGATTTAAATTACATGAGCCAAGACATTGATAACTTAAAGTCCACAGTTAAGGATATGCCAGAACAGATCCGTACCTTAACCGAAAATTTTGAAGCTATGAGTTTTCAACAGACCGAGCTTAGTGTCAAAATGCAGGAGGCTGTAGACCAAGTTGATGACATGACGAAACAACAAAAACAGCAGTTTGACGAATTTTTAGAGGAAAAAGACAAACATATCAACCATACATTAGAAACAGAACTGAAAAAAGCAATAACTGACACTGTAGAACAGGTGTACACTACCCAAAACACGTCTGTAACTAAACTTCAAACTGACCTAGCTCAGTTACAAAAGACTCTGACACAGGACTTACATGACTGGAAAAAACATGTAGACGAGCAACTAAAGAGTAAACACCATACACAGAACGAAAGAGAACAACATTCAGAAGAGGAATTTGATGACAGACGCACAGGTAAGAGTGACGACGCAGCAAACAGTTATCTTTATCCCGATGTACCCATGTTTTCACCAAACCAAGGTCGTTACGGTAATCAAAATTACCGCGACGAACGAGAGAGACACCAGACAACCGAACCAACTTCGTCGGCTGTTCTGTTAGAGGAAAGCTTTATAAAACACAGGCAGTTTCAAGTGTTTATCCCAGAAAAAAATCCGTCCACCCGGTAATTTTTATAAAGTCATTTAAGAATGTGTTGTCTAAGACCTGGTCTGAAAAGCAAAAAATACAGTATGTAACTGGATATATTCAAGGGGATGGTGCCCTATGGGCAATGGAAATGTCGGATAATTGTCAGACATTAGAACAATTTGAAGCTGCATTTTTATCTAAGTGTTGGTCCCATGGTGTACAAGAGAGATTGAGAAAAGCTCTGTTTAACCCGGAGCCATACAATCCAAAATTGGGATCACTCCGGAAGTATTTTGAAAAATACTTAAACAAAACGCGATTCTGGGACGAGCCCGTCACACACACAGACGTACTGCGCATCCTGAAGGCAAAATTACCGATCAGTATCAGAGAAAAATTAGTACAAGTACCAGAGAACAATCTCGAATATTTCCTATCTGTATTAGATTCTATCGATTTAATTAATGAGGATGCTAGGCAAAATCAAGCCTACCAAAACAATTTTCGTGGCAGCGGTAGCAACCAGCTTATACAGCGCCAGCCGCATTACGGCGTCAACAATGTAGCGTGCGCGGCTGAATCGCGACCTGCTTTTGTCGATCGCGCCCCTACAGCTCAGATGCCAGGCCCGAGTTCGGGAGGAAATTACGACTGCTACAATCAGACCTGCCATCCGCAATACAATAGAAAAAGAAAAAACGGGGATAGGAATTTTTCTGGTTAATCCGATGACCGAAAACGTAACTGGTACAGAAATGGCAATAGGAACCAGTGGGGTAATAGTTATTATAATTTCCAGCCTGAATTTAGCCGCAACCACACGGGAGATCATCAAAGTAGGCAGTGGCAATATCCTGCTAACAGCCAAGCCTATCAATCAGAAACGCTAGGTGACACTATTCCGCTAAACTCAGGGCAAAACCACGACAGAAATACTCAACTAAGGAGCAACACGTCAGGGGTAAACATAATTGAAGTCGCAAACGAAACACAAACAGATATGAACCGTGGAGCGTTAAACTAAACATGGCCTCATTATGCTCCCCAATGTTGGCCATAGATTGTCGTGGGGGCGATCCATGCTGTCATGAAAGTAAATTGCTCAGGTACCAAGATGAAACGGATATGCGTGATTTATTGACCAAGGAGGAAGAACCACAGTCATGTGAAGGTGATGGTATAGTACAAGCTAATTTACAGGCCGTAGTAGGAAAAGTACCTACGCATATCCTTGTAGATACTGGTGCGAAAATTAGTGTGATGTCCGAGGCACTATTTAAAGAGATTAATATCCACACGACTTTACCGACCTATCCAGTACAAAATTGTAGGATATTCGGGGCCATAGGCGGTAAATCCAAGTTAATTAAAATGCAAACCATGGTCGAAGTTCAGATTGAAGACATTGTTTTTCAGTCAATTTTTCTAGTTGTAGAAAGGTTGTCAGAACGGTGCATTTTCGGCATGGACTTCTTAAGGGAAAAGTGTGCTAAAATTGACTTGGAATCTGGAAAGTGTCATTTATATATTAACGGAAAGAACTGTAGTGTGGATTTAATAAAAGTCAAGAGTAGGAACGACAAAGCTTGTCGAAATATACACATCCAAATCCTAAAGGTCAATACTTCACGAAATAGCGACTCGAGCGAACTGTGGTATCAGCAGGTAGAGCAGCATGAAATTGAACAGAAAATATCTGAATGCTCGGAAATCTCACAACAACAGAAGGGTGATCTTAGAAGTGTATTGTTACGCTATGCTCGTGTGTTTGATAAAAGACCCGGGGTCATTAGGACGTATCAGTATAGCATGGATGTCCGGCCCCACGACACTTTCTGTAAGAATACCTATTCTATACGTTGGTCACAAAGAGAGGCAGTGGCTCAAGAAATAAAGAAAATGCTCTCGTGGAATATCATAGAGACTTCATTATCGCCTTATTGCAGTCCACTATTAGCGGTCAAGAAAGCCGACAATTCGGTGAGACTCGTTCTCGACGCAATATGAACTACGGAGGTCTACACTAGTTAAATATTGCACCCCATGAAAACGCTGCAGCTGTTCTTCCAGGTTTTCAGCTCGGGTGGGTACTGGAACTATAATCTTATTAATTTCCCTTCTACATCTACATCTAGATGTAGATGTAGATGTAGAAGGGAAATTAATAAGATTATAGTTCCAGTACCCACCCGAGCTGAAAACCTGGAAGAACAGCTGCAGCGTTTTCATGGGGTGCAATATTTAACTAGTGTAGACCTCCGTAGTTCATATTGGCAAATCCCACTATCACCTGATAGTAGGAAGTATACAGCATTCATATTTTCAGGTAGGTCCTACCAGTATTGTGTTCTACCGTTCGGATTGAACGTTAGTGCCGGCGTTTTCATAACTGCGGTCGACACTGTTTTAGGACCTGACCTTCTTGACAAACTCACAGTTTATATAGATGACATATTAATAGCAACACCTACATGGGATGAACATATAGAGCTTTTGGAAAGAATGTTACAGAGGTTTTCAGCGGCAGGTGTCAAAGCAAACCTTAGCAAATCAAAATTTGTGAGAAAAGACATAAAATTTCTCGGTCACATAATTTCGCCGGCAGGGATAAGACCCGACCCAGAAAAACTGTTAGCCATAAAAAACTTTCCCGCGCCGTGCACAAAACGACAGCTAAAGGCATTTGTGGGATTGTGTTCTTTCTTTCGCAGGTTTGTGCCGAACCAATTGCTCAATAGCCCTGCATTATTGGGCCTCTTAAAGAAGGACAAACAGTGGATCTGGACGCCTCAATGCCAGACCGAGTTTGAAAAAATAAAACATGCTTTGGTTAATTCTAAAATACTAGAACATCCTGACATGAGCAAAGATTTCTGTATAGCGGCGGATGCTTCATTTTCGGGACTAGGAGCCTGTCTATTTCAGCTGGACATAGGCGCTAGCTCCGACAATGTTAAGATAATTAGTTTTGCTAGCCGTACTCTGTCAGAATGCGAGCGCAGGTATTCCACAACAGAATTGTAAGCCCTTTCTATTTTGTGGGCTATTAAAAAATTCCACTATTATCTATTTGGCAAACATATACGAATCTACAGCGACCATCAGGCATTAAGCTTTTTACTCACTTGTAGGTTGCTACACAATCGCCTTGCGCGGTGGACGTTATTTTTGCAGTCTTATGATTTTGAAACTATATATGTGAATGGCAAGGATAACGTAATCGCCGACGCACTGTCAAGATTACCACAAGGACTACCTGAGTTCGAAGAATTGGTAGGAGAGAACACAGAATTTAAAGTTATGCTCATCAAGGACACAAAATTCAGGAAATATTTTTTGGATATGTGCAATAATATGGCCAAATTACAGGAAGAAGATGACCGGTGGAGAAAAGTTAGATTCCAGTTAAACAATGACCCCCCTTTACCCATAAGACAACATTACAAATTACACAAGGATGTATTATTTTACAGGAGGAACATGTACAGCGATACATGGTGCGTTTGTGTGCCCGAAGCATATGAGAAAAGTTTAATTTGGCATACTCACTACGCTTGGGGACACTACGGTGCCCACAAGTGCTATAAGAAATTAAATGTACTGTTACTTTCCCAATATGCTTCGACGCATACAACAAATTTTGAAAACTTGTATTATTTGTCAGAAGGTTAAGCCTGTCAATCTGAACTGCGAGACAGAGTTGCATCCTATTTTACCAAAAAACCCACTAGAGCTAGCATGCATAGATGCTATGGGTCCTTTACCCTCTGCCAGGGGAGGTGTAAAATATATTATTGGAGTATATGATGTATTTTCAAAGTATGTGAAATTATATGCCACGAAAACAACTGCAGCTAAACCTATTATCAGACGTATGCTAAACGACTACATCCCGTCTGTTGGGAAACCACAGGCGATCTTAACAGATAACGCAACCAATTTTACGTGCCATGCTTGGAAAAAATTTCTGAAAGAACAACAGGTTAAACAAATACTGATATCCCGGTATAGCCCGCAATCAAACCCTATTGAAAGAATATTCTGTGAATTGAATAGGTTTATGAGGACATACGTAGCCAACAAGCGGTCTAAATGGATTGAATACTTAAACGTTTTTGAACAGGTGGTAAACAATCTCCCAATATACGACACTGCAGTTACGCCGTCAGAAGTAATATGCAATAAGAAAGAAAATAATGAATGGGTAAACCCTATCCCGTCTTTTCCTAGACAACCCGTCGACCTAAATGAAAAAATAAGGCAAGTATTAATCTCTATCACACAACAGGCCCAATGCCGAAAGAAGCATTATGATAAACGGCTACATGGTGTTACCAGATTTACAATCAGAGAAAAGGTGTTACTCAAAACTCAAGTGAAATCTTCCTTGCTAGCTAAGAAAAACGCTAAGTGGCAAATGAAATGTACTGGTCCGTACGTAATCGCACATATTCCGCACGACGGTTGTTATTTACTTGCATACCCTCACAGTGGTAAGATCAAAGGGCTGTATGCACACAGAGACTTAAGAAAATTCTACTATAATTAAGTATCATACGTCATATCTAATAATGCACAAGTATAAAATAAGTTACTGTAAAAAAAGGAACGAGCACGATTAGGATAAAGAAAATACATCTTATGCAGCTAAGTGAATCAGAGCATTTCACTATTTCTGTTTACATTTGTCAGTGAACGTGGACGCAAGACACAGGTAAGCTAGGACATACACGTCAGTTGGTGACTAGCGATGTTTAACACGAAGTGTACTTGTAAGTTTTGACGGAATGTTTTTTGTTTGGTCACAGTGGTATTTTAGTTTTAAGTTTATGTACGGAGGTATCTGGAGCGAACAATTGGCACAGACCTCACAGCAAAATAAAAGTAAGTTATTTATTCTCTTTTTTTTGCCACTTGTGTATCAAGGCAGTAAGGTACAGGGTAAGTTACAAAGAAAAATATTGGACTCCCTAAGGTACAAAGGTTAAATTTGTGACGCAAGTACACGATAGGTAGCTGAGATAGTATTTTGTGTCTTTGACGTATCCACACCACGAGTTTTTATCTATAAATATATCGCACAAAACACGACCTTAAATTTTTTTGTATGCTGCAATTATAAAAAAGGATTCCTAACTGCTAATGAAAGTGTAAGGTAATATATATATATACCATACGCACAGTAACTTGATCTAAGAAAAGTGCACCTAAAGATAGGATACATGAATAACAACTTGTGTGATCTTACTGTCATACAGATAATTTTTTTTAACTTTATATACATGTTTGAATGCAAGTACGATGTTGAGATACAATCTGTGAATGTTAACTGAAGCAAACATAACACCGTCCCTTATAAAAAAAATAAAGGAGTATGTATAAGGTAAGTTACAGGTAGCCAACTAGCCGAAAAAATGAGGTAACGCCGAAACAAACACAATTATTTACAGGTGGCGCTCGGCGAGATACTGCGAGACTTCAATCGGCGGGGAAAAGTCATGAAGTTACATTAATGTCACTATGACTGACGATTGACGTAATAAAACATTACCAACATCACTGAGAAACACACTACGTGATACCCAGCAACGCCAAAGAATTTTAATAATCTATTTTTTTTAGTATGAAAATACGAAGGATGTACGCTGATTTCAGAGGGATGCAGTACATTGATTATATTTTTTATGTGTTTATAATATTTTGACCAATCTGAGCGGAAGATATTTGATGGAAGGAGAAGAAGTAACACAAATATGAACACACACAAAAAAAAACACCATATACGCGAGCACAGACTTTAGAGGCAGTAGCGCACAGCAGCCAAGCTTCATTATTAATCTGTTGTTTGTACTACCTAGCAATTTATGTATAGTGATTTATCTATGTCTGTTTACTCATTTCCTATTATTATTTTATTCCTTTATGTTTATGATGTGTGTGTACCATGCGTTGTTACAAACTTGGGTGACGAAAGGATGAAAGAATCCCCCCTCCCACATAGTAACTCGCGGGTAGAGAATGAACAAACTTTGCCTCATTTGGAGACAACTTCTAAAAGCACTTATAGTGCGTTCATGTCCTAGTATTGTTATTTCAATACATAAGTGCATCAGTAGCACGACATAGAGTAAAAAAGTGCTGTTGTTCTCAAACGTGTTCTCCTATGCTCTATGAGATGTCAGACAGTGTCACGATCGCGAAATATAGTATTAGAGGCACGTACTTTCTGAGAACACAATCACCTACCAATTTATGTAATAAAAATGTTATGAGCAAAAAGGTACGCCGACAAGGTTCAGTAAAAAATCGCTGGAACAAATAACGAACGTGGGCATTTATCATAAAAGACAAGCTAGTGATATCATGAGCTACAGTTTTGTTTCTGAATGGACAGGACAGTGTGACAATGTTATTCAGTGTCAGTGACCTGTGAGCTATATGCAAATAGACAAGTGAAAATACGTTTCATATCACGAACCTTTTCCTTCGAGGTAAAAGAGACATAGTGAATCGACGAAGACTGCGGCGGTACAAGTGTTTGTGCACTACATAGGACAGTGTGCCGTTGCTAGCCAAATAGTGAAGTGCAGTACTTACCTTTGTGCAGTGGACTTCGGAGGCACCGAGTGGTCCCTTCCCACAGCCAAGGTGTACAGCAAGTGGAAACAAGTGCGGTTGGTTTTTTTGCAAACTCTGCGAGCACTGCACGAGACACTGAAAAGTTTGGACCGAGACGCGCGGCATCGCTTTACGGCGGTGGACCCGCGCAACTGCCGAGTTCCACACTGCGCGCAGCGCGCCACCAAACTGATTGTTGCGAGTGCAGTTATGTGCATATGACACATTATTGGCTAACGGCATAACATAGAAGGACAATTTGAATGCAAAGCAAAATCTACGTTTAAATGGACACCCAACGAAGTGCCAAGACATGTAGAAACACAGATTCCTGAAACCCGAAATAAAGTCTGACTACCCCAGCTCATGATTCACGCCCCACGTTACCTTTGAACAACGCCTATGTTTATATGTATATATATATGTATTAGTATTAAGTTAGACTAAGTATTAATCCATGTGAATTTTTGTTTGTTGTTTATATTACCCATGACGAGACAATAGTAAAATACGGAAAGGACGTCACTAAGCAGATCTTGGCGTAGAAGAGAGAAGCAGTGGAAAGCAGAACCAACTCTAAGCAAGAGCTAACGCCTCTTGCTGCCCCAGACACGACTATTAACCCACAATCTAGATCCGAACACTCTAATAAATATGTGACTTTCCTGAAAATTTTTGTAATAAAAAAAAGACTTAGAATTATGAACTTTATGAGCAGCAAGTGTAAAAGAAGACTGTTTATATAGCGATAGACTATGTATAAAACAATGTAATACCTTTGTATAATGCGATGTACCAAGAAAGAATAAAATAATTTTGTGTATACAATACAAAAAAAAGAGAGAATAAAGAAGGTAATAGGAGGATGTAACAATTATCCAAATGTGATGATTTTGTGTCAAGGACGATGTAATAATTTTGTGTGTATAGTATGTAAGTTTATGTGTGTTTTACATGTGTTCTGTGTATCCTTATATAAATGTTTTGTCCTCATTGTCATGTGTCAAAACTGGCATCAAAACCATGTTTGTAGAATGAAGTGATCGGGAGAGAGACACTGACAGTGCAATTCCATTACATGTGAATAACAGTCAAGGACTACCAGTGTGCAAAGTGCTTGGGCTCATTGCCCGCAAAATTGACATTTCTTCAGACAATTCGCCCAAGGGGGCGATGTAAAGGAACTGAAAATATTGTGATTTAATCGCAGAGGTGCTGAAAAATTGTTCCAGTGACACACCAGAGAAATATCTGGTAAACTTTTTATCTTTGAGAGACATAGGAACAATTTCACCCTTCGTTTTTTATTTCTTGTATGAACGACTACTTTTTGTTCTGATGGGCTGGTGGGATGTCGTACTGTCTAATTACTAGTGTGTGTGTGTGTGTGGTAAATGAATGAGTTAAAAGACGCAAGATGTGTTTTATATTATTTTCATCGCACAACAAGCCTTATTCCCATGCCTATGGAGTATTTATGTTAAGCAGAGAAGGCGAGTTTTAGATGGAACCGAAGATCTTCAAAACGGCGCTGCTCAACAATAGAGGTACGTGATTGTGCTCTCTACTTTCCTTTCGTGGCCGCTAAAATTATTTCCGATTCGTTTTGCCGAGACATTCAGAACCTGAAATCTTCTTTTTCTTATAAAAATACTAGTCCGATGCAAAAGAAATACTCTTAGATTTAAATAATTGCCATTCTTTTACCCAGGCCACGGGGAATGATAGAACGTACGTGCCTCTACTCTGAATGTACGTTCGCAATCTCCGAGTGTGTTACGACGAAATTATTTCACAATGAAAATTTCTCATCAGACCGCAACCACTCGCACGCGAATGTACGTACCCTCTGAATGTATCTAGTCAGTCACGCGCGTTGTTCAAAAGCTTTACTTTTAATATTCAGTGGATTACATTTCCGAAATTAATTTTTGTTTATGCTGCAAATCGTACTTCACGCGAAGTATTTATTACGTAAGTTTCAGGCTCAATTTAATAAAAAAAAAGATTCCGAATAATAGAAATAAAGAATAACAATCAAACAAATAAAACCTAAATAAACAAAAAGGGGGAACGTTACAGGCGGAATCGATTTACGCAGAAAAACAAATTAGTTCCAATTTGGCCATCAAGTAAAAATATCTGGCGCTGTGAATCCAAGAAAGACTTATATAGGTGTTTCCATATTGAATGGGCTAGGAAAGTGACGTGGGCAGAAAAGATGAGGCAAGTGGGAAAGGCATAATGTTGATGTTATTAACCGCCGCTTACAAAATTTCATCATTATGAGCACCTGAGACAACCACGAGATACTCTACAGCACCAGATTTGTAGCTGGTTTCCAAAGATGAAGCTTTGTTCAGCATGAATTGGTTCTGAATTATCGCGTTAGCATATTTACCAAGTTTCGCTGCCATACGAGAATTACAGCCCACACTGGACCTCTACGACAAGCCGCACTTCAGTTATAACCACCCGGTGCCAGGCGATCGACAATAGTAACAGTTACGTAGTCTATGTGTGGATGCCGGCCGCGGTGTTCTCGCGGTTCTAGGCGCGCAGTCCGGAACCGTGCGACTGCTACGGTCCCAGGTTCGAATCCTGCCTCGGGCATGGATGTGTGTGATGTCCTTAGGTTAGTTAGGTTTAAGTAGTTCTAAGTTCTAGGGGACTAATGACCACAGCAGTTGAGTCCCATAGTGCTCAGAGTCATTTGAACCATTTTTATGTGTGGATGTAAATAAGCCATATCGCTCGAAACGCTTGCTACAGGAACAAGGAAGTATCCGTTGTTCTGGCTGCTTTATTAGCAAACTCTGTTACGTACGACGTAGAAGCAAGCCCGTAAAGTTGTACACTGATGTAACTGCCAACGATGCCAGGTATTCCTACGCGTAACAATCAACACCACAAGGTACTCCGCCAAGGGCGGACTCAAAGGACCATTACGAGGAAGTACGGTCACCGCTCACAGTGTACTTGTTGTACATTAGTGCCGCTCTTCCAGGAAGTAGCTTTGACATTCACGCTGACTTGCGAATTGTAGAATTACAACAGTATAAGAAACAAATCATTACTGCTGTCCGAACAGAAGCCAGGTCAGTTGTAACGATTTTAACAAAACCTTAATTTGGTCAGTCATAAGATTGTGATATTTATCTTTCCTTATAGTACAATTACGTGGAATTCAGATTCGAAGTCAAAGTTTTCAATTTTTTCCATCCATTCCATAGCCTCACTGAAAATCCGGGTGAGAATTTCAGATCTTAGCTATTGGAGAGGTCAGTGTGTTCGAACCGAATAAAGACCGATCTAGTAGTGGATTCCCAGTTAATATCTTGAAAGAGTTTCCAATTCCGCCATTGGCCTTATAACCTAGAGAATCGTTCCGAAAATCTTGAGCAATCAGTTGTTGAGCTTGGTTGATACCAGCTATACTACCGAGGAAATCTACAGTCATTTTAAAGGGGACTGACCGTTCCAGGACTCGTTTTGCATCCAGAAAAGTCATGTCTTATTTTGCTTACAATACAGTTTTGTTTACGTGACTTTCAGCAGCTGTATTTGTAATAAAGCCCCAAAACACTGTAATATAACTGACAAATGACAGCTACGTATTTTTATCTCGTCAGTAATAGTTGTTTCTGCCGCCATTAAATGGAAATACATATAAAATATGCCACGGCATGCAATATACGTGTTTAAAAGGGAATGATCCAGCTACATTGCAGTCCCAACGGAAAAATTATTATGCTATAAAACTGGGATGTAGCCTTATAGACAAAATGTGGAAGACTATGATGTGTGCGTGTGTATCTGTGTCTGCAGTAGACAACGAAATGCTCTAAAACTATTTAGGTACGTAACTGACAAGAGGGACACAACGATGTGAGTGTTAAGAAGTGTATTTTTAGTTTCGGTATTTGCATTCAAGCAAGAGAATCGCCCCGTACTCCTTGCCCGGAACAGATGTATCGGAGCTGTTCATTTTTCTTCGAATACGTTAGCACATGAAAATATGAAGGTCTGGTGCACGTTGAGCGTCTCTGTTATGTGTGTTAAGAGCGTACATTCAATGGTTTGTTCCATATACGCAGTTTACCAATCCCGCATTACTCCCTATCAATGAAAATCAGTACTTGCTTACAAGAAAATTGCCCGTCATTATTCATTGGCTGTTTCTAAAGTGAACTCCTAGCATTAGCTGTTGATAACCATTGTTACTGGGTAGAACTAAACTGCAGCCTTCATGTTTCAATTTATATTCAGAGAAGACTTAACACGCGGTTTCTTGAGCGTAGTCAGTAACGACGACGATTTCAATCATGTATCTAAGAGATACAAAAGGTGTTGTACATCGCTTTAGTTACTCAACTGTTTTCAAGGTATGGAACAAGTAATAGTCAATGTAAATTGAGGGAAGAAACACATAGACATTTAAAGTCGGTAAGCGTCAATCGTGTTGGCCAAACATCTTAGGAACGTTGCCGTCGTCCATAATCCATTGGACCTTGTTTATAGTTTTCCACACTAAGTTACTCAGGCTCAATACACCTTTAGGATGACCCAAAAAACTCAATTTTCAACTTTCGTAAGTAACGCACTGTTTGGAGCTCTCATCAGAGGCACCATTTATAATGTAAGTGGTGGCTCAGTATGAAAATTTGCCTTTTTTTTATCATAGTAGAAAGAAAAACTAAAAATTACTTGTCGTCTGTAATAAAGACGTTTCAGAAAAAATCTATTGCGTAGAACCAAATTAAAGTGAAATGTAGCGTATATATTTCGGTTTCATTACATTTGCAGGACGACGTTTCGTTTTCTTTTCTTTCACTATAGGTTCTGTACGTTGATATATATTACCTTAAATGACTACACGCTATCTAAAAACTACGTATCTCAGTCTGGTAACACTAGATTAGTATTGATTCCAATTGGTACACTAAAGATTCTTCAGGCACTATGTATACACTACTGGCCATTAAAATTGCTACACCAAGAATAAATGCAGATGATAAACTGGTATTCATTCGACGAATATATTATACTAGAACTGACATGTGATTACAATTTTCACGCAATTTGGGTGCATAGATCCCTAGAAATCAGAACCCAGAACAATCACCTCTGGCCGTAAAAACGGTCTTCATAGCCCAGGGCATTGAGTCAAACAGAGCTTGGATGGCGTGTACAGGTACAGCTGCCCATGCAGCTTCTACACGATACAACAATTCATCAGGATCAGTGACTGGCGTATTGTGACGAGCCAGTTGCTCGGCCACCATTGACCAGACGTTCAGAATTGGTGAGATCTGGAGAAGGTGCTGGCCAGGGCAGCAGTTTTCATTCTCTGAATCCAGAAGGGCCCGTAGAGGACCTGCAACAAGCGGTCGTGCATTATACTGCTCAAATGTAGGGTTTCGTAGGGATCGGATGAGGGGTAGAGCCACGGGTCGTAACATATCTGAAATGTAACGTCCACTGCTCAAAGTGCCGTCAATGAGAAAAACAGGTGACCGAGACGTGTAAACAATGTGCACCCCATACCATCCACCGGGTGCTAAGCCAGTATGGCGATGATGAATACACGCTTCCAATGTGCGTTCACCGCGATTTTGCCAAACACGGATGCTACCACCATGATGCTGTAAACAGGACCTGGATTCATCAGAAAAAATTACGTTTTGCCATTCGTGCACTCAGGTTCGTCGTTGAGTACACCATCGAAGGCGCTTCTGTCTGTGATGGGTAACCACAGCCATGGTCTCCGAGCTGATAGTCCATGCTGCTGCAGACGTCGTCGAACTGTTCATGCAGATGGTTGTTGACTTGCGAATGTCCCCATCTGTTGACTCAGGGATAGAGACGTGGCTGCACGATCCATTACAGCCATGTGGATAAGATGCCTGTCATCTCGACTGCAAGTGATACAAGGCCGTTGGGATCCGGCACGGCGTCCCGTATTACCCTCCTGAACCCACCGATTCCATATTCCGCTAACAGTCATTGGATCTCGAGCAACGAGGGCAGCATTGTCGCGATACGATAAACCGCAATCGCGGTAGGCTACAATCCGACCTTTATCAAAGTCGGAAACGTGACAGTACTCATTTCTCCTCCTTACACGAGGCAACACAACAACGTTTCACTAGGCAACGCCGGTCAACTGCTGTTTGTGTATGAGAAATCGGTTGAAAAGTTTCCTCACGCCAGAACGTTGTAGGTGTCGCCACCGGCGCCAACCTTGTGTGAATGCTCTATAAAGCTAATCATTTCCATATCATAGCATCTTCTTCCTGTCTGTTAAATTTTTGGTGTAGCAATTTTAATGGCCAGTAGTGTAAGTAACGACCAGTAACCATGTACGTTACCGTTAAAACTCGAAAGCCGTCAATGTGCGCATTACCTAGTTAATCTGCCGGTTAGCTAATTTGCTCCAGCAACGTAAGGAATCAAGAGTTTTCTGTATTTTACTCAGGTGATGTGCGCTATAATGGCTTCTGCATCGTTGAACTCCAAAATTTTGTTTCTCTAATTTCCTTTTCATATTCCTTTCTCCTCTCCCTCCATCTTTAGTTTGGTTTTCTCAGTGTCTTGTCGGCCGTTGCTTTTATTTCTGATATACTGTGTCGGCTGCCACTAAGTGAATATGTCATGATTTTTTAAAAGTAGATATATTTAGCTCCCAGTATGTAAGCAAACAATGAACTGGTGAGTAAAATGAGGAAACGATTCTTCGCAAACCTCTTTAGCGAAAACTGAAAACATTATGATCTTTTAATCATAAATATAATGTATGAGTCACTAATTAGGGATGTAAAATGAATATAAGATTCCAAGAAGAATGAATCGTCTCGAGGTTATCGAATAATTCAAAACTATGATGTTTTTTTTCTGTACAAGGCTGTAAAATACTCATTCAGCCGCGTGAAAAAGTTTGTCAGCGCTGATGAATTGCATATTGTATTCTACTCATTTGTTAATTGTCCGTGATTGAAGAGACAGAATGCCCAAGCAATGCACTTTATAAAAACGTAGCCCAAAACCAAATAAAAACTTTTTGGATCTATGTGAAGTTTGTCAGCAAAAACAAAACAGTGCCAAAAAATGTACTGTTGTACAGCTGATTATTTCATCGCTTTTCATTAGCAGATGTCAGGTAGATTTTATCCATTACCAGTGTCAACCAGACGGAAAGTTTAATGCTTATCTTCCATGCTAATACATTAAAAATGTTTATTCTGAAGCTGCTGCAATTAGAACAGTCGGAAATTATACACTAACTTCATTGATATTTTTCGCCTTCTTGGTGCTCCCTGTACATTATATTCTGATAACGGAAGTGAATTTTGTAATAACATGTTAGAGTGCGTAATAAATTTGTGGTCAGAAATCAAAATGATTAATGGTGAACCTAGACACAGTCGAAGTCAAGGAAAGCAGAACGACGGCGTTTTTGTTAGTTGATATTGAAGAATAATATGCGCTACCACTTTTTATTTTCATCTATATTGTATTTCATGTATCTCTTATCTTAAGAGATGAACAGGGTGCCCCTATATGTGGATTATTACTGATACAGGTACCGTGAAGAGACATCACAATGTTAACAATTGCCGAAAAATCACAATTCTGGAACATGGTTTATGTGGCGAAACCTGTACTGAGGACCAAATACTCGGAAGGATGTCTCTACAAGACCTGCCGTTCGAAAGCTCTTCAACAAATTCCGACGTACAGGATCTGTAGCTGATGACAGACGCGCTGAACGACCACCAGTCAGTCCATAATCTGTACAGCGTGTGAGGGAAGCCATCGAAAGAAGTCCAACGGAATCTACCCGCTGGCTCAGTCATGAACTATCCACGCCGAAGTCCACAGTGTGGAAAGTGCTCCACTACACCGTTAAAAAGAAGGCATATCATCTCCAGGTGCTTCACCGGCTTGAGGATAAAGATCATGTGGCACGAGCAGCCATGTGTCGTTATCTGTTGAAGGCTGTAGCCGAGGAGGACCTGAGGAATCGTGTTATGTTCAGCGATGGGGTGACCTTTCATGTCTGCGGCGTCTTCAACAAACGCAATTGTCTTATCTGGGCAGAAGAGCAACCCCATGAATGGATTGAGTGGCAAACGGACTCTCCCAAGTTAATCAGTTGCTTGGTCTCATGAAAGATAGGATCTATGGGCCGTTTAGGTTTGCTGAAAAGACAATTACCGGAGCAATCTACATGGACATGCTGCAGTTGTTCCTGGAGCCACAGTTGCTACAGGATGGTATCCTTGCCTCTGTCATGTATCAACAAGATGGGGTACCACCCCACTATACAAACATTGTTCGGGACTACCTGAACGAGACCTTTCCTAACAGGTGGATAGGAAGAGCTACAGGTCGCATGTGGGCTACTCGCTGCCCCGACCTCACTCCCCTAAACTTTTTTGCGTGGGGTTTCATCAAGAGTCGACTTTATGCTACCAGGGTGCCAAATCTTCATCAACTGAAACGGCGAATACGAGAGACATGCCTGCTTATAATCCCTCAAAATTTACAGCGCGTGTTCCATGCAACCAAATGGCGATGGGAACAGTGTGTTGCCAATGAAGGTGGACATGTTGAACAGCATTAGCTACTTTCTCTAAATATAATGTTTATTTTGTTGTAGCACGTCTGGAAAATAAAAATGGATACTTACTTTATGAGCAACCTGTATTTTATAACATCTTCATAAATGATATGTAAATAAGATTTTCTATCCTATCACCTTGCACCTTACGAATACGTCATCCCCTAGAAAATTGTATGTTGTCTGCAGATGTACAAAGATGGTACGAAATGAAGCGTACAGCTATTATCACTGGGATGTACCATCTCTGATTACTGCACAGACACTCTGAGACTCGTGCCAACGGCCTTAATTCAAATGTAAACAATATGTTAGACCATCAATTTGTTCTGATTTAAGTGAAGGATGTTAACAATAGTAGCACTTCAAGTAATTTATATCACTTAAGGATGTACATAGCTTCGCACTAGTCTGACGTCAATGTATTTCTCATTTTTAACGATGACATGTATGCACGTCGGAAGATTTGAAAGTCAGACATGTGCTGAAGAAATGTGTAAATGATGTATTTTTCTCACCATTTTTGTAATGTACTAATGTCTACATGAAGTGTTCTTGCGGTGCTGTATATGCATTCTGCGCTTCATTTTTGTATTATTTTAGCTTTTGCAGTAAAACATGAAAATGGCCCAAAGCTGAACTGCAATTGTGTAAGAAATAATTTCTACAGTCGAAGGCGATTATGGTGTGCATTAAAAAATTCTATGTGACAGTGAACTCCGACAATGAGAAGTTCATCATCTGAAGAAAAAGGATTAGAAACTGCTTGTTGATAAAGCCAAGAATGGTATAGAAAAGCAAGCAAAGAAAATGTAAGGAGTTTCTAAAGCAAAGCATCCAAATGTCAATGACTGAGTCAACTACCCGAAGCAGACAGAGAGAAATCTGATACCCGTGCGATTTTAGCTGTGGTTCTTAGTACAACAGAGGTTGGCTTTAATAAACTTGGCACAAAATAGGTTATTTTAAAGCAATAGTATGCAAAACCTGAATGAAGTGCTTGCAAAGAAAAAGTTGTTTAGGGAAAGAAAATTTTCCTGTTTTCGGAACATCTTTACGTCAAATAGGTATGAAACAATCCCTTCGTACTGGGCACAGGGTTTCAGAAAATGTGACTGCAAGTCTAAATGTAAGGCATTTAGGTGTGATTCTTGCGAAAACCAATACAGTGCCGCCGATCATTAGATTTCACTAATACATATAATTTGATCATATATTTGCAAATTCATTTCCTTAATTGTAATAATAATTGAAACATTTTATTGTTTGTATTTCAAGTTTTAATTGATCAATGATTGACTCTATAAACTGATTTGCTGACTGTTTCATTCTATTAATTTGGTTCTTTAGATATCGGAAAGAATAAACAACATTAGGTTAATAATACAAGTGTGCATAATCGTGGCTGTTGTTTCAGAAAAGATCTTATTTTCACTCTGACGATTGCCTAGTAGAGAATATGTAGAGTGTTTAGGTAATTTGCTAATTACTTTGGTAATTTGAGAAATGAAACAATTTTCTGCACTTTTACTGGTCACCATTACCCAGATAGCTTGCAGAATAACCGATTCCTGCATTAGTAACATACACACGTACGCTGGAGATGTCCTACTAAGCAGTAATGTAACTACGATAAATTTAACAACCCTATATTCAGTACATGTTAGCACTGGCTTACCCCACTAACTCATAAAACAGTGCATTCAGTAATTGTGTAGGATCGATGCAAAGGACGAGGAGTCTCCTCATTTGTTAACAACTCCATACACGCACCCACGCATTCATTATTAGGAGCGTGCACAGAGTAACATAGTGCAAAGCATACAAGGTAACAGTACAACGGGTAATGATGCGCCTGCTCTAGAACTGCTGAAAGCCACTTCATCTCGTGCGTGCCATTTAAATTGCTCCCACGGAGTTAACCGGCATGTATCTTCAGATGAAACAACGACTGTTGTACTGAAATGTTCACTCTTAGTCTGTTGCCCTACTTGCTTAATAACAGCCATGTGAAATGTGGAATCTGAGAGATCGTCTGCGATTAGTTTCTTGAAATTGGAATGATCTGCTCAGTAAACATAGAAGGTACTTACTTTTTATATGATACACAGTAATCCGACCTACTAGTGTTACAGTAACAAAACATTTGTTTCCCTCATATGATAAACTGCTGCTTTGCTACAGTCGGATTAAATTTAAACGTTTCATTGAGTCACTTTATGAACTTTAAACGATTTCATTAATGTTGTTATTTTACGTTGATAAATGGAGGAAAATGACTACTTTCAGATACGAAGTCAAGAGGAAAATTTTATTGGTAACTCAAGTAACATGACTACTTCCAGACATAAAATCAAGAGGAAAATTCTATTGATAACTCGAAAAACATGACTATTTCCACAGCTACTTTATGATAAATACAGCTACTGATACAAACCTAATTCCTGATATAAATTTGACTTGAGAGGGTAATTCTAGGGAAACATTTTACCCCAGACGTCCGTAAAGAGGAATTCTCCGAAATCAAAACATTATATAGACGAAACCTGTGACCCTTTCAGGAACGGTAATATTAAATTTAACAGTCAAACTCTCAAAATGGACAATGACAGTTTCACCAAAGTAATTGTCACTCGTTTTACGTTTTTGAAAGCTAATAACAACAGGTTACCTTATACTGACGAAATCTTCACGATACTGTTCCCCTAGGTTACGTGGTACTGGATACCCCTGCATCCAGTAAACTTGTCAAGAATCAATAGTTTCCACAATAACCGAGAAGGAGAGCTCAAAAAAACATGGACAGATGAGAAACTTCTACGACCGTATGAATAGATTTTGGAAAAAAAATGGAAACTTGACAGATAAATAAGGTCAGTGGGCGTAGCGATGTAAAAAGTAATTCATTAAACATCTAGAAGTTGGGTAAAACTGTTATTTCTACAGAATAGGTACACTAACTGCGTTGTATGTATCAGCAAAACATAAACTTCACAGCATTCCACGTAAAAATAGGGAAAAGTGGTGTAAAGAATCCATTCTAGAGGAAACCGAATTTTCAACATATCATTGTAATTGATAGAAGATAGCGACTCCATATTTTGAATCCACATACTAAACGAATAAAACATAACACAAAATATTTTAAAGAAAAGCATTTGAAATAAGATGGATCTATATGCATTTTTCCGAAGCCTTAAACAGTGAACCCCTTCCCAAGTAAACGCAGTAAAGTCGCCATTGCGAACACACGTACTTCAAGAGTGGACAGCAATCCTATCAGAAGAAGTAAAGCCAACGGCTTGGCGTCTTCCTTTAAGCGCCAACACTTTGCTGTTCATGCAGTGAACTTTCTGTCTTGTTATACACATTATAAATGTGGTTCACAGAATGAAATTATTTTGCTTCCACTGTTTTAAGGCTATCAGAAGAAACTTGTGTACGTGAGCTTGTCGAAAGTTTGTCCTCTAGTCACTGAGGTATACTTCAAACAGTAGTATCAGGGTGCTGCCTTTGCCTGCCGCCTCAGACTCACTGTTAAAACGATGCGATATAAAGTTCCTCTTTGTCAGCTGGAACGCTAATATCCATAGATCATTCGCTGAAAATCTATAAAATCGCTTTCCCTTTTCCAAAACATTATGAAGCATATCTAGTCCTTCAAGGAAGACAATCCGTAAGCTTCCCACAATCTTTCTACCACCTACTGAATCCATGTTTTCTCCTATAATTTTTTTTTCATCGTATTATGTGGAACATGAAATCTTTGCTGCAGTAGAATAAGGCATTTTATCATTCGGTATTCAGTCGTTGTATCATCGAAACTGGGTCCCACGTTTGTTGCTTTGATTTCAAAAGACACCCCGGCCAAAAAAAATTGCATCACCAAAAAATAATCAATGTATTGAAAAGAAATTTCGGTAATATATTCGTCTAGGTAACATATGTAAGCGATCAGCATTGTAGGATTACATATTAATGTAAACGAGAGCAAAGCCATTGCAAATGTGAGATTCTTTATATCAATAACCACAAAAATGTTGAAGGCAAGCATGAAAAGTCCATACTTTGAATTCTACAGTGGCCGGATGTCATTTTGTCGGATAGAGTGCCGTGCCTGTTGCACTCGGTCACTCAATACAGGGACTGCTAATGACGTTTATGGATGACGCTGGTGTTGCCGTTCGATGGTGTCCCATATGTGTTTGTTTGAAGACAGATCTGGTAATCGAGCAAACCAAGGCAACATGTCGACATTCAGCAGAGCATGTTGGGTTACAACAGAGGTATACGGGCGCAAGTTATCCAGTTTGGAAACACCCCTGCTGTTGATTAATAACAGGACAATAGGCCGAAACACCAGACTGACGAAAACATTTGCAGTCAGGATTATTGGGATAACGACGTTAGTACTCCTGCTGTCTTCCATCGCACGCCATACCATAACTCCATAGCGTCTAGCACGCAGGCAGAGTGGTTGCAGGCCCTCAAATTGCCTTCTTGTTACCAACACGCGGGCATCACTAACACCGATGCAGAACCAGATTTCATCAGAAAATACAATAGGCCTCCATCTTCCCTCCTGTAGGCTCTCGCTTGACGCAATTGAAGCCGCAAATGGCGATCGCTTAGGGTCAGTAGAATGTACGCTACAGGAGTCTGTCTCGAAGCTGTCCTCGAAGTAATCGATTTGTAACAGTTCATTTTGTCACTGTGGTACCAGCTGCTTCTCTAATTGATATTGCGGATATAGTACGATGCGCCAGAGCCATATTCCGAGCACGATTGTCTTCCCTTTCGGTAGTGGCACATGGCCGTCAGGAGTCCGGTTATCTTGCGACTATACATTCTCGTGACCACTACTGCCAGTACTTACGTATAGTGGCAACATTACTGCCAAGTCTCTCTGCAATATCGCAGAACGAACGCCCAACTTCTCGTAGCCTTATCACACGACGTCGTTAAAATTCAGTGAGATTTTGATAATTGCGTCTTTGTTGTCTTAAAGTCATTCTTGACTGATATCAACTCATAGCATTGAACCTCAAAGGTAACTAACGTTCAGGACGTTAAAACATATATTTAAAGCAAACCTGATTTGCATCTTCATAGTTGCGCTAGTAGCGCCCATTCTTATTCGACTGGAGTCAAATTTAAATACACATGATCTTTCAGCTGTACAAATATGCCTACCAACTTTTCTTCATGCTGTACAGCTCCTTCTTGGTGTAGTGATTTTTTTCAGTAGGTATATTTTTCTAGGCATCTTAATTCCCCATTACTTGAAACATTATCAAGCGACTGCTGCAGACTGTTTTCAGTTTTCAATCGTATTTTTTTCAGATATAACAGAACAAAGAAAGATTTAGAATGCATTCCGTACTATCATGTGTAATATATGACAGAAATTGGCTGTCGTGGTAAATTGGTCAAAACTCAACTGCTGGGAAAAGTGGTCATCTTGGCCACTTTTCTGCAGGTATTGTTTGTACACTTCTCGCGATCGGAACGCTATCTCACCATTAGTGGCTCACAGATGAAACAATAAAGTCCTAAGACAAAAGAAACTACATTTATTGCACAAAATACGTTGTTTAGGCATTGAGGTTATAGGAAAATAGTTATTCTGTGATTGAGGTAAGAAGACTAATGTAAATGATTCCGTTGACACGCTACCCCAACTTCCCCTAATAGTCTTACATTTTTCTTCTACAATTCTGTATGTGTTTTTCGGCTCCATCTGGCTATTTTTGTGACTCTGAATGATTATTTCTTCCAGCATGGGGAACAAATGTGGCCAGTTTGCAGAATGCATCAGTGTATCCTCATGCTAGGTGATAGTGGGGCAAAATGTATTAATAACTGTTAGTCAGACTCGTCCATACGAACTGCTTCTTTGCGCTGAAGCTCTATCACAATAATTGCATTATTAGTAATTGATTTATTGAGCAGATCCATCTTAACTTGAATATGAGACGATAAGTTACACTTGAAAGAACTTTCTGACTCTTGTCGTCATGTCCAAGTTTCATTAATGAGCTATGTATAACAATTTCGTTAAACATTGAAAAACTCAGTCTAATGAATATATCCCTCACAGAAAATTACAAGTTCGAGAACAACAATATGTGCTCACATTGGATACTGTTTTGTACAATAGTCGCTGTACAAGGTATACAGTTCCACACAGAGAACCATATACAATAGCATATGGATAGGTTTTCGATAGAGACATATAAAATTTAAAGCATGAACGAGCTATATAAAAGAGGATACCTTGGTGCATCTTTAGAAGAAACTGATCTCTCAGTCTTGTAGTGTGAGACCAAAACCGATATAGTCACAGTTATTCATGATTATCGTTTGTTTCAGGCAAATATCAGAAGGAAATCTCGAATAATGTGATGACTTGTACCTTCTACTAGCACAGTGCGGTCTCCAGTAAGTAGTATTGTATCGGCTAGGTGACGCCCTGACAAAATGGCAGATTTGTTCACCCAATACTCGCCGTCAGCCTGATCTGAAACTCGCCTAACAAACGACGTTCCAAAGAACACTGAGTACCGAAGATCCGATGATATCATTGCAATGGGGACGGATCCCATTTTTATTCGTGTTCCATGGGCGATCCGTCACGCCCGAATCTCGGGGTAACTCGTGGTTTTTATTCATACTTTCTGTAGATGTCTTCAACAGGTATATCTATATGGTGTAACATCTACTTTTTCTGATATATATCAAGAATATCCAGTATATCTGCAATATATCCTCTTTCATGCAGGTATTCTTCGGATACACGTATACGCTTATAACATGAAACATTCTCAATAAAAATAGGATTATTAAAAATTTGTTTCATAGTTCTTTCGCAAAGATACCTACGAATATCAATTCTAAAAATTACGATTTTTAAAGAAAAAGACCTGATAAGCTTGTAATGAATAAAAAAATTTGAGTGACTTCAGTAAATTAACTGTCTAATATGTGATAATACACTTGAATAAAATGTGGATGCCAAAAGGAACTAGCAAAATCCACAGGTATATGTGAAACAATAAATACGTGCGTAAAGAACGAAACACAGAAAGGGGCGTAACTGAAATTTCTAGTTGTTCTTACTCTTATCATATATAAGTGTTTCAAGGGTTAGGACTCACCAAACAACAGAAGGCACGCAGCAGAATACAATAAAAAAAGAAGCAGCACATTATAAGCTGGTAAAAAATTAAAATTTGCAGGAACGTAAGAAGAACTGGACAGATATTAACAGAATCTAGGAGAAGATTGGGTGTAAAAGTCACAACACAGAGAGGTCCAGAAAAATGTAGAGATTCTTTGACAGGGAATCTTAATGGAGCAAAATGACCTGCCGTTACATTTCTTGCGCGAGTGAGGTTATTTGATGTGGCGAAAGTGACTCCTATTAACAGCCAAACAACGTCGATGCCTCGGAATTGTTGACTGGGCTACGGCTGTCAGTATTGCCGGTGTGATAGCCGCAAAGGACACCTCCATGGTTTCTTATTGCTCGTTAATGGTAGCTAGCTTCTGTTTATAAACTTCATTTTTCAAGGTCCCCCAAAGGTAGTCAAGAGGTAGGGGACCGTGATGACTACTCAACAGCTCCTCTTCAACCAGTCTATCGCCTAGGTAGTTTTTCATCCAAGTAGGCTCTGACATCACTGTGGTAGTGAGACGGAGATCCATCGTGTTATAGCTAAAATCTTTCACTTCCAGGAACCTCTCAAATGACAGCTAAAATCGATGTTTGCAGCATATGTAGATACACCTCACCAGTTGCAGTACCTACAAAGGAGAATGGGCCAATGAACCCGTGCTATGACAGACCACACCACACATTAACAACAGGCAGATAAACATGTTTGTCGACGTGGACGCGAGGATTTTCATGAGCTCAGTACACACAGTTGTGGTGGGTTACTGTGTTGTTCAGTTCCTTACGGGCCTCGTCAGACCAGATAACCCTCACAGCAATCGAATCGTCCTCGCGGAACATGCCTTCAAACCACTCGCAGAACTCCATCCTACAGATCCGAGTCATCGTCGTTCATAGCATGCACGGATCTTGGAATGTACATTTCCACTTTCCATCCTTCAGAATTCGTTGTACGCTTAATCGGCTTACCCCGCTTTCACAGGCAAACTGCATCAAAGAGTTTTGAGGTGGCCTAGTAAAATGCTGCAACACATCAGCGCTGGAACCTGTGCTTGTTGTTGTTTTCGGTCGGCCAGACCTTTCAGTAACACATCCTGAACAGTCCCGTCGGCTACATATTTAGCCGGAATACTACAAATCGTTGTATGTCCTAGCGCCTGAGTTCCATACACAATACGTCAGTGCTCGTTGCACCTTTATAATTTTTTTATACTTTCAGTACTTCATCAATACGGCATTGGGTTGCTCACATGACAGTCTGTAGTTCTAATTTCTAGCTGACTGATGACCTCAGATGCTAAGTCTCTTAGTGCTCAGAGCCATTTGAACCATTTTAAGGACTTCTTCTGAATCTGAAACTCTTGTATAGCTACTGTTTGCAGCCCACGATGTTGAGAATTACTCTAATTTTTAGGAGCGAATGAGGCTGTTTCAATCGTAAAGCAGCTGATTTAGGAGTGACGTCGTGATTTATATCGATTTATGTGTACGGTGTTTTTCTTGTTTCTTGAAGAATATGCAATAGCAACTGACTGAATTCCATTTTGTCAAATACCTAGGATATCTCATGCCAGAATTTTAGTCCTTTAGTTAACTGTACCTCGATGAAACGCAGAGATGTGGTAGTAGATAAGTTCGTGCATTTGATTCATGGTCGTTGTGGCTTATGTTGCATTAATGAATGGAATCTCAGTGACGCCATAATCGATTACATGTTAAGCGCTACAGGCGGAGGACAAGTTCAGAGTGGGGCAGGGAGGAAACCGGCCGTGTCATTCTCAAAGGAATTCATGAATAACCGGTCCAGTTGCTAATAGGTTTTTTATTTTACTTCGAGAGGTGTGGTCGTTTATACAGCAGTCAATGCCAAATTCCTATAGATCATACGAATCGTACATATTGCGCATACGTGACTGTTACCCTGGAATATTGAGGTCGACATTCATGTCAGGTATGAGTGAGGCTTAGACATATGTGCTGGTCGGTTCCAGTGGATGTGTCGTGACTAATTCATTTTTTAAATGGAACCTGAAAGGGAATAAAACAGGATTACGCCCAGTGACCAGCGTTACTACATCAAAGTCGAATCCTTACGTGGAAAAAAAATAACGCAATGGAAAGTTACAATGCTATGAGAGAGGATTCTGAGATGAATATAGTGGATCGTAGAATAGTGTCATGGTGGTCTGCTCGTTTCAGTGAAGGTCGAGTAAGCACTTAAGGCAACCCAAGGGGTAAAGGCCATCAGCTGCAACTGATTACACTACTCATGTTATTGTTAATTACGTTTTGAGAGGATTTCGACGAAAAACATGAGAGGAAATTGCTTGTTGTTGTTGTTGTCTTCAGTCCTGGGACTGGTTTGATGCAGCTCTCCATGCTACTCTATCCTGTGCAAGCTGCTTCATCTCCCAGTACCTACTGCAACCTACATCCTTTTGAATCTGCTTAGTGTACTCATCTCTCGGTCTCCCTCTACGATTTTTACCCTCCACGCTGCCCTCCAACGCTAAATTTGTGATCCCTTGATGCCTCAAAACATGTCCTACCAACCGATCCCTTCTTCTAGTCAAGTTGTGCCACAAACTTCTCTTCTCCCCAATCCTATTCAATACCTCCTCATTAGTTACGTGATCTATCCACCTTATCTTCAGTATTCTTCTGTAGCACCACATTTCGAAAGCTTCTATTCTCTTCTTGTCCAAACTAGTAATCGTCCATGTTTCACTTCCATACATGGCTACACTCCAAACAAATACTTTCAGAAACGACTTCCTGATACATAAATCTATATTCGATGTTAACAAATTTCTCTTCTTCAGAAACGCTTTCCTTGCCATTGCCAGTCTACATTTTATATCCTCTCTACTTCGACCGTCATCAGTTATTTTACTTCCTAAATAGCAAAACTCCTTTACTACTTTAAGTGTCTCATTTCCTAATCTAATTCCCTCAGCATCACCCGATTTAATTTGACTACATTCCATTATCCTCGTTTTGCTTTTGTTGATGTTCATCTTATATCCTCCTTTCAAGACACTGTCCATTCCGTTCAACTGCTCTTCCAAGTCCTTTGCCGTCTCTGACAGAATTACAATGTCATCGGCGAACCTCAAAGTTTTTACTTCGTCTCCATGAATTTTAATACCTACTCCAAATTTTTCTTTTGTTTCCTTTACTGCTTGCTCAATATACAGATTGAATAACATCGGGGAGAGGCTACAACCCTGTCTCACTCCTTTCCCAACCACTGCTTCCCTTTCATGCCCCTCGACTTTTATGACTGCCATCTGGTTTCTGTACAAATTGTAAATAGCCTTTCGCTCCCTGTATTTTACCCCTGCCACCTTTAGAATTTGAAAAAGAGTATTCCAGTCAACTTTGTCAAAAGCTTTCTCTAAGTCTACAAATGCTAGAAACGTAGGTTTGCCTTTTCTTAATCTTTCTTCTAAGATAAGTCGTAAGGTCAGTATTGCCTCACGTGTTCCAACATTTCGACGGAATCCAAACTGATCCTCCCCGAGGTCCGCATCTACCAGTTTTTCCATTCGTCTGTAAAGAATTCGCGTTAGTATTTTGCAGCTGTGACTTATTAAACTGATAGTTCGGTAATTCTCACATCTGTCAGCACCTGCTTTCTTTGGGATTGGAATTATTATATTCTTCTTGAAGTCTGAGGGTATTTCGCCTGTCTCATACATCTTGCTCACCAGCTGGAAGAGTTTTGTCATGACTGGCTCTCCCAAGGCCGTCAGTAGTTCTAATGGAATGTTGTCTACTCCGGGGGCCTTGTTTCGACTCAGGTCTTTCAGTGCTCTGTCAAACTCTTCACGCAGTATCGTATCTCCCATTTCGTCTTCATCTACATCCTCTTCCATTTCCATAATATTGTCCTCAAGTACATCACCCTTGTATAAACCTTCTATATACTCCTTCCACCTTTCTGCCTTCCCTTCTTTGCTTAGAACTGGGTTGCCATCTGAGCTCTTGATATTCATACACGTGGTTCTCTTCTCTCCAAAGGTCTCTTTAATTTTCCTGTAGGCAGTATCTATCTTACCCCTAGTGAGATAAGCTTCTACATCCTTACATTTGTCCTCTAGCCATCCCTGTTTAGCCATTTTGCACTTCCTGTCGATCTCATTTTTGAGACGTCTGTATTCCTTTTTGCCTGCTTCATTTAGTGCATTTTTATATTTTCTCCTTTCATCAATTAAATTCAATATTTCTTCTGTTACCCAAGGATTTCTAGCAGCCCTCGTCTTTGTACCTACTTTATCCTCTGCTGCCTTCACTACTACATCCCTCAGAGCTACCCATTCTTCTTCTACTGTATTTCTTTCCCCTATTCCTGTCAATTGTCCCCTTATGCTCTCCCTGAAACTCTGTACAACCTCTGGTTTAGTCAGTTTATCCAGGTCCCATCTCCTTAATTTCCCACATTTTTGCAGTTTCTTCAGTTTTAATCTACAGGTCATAACCAATAGATTGTGGTCCGAGTCCACATCTGCCCCTGGAAATGTCTTACAACTTAAAACCTGGTTCCTAAATCTCTGTCTTACCATTATATAATCTATTTGATACCTTTTAGTATCTCCAGGGTTCTTCCACGTATACAACCTTCTTTCATGATTCTGAAACCAAGTGTTAGCTATGATTAAGTTGTGCTCTGTGCAAAATTCTACTAGGCGGCTTCCTCTTTCATTTCTTACTCCCAATCCATATTCACCTACTATGTTTCCTTCTCTCCCTTTTCCTACACTCGAATTCCAGTCACCCATTACTATTAAATTTTCGTCTCCCTTCACTATCTGAATAATTTCTTTTATTTCATCGTACATTTCTTCAATTTCTTCATCATCTGCAGAGCTAGTTGGCATATAAACTTGTACTACTGTAGTAGGTGTGGGCTTCGTATCTATCTTGGCCACAATAATGCGTTCACTATGCTGTTTGTAGTAGCTTACCCGCATTCCTATTTTCCTATTCATTATTAAACCTACTCCTGCATTACCCCTATTTGATTTTGTGTTTATAACCCTGTAGTCACCTGACCAGAAGTCTTGTTCCTCCTGCCACCGAACTTCACTAATTCCCACTATATCTAACTTTAACCTATCCATTTCCCTTTTTAAATTTTCTAACCTACCTGCCCGATTAAGGGATCTGACATTCCACGCTCCGATCCGTAGAACGCCAGTTTTCTTTCTCCTGATAACGACATCCTCCTGAGTAGTCCCCGCCCGGAGATCCGAATGGGGGACTATTTTACCTCCGGAATATTTTACCCAAGAGGATGCCATCATCATTTAATCATACAGTAAAGCTGCATGTCCTCGGGAAAAATTACGGCTGTAGTTTCCCCTTGCTTTCAGCCGTTCGCAGTACCAGCACAGCAAGGCCGTTTTGGTTAATGTTGCAAGGCCAGATCAGTCAATCATCCAGACTGTTGCCCCTGCAACTACTGAAAAGGCTGCTGCCCCTCTTCAGGAACCACACGTTTGTCTGGCCTCTCAACAGATACCCCTCCGTTGTGGTTGCACCTACGGTACGGCCATCTGTATCGCTGAGGCACGCAAGCCTCCCCACCAACGGCAAGGTCCATGGTTCATGGGGGGGGGGGGGGGAAATTGCTTACGACACCAGAATGTGACTTCAGTTTCAAGAATCATAAGTGAAAAGTTAAAGACGATAAACATTGCTGCCAGATAGGCTTCGCATGATCTGAATGAAGAACATAAAGCAGGACGAAAATGTATAGCGGAAGAATTGCATCAGTGGTATTGAACAGAAGGAGAACAGTTCTTTTAGGCTGACCCCCGTGTGTCACGGCAATGTTCTGTAATGTTAGACTTGCTCGACTGTTGGAGGCATGTGCTCAATACAATGGTCCACCACGGGCTTTATGGGGTTACCTATGAATAACGTGCCATGGACACGGTAGACGGCCGCCTTACACAAAACTAGATTTTCCTTTTTAGAGCATAAGAGGGCCATAATTTCACTGGTGGTCCAAAAATACGTTTCTCCTCATGTTTCAGCAGCATACGACCAATCCTGTTGGAAATGCTACTACATATGTAAGGCACAAGTAACGCAAACCTTACAAATAGAGATGAGCGTTTTTGCTGAAATTCTGATTGGAATCCTGCTCTCTCCCTGATTAAACATCAGAGGGACAGAGTTAATGCTACATCACCCATTGGTAATTAATATTCACTACTGATAACGTCTGACATCAATCGCCTTTCGTTATGTGATGGAGCTACAGTTTGGTTAATACACCGTTATGAAACACAAACACTCTCTAAACATAGAGACATTAGTTACTTTTCAAAGTAATCACTGCAGAATTTGGGGTTTTACTGATTTATTCAACCCACATGGGATACGAATCAGAAATATCGGATGGGCGACCAGAGTTTTAACCGCTAGCCCACATCACCGGTTATAGGGGAATAGATATGCATTGTGTACTCCGTCTCTCTCTTTCTCTCTCTCTCAGTTGTTGTTGTGTGTGTATGTGTTCGCCTCTCAAGATGTAAACAGTATGTTAGGAAAATCTCCTCGCAGAATGTTCTTGGTTGACAATGCTAATGCCGGGAGATCACTAAACGCTTGTCAAGAACTGCGCCTCTTGCATGTAACTAGCGGCTAGCGTTTCTGCGAGGCGGAGCCTCTAGAGGAGTTGGTAGTGGGAGCACCTGAGGAACCTGATCTGAAGCTAGACTAACTATTCACAAGGGGTATTGCAGGAGTGCCTCAACAGCTCTTGAGGGTAGTTAGGCCTGTGAACTCTGAGGAGGCTGCCAGTCATAAGGCGCGGGCCTACCAGTACAACATTTCCACTTGCGATACGAGCAACTGGGCTATTAAAGTGAAATTTATCTGCAGTTCTGGTACTTACGCATTAGTACATCCACTGTGAGCTGTGAGTATTACGCTTACACTGTGGGGAACTCTGGATGGCAGCAGCAAGTGCATAGTCCTAGCAAAAAAGTTGTGAGACATTCGCTAGAGACCTCGTAGCCTTGTACGAGTGACATAGTAATAGGTTCTCCAAATAGGGACTGTAAGTGAGCAAAAGTGCTTTAACATTTAATCAGCCAAGGACACTACATCTCTGGACCAACAGTGGGGTTCTTCGAAACTACTTGCGAGAAAATAATCCACTGAGGAATAATATATTGTGTCAAATGTTATGCATTTTGTTCCACTGCTCTTGGGCCATGTGTATAATACCACCTCTGTCATTCTGGAAAACACAATACGACATACTGCTCCCTCAAAAGTAATTATAGGGGGATATCACTCAGGAATTCATATTTTAAAACAGGTTATCGCACCACATTCTGAAACTTCGCTAGGTAGAGTAAGAGTTTTTCGCCTAACGCATAATACTTTCGAGTAGACTACTGAGATTGCAGCGTGTTGAATGTAGCGCCCATATTTAGTTTAGTTCTTTTATTTCTATTGCGGTAAGATAGATTCAGTTCCATGGTGGAATATGGTTCAACCTTATCGAATTGTAGGAGAACTGCTGAGATGCCGATTACAGTGATGCAAAACACGCCGCTGTGCAATGCTACCATTTCATTTAACACTCACAGCCCATCTTCTGTTAGACTGCCGTTAATTTTTCTATTGACAATTGGCACAATTTTATAATACATTCTTCTATATATTTATAATTTACTTAGTCTCTTTCTGTTTATCACACCATATCTACTGCATTCACCCACTCATGCATTCGTTCCTTATAAACCTTTGTCCAATACATATTTCTACTACTTCTTGGCCGTCTCCACCCTCGTCTTGGCTAGAAGAACATTTAAGGGAGTACAGGTGCCTTTAGTGGTGATCCCTCTTCGAACTGAGCCACGATGCCAGTGAAGACGTGTCTGCTGACCACCTGGACGGCGATGGAATATCAACTTGACTGCCGCCTGCCATATGGCCCGACAACCTGGAGCCACCACCTGGGCTACTATTTTACTTTTAGCAGAGCCCGTTTGGTTGTCATGAGTGGCACCCTTACAGCACAGTGGTACGTTGACAATACCTTACGAACCTTTTTGTTACCCTTCATGGGAAGCCATCTTGGGCTTACATTTCATCAAAATAATGCCCGCTTACACGCGGCGAGAGTCTTCTCTGCTTGTATTAGTGCTTGCCAAACCCTACCTTGCCAGGAAGATTTCTACGTCTCTCCCCATTCGAGTACGTTGTAACGTATGTGCAATCCAATATGTGACCTTCCTACAACAAATATGCCTATGTCAGTCAGTAAAAATGGACTCGATAAGCAACCTGAGCTATCAGTAAGCGGAATCTAACCTGCATAACACTGTGTGCGTGTTGTAGAAGTGTCAGTTCAAATGGCTGAAATGGCTCTAAGCACTATGGGACTTAACTTCTGAAGTCATCAGTCCCATATACTTAGAACTACTTAGACCTAACTAACCTAAGGACGTCACACACATCCATGCGCGAGGCAGGATTCGAACCTGTGACCGTAGCAGCAGCGCGGTTCAGGACTGAAGCGCCTAGAACCACTCGGGCACAGCGACCTAAGGAGTGTCAGTTTCTCTGTCATTTAAGCCCTCAACAGATCGTTACATGAAAAACTGAAAACTAACATTGGGACAAGCTGTATGAATATCTGAATATGAAAAACTACAGGAACAAATGAACCTGTGGCAAATGAATACCTAAGCTATCTGACTGAGTTTTTGAATAAGAATTTACAAGTGATACAGAATCTGACTTGTACAACGGAATTTATTAGATTAGAGTACATTACATGCTGTGGTGTGTCAGTGTCTCTCTTTTGGCGCTACGTTTTGCACTCATCTCTATAGATGATTGCCTTTTTCTATGTGGTTTACTGCAATTCGCAGCAGCATGCACAAGCAACCGCTAAAGCTTACTGTTACTAAGAACGGATTTTAGTAAAAAGGAGTTTGTTTGCGTCCTGTTACCTACTAAGTAACTTGTGAGAAGGAATTTCATGAATTAAGCCTTTTTAATGGTTCATAAACCTATAATAGACAATGACAATAACAATTACATATGTATAATTAACATTTAATAATCATAGCTTATTTATTAGTTTGATGTGGAGAACAATTATTATTATTTGGAGAGTAAGGAGGCTTCTTTAGCTGACAAGCAAAACATGGGATTATTGCAAACTCGGACTAACAATCACAATCATAACCCAGCAATTGCTCTTGCGCGATGCTCCTGAATTTCACCTTGAATTTCAACTTTAAGCGTAGTTAAGCCATGTAACTCACTCCTGGGTATATAAATGAAATCAGGCGTTGAATGTGGTAAGATCTGCCATCACCGACGTGAGGGTACCGTGGCACGTCTTCTGTCTCCGAGCTCTTGACCGACACTGCCACTTCCACTCTCGCAGACAGACCTCATCTCGTAACAATGCTTAGAATCGCGCTTCCATGTTTCGCCCTCAGATTGTTACTATCAATATTATTTATTTTTAATCTTACACAATGAAAAGAATGGCATTAAGGTCACTATGTTGTTTTCAATGCAACGGAGTGTTCTGACACACTCCGTATAACGTTTGTATCATTATGGGCAGGGCTCTCCAAGGTGCTCGGGATTCTGTCCATCTAACGCGACCCTAGACAAAAGTTTGAGCACCATCTATCAGGAAATCATCCAATACGTCTACTGATCAATACTGTTCGAATAATTGCTTCCACAAGGGCTAGAGGTGGACTAACGCATTGTTGTCTTGATGAATTTGTGAAGTTCTTTCTCTTGAATAGACCGTATAAATTGTGCAATTTTTCTGGAATCGGCATCATTTGTTCGTATGTGCACGTACGAGTACATGACATCTATCGATTTCAGGCCCATTGTTATATTGATATTTTGATAATTTTTTCATGGTGCGTTTTTTATTTTTTCATCATATTGTACTTAGAAAATCTGACAATAAATTATCTGGATTTTTAATGTTGCTTCACCAACATTAGGTCCCCCACTTGTATTTTAACTAATTTTCCTTTCAAATCATGTATCTTCTTATGGGTCTCATGTGGTCTGATCTTCTACCAAAACTCCAATTCAATCACTCTTTCTGGTTCCTGGGGAAATACTTGTTTGTTTTCCACTAAATATTTCAAACTGTTGCCCCTTGCAATTTCAGACATTTCATATACATTCTTCCGAAGTAACTCTTCCTTATTTGTACAAGCATTAATATAGTCTACTAACATTTCCTCGTCCTCATCTTTACAATAATCACCAAATGGTAACTGTATGGTTCACTCCCATTTACAACATGTCCCGTAAAATTCTCTTTCTCTTCAACACCTAAATTTTGAAATGCCATTACTCATAGCCACTGGTTATAATTACATGGTTCTGTCACCCAGTCTGTCCAAGGTTAATAATGTTAGTCGAGTTCAGTATCGCCAAAACAAACTTTTTAGATGGCATCCACCAATTTTGAGAAACAAAAATACTTGTTTCCTGATAGTGTATATATGTCTCTTATTCTCTTTAATCCTGAAATAGGTGTTTGTGTAATTTCATTCTCACTTGTCAACTGATTTTAAAGGGTCTCTGAAGTGCTTCTCAATTCACTACCAGTGTCTTAGAGCATATTGTTTTTCGTTATAATTACATAGTAATCAATGATTCTACACTCCTGTCCGGTGAGTAATGTTCGTCTTCCCACAACGAATCCTTCTCTGTATTTTCAAGAGGCCAATGTGCTAACACCCTTTGGACTACATTACTACCGTTACCTACTTTTTCTTCCTTCCTGTAACACATTCTTCCCTTCTACCACTTCAAATTCGTCTAATACAGATTCTTCATTCTCCTCCAAATTATCGACATTACCACTGCTTTTATTATCTCATCTTTATGTATCAAAAATAACTGTAATTCTCCATCAACATCTACATCTTTCGTTTCATTGCTGACACTTAAAATGTGTGTATTCACCAGTATTTCCCGTTCTTTTTGTGGTTGATCCTCTAATGCATCTCAACCATTGTCTTTCTACTTGTCTTGCTCCCTTTCTTCTAAGTTTCCATGACCACATTGTATCAAACTAGGCAGTGCCATTTCATTGATTAGTGCATCCTTATTAGAAATCATATGTTGCAATTCTTTCATGTTATTTGCATTTTGCGCTATATGCTTCAAAGCCACTTATAGTACTACTCTCATGTATCACATCATCTTCACCTTCCTCAGCAATACTATCAGCATCTTCACCTTGTACTCTGGACTTGCTTAAATTTCACATCACTAGAATCCTGAATCTTACTTTCAGTATCCTCCTGTATTACCACTGTACTTATTCCTCCTGTTTTTGATACCTATTCCTTACATCATCTCCTCACTCCTTCTAATCTTCAGTTAATTACTATCTAATTTTCAGTCAGATTACTACCTAATCTTCAGTTAAGTTACTATATAATCTGCATAATCCTATAAACAGTGATAATAATCTTCATTTCACTCATTCACTCATTATTACTGATATTAGCCTCTATAAGTACAGCTCCAATCTATTACAACAGTATTACTGTCAATTATTTTTCCCACTCACTGACAAAATTTAAACTTTTCCTTTTTGTACCTACTTATTTCCTAAAGGTGACGGCATTACTTCCTTCCGGTGTATTTAATGGCAAGAGTTCATCGACTTACACCTTATACGCTTTTCTGGTCTTATACTACCTGTTGACTTCTTGTTTCCTACGTACTTCTATATTTCATTTGAACATTTCACCCATTGCACCTACTCTAAGTTAAAAGCCCATTTTCCTTATCCCCACTTACTTATACCTCTTTCACACCATGCATACTATTCCTCATTTGTATTTTTAAAATGAGAATTTATACTTTGCCTGTTATTCTGCCTAATACTATCGTTTTCCTTTCTATCATAATATTGGTCATATTTATGTTGTTGTTGGAGATAGTCCTTTTATTTGCTCAAGTTCGACCCTTTATTATTGTGGCCACTCATTTCCCAAATAATATTCATTGGAGTATGGGCGGGAATTATAATTTCTCCCGCGTCCAAAATCTCTTCTTCCTCTCCTGCACCTGTCCATTCTACTACTTCTTACTCCATATTCTCAGACTCTGTGACTTCAATAATATGTAACTGTTATTGTAATTAGGTTTATTTTCGTTATTGTGCCACCTGCTGTTATTTGCTCAATTTGACACATCAGGTTCCCATCATTCTCCTCAAAAATTCTCACCAGCCACTATTACCTAATCGAATGCCACCCAGTACATTCCATGTAATTCACAGTGTAACACTTGCAAGAAATGTACTTCAGTCACGAGTCCTTTGACATGTTCCATCTTCCTATATAGTTCCTCCTCTTCTCACTCCTTAGACTACATGGAAGCGCATTCAAAAATTTCTTGTCTTCCTCAAGTACCTCTTTAGAAAGTAACTTTTTGCAAACCTTTATAAAAGCTACAGAGTGGATTTTACCTTTTGGGTAAAATTTCTGTAATTCAGTCCCCACCTAAATTTGATATGCACCTCCAAACGGGGAAAATAGTTTGTAACCTACAATTTGTTGATAGACATGGAATGCTAAGGCTTTATTCCTGTAATCGACATTGTTGTTTGTTACTGATACAGATGTTATTAATTTGTCATGTACTAGCTCACTAAATACATGTATTCTCGTTTCAGCGTATTTTTGTATTTGGCCAATATGAACTTTTAATGTAGACGCTAACACTCTTTGTTCTGTAAGTATTTCGTTAGTTATCACCTTTTATTTTACATTATGTTTTTTTAATTTTGCTGTGTCCTTTTGCATACGCACTTCGACTAAATGTTTGCTAAAGTTTTGACACTGACTCGAATTTACTATTTATTTCTTTCACTTTGTATCAAAAGTAGCCTCATGTTCTTCCCAAGAGTCTATTCTTTCGTGAATTTCCTTTACACTTTCTTTGAATTCCATTTTCATATTCACGTTTACCAGGTCAGTAGTCTCACCCAAAGATTAATGCAATATATCATCCTTTAAACCAAGTGACTTACTCAATAAACCAACATTTCCACGAAATGACTTATTCAATGAATTTCTTACTCTATGGAAGGCTTTACCCAACCACTAAACCAGTGATGTATACTGTTGAGTTACTTATGATGTAAAATATTTAATCAGGCTCATTTATACCGTTAAATCATAGCTTGGTTTCATCCCTGACGCCATTTGTACCTTAACCGCTTCTATTAAATTTGTAACTTTCCCTGCTTAGTCTCCTTGAACATAATCTACCACCTTCTGCCTGATATGTATGTAACCTATACTCTCTGATTCGGTTAGGTTCCCCTCTGCACTGCTGATATTTCTTTCTATGCCACCAAACATGTCCATGTTGTCCACATCATCAACTAGCCTCTCTCTATGTCTGATTGCCGTTCGTCTATCTCGAACAACAGTTTTAATGTCAACAACCAACTATAAATTAATTTTTGTCTAGGTTCAGGACACTAACACACAATGAATATCCTCTGGCCCACGGTCACCATGTATGATACTACCACTTCGTTTCATTTAATTAGTTGCTTCCTAAGTATAAATAACATTTACTTGAGTGTGAGGCCTTGTACTGAAACTGTAACAATCAACTGCACGAGCTTCTTGGTCATTACTATTAAATGATGGGGTGCGAGACTAAATGGTGCAAGAAAACTACCATCTGTGTAATAATAAATAAGTGAATGATAAAAGATCTGGCGGAGACTGGCATATCTAAATTAACACCGTGGCAAACTGGTGAAAGTATGTAATACCAATACACGTGTATCAGTACGAAACAATTATAATCGCAAATGGTAGTATCAAAATGCAGACAATGTTAAAGAAGGATATACTTTTTCGTCTGTGGCCGGAGTTGAAAGGATATTGATCATAGACTCTGCAAGCAAGTCATCAGAAGGAATCTAGAAGTTAATGAAACTCAGTTAAAATGACTTGACTGTCCTTATAGCTTGTCTCATGTCGAGGTTAGATATCACCGTGTCTGCCGGTGGAGTCTGGTGTGGCTGTGAAATCAGTCATTGGTCTCATCTCCGACTAAGTTCAAAACAGCCGAAAAATTTTCTAAGCGCCCAGCTCATCCACTTCGAGAGATACCTGGCTTCTCGATGTGGTGTGGAGAAGAAGTGTGGCGTTGAAGCGACTTTGTACTGTGTACTTCGTAGAAGGATGTCCCGCTTTTCCGTTCGTATCGTCGTTTAGATTGGTTAAACTAAAGATATACCGAGTGATGATCAGTAAACATGCACCTTAAAATAGTTGAGTTCTTTTCAGGTTGTTAACCAGCAATACGCTCCGTAACACATGAAGCTGAAAAACTGTTTCCTTCTCTCTTTCTATCTCCGATTGTGGTCAATGGGCTGGGCCCTCAGCAGCACAGTTATCTTTCTCTGACTTCTAAATTATTTATGTTAGTCTCTTCTGGCTTTGCTTACATTGCCTTAAACATTTTGATTTTGTAGTGCCTGTTTATGGTGGCGTGTTAATCCATCAGAGGTATCGTAACTTATGTGTTCTCGCTTCGCTATCTGATTTACCTGTTGGGGGTGACGCATTTCTAAGATGTGCTGCTTACTATGTTCAGCTCATAAGAGCGTTCTTCTGGGCATCGCTGGAATCGGCATTTTTGCTCTTTTAACATTCAAGTTGTCCTACACTTCGGGAGATCATATCTGTATTGCGACTTCTGTTGAGTAGTACCCCCACGAGAGTTTCTTCAAACCAGGATTGGTGGACCAAGTGGCACTTACCTTCACCACTGCTGGTTGGCCATTCTAAGAATTCCCCCTAGGGGTAACCCTCCCCTATCTCATTGCGCCTTCGAAGTGGTCTCTTATTTAAATGAAGGGTGCATCGCAGTATAAAAAAGTGAACTCCGTCAGTTGAGCCGTGGCAGTCACTGAGATACGACACAACAAGAGTTGGTATAACGTTTAGGAAAAACACATGGACAGTGGACCCATATATTTGTATATATGACGATGGTATCTGTTCTTTCGGACATACCATAGGTGACCTTGCAGCTCGTTAGAATGAGTTTACAATTAAATCAATACAATAAAATGAATACCCGTAGCTACACACAGTTGTTGATATACGTCGACGGGGATAGTTGAAAGTTGCACTGAGTGTGCTCCCTGCCGCCGTTGGATGAGCAGCTGCAGCAGCAAGTCGTATAACCCTAGCTTACTTGTTTGTTAGATAGCTTAATTAATTTCTTTGCGTGTTTTTGGGTATTTGCATTGTTTAATTCATATATTTCGGGCGTATTATAGTATTTGAGGGTTGTAGCATCGCGCCTTAGTACCTGAATAGTGTAAATTCGCGTAGTCGTCTGTCTTCTGTTTTTGTTGTGAACGGCCAGTGTCGGTTGGCCAGTCAGTGTGCTCCCTGCCGCCGTTGGATAAGCAGCTGCAGCAGCAAGTCGTATAACTCTAGCTTACTTGTTTGTTAGATAGCTTAATTAATTTCTTTGCGTGTTTTTGGGTACTTGCATTGTTTAATTCATATATTTCGGGCGTATTATAGTATTTGACAGTTGTAGCATCGCGCTTTAGTGTTTACTTCGTAGATTCTTATTTAAATTGCGTGTGAGTTTCGTATAGGAGGTGCAATTTCGAGTTTTAGTTACTGTAATCGTAAATTCAGCAGATTGTAGCGCAGTCGTTACGCATTTGTACAGGTTAGTTGATACATTCTTTGCGTGTTTCGCTTGCGTTATCTAGGCACGGACTCGTGTTTCGGTAACTGTTGTTCAACATCAATCTGAATGGACAGGGACTGCGATTGCTGTGTTAGGACGAGGGCTGACTTGGCATCCCTTCGCTCACAGCTGCAATCGGCGCTGACTTCGGTCGCGCAGCTTGAGGCTGTTGCCAATGGGCACCACTGTGGGGAGCCGGACTTGGGTATCACGGGGATGTCAACCTCGTCTCGTCTGTCCCCAGATCGGTCTGCCGCTGTGGTTGCCCCGGTTGCTGCCCGCAGTGGGGCTGAGCCCTCGCCTGTGGTCGATTGTGGCACTAATGACGTGTGTCGCTTTGGATCTGAGGAAATTCTCTCTGGATTCCAGCGGCTATCTGATTTGTTGAAGGCTGCCGGTCTTGCTTACGAGATGAAGGCAGAGCTCACCATCTGCAGCATCGTTGACAGAACCGAATGCGGACCTTAGGTGCAGAGCCGGGTGGAGGGTCTGAATCAGGCTCAGACGGTTTTGCGACCGTATTGGCTGCAGATTCCTTGACTTGCGCCATAGGGTGGTGGGGTTTCGGGTTCCGCTGAATAGGTCAGGAGTTCACTACACTCAGCTGGCGGCTACACGGGTAGCGGAGGCTGTGTGGCGTGGACTGGGCGGTTTTTTAGGTTAGAAGGCCTCGTGAAAGTGCGGGATGGGCTGCTATGTCAAAGAGTGCTTGGCAATTACAGGACGTGCTTGGATCAAGGAACAGTCGGAATTATAGTTGTAAATTGTTGTAGTTGCGCTGGAAAAGTCCCTGAGCTTCGAGCGCTAATAGAAAGCACAGAAGCTGATATCGTTATAGGTACAGAAAGCTGGCTAAAGCCTGAAATAAGTTCTGCAGAAATTTTACGAAGTCTCAGACGGTGTTCAGGAAAGATAGATTAGGCAGAATTGGTGGTGGAGTGTATGTGTCTGTCAGTAGCGGTTTATCTTGTAGTGAAGTCGAAGTAGATACTCCGTGCGATTTGGTATGGGTGGAGGTTATACTTAACAGCCGAATTAAGTTAATAATTGGCTACTTCTACCAATCCCCAGGCTCCGATGATACAGTTGCGGAACTGTTCAGAGAAAGTTTGAGTCTCGTAACAAATAAATACCCCACTCATACGGTTATAGTTGGTGGGGACTTCAACCTACCCTCGGTGGTAGGCAGAAAACGTCTTCCGAGATTGTCCTAAATGCTTTCTCCGAAAATTATTTCGAGCAGTTAGTCCACGAACCCACGCGAATTGTAAATGGTTGCGAAAACACACTTGACCTCTTAGCCACAAACAACCCAGAGCTGATAGAGAGCATCATGACTGATACAGGGATTAGTGATCACAAGGTCATTGTAGCTAGGCTCAATACCATTTCTTCCAAATCCATCAGAAACAAACGCAAAATAATTTTATTTAAAAAAGCGGATAAAGTGCCACTAGAAGCCTTCCTAAAAGACAACTTCCATTCCTTCCGAACTGACTATGCGAATGTAGACGAGATGTGGCTCAAATTCAAAGATATAGTAGCAACAGCAATTGAGATATTCATACCTCATAAATTGGTAAGAGATGGAACGGATCCCCCGTGGTATACAAAAAAGGTCCGAACGCTGTTGCAGAGGCAACGGAAAAAGCATGCGAATTTCAGAAGAACGCGAAATCCCGAAGATGGGCTAAAATGTACAGACGCGCGAAATTTGGCACGTACTTCGATGCGAGAAGCCTTTAATAGGTTCCACAACGAAACATTGTCTCGAAATTTAGTAGAAAATCCGAAGAAATTCTGGTCGTATGTAAAGTACACAAGAGGCAAGACGCAGTCAATACCTTCGCTGCGCAGTGCCGATGGTACTGTTATCGACGACTGTGCCGCTAAAGCGGAGTTATTGAACGCAGTTTTCCGAAATTCCTTCACCAGGGAAGACGAATGGAATATTCCAGAATTTGAAGCACGAACATCTGCTAGCATGAGTTTCTTAGAAGTAGATACCTTAGGGGTATATAAGCGACTTCTAATCAAGCTGCGGAGCTATGGGATATAGTCTCAGTTGTGCGACTGGATTCGTGATTTCCTGTCAGGAAGGTCGCAGTTCGTAGTAATAGACGGCAAATCATCGAGTAAAACTGAAGTGATATCAGGTGTTCCCCAGGGAAGCGTCCTGGGACCTCTACTGTTCCTGATCTATATAAATGACCTGGGTGACAATCTGAGCAGTTCTCTTAGACTGTTCGCAGAAGATGCTGTAATTTACCTTCTAGTAAGGTCATCCGAAGACCAGTATCAGTTGCAAAGCGATTTAGAAAAGATTGCTGTATGGTGTGTCAGGTGGCAGTTGACGCTAAATAACGAAAAGTGTGAGATGATCCACATGAGTTCCAAAAGAAATCCGTTGGAATTCGATTACTCGATAAATAGTACAATTCTGAAGGCTGTCAATTCAACTAAGTACCTGGTTGTTAAAATTACGAACAACTTCAGTTGGAAGGACCACATACATAATATTGTCGGGAAGGCGAGCCAAAGGTTGCGTTTCATTGGCAGGACACGTAGAAGATGCAACAAGTCCACTAAAGAGACAGCTTACACTACACTCGTTCGTCCTCTGATAGAATATTGCTACGCGGTGTGGGATCCTTACCAGGTGGGATTGACGGAGGACATCGAAAGGGTGCAAAAAAGGGCAGCTCGTTTTGTATTATCACGTTATAGGGGAGAGAGTGTGGCAGATATGATACACGAGTTGGGATGGAAGTCATTACAGCATAGACGTTTTTCGTCGCGGCGAGACCTTTTTACGAAATTTCAGTCACCAACTTTCTCTTCCGAATGCGAAAATATTTTGTTGAGCCCAACCTACATAGGTAGGAATGATCATCAAAATAAAATAAGAGAAATCAGAGCTCGAACAGAAAGGTTTAGGTGTTCGTTTTTCCCGCTCGCTGTTCGGGAGTGGAATAGTAGAGAGATAATATGATAGTGGTTCGATGAACCCTCTGCCAAGCACTTAAATGTGAATTGCACAGTAGTCATGTAGATGTAGAAGAGATCATTGCACAACTGGCTCCAACTCTTACCGGAATCGATGAATGCCGCGAGTAGAATAGTAGGCTAGGGGTACTACATAAGTAGTGTTTGGATAAGTTGATAATTTGGGTCTTATGAGAGGCGTGCTGGGGTAGTCCGTGCAGTTGCGATGATCACTGTGTCCGGATGGCTCAGCGGTCAAGGGATTTGCCTAGTAAGCGGGAGACCCACGGTTCATATTCCAATCCGACATAAATTTAAATCAATGCTCACTCGTAGCCAATGTCTCTAATACCTTACTCTCTTAATTCATAGTGGTTACTGGATCAAAATTGTGTCTGCTCTTTGAGACATGTCCAAAAGAATAAACACCACGTATGTAGAAATACTTTCCAAAAAAGTATGCCTACCACGTTTATGTTGGATTTTAACATATTTCTATTTTCCACAAATGCTTTTTCTTTTTATTGCGAGGCTGTATCTTATGTCCTCCTGTCCAAGGCCATCAATATGTTACTTCATTGTCCCAATAGCAGAACACGGTTATTGGTTTCAACGCCCCGTTTCCTAAAGCAATCACCACAGCATCACTTGCTACTGCTACATTACATTATTACTGTTTTACTTTTGTTAGTGTTCAGCTTACACTCTCGCAAAAACGTTTCTGTTCACCTGGTCTTTCAAGCCCTTTGCTGTCTCAGGCACAATGAAAGCCATAGGTACAATGTAAAGTTGTTATTTCATTCTAAATTTGTATTAACCTTGTATATATCTTCTTGGTTGTCTTCACTACTTGTTCGACACACGGACGGAATAATACGGGGGTTGCGCTGCTGTACCCTTACCATTCATCGACACAGCAGCTCACTTGCGACTGCTGCCACATCGATAGCTTTTGATAGTGATCCGGGCATTAGCACATCGCAATAATGGCTCTGGTAGATTATGCGCGTTTGCAACAAGTGAGGAGAGACGGTTATCAGAAGGCTGGGCTGCGAAAGACTATGTTATTGTCACCAGTTCCAGACCGCAGAGTGGTAGATAAGCTTACGCATATCAGCCATTGATCATCGCCAACTACTTCTTTTATAGATGGTTGTATTCTGACTTCTGTCCAGCGGAAGAAGTCGTGAACTAAACAATGTAACTTAAAGGGGTACCCAACGCTGAAACAAAACAGAACTGTTTATGGCCCATAATCATGCTGTAACACGATGATATATACATAATAGAACGACTTAGTTCGGTTGAATAACTGTTCACTTTAGTTCGCTATAGTAAAATGAATCAGAACATAAGTCGTTAACACATGGGTTAAACCAAAATCACCTATCATTCTGATACATATGATGGTAGTCGAAGGGTACGTTGCGCTACTACTCTACCTCATCCCTATCTCAAATTAGTGCCAATACATCGAGTAGTCGTATTTTTGCAGTCTGATTTCTGTACGAAACCTAGATAACATATTCCTCCATGTATTTGATGTTATATAGCTTCAGAATTTTGAAGATAGTATTACGGTCAAAAGTTTCGAAAGCTTTCTCTAAATCTATAAATGTTATAAGTTTAGCTCTGTTATTTTTCAGTCAGTCTTGTAATGAAAGTCGTGGGAACAGAATAGCTTCGAGTGTTCTTACATTCCTCCTGAAGTGAAACTGATCTCTCTCGAGGTCGTCTTCCCCCAGGTTTTCGTCCATTTTGTGAGTTATTTGCGGTTTTATTTAGTAAATTATTAAACTGTCGGTTCTATAACATTGACACCTGTCAGCATCTGCTGTGAGGGTAGTACATCTGTCTCACATAGCTTTCTTAGCAAGTGGAATCATATTGTCGTGATATATTCTCCAGAGGATCTCAGTATCTCTAACGGGATGCCAGGACCAGTAAACTGATTTCGGTGCATATTATTCAGTGCTCTGCCGAATTCTTTCGCAGTAATGTATTTTCCATCTCATCTTTCTACAATATTTTCTATAGGTATCCTTTTTTTATATTCCTCCCATATTTCAGTTCTTCTGCTCAGTACTGATTTACCATCTGATCTCTTGATATCTATACAATTGCCTCTCTTTCTCCAAAGTTTCTTTAATTTTTCCTTTCGCTCAGTATATATTTCTCACAAGAATGCATGCTTGTATAATGTTGCATTTCTCCTCTATCCATTCCTGCTTTGCCATTTGGTGGTTGCTGTCAGGCTCACTTCCTCTGTCCGCTATCCCTATTACATGCTCTTTTTGCTGGAATTTTATTTTTTCTTTCCTTATATAAATTCATTACCTAGTATGTTACACAATGATATCTACTGAGTTTTTTTTGTATATATTTGGTCCTTTGCTGCCTTTAATAATGAACCAGTTGCATCCCAGTCTATTTTCGACCTTACTGCAGTTATTTGTTTTACTCTGTAGATAATAACTAATCAATTATGGTCAGAGTACACGACTGCACCACGTAATGTTTTCACCTTAAAATCTATTTTTCGGAACCTTTGTGTGCCATTGTATAATATATCTGAAGTATATTCAGATCTTCGCCAAACATAAAAACATCTTTCATAACCCTTCAGGAGTTGGAAATGATTAAATTATTCTCTGTGCAAAATTCTGCCAGGTGCTTCTTCCATTTATTCCTTTTCCTCAGTCCATGACCTCCATCTATTTATTTTCTCTCCTTTTCTCACTGTAGAATTCAAGTCCTTAGCGCAATTAAATTTTCATCTCACTTAAGGATGTTAATACTTTACGCCATCATGTGTTCTTTCAGTTTCTTTTCTCTTCGTACTCTTTGGAGTAGGAACTTGAAGTACAGTTGTAGGTGTTGGCTACGATGACTGGTTCATAGTGTTGTACATATTAGGGTAGTTGCGTTGTTATTTTCTTACTCATTATTAGATCTACTTCTGCCCTAACACTATTTGATTTCCTTTTGATCATTCTGACACTCACGTTACTCGATATCGTGTTCTACCTTCCACTTTATTTCACTAATTTTGACCATATATAACAGAAACCTAACCATTTCTCTTTCCCTGTTGTCTAACCTGTTAGATGACCTTTAATTTGGCTTTCGAGGAGGTTAAAGTCACAGCAGCATTCCTGACCGTTCTGATTGAAAATGAAATCAGAGCTTAGGAAAAATGTATATATTTTCGTAGGATTTGTCAACCTTGAAAAAAAATCTCGAGAATAAAAAATGGTGCAGTATGTTCGAAATTCGGAGAAAAATACGAGTAAGCTACAGTATATACAATATCTGGGAGAACGATTAGAGTAAAATTATGACTGGACGACCAGGAACGAAATTTTTGCCATTAACATGGAGCAAGATAGTTCTGACTATGTATAACACAAAAAAACCTTTCATAATGTGCTGCTGTAGACTATATGTTTCTCCTTTCGTTCTCAGTATGCGTGGCAAAATGTTTCGGAGCGCAAATTTTTATGGGAGCGGAGATTATGTCGTTTTCACGGTGCAGTACAGATCGGATATTTCGCAATCGGCTCGTGAAGCTCCTCCAGTGCACCTTATCACCTTGACGATGCTTGTGGGCCTGTTCCATTTTAATGAGTCTGTCGTCACTTTTCGCGAAAAATCACGAACGCCGTAGCAAACGCGGAATCGGTTAAATCTGCCATTCATTAAGTTTGACGGGCGGTGTTAGTGCATGACTGAAGTGTTGATTGATTGACGGCAGGAAGAAATTGGACAGAAAACCGATTTGTCAGTTAACTGCTGCCGTATTCACGGCGTGGCGCCGATTGGAGGCAATTGTGCCGGCAGCAGCGATCGCAATGTGCCGAACGGAGTTAGCAACGAGTCAAAACCTTCCTTTTTCTCTTGCTATTTGCATGTTTGCTACAGTAAAAACTTTCAAATATAGCCGGTGTTCTAGACTAAAAATAAACTCTATTATCACATTAACGGTTCGGTTTTAAAATCATAAATGTGAAAAAAATTGCGTAGTGGAAGTGTACGATACATTAATTAGTATGGGTAAAACGTGGTCATATATTAATATCCAGCGTGCAGTTGGCTCCATGTCCTATATTACATGATTCAATGACAAAAATTGCTGGTAGTAATCCAGAGTAGACCCAGCCAATATTTTAAGTAGGAGAAACTGGGGCATTATTTAAAAGCGTTAAGAAAAAGTATGGAGAATAATTTCGGGGTCTTATATCTGAGCAAAAGCAGGCCAGAAAATTATGTGTATATTAAATGACGGAGGGATAACATCTTTAAGGGGCAATTAAATGAAATCTCTACAGATCGAAAAAATGAAGTGAACTTTTCATTATTTCAAAAGTAATAGCCATAATTTGTAATACTCTTAACCCACTGTACGACAAGATGGTGAATGCCTTCGTGGAATAATGTCTGCGGTTGCCTACAGAAGCGTGATTGTAAATAGGCTTATCCCTCTTCGTCGGAAAGCAATCGACGGCCACATATGTAACTTGGGCTCCAAAAATATGGCAGTCACATTGGGAGAGATCGAGACTGTATGGAGGATGTGTAACTTATCACCAGCGAAACTTCTTCAGCGTAGTCGAAATAGTCTTGGCAACAAGTGTGTGGGCGTTATTCAGCAAAAGAATGAGGTCACCCATCAACATTTATGGGTGTTTGGACTCGATATCCACAAAAGTGTCCACGTGCTGCTGTGCGTTTATTTCGGTGTATTCTGTCAGTGACCAGCGGGCACCAGCAGTCCAAGAAAAAGGCCATCGTTACTTTTCGGAAGCTGGTGGGCTCGTTTTTTTTCGATTACGCAACTGAAGCCGGTGCATATGCTCCTTGCAGTTCCCGTCCTATATTTTTGGAGCTCTGAAGAGAGACATTCGTGGTCGTCGATTGCTTTGGACTAAGAGGAGCAGGTATGAGTTCAGAAATGGTTCCGTAGCCAAACATAAACATTTTCCGTGAGGGCACTGACCCTCTTGTCTCTCATTGGGATAAATGTATTAACAGCAAAGGTGACTAATTTTGAAAAAATGAAAAGTTTGCTTTCTTCTATTTATGTGTCTCCAGCGTCTTATACTAGTATATTTTCGATGACAGTTGGCAATACGTTAATTGTCTGCACTCGTAATAACACTTCGTTGCAGTTTACGTAGGTATTGCTATATCTGGTTCCCTTATTATTCATGAACTTGGTTTCCACTTATGTCAAAACATACCATACTCGTCGGGAATCAGCAATGATTTACGAGAGTGGGAACGGCATCATCAGTTCAGAATCCTTTGCTATCTTTTTCGAATGTTTTCATGAGAGACCGCCCTTTGATGCACGGTATAAATAGAAAGAGTACTCACGTTAAATTCTTGCACCGTACCTAAAAGCAATAATCAGCTACCTTGTGAACTTATCCTCCACGACCCAAGCAAGTGCTCTGGCAACTTCTTATGTTTCGAAGATTTATGATATATGTTATTTCCTAAGTAAACATTCCTTTTTCTCTACACATACTGATCGTAAAGGGGTGATTGAAGTATCGATAGAATTTTTTTTTAACTGGCTTCTGACACTGCATACCGACTTTGAATGTATAACAAGCAGTTTTCTGTTTGAGCTTTTGTGTTTAATGGAGTTCTTTACTCAGTTTTATTCACTTGGTCAAGAGCACCGTGGCGTATTTCCTGTTCACTGACTTTCGGATGTTTTTACGTTTTGCTAGGTCTGTAATTTTATCTTTTAATTACTTTAAAGGGAATTCTCTGTATTAAGATGTGTGTTACGTTCTAGATGGTTGTCAAGCCTGAGAGCTGATTCAAGGAGATACTGTTTATAATTAACTGAGAGGAGTAAGCTTAATCATTTATTTGTTCTACCTGTTTAATTCAAGGAGGCACTTAGGCGTGCAGTTTTAGAGTAAATTATGCATAAATCATTTGGGGAGACGTTAATCTTTATATTTTTCTACCGAACTTCAGCTATTTAAGATCACTTTCTTTTAGGAAGATTTTTTTTGGTTGGGGGGGGGGGGGGGGGTTTAGGGGGGAAGAGGGTGAGGGTGAGTAATATTTGCAATCTTATTTTGTGAATGCATTTTTGGACTTATGATTGTGATCTATTAAGAAGGTGGGGATTGTTGTTCAAGTAATTTATATTTCTGTAGTCTACATCTCACCTATGTAGTGTTTGTTAGCAGCGACTCTTAGCCGGGTAAAGCGCGAACCCGACATTTCGGCGGTTGTCGGTCGGGACGGCCTGTAGCTATTGTGACCCTTCACGTGCTTTCTGGCTGTGCTTGAGACCTGTCCGCTATTGCTATAGTGGAACTGTTCGCCTTGGAGACTTGTCTTCTTTAAGTTATGTTTCGTCCTCCCCTCCGTAAAGCTCCGATGTACTTACTTTAACTTCCAAATATTCTGCCTAAAGGACCATATGTAAGCTATATTGTAATTACATTTTGAGATAGTTCTATTGCCTGTTCAAATGTTTGCAAATACACTTGGTGTGCCGAGAAAAATTTTAATGTAATTTTCGCGACCATTTCCATCACCTTAGATTTCCACTTTTAATTATAGTTCATTATTTTTTGCTTCAGCTTCATTTGCCATTGTATCCATTCTATGGATGTAAGAAAATTTTTCAAATCTGCCATGCTTGAGTCTTTGTTCTAAATTACCAGTTCTAAACTTAGTAGCTGTAACTCTTTAAGAAGAGTGTGGAATAATTACCTTTTACTTACTTATTGTTTGAGAAAGGTTTCATTATGATTTATTTCCTATTTGTTGTTGGTACTAATCCAATGGGATAACAAGAACTGAAAGTTTAGTAATGTCATTCTGTGGTTAAAGTTTAAAAACGCTTATTTTCATTTAACAACCTCATATGTTCAGAAATATTTGGTGTTTATTGTATTTTATTTTGTGCTGTCATGTGCAATGTAAATAAATTTGATCATTCAAAGACAATGACGCAAGAACCCATTCTTCCATGTGATTCTTTTCCTATCCCAACCTGTACCTCAAGGTTTCAATGACAAACAATCTTAGGACATGTTGATTGGAATAAATATTCTACTGTGATTGAGAGTAAACGACGAAATTATGAAAGCGTATCGTAAGTGATAAATTGAGGAATATGGATAATGGAGAGTAGAGGGAGAGCGGGGGGAGGGCGGGGGGCATATTATGCAATTCAAGGCAAAACGCATGGTTTCACGAGAGGCTTGGGCTGCACACACTGAAGCAGATATAAAATTTAAGATGCAGAAATGCAAAGCATATGTAAATAATCTGAAGGAAAACTAATAGGAATGGTTCAGAAATTGGTATAGAGAACACAACATTTGTGCTGGAAAGTGGCTCTTAATTTGATACAAATAAGGTTTGTCTATAAGATTCCAGTGAACATAATAACCATACAAAATTTCTGAAATCTGCCATACAAGCAAAACAAAATTGTAAACCTCCATTAATTACAACACCGATCTGTAACTGAAAAGTTCTTGAGAAGATAAAAAGTAACATGAAAAGAGAAAAAATGTTTATATTCGTTCTTCATTGAAGAATAAGTGCATTTTCTATATCATGCAACAGGCAATTTTTGTCATTTTGCTTATAAACATAAAAAAACAAAGAAATTGTTCAAGCTCTTTTACTAGAATGTATCTCAATTGCTGATGAAAAGCAAGTTCATCGTTAATTCAGATTGGAGTATCAGGTTATGGGGACCATAGGACTAAGAGGTAATTTTGGTGCATTTGGATCTTCTCCTTGTAATTTGTATACAGTAATTACGTTTTCTTGAAACAGATTAGGTAGCACTCGTTTCAGAACTTTTCATATTTATCTCATAATAATTTAGTATAACTCTTGTGTATTCCGCCTTTCCTCTCACTGTTTTTTTGGACTTGAGTGTTTTCAGTTAGAGATGAGATTCCCCTCAAGGTACAAAATAAGTCTTAACATATTAAGAATATGTAAATAAATTTATGGCATTTGTGTTATGTATCATTACACATTGTACTAAATGATTGATTTATATAGATTATAGAAACTGTGGGCGAAGTTTTATTTATTGTGTGTGTGCGTGCGTGTGTGTGTGTGTGTGCTGGCTAATTTTAATAGTGCTGTGGTACAACTGCAATACAAAACTGAACATAACAAGTTAGAGAAAATCATGAACTTTTAAGAAAAATCATAGTGGAATTTCATACTTTATAAGATATCACATTGGAAGAAGTATGATGTACATTAAAATAAAGCTCATTCAGTAAGAGAAATTAACGCTAAAGTCAAGGTTCTGCTTTCAAGTCCTGGCCTTGCACCCTTCATCTCAAAAAAAAAAAAAAAAAAAAAAAAAAAAAAAAAAAAAAAAAAAAAAAAAAAAAAAAAAAAATTATTCTGGAAAAGAGAAACAAACATCGTTTTTTGTCTAGTATTTTGTATCCCCTTTGATACTTGAAGAATGTTGCTAAAATACCTGAAAATCTCTTCCGCCACACTGCTTAGAGTTAGTGATTTATTTCGCCGGTGGCTGAAGCTGTTGACGGCTGGCGGTGATGTGAAGCAGATTTATCCGCGCTACCACTGAACACACCACAATGGCGCCATCAATCACGGGATGGGAAGGCCTTGTATAGTGTTCAACAGCTCTCCACGTCACATCAAGGACCTCTGCTTCGCTTACGAAACAAAACACGTATTTTTTTTAGTGCTGGAACTTCGTTAGTTTTCTGATAAGACATAGATTATATCATTTCATATTGTCGAAATTAATTTACCCAAGTAGATAATCAAGATCAGGTTTCATTAAACAACAGTGAAAGACGATAATATATTTATAAAAAAGGAAGTTATTTTTTGTCTTCGCATCAGCTTAAGTAAATGATCGTTGGGGAGCGTTTGCCAATATATCGATTCAAACTCTTAAGCTCCTTTCTGGTAAGTACCAAATTACTGTTTGAAACTTTTAATTAGACTAGTATTATTTTCGAGTCTTTTTTATCTGGTAATAGGGATATGGCAGAAGACGTCAAGTAAGGTGTGTAGGCAGATGTTCCAGTAATCTGTGGTTAAAATACCTTCATTTGTAGGAAGTTTTATTGTTATGAATGATTAGCTTATTTGGCAATGCTAGCTCTCCTTTATGCATTCATTTTATAACATTAACAAGGATGTCGTAGTGGTCGTCGGAACCTGTTTTACTTAATGCAGCGTATTACAAAGAAGAAACCATTTTGCATCCCAGCAAGCATTGACCATAAACTGTCAGGCAGATAAAATGAATGGCTCCTTCATGGCCACTATTTTTCACTCAGTTTAAATCAGTTTAATAAGAATATCCAAAATGTAAATCAGTGACAGCTTTTCTCATTTCGTTGTTTCAGCAGTCAATAAATATGCCACCTATCATGTAGAAACTTTTGTACAAGATTTAACCAGAGCAATTCAATTACTTGCAGCGTTTTTATGCTGAGAACCCAATTTGATTTTTCACTGTCACGACATTTATCCGTCCTGTACAACAGCGCAGGTTTTTTCGTTTACCTCATCGGTTCATCGATATGAATATGCATATTTCCAGATGAACGTATTCATTGTATCAGATGACAAGGTTTACCCGAGACCTTCCGAAAACCGAACGAATTACCGCAAGCACAGAAAGACTTTACAATATCAGTAAATGTGGAAAACAATTTACGCATTGTTTACAAGCTATGCACCGATTTGTTTAGTAGCTAAATAATGTCATATAGTTATTAAATAGGTAAACACCAAGGTGATTGGTGACCTCCACATTACCGTTAGTAAAATCCTGAACTCTATTTATTCTCCACCTAGTTTCAAATTTCTTTCATTCTTCTGGCTACACTTAATTATTAGTGCAATGTACCCTGAAGACATGTATAAGAGAAGACTGTCATCTGCGAAACGGTGTAATACGAAACACCTGAGTATATACACATTTGTGACACAGATGACAACAACAACTACGTCATTCTTCTGGATTTACACTTGCTATCATTGAAGATTTCACTAATTTATTACTTTATTTACAATTTCTGCACACTCATAATACAATTATGTTGTTAAACGGGTATACAACTATAATGAAATAAATACGTTTCAAGTCTTTCGCTCATTAGACAGGGATATATTCTGAATCACAATATAACCAATTGGAAAGGCTCCTCGATGTCTTGATTGTCTGACACTAGACTTAGGCACAGTTGAGACTTAGTGGACAGACTTTTACAGACTGCATTAGCTTCGTTGAGCAATGCCGTACCTCAAGGAAGACCCCTGCCGGCTAGATCCGCACTCGGGCCGAGCTGACATTGCAGTGTAGGGGAGAAAGAACATTCAGTCATCTACGAGGAAGACTTTTGAACGCGGCTTGAGGCCCTTCAGTTATATAAATAAAAGGATAAATAGTTATCTCACTCCGCGAAACTCACCTAGCTTTGGACGGAGTCATCTGCTGTAGCAAGCAAATGAAGTACTTTTGTGTAACAATCACAGAACGGAAATTTCGACGCTGTGTACTCCCAATAGATTTGATTACTTTGTCCAACATTGCAGCTCTACTGGGCCTCGACGATCTGTGTGTGTCAAGCGGTGGAGCTGAGAATAGCCTGGTTCGTAACGTGCTACTCTGAATCATACCTTCTGTAAAAAAAGTTTATCTGCTTTACTCAGCATAGCATGATTCCTTGGATGTATTCATCCCGTAGATAAAGGGCGATCGTCGTAGTGCTTTCATATAAATTATTCGCGATATATTTCTTTCTGCAAATGTGTAGCAAGTAAATACGTTGAACGATCAAGTTTCATATACGTGATGTCTATGGTTACACGAACGTGCGACTGTGAAAGCATTATCACTTTTCGTCTTATTTTTATTACCTCTTTAAGAGTATCAGGGAATCTTGTAAAAATAATACCCAGTGTAAATCATTCTAAAAACAGAATCGTATGTTTTAGCACGCAGCGTAGCCACTTACGTATGAAACAGGCAACACATGATTGCTTCAGAGCCTTCAGTTCTTTAGAATGGGGTATGATTAAAACGGAAGACAGGTGTGTGAATTACCACACGACGGACAAGTATCTTTACTAAACTGCTGAAACAATAAATGCTATTAGTTCTACAGATATTGCCAAATTAAGCTGACATATTTTCAGTGTTTAATGGACATGCGCGAGGTAAATCATATTCGCCATAGTGTAGATATTACATTTTATGAAGAACAGCTCCGACCTTTCAAGAATGTCACTAGTTAGATAGGGATCAGCGTTCTTTAAGCTATTACATGCAGGATGGTCACGAAAGGCACTTACTTTAATGACAAACAGAAGATACTTATTTCGGTTAAAGCAAACACAGAGAAACTGTGAAGTTGAAAGATGCTATTAACTGCTGTCTAAGTAAATACTGATATGCACAAAGTGCCGATTCGCAGGATAGCTTGCATACTGGGATCTGTAGGTTACAAACTATTCGAATTTTCATTTAAGGTTTCACTTTCACCCGTTTCTTGAATGTCAAAAACTTACGTACGTAAAACCCTTAACAACGTAGCTCTAGAGAAGAACAGATTAACAAACTAAATATCTTTTAGGCACAACTGATAACTGCAGTCACAAAATTTTTAATACAGTCGTAAATCTTTAGTCATTAAAAAAATTTTCAAATGGCTCTGAGCACTATGGGACTTAATATCTGAGGTCATCAGTCCCATAGACTTAGAACTCCTTAAACTTAACTAACATAAGGACATCACACACATCCATGCCCGAGGCAGGATTCAAACCTACGACCGTAGCAGCAGCGCGGATCCGGACTGAAGCGACTAGAACGGCTCGGCCACAACGGCTGGCTTAGTCATGAAAATAGATTAAAAGCTTTGAACACAATTGACAATTACCTTAACATACGTTATATTTAAAGTTAGTGAGTTGACTAAAATTTCTAATGCAACTGATAATTGCAATAGAAACTTTCAAGATTGGAAAGGCAAGTCATTGTCTGAAATCGTTAAAGAACAACTGACAGTTTAACTAAGGTCCATTGTTCAGGTTCATTTTCCGAGATCTAGCCAGACCGAGATACAAAACTTGTACACATCGCATTACTCTAATAATTTTTAAGAAAAAAGTTTCCGCCGGAGTTGTTCGTGAAGGTAGCGTACCAGGTCAAAGTGAACCTCCCTAACCAGCAAGTAAAATATGCCAGGTGAACACACCTTGCATTGGCACGCCTTGCGATACACAGTACACAGTTCAGCCTCCACAACAGAGTAAGAACACTGTAAGCTTACGTGTCGTGATAAAGCAAACGTATAAATCGAAATCTTCCTCTACCGTACCTCACAAGGAATGGTTCAAAAATGCGAGTAGTATGACGATTGAATTTTAGCGAATGAAAAAAAATACTGAATCAAACAAGGTGCACAATAAATGGCTTAACGGTAATGAGACAGGCAATCAGTTAGTAGTGCAGAATCTTACCGACGTTAGCCGAATTTTCTACGATGGATTTTAACTTGAGTGAAACCACAGCCGACAGCGTATCCTACACGCTGCCTATAGAGGGGCACGTGAGCTTGTCAACGTAAACAGTCGAAACCACAGCCGGAGACAACTCTGCCTTTGCAGCAAACAGGTAAATCCCGAATATACTCACCAACCACTGATCAGAAAGACGGCCGCTATCATCGTGGCCCTCGGCTTGATGCAGTGACCACTGCCCAAATCGCGCCCTTCCTTGTCCACAATCGGGTCGCTATGTTCTGCGGTGTACGTCCCCTCCTCGGCCGGTGCCTCTGGCTCGTGCCGCACTGACCCGGGAAAGATGACGTCCGGCTGCTTAGCAGTATCTTCCACCATGCACTACATGCTAGATAAAGATGTGTAGGAATGCTGTATTTAATTATTGAAGTTTGGGGAGAGTTATCGTTAAGTACGTGAATAAAATGTGAATAATGGTACCGGGAAGGACAGTGATAAGCTCCGGTCCCTAAGTATAGACAGTTTTAGAGAGTTGCTGAATAATATGTACAGGATTACACGGAACAGTGTAAACGACTGTATACCAAGAAGGCAACTAGCGAGTGTAATCGAAGGCTGGTCGTAGCAAAAGAAAGTCTACACACTGTCGAACCATATGAAAACTCGCACTCTGTGTGTATTAAAAAGATGTAAAATACTGATCTCAAAATTTTCGTTTCAGAAGAAGAAAGTAAAACGCCAGTATGATAAGGACCGTCGTAATACGTAAGATGAGCAGTACGCCAAAGTCAAGCTTGCATTAACATGAAACAAGACAAAAGCTTGGTAAGATTTTATCCTACAGTTAGATATCATATATGATGCAATTCCTAATAACAAAGGAATATGGCGGCTGAAACTCACTGCAGAGTGGCGTATACACGTCGTGATATATCTACTGTAATGGAGGAAGGTTATGACTAATCTGTTTTTGAGAGTTTATGGAACATGAGGATAGGGGTGGTGTAAAGATTAGCTGCCATAGGAGGACACTCCCGGCGAAGAGAAGTCCTCTAAAGTCAAATATAGCATGAAGAAATTTCTGAGAAGGTACGTTTGAAGTGTAGCGTTGAATGGTAGTGAAACATGAACTGTTTACAATGTAGATAATCAGTTGCAGTGATAAGGTAAGGAATGTGGACCTCCACAGAATTGGCGAGGAAAGGAACGTATGGCAAAAATCTATTAGAAAAAGTGACAGGATGATAGGATGTCTGTTAAGACATCAGGGGATAATTTCATTGATAACAGAGGGAAATGTAGAGGGTAAAAAGACAAACACAGAGATTGGAATACATCCAACAAAAAACTTAGGACGTATGCAGCAAGTATCACTCTGAGATGAAAAGGTTGGCACAAGACAAGAATTGGTGTACTGTGTCAAATGAGTCCGAAGACTGACAAAAAGAAAACGGAAAGAAAGAAGGAGGTGGGACTAGGCTTCCATTCTCAGTTGTAGGCACGATCCATCAATAACCGTTACAAGACAACAATCAGAAAAGCCAATCTGGACTAATACACTGCCCATTCACATTAATGTGGCCATCTGTCAAAAATCACAATAACCAGCTTACAAGACGTGCAGAACGAGAGTCGGTAAGATTGTAGAAGCTATTGACCTCAATGTGGGCCTTAACGATGCCAGTGACATGGCCAGTTGGTGTTTCTCAGTTCAGGAACCATGACAATAGTCAGATAAAAGTAGCATGAGCACACCTAGTTAGTGAGGGTTGTGTACATTCAGGGTACACACCCCATCCCCTAAAGACATCATTGATTTCAATCCTGCCAGAGCATGTCCCCCCTCCCACTGGCCCTCCCCTTCTCTCCCCTCCCGTCCAACCTCTGCTCTCCCCTCCACTCCCCTTTCCAACCCCTCTGCTCCTATCCCCTCCTCTCATTTCCAGTCCTCACTACTTTTCAACCCCTCCACTCCACACCCCTCCTGTCCCCCACCCTGCAAATGGCGGAAAAATCGAAAAATGGCGAGAAATTGAAATTTATTGGCAGGTATATCAAATTACGGGTGTTCCCCCAATCCCCTCCCCTCGCCATCCCCCCTCCCAATATGGCAATTGGATGTGAAAGGACTGTCTATGCTGGGCTGCTGGATAGGAGTGACCTAACTCGTTTTTTTGTATGCATTGCAGTATATTGTTTATTTAAACCATTTGAGTTGCCATTGATTGAGCAATAGACAGTAGCTGCATCCAGTTTCGTCAGTAACTGCTAGATGTGGAATGGATACTTTCGCTGCTAGTCTAGCACTGTAGAGATTTTACAGCCATTCTAGGCAATAGACCTATATGGGAAATAATGATACGACAGCAAGCTATCAATGAAGTACAGAGGAGGAGAGAGTAGCCTCCTGCCGATCTACAAGTGAGTAGCCACTGCTAGAAGGAACATAAGGATGCGTAATAGTTATATTAGAACAGAAACGCATTGTCCCACTGCACCTGTAACATCCTGCCCCTGTAGTAACACAATTTGGGAATGAAACAGACTTATAGCTATTTATGAATCACAAATGTCATCCCAGCAAACATGTACATAAAAAATATAACATACAATATTTTTACGAATGTAGTGCTCATTATCTTATCTGAACACGGCTCTCAAGACGAAAAAGTACACTGACCAGTGGCCCGCTACACACCCACTACAGAACCGTTTTGTGAAGAATATTTAGCTGTTAGCAGAGCTGCAGCAATAACGAAAATAACGTACAAGTGGTTGAAATCGAGACTCCGCGACTAGTAATATGTGTTCAGAGTCTCCATCTGTATTTGTAGAGCTGTCAGCAGCGGATAGTTGTGGCTCTGAAGCATGACTTTCTAACTGGCCATCTATAAATGATGCTGCTGGGGAGACGCACTGTGCAGTTAGAAAACTGAAACTCTTCTGGCACAGGATGACCGGAAGTCAACACACTGTCCACTAAGTTATTACTGGGGTAATAAAAATGAGTACCCAAAAGCTACAGTTTGTAGATGGATTTACATCATTGTGGGTACATATCAGAGTTGGAAGCTCTAAACAGAAATAACGAAGCACATCTGGTAATCAATAAGAGCATATACTTACGCAAAAAAGAAAGAAAGAAAAGAATCTGAGCAGCATCAGGAATGAACTCAGTACACATGTCAAATCCCTGTTTCAGACCCCTACACGATGACTAAAAGTCAAAGGAACATGTAGAACTGTTTCCAGACTAAGTTTCCTTCAAATGCATTCCTACATGGGTCTGCAAACAGGCTGTCTGATGGATCGGAGCAGTACATGGAACTAAGATTTCAATATAGCCATTATCTGCACCCCTACTTGAATCTCATATACATACGAAGCAACTGTTACTATACTTTTCGTGATCTTTCTACCCAAAATGCATCATCGGGGAGAGGGGAAGTATTAGGATTTTTTAGTAGGTGGCCGTATAAGACCGGCAAATATTCTTGTAGAAAACCAGGCAATACACTGGTACATCAGCAATACGACCAAATACATACCGAAAACTGTCGAAAAATATGAAAATGAAACTAAATAGATATAATTCGGGGAAAATTTGGTATAATAAGAAAAACTGATAAGGAAGTAGATAAAAATTGAGGGAAATACTGAAATAGGTGAAATCGCAGGACCCTAGTAAAATTACGGAAATTGATTGAGAGTAGATAAAATTAGACAAAAAATTCCATGAAATGCCTAGAGCGAAATCAATAAGATTGCGTCTTCTGCAGGAGGAGAGTGGACTGATGCTACATATACACACCTTAATATTGGAAAGAGAAATTCTAGAGACTTGGTGACAAGGCGCAACGGCACAATTACCCCACACATGAGTAATACAACCTAACATCGGACCATGACATCTGTGTGCAACAGTGTGGCTACCAGGGCGGTGGTAAACTGCGATAAGACGGTTACATCTTCTCTGGCTACTGACTGTGGTGTTTATGTTCTCATAAGATGTCATTCTTTCTTGACGTCAATTTTCGGCTGCCGACAATCAGTTTAAATGACTGTTGTAAACATATCATAATTTCCGAAAAGTAATCAAATGGTTCAAATGGCTCTGAGCACTATGGGACTCAACTGCTGTGGTCATTAGTCTCCTGGAACTTAGAACTACTGAAACCTAACTAACCGAAGGACATCACACACATCCATGCCCGAGGCAGGATTCGAACCTGCGACCGTAGCAGTCGCACGGTTCCGGACTGCGCGCCTAGTACCGCGAGACCACCGCGGCCGGCGAAAAGTAATCGGGGCTGAACTTCGTAAACACCACCGGGAACCTATGTAGTGTTTGTGTTACAAAGAATCGAAGTTTTCTTTGGTTTGCAACGTAGTAGTTTTATCTCGTTTCAGTTCATCACCATGGCTTATCATAGAGGAACTTGCAGGAAGAATGTGTCATACGCTAGAAATATATTTCTTCCATTGAAATACTAACAGCGTTGCATTCCACACAACAAATAGCTCAGAAGCCACACAGCTCCAGTCTGTAGCGTGTTTAAATTCCGTGACAATTTCTCTCTTTCCGATATATTCTTGGTACGACCACAAAACACATGAACAATACTCCAGAATTGCTAGTGCAAGTGATTTATGGAAAATGTTTCAAACTCCTCTTCTAAGTCATCGACAGACATTGTTGAGGTACCAGAAACCCTGCGCGTATACATTTGCTTGAAAGTCATCCTGTTTATTGCGTTAGTGCACCATGGTGTGTAATTTCACATGTCAAACATTTGCATTTGCTGCTATGTGTTTGTCTGTTTTTTCATAAGATGCATTTTTCATTGTTGGCCATCATTTTATAAGACTGACGCGAGCATCGCATAATTTTTGAACCATACTTGGATGTGACCACTGGACGCCATACATCTCCGGAAAGTATATTGTGCAGTATCATAAGGAATCTAACCGTCCATTACAACACAACAAAACTCCCATACCTACTATGCAGCTATAAAAGATGCTAAGCTCCTCAACATGCAAACATCTGGGGTCATCTTGTGCACTTGGATGTGTGCTGTGAGTAAGAGTCGTGTGGAATAATCTTCTCCGAACAACAGCAGCGGACTCTACTCCCTCTGTTCCTTCACAAGACGCAGACTGTAGTGGGTATAGTACCCTTCTGTTTCTGGTCAGCTGCAAATTGTATCGACGACAATGTTGCAGGAATGGTTGGTCAAGAAAAATGGGGAGAGTTCTTTCAGTATCTAACTTTATCATATGAATGCAGGAATACTCTGTGACTCCCACCCACATATGGAAAGATGGACAATCGTAATCGTAAATTTCGCGTTATGACTGAAGTTCTAGAAATATGTAGACAAACTAACTGCGTCGGTATAGGACGCAGTCTGGTATACTTTCATTCTCATGTCGGTGTCCGAGAATTAACAATGAATGGTTGTATGCGATTCATCTCTCTACTTTCGCAATTTAGTATACGTTACTGGTAAAGTAGTGGAGGGTTGTTTTAGCAGGATTTGGGAAGCAAGAACTCATGTCATTAAGTGGCGTTGAAATGACTGAAAAGCTGGTAAAACTGCTAGAACTGGTAGTTCTGTCGACTGCTGTGCTTGTTACAGTACATTGCCCTATATCGGCTGTGTCTTTTCCATCGCATCTGTCAACTGGTACATTGACGATTACCACATAATGATTGACTGACACCTCTAGTTTGAGATGGAGAGGGTCCTGGTGGGAGCAACACATTCCGGGGTCGGCCAGCATAGAAACAGTCATCGCATACATGACTGCAATACAAGGAATCAATGTTCTTGGTCTCTTCGAAACACCAAGACATCTGGTATCCCGTCAACGTGAATATGAAAATAAATGTAGATATGTAGATGTCATCAACTTCGGGTAGCTGTTTGGAAACGTTTCACAATGCTGCAAACCCTTCCATTTCCTATTGTTGCAATGTGTTCCACATATTTATGAATAAGAAACTCCGTCTCTGTCTTATATTTCAACCATCCGGTGTGTTGTGGGAGCAGCATAAGTTACACCATGCAATGAGTAGCTTTCTGTGAGAGCCAATGGATCTAAACGAATAATTGTCATTTTAGCACGCGACACAGACCTCTAAGTCATGAATGAAAAACAAAATGCATAGCTGTAAACACAGTTGTAGTATTTACACACTGCTGCGATGCGTTACAGCAAAAAAATTTATCACACTGCTTATGAAACTAAAACGCAATAACATTTCCATTACGACTAACGATGTGGGTTTCCTCCAGTACAGATGACAAAACTTTACACAGTTCCGTGGCAGCGAACTCGAAAACTGGTCGTCTGCTCCAGTGGACCGATACACGTATTTTTAGTGGGACCTCCACACACATATGGTGGATGTCAACACGCAGACGGTATTTGTTTCCTCGATACATCAGAAAAGCGAGGTAACGTTAGCAAGGTTTTTATAGTTCGTAGTGTTACTCTGTTGGTTGTTACAAAAATAACGAGGGGGAGAGAGACTCTGTGCTGTCAATCAGGACTCGGTCGCCATTACACTCTAGTGTTTCTCGCATGGTAATCATAGGAACACATGTTCAGAGCAATATTTGTAGATCATTTGATATCGATGAATTGCAGGTCTTATAAGAAGCCTGGAACTTCAATAGTGGCGCCGGCCGCTGGTGGCCGAGCGGTTCTAGGCGGTTCAGTCTGGAACCGCGCGACACCTACGGTCTCAGGTTCGAATCCTGCCTCTGGCTGGATGTGTGTGATGTCATTAGGTTAGTTAAGTTTAAGTAGTTCTAAGTTCTAGCGGACTGATGACCTCAGATGTTAAGTCCCATCGTGCTCAGAGCCATTTGAACCATTTTTTTCAGTAATGGCTACTATTTATTTACAGCTAGTACAAAACATATAGGTGTTTCTAACTTTTACTGACTTTCAAAGAAACCACTAGCATTGCTTATAACCCGTTGCCAGTGATGTGGAAGTCGTAGGATACTCTTAACAATGCCAGTTGTGTTAACAGTTCGAGCGGCGTGGTCTATTGCTCAACAGATTTGTAGCAATTCTGAAGCGAATGCCGTGAATTGTTCCCTCTAGATAAGAAATTGAGTTGAACTCACGAGCGCTTAAGTCAGGGGATTGCAGGAGGTGCTATAGCACTTAGGAGCCCCAACAGTCAAACAAATCAGTAACAGCTTGCATTGTAAGTGCTCGAGCATTGTCCTGCAAAATGATGGTCAGGTCCTGCAGAAAGTGTCATTACTTCTGTCTCTAAGCTGTTTGTAATTTGTGTTTCAAAAATGAACAGCATACAGACAGAAGTGATGACACTTTCTGCAGGACCTGACCACCATTTTGCAATGCTCAATAACGTAGAGTGCAAGCTGTTACTGATTTGTTTGACTGATGGGGCTGCTAAGTGATATAACACCTACTGCACTCCCCTTACTTAAGCGCTCGTGAGTTCAACTCGATTTCTAAACTGAAGGAATCACTTTACAGAATTCACTTCAGAACTGCTAGAAAAACGTCGGGATACACCGCCCCACTCGAACTGTCCACACATCTGGCACTGCTGAGAGTGTCCTACGACTTCGCTGGCAACGGTTATGCACAATGCTGTTGACTACTTTGAAGGTTAGTAAAACTTAGAAGCACGTATCTGTTTTGTATGAGCTGTAAATAAATAGTTGCCACTATTAAAGTTCCAACACTCGTACTGCTGAATTTCTGTGTTTAGTCCACATATACTGTGATTTTCCTCGTGTACATTAGTGCGCTGTTTTTCTCATTGTGTTAGCTCTCCACCTGACAGCCATCTAACAAATGGAACAGTGCTGTCGGAAGATGATGGTATTTTGAGAGAATAATTAGATGGGGCCTATAACTCGACGGAGGATATCACGTACTCGTCGAAATCAGATGGATTCAGATGCTATATATCGAAGACTCGTGTGAACGCGAGTGGTAAGCGACAGTCTGACGAAAGGAGAGGTGAGAGGTGAACTCATACCGTTTCTTCTAAGTATCGTGGGTGAATATGTTACAGCCTCTCATATACGTCTCGCAGAGAGACAATTCTGAGCTAATACGAAGGTTTCAGCAGAAAGACAATCAACAGCAGAAGTTCCGCCTTTGTTTTCTCGATAAATAGGAGACAACATTTTTCTATGAGACTTCTATGTCTCTAAATGGATGGAATGATATTTTAATAGGTAGGCTAAATTTACTATATGCTTACTTCACTTGCTGTGTAGCGAAGAGTACCCTGTACCCTGTACCCTGTACTCTGTACCCTTTCCTATTGTACTCGCAAACAAAGCGAGGGAAAAAGACTACCTATGTGCTCCAATATGAGTGCAATATTCTCGTGTCTTATCTTAGTGATCCTTACGCAAAATGTACGTTGGCGGCAGTAGAATCATTCTGCAGCTTCAAATGCCGGTTCTCAATAGTGCTCGTCGAAAACAGTATCGTTTTCCACCAAGGATTCCCATTTGAATTCTCGATGCCCCTGTCGACTAATTTAGTGGAAGCCAATAGCACGCTTCGGTTTGTCTATATTCTGAGGGAAACCTAGGTCTGCACACTCATGCGTGTTTGTGACGTGACAGAAAGACAGGTATTTTGTTTTTTGTCACTGTGTCGGCCTTTCCAGGATATTTCAAAGACGCGTTTCAGAACTTTTTGGTTTGCTGGAGGGATGAGGGGAAACATATTGTTCAACGCCCTGGTATTTACCCCAGCGACATTTAAGCGCCCTGTGTTTTTCAGAAGGATAGGATAACTTTGTCGAGTCTAGAATCGTTAACAGCTGTCCGCCACGGTGAACGGTGGGTTTTGACTGGGACTGGTACAGCCCTGACGCATTTGCGGAGATTCGCGGCCCGGTGTCAGCTGTTCACATGCAATCCGGCGGCGGGGGCGTCGTGAGGGTGGAAAAGGGAGTGAAACATGCTACAATCCCTCCCTCCATAGAATGACAGGTCTCAGCAGGACTAGTTCGAGAGTTGCTTCCGCCGGCATTACAAGACAACCGAGAGACAACACACAATTAGCGCTGGATGTCTTCAACTATTTAATGCACACTGGTCTCGCATTCTGGAGGAAGACGGTTTAATACCGTCTCCAGCCATCCTGATTTAGGTTTTTCGTGATTTCCCTAAATCGTTTCAGGCAAATGCCGGGATGGTTCCTTTGAAAGGGCACGGCCGATTTCCTTCCCAATCCTTCCCTAACCCGTGCTTGCGCTCCGTCTCTAATGACCTCGTTGTCGACGGGACGTTAAACACTAACCACCAACCAACCAACTATTTAATAACGGTTACCGCCCATTTTAGTATCAGAGGAAGTGACTACCTAGCCTGTGGGAAGCACACAGAGACGTAACAGAAGCGTCTGTAGTGCTTACCTGGCGAGTGTAATCCGACTGCTGGAAAAAAAGTAAAAAATCACTCGCCTTGCAAAAGGCTCTCATGACCAGTTTAATTAATTGGTTTTTTACTTTGATATCAATGGCGTGCCGCCGGGAGGGCGGAAATGAGGTCGAGAGTAACACAGATTGCGAGATCTTTTAATGGAATTTCAAACTCCCCAAACTGCCAACTACACAGGAAGAGATGATCATCATGTGCCGACTAAAGGTGGTCCCGCGGCGGCTGCTGGCAGCCGCGATCAGCTGACGGAACTCAAGTGTCAACGAGGTTCGCGTGCTGGCCGCGAGGAGTGCTGAAATGTACTTTCTCCTTGCCGCGGTGAGCGAGCTTTCCTCGCCGACCGTATTTCAGACGCAATTTTGCCCGCTTCCTATTCTGATCCGTCGACGCCGTGTTCCAGAGCTCAGTAGTCTCGCGAATAAAGTGGGAACACTTAACAAACAGCTGAACGAGAACTGATTAAGCAAGGTCGACGTCCTGAGTAGAAAAATGAATGAATTGCTGACCGATCAGAACGTTAAAGGACAGTTTCGACGGAGATCCCGAAGCCCGTTTTCATCGCGCGCACACACCTCTGGTGACGTTCCGCGTAGTAACGTATGTTGGTATGACCAGCAATGAAGAATAGGCACGAATATGTAATCTGCCTTGTGCATATACCAGCAACAAACATCACACGAAAGTAAACGCACCGGGCAGATGTTCTGTATGGCTGTTCCTAACGGATCGCAAGACAGGCCGAAAGCTTTATCGACACCGACCTCAGTACTCTACCAGCCTCATAAATACCATCCGGCCGGCGCATTTGAACTGTCGATCACGACTTATGGGGTGTAGCATTTGGATCTAGACCTCGGACTGAGACGTCCTTTGGTGTGGGACTTCATCATCGCAGACGTGATGGAGCCTATCATCGGCGCAGACCTCTTGGCGCATTACCGCCTGATGCCCGACGTCGCCAACGCTCGGCTGCTGGACACATTCACAGCGCTGTCCACAGTTGGATTCCGGCGTCACGCTGCAGTTTACGATTTCAAGGTCATCCAGGCTGCTGACGTCAGGTACTCTAAGCTGCTAGCGCGGTTCCCTGCTCTCATGAAGCCTCTAGTGGCCCCACAGAAGGTACGTCATGATACAGTACACTACATTAATACGACTGCTGGCCCACCGATTTAAGGCACACCAAGACAATTAGCTTCCGACCGGTACGCGATCGCTGCGGCAGAGTTTGATGCTATGCTGGCCGAGGGCATTATCTACCCGTCTAGTGGGGCGTGGTCGTCACCCTTGCATTTGCTGCCTGAAAAGAACGGCGCGCGGCGGCCATGGGGCGACTACCGAACCTCAAACGTCAGAACAATTCCAGACTCCTATCCAGTGCCCCTCCTAAAAGACTACAATCACGCATTAAGACAGCCATTAGAACGCCTTTTGTCTAGTTCGAAAGCCTACTTCTGACGTTTGGCCTGAGAAACGACGCACAAACATGGCAACGCTTCATTGATTCTGTATTACGAGGGCTACCATGTTGTTTTGCCTACCTGCACGACATACTCGTCTTCTCAGCGACGCCAGAGGAACATGAAAATGACCTCATTGAAGTTTTTGAGTCCTTGACTAGAACGACATTGTTTTGAACGTCACAAAGAGTGTGTTTGGACAATCGGAGATAACATTTTTGGGTCACCTAATTTCTTCTGCGGGATCGCGCCCTTTGCCACAGAAAGTTATAGCCAGTTTGAATATTCCTCGCCCAGAGACAGCCGAAGAGTTACGTAGATTCCTTGTAATCCTCAGTTCCTATCGCTGCCATCTGCCATATGCGGCAGAACTTCAAGAACCACTTACAGCAGCGCTGGCCGCTCCGAAAACAAAAGGCAATGCGCCTGTGCAGTGGTCACAGACAATGATAGACACTTTCGAAACCGCCAAGAATAGCATAGCTGAGGCAACGCTTCTTGCTCACGCTGCTTCAGACACGCCTCTTGTTCTCGTAGTCGGTGCTAGCCAGGTGGCCATCGGCGTAGCATTGCAGCAATCTGTGGACGAAGCCTGGCAGCTTCTCGCATTTCTCTCTCGGAAATTATCGCCCGATCAGCAACAATGGAGCGTTTACGACCGGGAATTTTTGGCCTTCTACGCTTCCGTGAAATATTTCCGAACGCAGCTGGAGGCGAGAGTATTTACAATTTATACGGACCATAAGCCTCGGACATTCGCCTTCCGCCAGAATAACGATAGATGCTTGCCAAGGCGGTTTAATCAGTTAGAATATATTGCTCAATTTTCTACCGACATTAAACACATCTCTAGGTTGAACAATGTAGTAGCAGACTGTTTGTCGCGCGTCAATACAGTCACGGAGACAATCGACATCGCATGCCTGGCCCCCCCCAAAAAAAAAAAAAAAAAAAAAAAAAAAACCAATCAGATCAAGAACTTGAAAACTGCCTAATCAGCATAGCAGGCCTGCAGTTCAAGCTCATTGATGTACCAGGATCACTCACAAAGATATATTGCGACACCTCCAACAACAAAGCGCACCCATTCGTCCCGGCAGAACTGCGTAAACAAATATTTAATAACCTCCAAGATTTTTGTCATCCAGGGGAAAAGGCGACAACGTGGCTCGAATCTGGTCGTTACGTGTGGACGGAGATACAAATAGATTGCCATCAGTGGGATCGCGTGTATGTCAATTGTAAGGTGTCAGGCAAATCCAACACCTTCCATGAAAACCGTGACATGATAAGCAAATCCAGTAGTATGTCACATAGCTACAAATAAATCGTGACATTAAATTAACCAAAGTAATACGAGTAACGAGTGAGCAAATGGAATACCACAGACAAGAATGCCTAAATGCATGTCATACCTTCCCACCGTGAGACAGGCACAGTTCCGAGGGGAGAAACGAGAAGCCAAGAGCAGAACCGTGTTAAGCTAGAAGGCCCTACGACAAGGGACAGACTGGACACCCACGTCGCCAGCTAACCACTAGATCTACACCACCCGCAAGTTTTAGCGTCAGACTTTTTCGCGTCTCTGTTACGTCAAGGACCACCCCCCAGCCCATGTTAAAAGCTAGAGCCCTCCAGAAAAACAGTAGAGATCTTACGATAACACAAAAAATGGCCACACCGCCCGCGAGTTTTAGCGTGAGACTTTTTCGCGTCTCTGTTACGTTAGGACCACCCACCAACCCATGTTAAAAGATAGTGCCCTCCAGTAGAACAGTATAGGTCTTACGATAACGCTAAATGGACCACACCAGCTGCAAGTTTTAGCGTGAGAATTTTTCACGTCTCTGTTACGTTGCAAACTTTAAAAACATTGCCCCACCACGAAAAGTATAACTTTTCTCATTGGATAGACAGAATTTTTGTAGGCGGAGCTTAAGGTTAACATTGAGACCCTGATTGTTCAGTTGAAAACACAGCCAGATAGTTTTTTTTTTTTACCTACTTCGGTAAATGGTAGTAAGGAGAAGTACGGTGAAGAGTTACTTCCGAGATGGCGAGGTGAGCGGAGCTGTGCTGCCCGCGGCCCCCTGACGAACACCGACAAGGTAATGAACGCATGCGATGTCGCATAACAGCGCATAAAGCTTCACTCAGAACTGATGAAGTTTCATCTGTTACACCCCCTTCATTGGGGAATACTAGCGTCGATCGTAAATTAAAGCTCATGGTGTTCACATTTGGCACTTGAAGTAAGGATCTGAAATGCTATGATTTTTCTGTTATATTGTTATTGAGAAGCCACATCAGCTACTCTGATTTACGACAAGTTAGATAAGCGATTAAAGATAATTGAGGGTCACTGTAGACCATTTTGATAGTTTTCTCTTTTGTGAAACTTAATTTAAACCTAGATTATAGATGTGATATGGCATAGGTCATCCTTCGATCCATTGTAGAACTTGGAAACCCATTCAGGGAATATTCTTTCACATTTGTGTTTAACGCAATTGGTTTTTACCATCCCTTTTATCAATAGTGCAATTTATAAACAATGTTTTGTGAGTAGAATAAAATTTCCAATGGTAAACTTAACTGCTTTTTCGACGTTATTTTACCAGCTAACTAAAATTAGGAAAGCCTTGAACCCCTTTCACAGGGAGTGCAGTGGAGCTGACGCTGAGATCATTTAGTATTTGGTTATATCATCGCTAGTCTCACTGAACTCTTCTGAATTCTAGATGTCATGTGTGGTCTGGCGTCTCCTTATCAGCAACAGGTCCCAGGTTCTAACTAGTCAATTCCCTAAAAAACACGCTCAGAATGTCGTTGCGCGAAAGTGGTAGATTGACACGATATAAAACAAACAGAATGTTAGGCAATTGTCAACACAGCAAAATTTCACGTCATGTTCACGCTTCCCTAGGCAAATTCCCAGACACGACCGATAGGTTCGTCCAAGTCCACTTGAACGTCGTGGGACCTTTGCCGTCCTCAGAGGGTCAACGGCATGGTTGAACGGTGGCACCGGTCCCTCAAAGGCGCCCTAATGCGTCACGAATTGAAGTTCCTTTGGTGCTGCTCGGCCTCCGCAGCATCACTAAGCCAGACCTCGACGCATCCCCTGCTGGGTTGGTGTATGGGGAATCCCTGCGGCTACCAGGCGAGTTAACTGATCCAGGTGCCTTACCGGGGGGCTTATCACAGTCGTCCCAGTTTATATTCCAATTTCAGGATCGTATTTCACACGTGCGACCGCATCCAGCATCTTAACGTGGGAAACGGCATTCGTTTGCACATAAAGAGTTAAAGCATTACACCCATGTCATGCTCCGCAAAAACGGCATTAAACCAGGGCTCACACAACCTTACACTGGACTACACCACGTAATAACAAGACGGGAAAAAACGACGGACATTGTGGTGAATGGAAATAAGAAGAGAGGCCGGTCGACCGGCGTTCCTTGTGTTTTTGCTTTTAGGAAGCTTTAATTTTAGAGTACTAGTAATAGTGTTCCATAGATTTCGTGTTTGTTTTGAATACAGTCCAGTGACAGGTACTGCTTATTTTCACTGTTTGCTATAAGAAGTGTCTAGTAACCTCAGTGTAGTGAGCTATCAGTCGCCTTTAATGAATTAGCTGTCTAGTTAATAGTCGATCAACTCTCTACCGTAAATTGTTGACTTCTCAGGATGTATAGGACGTGTGACTGCCGCGCACGGACGCAGGAGGAGCTGGCCAGTGTTCACGAACAGCTGAACGTGCTGATGGCCGCGGTCAGCCACCTTCAGGCTGCTGCCTCGGAGTGTAGCTGCAGTGGGGAGTCTGGTGCGTCGCATGGTACACCCCAGATGTTACATGCTTCACCCACTGTCCCTGATGTCGGGACATCTTCGCGGGTACCGGACGCAGTGGGGCCACCTTCTCCTCAAGGGGAGCGGGGGGTTCAGCGGCGTTCGCGTCGCACGAGGCGGAGGGCCAATGTGGAGGCTGGCCGTGTGGCATCGCCCGCTCTGCCTGTGAGTGGGCATGTGGCTGCTCCTTCAGCAAGGTCCGAGCAGTCACACGGCGAGAGGGGTTTATTAGTGACAGAGCTCCAATGTTAGGCGGTTGATGGATCCCTTTAGGGAAATAGCTGAAAGGTCGGGGAAGAGTGCCAGTGTTCACCCTGTCTGCTTGCCTGGGGTCTCATCCGAGATATTGAGGAGGGCCTGCCGGCGGCGATAGGGAGTGCTCTGTGCACCTCACTGCAGATTGTTGCTCATGTCAGCACCAATGGCTCCTGCCGTCTGGGTTCAGAGGTCATCCTCAATTCGTACAGACAGTTGGCGAAGTTGGTGAAGGCGGAAAGCCTCGCTCGCTGGGTGCAATCTTAGCTAACTATTTGTAGTATCGTTCCCAGAACATATCACGGTTCTCTGGTTTGGAGCCGAGTGGAAGGCTTGAACCAGAGGCTGGGACGATTCTGCGGAGGTCTGGGGTGCAGATTTCTCGACCTCCGCTATCGGGTGGAGAAATGTAGGGTCCCCCTGAATAGGTCAGGGGTGTACTACACACAGGAAGCAGCTACAAGGGTAGCGGAGTACTTGTGGAGTGTACATGTGGGTTTTTTGGGTTAGAGAATTCCCTTCCTGGGCCCGACAAGACGCCTCCTGAGACGCGGCAAGGTAGTAGTAGGCAAAACGCAATAGGGGAATAACTATATTAATGTTGTGATAGTGAACTAAAGGAGCGTCTGTAGAAAGGTCCCAGAACTGCTCTCATTAATAAACGGTCACAATGCCCACATTGTACTAGGGACAGAAAGTTGGCTGAAACCAGATGTAAACAGTAATGAAATTCTGAACTCAGATTGGAATGCATGCCGCAGAGACAGGCTGGACAGTGATGCGGGAGGCGTATTTATAGCAATAAAAAGTGCAATAGTATCGAAGGAAATTGACGGAGATCCGAAATGTGAAATAATTTGGGTGAAGGTCGCGGTTAAAGCAGGCCCAAACGTGGTAACTGGATGTCTCTACACGTCCCCTGGCTCAGCAGCTGTTGTGGCAGAGCACCTGAAGGAAAAATTGGTAAATATTTCGAGTAGATTTCCCGATTATGTTATAGTTCTGAGTGGAGATTATAATTTACCAGATATAGACTGGGAGACTCAAACGGGTGGCAAGGAAAAAGAATCCAGTGAAATTTTTTTAAGTGCATTATCTGAAAACGACCTTGAGCAGTTAAAGAGAGAACCGACGCGTGGCGATAATACAATAGACCTTCTGGTGACAAACAGAATCGAACTATTTGAAACAGTTAACTCAGAACAGGGAATCAGCGATCATAAAGCGGTTACTGCATCGATGATTTCATCCGTAAATAGCTATATAAAAAAAGGTTGGAAGATTTTTCTGTTTAGCAAAAGTGACAAAAAATCAGATTTCAACGTACTTGACGGCTCAACAAGAAAGTTTTATCTCAAGTACAGATAGTGTTGAGGGTCTGTGGTCAAAGTTCATAACCATCGTACAATATGCATTAGATGAGTGCCAAGCAAGATCGTAAGAGATGCAAAAGAGCCACCGTGGTACAACAACCAAGTTATAAAACTGCTACGGAAGCAAAGGGAACTCCACAGCAAATACAAACACCAGCCAAAGCCTTGCAGACAAACATAAATTACACGAAGCGAAATGTAGTGTCAGAAGGGCTACGCGAGAGGCGTTCAATGAATTCGAAAGTAAGGTTCTATGTACTGACTTGTCAGAAAATCCTAAGAAATTTTGATCTTATGTCAAAGCGGTAGGTGGATCCAAACAAAATGTCCAGACACTCTGTGACCAAATTGGTAGTGAAACAGAGGATAGCAGACTAAGGGCCGAAATACTAAATGTATTTTTCCAAAGATGTTTCACAGAGGAAGACTGCACTGTATTTCCTTCTCTAGATTGTCGCACAAATGAAAAAAATGGTAGATATAGAAATAAATGACAGAGGGATATAAAAACATTAAAATCGCTCAAAAGAGGAAAGGCAGCTGGACCTGACCGTATACCAGTTTAATATTACACAGAGTACAGGAAGAGACTTCCCCCTTCTTGAAGCGGTGTAGCGTAGGTCTCTAGAAGAGCTTAGTGTTCCAAAAGATTGGAAAAGGGCACAGGTCATCCCCGTTTTCAAGAAGGCACGTCGAACAGATGTGCAGAACTATAGACGTATATTTCTAACGTAGATCAGTTGTAGGATTTTGCAACACGTATTATATTCCAGTTAATGACTTTTCTAGAGACTAGAAATCTACTGTCTAGGAATCAGCATCGGTTTCGAAAAAGACGATCGAAACCCACTCGCGCTATTCGTCCTCGAGACTCAGTGGGCCATAGACTCGTATTCTCAGGTAGATGCCGTGTTTCTTGACTTCCGCAAGGCGTTTGGTACAGTTCCCCACAGTCGTTTAATGAACAAAGTAAGAGCATATGGACTGTCAGACCAATTGTGTGATTGGATTGAAGAGTTCCTAGATAATAGTACGCAGCATGTCGTTCTCAATGGAGAGAAGTCTTCGGAAGTAAGAGTGATTTCAGGTGTGCCGCAGAGGAGTGTCGTCGGACCTTTGCTATTAACAATACATATAAATGACATTGTGGATAACATCGGAAGTTCAGTGAGGCTTTTTGTGGATGATGCTGTAGTATATAGAGAGGTTGGAACAATGGAAAATTGTACTGAAATGCAGGAGGATCTGCAGTTAATTGACTCATGGTGCAGGGAATGGCAATTGAATCTCAATGTAGACAAGTGTAATGTGCTGCGAATACACAGAAAGAAAGATCCTTTATCATTTAGCTACAAAATAACATGTCAGCAACTGGAAGCAGTTAATTCCATAAATTATCTGGGAGTAGAAATTAGGATGGATTTAAAATGTAATGATCATACGAAATTAATTATAGGTGAAGCAGATGCCAGACTGAGATTCATTGGAAGAATCCTAAGAAAATGCAATTGGAAAACAAAGGAAGTAGTTTACACTTCAATTGTTCGCCCACTGCTTGAATACTGCTCACCGGTGTGGGATCCGTACCAGATAGGTTTGATAGAAGAGATAGAGAAGATCCAACGGAGAGCAGCGCGCTTCGTTACTGGATCATATAGTAATCGCGAAAGCGTTATGGAGATGATAGATAAACTCCAATGGAAGACTCTGCAAGAGAGATGGTCAGTAGCTCGGTACGGACTTTTGTTGAATTTTCGATAACAAAAAATGGTTCAAATGGCTCTGAGCACTATGGGACTTAACTTCTGAGGTCATGAGCCCCATAGAACTTAGAACTACTTAAACCTAACAAACCTAAGGACATCACACACATCCATTCCCGAGGCAGGATTCGAACCTGCGACCGTAGCAGTCGTGCGGTTCCGGACTGAACGCCTAGAACCGCTAGACCACCGCGGCCTGCTTTCGATAACATACCTTCACCGAGGAGACAAGCAGTAAATTGCTCCCTCCTACGTATATCACGCGAAGAGACCATGAGGATAAAATCAGAGAGATTAGAGCCCACACAGAGGCATACCGACAATCTTCTTTTCCACGAACAATACGAGACTGGAATAGAAGGGAGAACCAATAGAGGTACTCAAGGTACCCTTCACCACGCACCGTTAGGTGGCTTCCAGAGTATGGATATTGGTGTAGATGTTTTCGCCAGCTGATAATCCAGCACCTCACGCATCTCCTTCGACGCAGACTCAAAGTACAACGCGCTCCGGACGTCGTATGCACTTTCTGGCCAGATTCAAGGACAGCGTCTGAGGCAATTAACAACAACAACGGCGCCTCCGTCTCCCGTCGGGGGCTGGGTGGCGAATATAGGTGGTCGCGCGGCTGGCAAACGCGATCAGCTGATGGAACGCAAGTGTCAACGAGGTTCGCGTGACGGCCGCGAGGAGCGCTGACATGTACTTAGCTCCTGCTGCAGCGCGCGAGCGTTCCTTGACTTTTAAACGATGTGCTACGTTATAATTGTTCCATAGTTGATTTCACAGAAATTTTCCGGAGCGTTCTACCCAAATTTTTTGTAACGTTCCATCCATTATTATTGTGTAATCACTGCCTATTTTGTGTTTTTTCCTGAGTGATCTTCAATAAAAACATGATAAACGTAGAAGACGTACTTCTTCCACAATAAGAACGTGATAGGTAGTTGCGAGCCCAACGCACAGTGGGAACCCGACAATCTTTCTTTCCACGAACAATACGAGACTGAAATAGAAGGGAGAACCGATAGAGGTATTCAAGGTACCCTCCACAACACTATCGTAATAAAATCAGCTACTTTACCGAATTTGTAACGTGACGCGTGGTATAAACCTGATATTTACAACTTCTCTGTGGAGTTATCTTGAGGAACTTCGTATGTGACGTGCTATTTCTTTACTTTAAGAGAGTTCGAAAGTGAGGAGTCATCCTATGACACAGGTAGAGCTTGCTCTTAGATCTCCATCATGAGCTGAAGATGAGTTTAATATTATAGTTCTGTCTGCATAATGTGGCAGATATTGTTGTTGTTGTGGTCTTCAGTCCTGAGAGTGGTTTGATGTAGCTCTCCATGCTACTCTATCCTGTGCAAGTTTCTTCATCTCCCAGTACTAACGGCAACCTACATCTTTCTGAATCTGTTTAGTGTATTCATCTCTTGGTCTCCGTCTACGATTATTACCCTCCACGCTTGCCTCCAATACTAAATTGGTGATTCTTTGATGCCTCATAACATGTCCTACCAACCGATCCCTTCTACTCGTCAAGTTGTGCCACCTTCTCCTCAATCCTATTCAACACCTCCTCATTAGTTATATGATCTACCAATCTAATCTTCAGCATTCTTCTGTAGCACCACGTTTCGAAAGCTTCTATTCTCTTCTTGTCCAAACTAGTTATCGTCCATGTTTCACTTCCATACATGGCTACGCTCCATACAAATACTTTAAGAAACGACTTCCTTACACTTAAATCTATACTGGATGTTAACAAATTTCTCTTCTTCAGAAACGCTTTCATTGTGATTGCCAGTCTACATTTTATATCCTCTCTACTTCGACCATCATCAGTTATTTTGCTCCCCAAATAGCAAAATTCTTTTACTATTTTAAGTGTCTCATTTCCTTATCTAAGTCCCTCAGCATCACCTGACTTAATTCGACTTCATTCCATTATCCTCCTTTTGCTTTTGTTGATGTTCATCTTGTACCCTCCTTTCAAGACACCATCCATTCCGTTCAACTGCTCTTCCAAGTCCTTTGCTGTCTCTGACAGAATTATAATGTCGTTGGCGAACCTGAATGTTTTTATTTCTTCTCCATGGATTTTAATACCTACTCCGAATTTTTCTTTTGTTTCCTTCACTGCTTGCTCAATATACCGATTGAATAACATATGGAATAGGCTATATCACTCCCTTCCCAACCACTGCTTCCATTTCATGTCCCTCGACTCTTAAACTGCCATTTGGTTTCTGTAAAATAAAATATATTTTTCAACCTCATGAAGAAATACTTAGAAGAAGCCGGCCGCGGTGGCCAGACGGCTCTAGGCACTTCAGTCCGGAACCGCGCGACTACTATGATCGCAGGTTCGAATCCCGCCTCGGGCATGGATGTGTGTGATGTCCTTAAAATAGTTAGGTTTAAGTAGTTCTAAGTTCTAGGGGACTGATGACCTCAGATGTCCAGTACCATAGTGTTCAGAGCCATTTGAATTTGAACTCAGAGGAAATATAGTGTATCCTACAATTTTGTACAGGATTTCACAAGTAACGACACTTCAGTGATGTGACAACGCGTGTATGGTCCGATTTTCTCTATCTTCGAAAATAACTCTTATAAAAGGGAAAAATCCATATTTCAAAAGAGAAATACGATGCTTATTGACAAAAAAATCCCTATTTCGGATATTTCCAAACTGAGGAGTCTATATCAAGGGTAGAGCAGCATTTAGTCCGAGATGCACCGCATTGTGCAACTGTCTGCGGCAGAGGTGATGGAAGTTGAGCCTTAAGGAGGTTGTCGCGAGCCACGGATTCAGAGTTGGCCAGCTCTTCAGATACACAATACGCCAGGTAGATGGCACTGAAGTAGGCGAGAGGTGACTGGTGGTGAGTGGTCAGTTGGTCTCTGGGACTCAAGGTTAACACACAAAATTTTATATTATTCCAATACATTGAATTTACCATCAGTTTTTGAAATGTGCACAAGAATATCAATTTCCCGCCATTTACAGGAATGGGAGTGAAAGGGGGGGGGGGAGGAGAGTGGGTGAAGGGACTCTCGGTCAGAGAAAACCCATAATGTCATCAGGGGGTCAGGGTGGGGGCTGCCGCTGAATGTATGCAAACAGCACTAATTGTTTCCGGCTTTATCCCTCTATTCATGATGTGATCTCCGTAACACTCCCTCCTCCAACTTGGACACTTCCGACGACTTTTGCGCGACGTTTCAGAAGTTTCATGCCTTAAATGCCACGGCCATCTGCCCTATGAACCTGATTCATCTGGATTGGCCTCCTATCGCCATTCAGTGGACGCGCAGTTGTTTTTTGGCGTACATATTCCAACCTTCGTCACCGATAAGCAGCAATTACATCCGCTTTATAAACCCTTTAGAGCTAGTCCTGTCACCTGCCGTCTCTGAGCATTTATTGCACGCTGACGTTAAACATTGGCTTTGGTCACATTAATGTGACTGGTTAGTGTATAATGATTGAAAGGTCCGGTAAAATGGGGTTACATATTACCTGCACACAAACAAGTCACAATGTGCAAGAGGCCTCGTGAATCAGGTAACGTGTAATTAAAATCACATAGCGGAACATAACTGAATTACAGAATCATCCACTCATCTACATAAGCTTAGCAAATTTTCATGGGAAAGCGGACCATCAGTCATGGAACTGTTGTAGCTTGAAACAATAATAGCAACGATTAACTGAACCGAGGAAAGCTAAAGTTGAAAAGAAATAGAAACGGTTACAGGTCATTTCAGTTTATATAACTACAACAAACAGTGCTTACAAAACTAAGGAGATAACAATACCACGGAATTTAGCTACCTTAGTGATCTTGATACCTTAGTGATCTTGCGCATGTTTATTTCTTCTGCGCTGTTACTTAAATGTCGTTATAAAATCTAATACCAAAATGTTTATTCTTCAATAAGTCTTTCTATTGAAACTATAACCTCAAGTATAGTATGATTCTGTACTCCAAACAATCGTTTTGACTCGATTACACGTCATTATAAAATGTTTCCAGAATGAGATTTTCACCCTTCAGCGGAGTGTCCCCTGAAATGAAACTTCCTGGAAGATTAAAACTGTGTGCTAGACCGAGACTCGAACTCGGGACCTAGCCCACGAAATGCAAAGGTCCCGAGTTCGAGCCTCGGTCCGGCACACAGTTTTAATCTGCCAGGAAGTTTCATTCTAAAATGTGTCGTAGAGCTATTCTGAGAACAAAATAGCCAAAAGCACAAAAGTAGAAATTCGGGCGACATACATTACCTTGGTTGGAGTTACGGAATAAATCTGGTGTTTCGAGGATTACCAGTTCAAGCATGGTCTCATTATCAAAAAAGAAAGACTTTAACCTAGATACTTGTGTCCAAAGCAGTCTATATTTAACGCCTACATATATTCAGTGGACGAAACAGTCATTATATCCATAGAAGAGCAAACATGTAGGTTTGCAGTGGATACAGCAAAACGATGAGGTCATTTTACTCTCCACGATTCGGCCACGCGGGGTATCCGTGCGGTCTGAAGCGTCGTCTTGTCATGGGTCGCGCGGTTCCTCTCGTCTGAGGTTCGAGTACTCCCTCGGGCATGGATGTGTGTGTTGTCCTCAGCGTTAGCTTAAACAATATTAAGAAGTGTGTAACCTTAAGGACCGATGATCTCAGCAGTTTGGTCCTATAAGATCTTACCACAAATTTACAGTTTCCTCCACAAATGACGTATGTTACGAGGACAGTAAAACGGGACGACGTGGAGACGTGACAGAGGGTTCAAATGGCTCTGAGCACTATGGGACTTAACATCTGAGGTCATCAATCCCCTAGACTTACAACTACTTAAACGTAACTAACCTAAGGACATCACACACATCCATGCTTGTGGCAGGATTCGAACCAGCGACCGTAGCAGCCCCGTGGTTCCGGACTGAAGCGCCTAGAACCGCGGAGACGTGACAGAATGACGGAAAGGAAGTATCGATTGCATTAAGTTGCCTGATTTTTTATGTGCTAATGTGGACTGTAACCGGTCTTCGAGGAATAGTGCAGCACTCTTAGACTCATAGCGGCGCACGATAGCGGTGTTTTAAATACCGTAACTGACAGCGACTGGAGACGAGTATCATCGCATAATACCGGCAGTTGATTTCATATACGACAGAAATTGTTACTGTCAGAGACTGCAAATCTATCTCAACGAATATCCGAATGAAATGTGCAATGTCATAGAAATTTTAAGTTGGATATGTTACTAAAGCCCACTTTTTGCAAAGGCACATTTTGCTTCCAGTGCACCATTGGCCAAATTCACAGTAGCTGGGGTGCGTTGTGTGGTCCGATGAATCGCGATTTCGCCTCTTCTCAAATGATACAAGGTGCCGATTGTACAGACACTTTAACGAGGCCTTTGACCCGCAGCCGATGCACCAGAGATACAACTTAGCTTCATCTGTCTGCATAGAGGTATAATAACCGAAGTTTTCATGACGTCACAAGCTTCAAGACGAACCACGACATATTATTAGCTCCAAACATTAGCTTCTGATGGATGTAGTTTGATAAGAAAGAAAGAAAAAACCAGCTCGCTTCGTTTACAAACATACACTTCCTTCTGATTGTAGTCTAAAGTGTAGAGGGATCACATTTAATTCGTAAGTGGACCCGTTCAAGTAATATTTTCTGTTATAAAACTTGAATTTTACTTGCTGGATTTTATTCCTGCAATCCGACTTTTAGTTTCCTATAAATACAACTCGAAGAGTGCTTTGGTGGAACTCTTTGAGAAGGAACTATTACAAACCGTCCAGACATGGAATAATTTTTTCTCAGGATATTCGGTGGAATGACATCGGTTTGTGATTCCGTATTGAGGAAAATTCTGGATTATAAAAGCATGCTTTTCACATAACGCACTTAATGGTTAATGGAATCGTGTAACAAAGTGAGCTCAAATGCGTCGTATTACTCGATCAACTACGTCTTTAAGACCAGGAAAACGTCTGGAAATGCCTTCTGACACTGTGTTATCCACTATAACACTGTAATAGCTATTATGTGAAACGGCCGTTGCGTGGACACAACAGATATTTAGAACAAGAAGCAACTCTAAACCGCCAGCTTAAACCGAATGCACATTGTAAGTCTGTAGCCGGCCGCGGTGGTCGAGCGGTGCTAGGCGCTTCAGTCCGGAACCACGCGGCTGCTACGGTCAAAGATTCGAATCCTGCCTCGGGCATGGATGTGTGTGATGTCCTTAGGTTAGTTAGGTTTAAGTAGTTCTAAGTCTAGGGGACTGATGATCTCAGAAGTTAAGTCCCATAGTGCTCAGAGCCATTTGATTTGTACGTCTGTAGCGCCACGTCACGCTATTGTACCTCAATGTTCACGATCGAATAGACACAACAATTGATGACACGTGCGATTAGAGACAACACTGATGGACTCGTTACTAGTATTATAGTACGTACAGATATACCTGCGGAAGGTCGGCATGAGATCTGGCCTTTTACATTTCCTTAGGGCGAAAGGAGACAGGAGAAGTGCCACCCGCCCGTGGCATCCACATCCCCGCAGTCGGGCGCTCTTGATTTAATATCGGCTGTGAAGGGCTGGAGGAGGGCAGGGGGTGGCAGCGCGCCGGCTGAGTGCACTCTGCTGTCTCGCCTCCAGTCGCACGCGGCTTTGTCCGTAGCCGGTCCTGTCTAGACCGGGAGGCGTATCCCCCGCAAGGAGGTCGTGGGCCGGGTCGCCTCCAGGGCTTTTGTCTCGAGGAGGGATTAGGCCGCGCGACACTGTGTGCACCAGTGGCCGTTGCTCCGTCGGCCGCGGTTTTCCGCCAGAGTGCTGCTGCTGCTGCTGCCGCAGCACGCCGTATCGCGATGCCAGTGCCCATGGGCATGATAGGACAGAGACACTCTCCTACATCAAGCGACTATTTCTCCGCAGTAAGGAACTTTTCTCTCTCAAGCGGTGTTCCAGTAACCAGGGGGAGGGGAAAGGGGACGCGGAGAATATTCAAGAGGAATGTCTGACAGTAAGATTGAACTGTTTTGAGTATCTCTAATTATTTCCTACAGCCTCCTATTGTGCCCTTTTAGTAGATATCTGATTATTTAAAAGAGACAGCATTTTTTACGATGACAAACTAAATTGGCAGATATTATTACACATTCTCCTTCCACTGGTCACGTTAATGATTGATGAAAATCATATCTGTCGCCAATATCTGTTGCTGTCATCTTCAAGAAAGTAACTGTCGAAGAAGTAAAGCAATTACACAGGTGTAATTGATGAAGTAATCTACACTGAGACTGTGAACAGAGATCACATTGGACCAACAATGAAACTTCACTCGCAGTGGCCGGTCGGAGTGGCCGAGCGGTTCTAGGCGCTTCAGTCCGGAACCGCGAGACCTCTGCGGTAGCAGGTTCGAATCCTGCGTCGGGCATGGATATGTGTGATGTCCTTAGGTTAGTTAGGTTTAAGTAGTTCTAAGTTCTAGGGGCCTGACGACGTCAGATGTTAAGTACCATAGTGCTCAGAGGCATTTGAACCATTTTTCACTCTTTAATTCACAGAAATTTACAAGTGGTGGGCAAAAGACCCAAGTTGACTATCTGCTTACAAGAAGAAGAAACGTGAAGTCGTATCCTGAGAATCACTTGCCCCCCCAGCATCGGCACCTTGTCGTGGACCTCAAGTTGAATTCCCACAACAGAAATCGTCTCTAAGCTCAGATCACCACTGCTCTTAAGGCCATCGGTATAGACACAGACTAGCCACTATCAGGTGTATGGGACAGCATTACTAGCCAAGCCTGGGGGGAAGCCATAACATTCTTGACAAGACGATACCAGGCAAACGAGAAAGCAATAAACAAGTGTGGTTGTGGAATCAAGTCAAATCAGCTGAGAGGGGTAAGAAGAAGACTTTGAAAGTATGGTTCCAGTCCCACACTAAAGAAGATCTGTAACCCTACAAGACGCAAAAATTGGCTGCCAAGAGGGAAGTTGCCGCAGCCACATCTTCCTACTACGACCGTGTGTATGATGAACTAGACACACCTTTAAGAGTAAATAACATTTATAGCCTCGTCAAAGCGCGCCACCAAGCTACCGAGGACACTCGTCATGTAAAACACACAAAGGACGAAGAGCATCGACTCTTCGATACCCTCTTTAAATTCCCTGCATATAGGGTGATTACCTCTCCAAAACCAGCAATGACGAATTTCACCATCTTCCCACATTGAGTGGTCATTCAGTTGCTAGACCTGTATTGCCAATTACCATCAAGGAGGTCAAGGAAGCGCTCAAGAAGACGAATAAAGGGAAGGTACTGGCCCCGATGACATACCAGTTGATGTATGGAAGATACTTGGTCGTAACGGTGCCACAATTCTTATTACCCTCTTCAATCGAATCACTGATGAGGACATAGTCCCAGCAAGCTGGAGAACTGGTGTCACACTGTCAATCTGGGAGGGAAACAGTGATGTGACAGAATGCTCGCAGTATCGACTGCTTTGTCACTCCACGAACATCTTTGAACGTGTTACAGACTCCAAGCTCCCCGCAATTGTATCTATCGCCCCAAATCGATGTGGATTTATCAAATGAAGTGGAATCACCGATGCTGTTCATGCCGTTTGATTACTTATTGAGAAACACCTTGACAAGAACAAGAGGACATACAAATGCCGTTTCTAGATCTGGAAAAGGCCTTCAACTGTGTCCCTCTTCAATTTATTTGGCATGCCTTACGATCTCACTGTGCCTCTGAAGCCTACTTCCGATGGGTCCAACTGCTGTCTCGAAACGTCTCCAGCAATGATCAATGTGCAGTGGAAATATCACTCCTTCTGGTATTAACGTCGGAGTGCACCTGTGTTCATCAGTGTCACTCTACTGTTCATCCTCTGTATGAACACTGGGTCATACGACTACAGTCATGCCACTCTTGGTCACTCCTATATGCTGATGTTACTGGCAAACGAACATCCTGAAGACCTCCAGGAACAGCCACAGCAATGGAATCAACGACGTGGCAAATCTGGCCTCCGACTCAATATCAAGAAGATAGAATACATGGAATGTGGTATTTAGACAGATGGGACCAACCGAGTCGGCGGAGGAGACATGAAATAGGTGGAGAAATTCAAATATCTTGGCTCACTCATATGCAGTGATGGTGAAAGACTACCAGATGTCTGTGAATGTGTTAATACAGTCTGGATAAAACGGCTCCAGGTGACACGTCAAGCTGATCACCATATGCCTTTATACCTTAAGTCAATGGTTTATAGGACTAGTATGCTCAACTGAACTTTATGGGTCAGAGTACTGGCCAGCGACAACGATGCATGACCAGGCTCTCCATGTGATGGAAATGCATATGCTCCAATGGTCCCTTTGGCTTACCCGATTTGACTATGCAACAAACTTCGACGTTCGATGGTGACCTGGATTTGCACCCATCCCAGAAATACTAAGAGAGAGCAGGTGAAGATGGTATGTAGACGTCACGCAAAGTAAAGCAGACTCACTGGCATGAACAGCTATGCACCTGGACATAAATGGTCAACGATCTCGTGGTAGATTCAAGACATGATGGATGAACCATATCAAGAAGGATGTGGAATTCATCAATGCCACCGATGAAGAGGTCCTTGACAGACCCTGATGGAGGTAGATGTGTCAACAAGCGGACTCTGCTAATGCAGGACAAACTCTAAGAATAAGAAGATGTAGAATATAAATCACCTTTCCTTTGACACATAACGACCAAACGTTGCCAGTGTTCGTTAGAAAATATGAAACAACATTCTGATAGTCTAAAGCTTGTTACCTACCAAACAGAATGGAGTTTAGAGGTAACAGTGATGTAATAAATTACCTGTAAGTTGAATGATTGGATTTTAAGCGTATGTAGAGGGTGACCCAAATGTCTAACATTTGAAAATGTATTGTTTCATGGAATAATGGAAGTAGGAAGGTAAAAGTTGACACCCATGCTTGAAATGACATGGTGTTTTAATGAAAGCAAAATCGTGTCAAAAAACTGGCCAACAGATAGTGCTGGACAGTAACACTTTAGTGATACCGCATGAGGACCGTATATAAAATGACCTGCAGTGAAAGGGGAGTCAGATCGTACCTGGTCTGCCTGATAAACGACTTTCATGCAGCATGGTGCTCAACCGATATAAGTGTGAAAGATTTGCGCTCATCGTTTGTTGAGGAGCCGCCACGTCGTTTGCCTTCCGGGTCCCCAGACTTCACTCCATGTGGCCCTTGGTTATGGGGCTAGCTGAAGCGGAAAATGTCCCGCACCCCGCACCTGACCTCTTTAAGGAGTCTAAATTTCTCACCATACTTACTGATATGCTAAACTGTGTTGTGCACAATATTATCCTACAGCCACAGTATTTCTTACATTTATTTTAAGAAACATCACCTCTGCTAAAAATCAATTGTTGTGTTAATTATTGCTTTTGCATCATGTGGAGCACTATCTGTTGGTCATTTAGCACACTTTCTAGGTTTCAATAAAACCCGATGTCTTTTCAAGCATGTTTGTAAATTTTTACCTCTCTACCTAGATTATTCCGTCATGTAATGACTTTCCAAATGTTAATGGACTTTTGGGTCACTCAGTACGTATATTGACAGATGCAAAACACATGAGGGAATTGGTGCATATTATTGCACTAGGATGCAGGACGCTAAAACTTTTTATTACCATCATTATTATTTACACCCCGAAGTAACATAAACTAAAGAAGCGCTTAAGTTTGGAACTGAAAAGGAGAACAGAACTTTAATTCTGACTTACTCTTATACGGCTTTCGGGAAATCAGAGCGTCGAAAGTGGATAGCTGATAACAACTGTATTTATGATGTGGTGGAATTAATGATGAAAGTCAACAATGAAAACAAAATCCGTTCATATAATACCAGCAAAGGGGCTCTCAGATAATGGGTATAGTGATGTAGTATATGATTTTGCGCAAGAAAGCATCAAAGAAGAGGGCCCGGTACTTTGGCAGGTTGTGTACCCGGCTTCCTCCAGGGATAAACAAAATAGAGGCACACTATGATTTAGAACGAAAGTGTCAAGTCTCGCAACAGGAAGAAAACTTTTTGCCCGCTTCAGTCGAGCGCATTGTACCAAGAAAATCGAGATACAGCTAGAAAAATCTCTAAAGGAGATATATGACACAATTATTAGAATAATAATGTTTCCCAGCACGTCTCTGCAGTATCACAGTGATAAACTGTTTACATGCTGCGGACATCTAGAAGATGATGAAAATCCTATTTTCTGCGTTGCTCCAAATATGCCCCACATCAATATAAAGCTGAGAAAACATTACAAAAGTGAACATTCCCTTGCCAACAACTATTAAAACATTAATTATTGAGAGCAGCCTCAAAACTAACCGTTTAACAGCATTTTACCTACAAGAAACAGACATAAGCATCGGACATAACAAATACTGAATTCGTAGTTTTGTGTATATATAAAATAACTGCGTACATAAAATTTAATTCTAGTCACTAACCACATGAGTTGTAATAGTAATAATTTCTGCTGCAAAAGCTGGTGAAATTAATCAACTAAAAATGTTACTCTGCTGAGGAAGTTGAAAGAGTGGTGTATGAATTACTTTCTTGTTATTATACCTCTATTGTAGTTGCAAGTAGAGCATCTAGATGGGAATACCGCATAACAGAGGGATATTGTAATGAACACAATACGTAATTAACAAGGGTACCTTGATGCAGAAAGAGCGTCTTTGATTAGTAATCAAATGTCCTTGGTCCCGAGTTTGACCAACCCACCGTTTAAAATTTGAATAGAAGTCATTAGCAATGGTGGCCGAAGGCATCCGACAAGAGGTATCACCCTCATACAGCGAAAGGTTTTGTTAAAGAGGGTGGAGGGGTGGACACAGACATCGCCCGCTCTTGCCCTTGTGGTGGGAAACTGCCCCTAAAGGTGGAAGAATTAGTAATGGTCAACGGCAGGAAGATCCAGAAGGCAATGGAATCCATTGCATTAGAAACACAGAATGTGTATATATAGGATATGAAGCCTGTAACTGAAAAAGTTTGATGATCTTTCCATTGGAAACTGATTCCGGACTTGTTCTCTGTTTGGATCTCCGGGAGGGAACTCTCAAGGGTGAGGTGGCCAGAAGAAGAAAATTGATTAACCAGCTGATGCGTAACTTTCTACGAAGGGTGGCGTGGAATGTCACAAGTTGAATGTGGTAGGGGAACTAGACAATCTGAATAGGAAAATGCAAAGGCTCAATCTATATATAATGAGCGTCACTGAAGTGACACGGTAAAAGACAAGGATGTCTCGTCAAACGAGTACAGAGTAATATCAAAATGTTATAAAGGGAGTAAGATTCGTTCTGAATAGGAAGTTAGGGCGGAGAATGAGTTACTGTGAACAGTTCAGTGATAGGGTTGTTCTCATTAACATCGTCACCAAACCAACTTTGACAAAAATAGTTCAAGTATACACGCGAACGTCACAAGCAGAAAATGAAGAGACAGAAGAAGTGTTTGAAAATATTGAACGGTTAATTCAGTATGTAAAGGCAAATGAAAATATGATGGTCATGGGGGATTGGAATGCAGCTGTATGCGAAGGAGTAGATGAAAGGGTTATGGGAGAATATGAACTTGGTGCTAGGATTGTGGAAGGAGAATGACTAATTTTGTATGGGAATAAATTTCAGCTAATAATAGTGAATACTCTATTCTAGAATCATATGAGGTGGAGGTATGCTTGAAGAATCCCGGGAGGTATGAGATGATTGGAGTACGTCATAGTCAGTCAGAGATTCCTAAGCCAGATACTGGATTGTAAGATGTATCCAGAGGCATATTTAGACTGTCATGAAAATTTAGTAGTGTTGGTGAGTAGGCAGAAGTTTAAGGGACTATTCAGGAAGAATAAATGTGCAAAGAATTGGGAGTAGCTCAGTAGGTAGTGCAGTTGGACAGGAACCGACATATCTGAAAGGAGGAATCACAGAACTTAAAACGTATATCACAGGTACAAAGAAAGTATCTGTGAAGAAACTATGGGTGACACAAGAAATAGTTAAGGTCCAGGGTAATTCAGATACACAGACTTACAAATCATTTAGGAATGAAACAAGTAGGAGGTGCAGGAAAACTAAGGCGAAATAGCTGTATGAAGAATGTGAAGAAATCTAAAAAGAAATAACTGTCGGAAGAACTGACAGCATATATAGAAAAGACACAACAAGCTTCGGTGAAATTAAAAGTAATGCTGGTACATTAATAGTGGAATGGGAATACCGCTGTCAAATGCAGGGGAGAGAGGAGATAGACGCAAAGAGTATCAGTGAACGCTACTGTTAGTGGGGAGACTTGTCTGATGAATTTAAAGAAGAAGAAACAAGAGTCGATTTAGAGGAGGTAGGTGACTGAGTATTATAAATAAAATTAAAAGAGCTTTGGAAGACTTAAGATACAATAAGGTAGAAGGGATAAATGACATTCCATCAGAATTTCTAAAATAATTGGCGGAAGTGGCAACAAATCGTTGTTGGCTTTGGCGTATAGAATATATGAATCTGTCAGTGTATCATCTGACTTTCGAAAGAACGTCATCCACACAATTCCCAAGATTGCAATAGCAAACAAGTATGAGAATTATCACACAATGAGCTTAATAGATCATGCATCCAAGTTACTGAGTAGGATAATATGTAGAGGAATAGAAAAGATAACTGAAGCTGTGTCAGACGAGGATCAGTAACGGCACTAGAGAGGCAACCCTGGCGTTTCGGAAAATAGTGGAAGCAAGACTAAAGAAAACACCTAGAAACGTTCACTGGATTTGTCGGCCTGGAAAAAAGAGTTCGACAGTGTCAAATTGTGTAAGATGTTCGAAATTCAGAGAAAAATAGTGATAAGCTACAGGGAAAGACAGGTAATCTACAATACGTACAAGAGGGAAGAGTTAACAGTGACACTGAAAGACCAAGAACAGGGGTGTAAGACAGGAACATAGACAGTCGCCCTCACTACTCACTCTATAAAGCGGAAAAGCAATGACGAAAGTAATAGAAAGGTTAAAGAGTTGAATTAAAATTCCAGGTGAAAAGATATCAATGGTAAGATTCGCGTTGACATTGCTGTTCTCAGTGATACTGAACAAGGATTACAGGATTTTCTGAATTGAATGAACAGTCTAATGTGTACAAAAGATGCATTGAGAGTAAGTCGAAAAAAGGCGAAAGAGATGAGAAGTTGCAGAAAAGAGAATAGTGAGAAACTTAACTTCAGGATTGGTGGTAACAAAATAGATGAAGGTAATGAATTCTACTACCTAGGCAGCAAACTAACCCATGACAAACGGAGCAATGAGGATATAAAAAGCAAACGAGAACTGGCAAAAAGTCAAACCTGCCAAGAAAAGTCTACTAGTACCAAATGTAGGCCTTAATTTGAGGAAGAAACTTCTACGAATCTACACTTGTGGTACAACATTAGAAGGTAGTGAAACATAGTCTGTGGGAAACTGAAATAGAAGAGAAACGAAGAATTTCAGATGTGGCATTACGGAAAAGAGTGTTGAAAATTAGGTGGACTGCTTAAAATCGAGGTTCTTCGGAGAATCGGCGAAGAAACGTTTATGCAGAAAACACTGACAAGAAGAAGGGACAGTATGATAGGACATCTTCCAAGTTACTAGATACAGCTGTAGAAAGCAGAAACTGTAGACGAAAGTAGAGATTTGAATACATCCAGAGAATAATTGAGGACGTAGGTCCTGGTGCCATTCTGAGATGAAGAGGTTGGCACAGGAGAAGAATTCGTGGCAGCCTGCATAAAACCAGACAAAAGTCTGTGTGGGAAAGCATGATGGATTCATACGTGGTATCAATGAAACATAAAGGACATTAAGGTCGGTAATTACATAAAATGGCAGTTTATTTATTCTTAAATGCGTGGTTGCTATGAATATTCCCAATATAAATTCGGAAATGTATTCAACATATATAAACACGCTGTTAACAAAGGTCACAATGCAATATTAGTTACATATCCTCATAATACACTTAGTAAAACACTATTACGGACATTGAGTATTGTTGTAGAAACCGGTAACCTCACCGCCATGTAGGATGTGTAGGACTATGTTCGTAGACGGACTGTAGGAAGAACTGCACAAAGTCTCACAAATAGACATGTAGGGTTATACTGGTAATAAGATATCGTAATCGAACGCACAGGACTACGACAATGGAAGACAGAGGTACGGCATTGGCTAGAAACTTTAATGCTCAATATGCATTAACGCCTATGTTTTACAAAGAATTCGTTACCCGTTCTGGTCCTAATTTCACATATTATATGAGGGCTATCCACAAAGTACATTACGTTTTGGAATTAAAAATAAACAAAGTATTGGAAATTTTTTTATTATATACAATGAAAGCCATAATTAGATACTACTTTTCTACATAGTTGCCATTTAAACTAAGGCACTTATCGTTGCGATGGACGAGCTTGGAAATTCCTTCGTCGTAAAATTCGGCCACCTGCGCCTTCAACCACGTGGTTACCTCTTCTTGAAGCTGTGCGTCGTCATCAAAACGCTGCATAGCGAACCACTTCTTCATTGCTGGGAATAAGAGGAAGTCGCTCGGTGCCAGGTCGGGGCTGTACGGCGGATGAGGAAACAACTGCCACTTAAAAGATTCGAGAACTTCACGAGTGGCATTTGCCGTGTGGGCCCAGGCGTCGTCGTGAATCAGCAAGATCTCTGAGCCCAACTTCTCCCTGCGCTTGTTTTGTATTGCTCTTCTGAGGTTGTGCTGAGTTTGGCAATACCTTTGAGAGTTTATTGTTGTGCCTCTTTCCAGGATATCCACAAAAATCACACCTTTTCTGTCCCAAAAGACAGTCGCCATCCCCTTCCTTGCCGACATTATCTGCATGCATTTCTTGGGTTTTTGGGGGGAATTTGTGTGCCCCCCCCTGCATTGACTGCAATTTTGTCTCACAGTTCACATACTTAACCCATATTTCGTCACCACTAACGATGTGATCCAGTAATGAGTCGCCATCTTTCTCGTAAGCGTCCAAAAACGTTAACGCTGCAGCCATTCGCTGATTTTTCCGAATATCTGTCAAGATTTTTGGTATCCATCTTGCACAAAACTTGTGGTAACAAAGCTTTTCGGTAATGATTTTGTACAAACAACTTCGTGAAATTTGTGGAAAACTACTAGAGAGTTCCGTTATTGTGAAATTACGGTTTTCACGGACCGCGGCATCGACTTATTCGACACGTTCGGCAGTCACTATGCTGGGCCTTCCACTTCGCTCTTCGTCGTGAACGTTAGTTAAAATTTTATGACCCATTGACGCACTCTTCATTCAGTGATTATGTTGCCCCCATACACTTCACAATGCTGCCGATAGATTTCTATCGGTGTACAGCTTTTTGCAGTCAGAAACCTTATTACAGCACGCACTTTACCATTCCTGGAATTTTCAAATAACGCTGACATTTCAAACTGTCACAGTAACTCAACGGAGTACAGCACGAACCTCTCACTAGCACAGCAGGATGCCGACTGAGCGGCGGAATGCCATGACACCATGACGGCCGCGCTAGCCCCGCCCCTAACGGACACAAACGAAAACGTAATGTTCTTGGTGGATAGCCCTCGAACACGGAGAATAGAGTTACTCAGAGGATACAAACTAACAGACATGTGGATGGATCTTCGCACCACCGCTATGTTCATCATTGGAAGGAAATTCCTTCACTAACATGAAATAATCAACGGAAATACGACGCGAAATAGCTAAACTTGACCCCTGAAGAAGCAAACCTTCTCACTTAATTAGTTGAGTGTGGACTTCTACTGACACTGGTTTCAGAGTCCATGACCAGTTAGAAAGCACTAAGATATAAATGCTGCTGAACATGTTAAAAGTTGCGCGAATTCTGAAATAACCAAGCGTTTAAATTTAGTGTGAAGAAACTCAGGGGAAACTAGATTCGTGCAACTATAGTGGCACGTGGTTACATGTCATACCAACGAAGTGTATCTATAATAATACTAGCTATACACTTAAAATCTGCGGTAAAATGTAAAAGAAATAGATTCTCAAAATTATCTGATCAAATCAGACTAGAACCTAATACATGTTGAAACGAACCGTACCAATACCTAATTTCAAACTACACCGGTAGACTCGGAAGCATCCCACTTATAGCCCTGTATCGCAGAAGTAATGTGTTTGCAGGCCGCAGTGACCGAGCGGTTCTAGACGCTTCAGTCCGGAACCGCACTGTTTCTACGGTCGTAGGTTCGAATCCTGCTTCTGGCATGGATGTGTGTGATGTCCTTAGGTTAGTTAGGTTTAAGTTGGGACTGAAGACCTCCGATGTTAAGTCCTATAGTGCTTAGAGCCATTTGAACCATTTGAGTAATGTGTCTGACCGTTTACGAACTTCGACTATGCGTGCCCTCCAAAAAATTGGAGGAGCGCACCATACCGTTAAGCAATGCCGACCTCTCCTTGGGGGCAGTTAAACCGAAATGGGATACCTGTCGCTGCCCTGTGTGCAATGCGTTTCCAGTTACCAGAATACTGCTAGGTTGACAATGCTCGGACAAACTGTGGTTAGCACTCTGGTTCATCATAGTACTTTTAAAATCCCTCCATTCATTCTCTCATTCATTCAGAATGGTACGTAGGAATAAATGTGGATTAATGAAATATCATTATGTAATCCCCCCTCCCCCCCTTGGCCATGCGGTTTAACGCACGGCTGTCCGGGCGATAAGGAGCGCCTTGTACCCGGCACGAACCCGACCGGCGGATTTGTGTCGAGGTCCGGTGACCCGGCCAGTCTGTGGATGGTTTTTAGGCGGTTTTCTATCTGCCTCGGAGAATGCGGGCGTGTTCCCCTTATTCCGCCTCAGTTACACTATGTCGGCGATTGCTGCGCAAACAAGTTCTCCACGTACGTGTACACCACCATTACTGTACCACGTAAACATAGGGGTTACACTCGTCTGGTGTGAGACGTTCCCTGGGGGGTCCACCGGGGGCCGAACCGCACAATAACCCTGGGTTCGGTGTGGGGCGGCGGAGAGGTGAAGTGGACGGCGGTAGTCGTCGTGGGGTTGTGGACCACTGCTGTTGCGGCGGCGATGGAGCCTTTCCGTCGTTTCTAGGTCCTCGGTTAAGAGACAGTACAATACATACAATCTTTATGTAAGATATAAAGACATTTTCTCACACATCCTTCCTGCAGAGAGTCGTCACTATGGTAAAAATTATAGATTTAGTGTGACTGAAGCGATAACGACAAGCTCAAATATTCTAAGCCCAAATCATATGAAACTATCACAGTCGGAGGGTAACAAGACTAGCAGAATTTAACAAGCCGTACCTTCATACTGAAAGTTAAGTGAATAAAATAACCCGAGTTCATCCAGAAATTTAGTTAGATCATTCACCTTCCGGAGTAGGGAACTAAGCAACAAACAAACCGAGGCCACAAAGTCCGTAACGAAATTGAACTGCCATCAGAACTAGCCAGCCACATCAGAATATAAATGGGAATATTTAAATTCTCATAGCTTCACACCTCTTCATCTACGTATCAATGAGTATACGTGCGGTACGTAAATAAAACAAAAGAGCTGAAAGTATTTCAATTGGATTCCGTCACTGACGTCACTGACGCCAATAGATGCCTCTAATTAGCACATCAGCAGAAGAACACGTGATTTTTATATGATGTAATTTGATATTCATTACAATAATTTCCTTGGTTTTTCTGAGCATTCGTTACCCAGTTGCTAGAGGTTAAATTACAAGAAGGACCGAAGTTTGGAACTATTCTAGTTAATAATAAAATATGGTAGATCAACGATCAAGAAGAATGAGCATTTATTGTTCATAAACATATATTGCCTTCTGTCTTAACAAAAAGGAGAATAAGGATGGCTACACAAAATGAAAAGTAAATAACAAGAGAAATGACTTATTCTTAACTTTGTGGTCCCGAAAAACAATTGTCATTCATTCGTTAAAATGTGGATGCTTGTAAGACGTAGCTTGCCTATTGTACCCAGTGGATAGGGAAAAAGCAACTGACCCAGTCTCTCTAACTCCCGAAAATTAACATGCTAGGTTTCAGTGGTAAATCTACAGGTAATCTAAGAGTGTTCAGTAGTTACAACCGAACTGACCGGGCAGAAACAGAGTGAGTAAAAGTGTATTATCGATCAAATATCGAACTGGTGTGAAACACTTAATTTCAAAATATTTACAGCGAAATGGAACTCGCTGTGTATGTTGGTACTCATTCGATTCCTAATTTTGCATGCTGCAGTATGAGGCATAGCATTTTTTGGTTTTTATTTTTTTACTATATGCTAACTGAATTACACACGGCAAGTTTTGCCTATTAGTGTGAAGTCCAACAATGAATGAGTCTCCTAACTCGGAAAAAATATTTCCGATAACAGGGGCCATCTCCAAAATCCATTCATTTAACCAACTCAGGATGAGCTTCGGCTGCCTGAAGAGCCTCGTGGCTTAATCTTTGACACAGGATCAAGACTAAAAAAGATATGATGCATTAAAAACACACGAATGCCAGAAGAAATTTCTACACGACTTTAAATTAAGTGTAAACTAATGCACGATATACTAAACTCTTTGATCTATAAGCACGAGTGGGTGCACCTTCTCAATAACAAACATTATCTCCCGAAAACAATCTGTCACATACAATTAATAAAACAGAACCGAAAACGTGATATGATAATAACTATTCGATTGTATCTCTAACCGAAAACCAAAAACTACTACATGACGAAATATCAACTCAAAACTAAATCGGAGCTGTATCTGTAAACTCAACGACAATACCGTACAATACTTGTAAAAGACCCGTTCACAAATTTCTGCGGGCCCGTCCTCATCAACTGGAGAGAGGAACTAGAACCGTTACCTTCTTTCCAACGGCTGCTTAGCGAAGGTGAAAAGGAACGGAATATCACTGATACACCCTGCGTTTACCATTATACTGTGTTTATCATAAGAATAAATATCATGTAAACGTTACTCTGCATATTCTTCCCCTTTTGCTTGAAGCTCATAGGATTTCGTTTCAAGAGGAGCTGAAGCCAAGCTGTGTCCAGTACAGTCAAGTACGATTATAAGGATAAGTCTTACGCTGTGTTACACGTACACAAACAGAGCGATAGTGCGGGACAACAACTTCAACGGCGCATTTGACTTGTACAGAGCTGGCCAGCCACTTGGTCCAGCTAACCTGCAATGACATGTGCAGTAGCAGTTCAGGCATAAAAAGGGAAGCACAGACAAATAATATAGTTTAGAATTTCATTCAATTCTTAAAGAGAATGAAATAATATTCGTTAAATCTCCAGTACTACAGTACGCCTTTTAGATGACCAGATGGAAAGCATAAAATGCTGTCATCCTCACTTTAAGTATTATTTTAATTACAACAAGTGTGATGGAAATTACTGGCTTAAACACAGATAATTTTTCTGATCAAGCTATATCTGACACAAAAAAATACTGCAGGGATTTCACCATATAGCTGAATACTGAAGCCAGTGAAGGTACTAATTACTGTTACACGTCTGGTGATTTCTTAGCTTCGCCTTTTTCCGTATCCGAGAAATACATTTCACTTCTGGAACTATCAGCTACTACGTTGATAACGAGTGTGTCAACAAAAGAGTCTACAAGCCACCCAGGCGCTGGATTTTGTCCTCTGTCGAGCGCAAGCGTTCGGCAATTAAACAGTCTTGTTATTTCTCGTGACAAATCCCTTAACTGGACTCCAGTTCACTTCTGTTAGATTCATATTGTAGCGGTACTGCGACAAATGTAAAAATGCAGCATTTGTATGGTGTGCTCGATGCTGTGAAAATGATTGTTATTCAGGTTTCTACGACAGTTACCATTCTGGTACGTATGTGACTACATCTGTGCTATAAAACAATGGACTAGTCCAAATAATGAGTACTTGGTCTCTCATTTTTGTCCTAAAGGCGAAATAATTATGTTTTCTTAATTTAAGCATCGTTTATTTGACTAACAACCTTTAATGAATATCGATATTAGGAATATTTGTTTGAAATGAAAACAAGAATTTCACGTGCAATATGTAATTAGAAACAAGATGACGTGCATTATTCATAAAACGAAATAATGATGAATTTTACAATTACAAGGTGCAGGTATTTTAGATCGAACCAAAAAAGAAAAATATAACTTAGTCGAGATTTGAACCAGCGAACCATGAACAGCACCACACTCGCGATCTATTACGCTACTGATTCTGATATACATCCATCAGGCATCTTTACTGTACCTCGGGAACCTTCAAACCAGTTTTTTCTGTATATTTATGAAAATAATTAAAAACTATCTATTTCTCGCCACTTTTTAGCCGTGTTTCAGAACTTAGTAATAAAATATCTAATACATGATTAGGGCCTGCCTCCAACAGCATAACAAAACGATAGGACGTGTGCTGCGGCTTCTGAAGAATCATCGCGTTTGTATTTGGGTGCATAGTCCTACAACTACCAAAGCAAGGTTTCCATACCTCATTCGTGACAGACCTGACTCTTCGGTTTACTGCTTAACGTTCGAAGCAAACTAATTCATCCAACGACTTACTCAGCATTATTTACTGGATGGAACGTTGATCAAAAGCATATCATTGGATAATAGGTGAGCACATAATCCCGCTTATTCATTCCCATAGGTTTCTCGTAATAGTAAAAGAGTGATATTCAATGTCACTCAAGTATTTACAACTCCTGGAGATGCCAGTTGACAGAACGTATGTGACGGTACGACGGTATCGTTTCAAAATGGCAAATTCCTACAGCGCGTTTGCGGGTTGTGAGGGCTGGCACAGAATATACCAAGATACAATTACTGAACTATACAAAAAGAACGTAGATTAGTTACAATCTACGGAATATATACACTTTATTCAAGATGTAAACTTCACTATATACACTCCTGGAAATGGAAAAAAGAACACATTGACACCGGCGTGTCAGACCCACCATACTTGCTCCGGACACTGCGAGAGGGCTGTACAAGCAATGATCACACGCACGGCACAGCGGACACACCAAGAACCGCGGTGTTGGCCGTCGAATGGCGCTAGCTGCGCAGCATTTGTGCACCGCCACCGTCAGTGTCGGCCAGTTTGCCGTGGCAAACGGAGCTCCATCGCAGTCATTAACACTGGTAGCATGCCGCGACAGCGTAGACGTGAACCGTATAGTGGGCATGCGGGAGGCCGGGTGGACGTACCGCCGAATTGCTCAACACGTGGGGCGTGATGTCTCCACAGTACATCGATGTTGTCGCCAGTGGTCGGCGGAAGGTGCACGTGCCCGTCGACCTGGGACCGGACCGCAGCGACGCACGGTTGCACGCCAAGACCGTAGGATCCTACGCAGTGCCGTAGGGGACCGCACCGCCACTTCCCAGCAAATTAGGGACACTGCTGCTCCTGGTGTATCGGCGAGGACCATTCGCAACCATCTCCACGAAGCTGGGCTACGGTCCCGCACACCGTTAGGCCGTCTTCCGCTCACGCCCCAACGTCGTGCAGCCCGCCTCCAGTGGTGTCGCGACAGGCGTGAATGGAGGGACGAATGGAGACGTGTCGTCTTCAGCGATGAGAGTCGCTTCTGCCTTGATGCCAATGATGGTCGTATGCGTGTTTGGCGCCGTGCAGGTGAGCGCCACAATCAGGACTGCATACGACCGAGGCAAACAGGGCCAACACCCGGCATCATGGTGTGGGGAGCCAACTCCTACATTGGCCGTACACCTCTGGTGATCGTCGAGGGGACACTGAATAGTGCAAGGTACATCCAAACCGTCATCGAATCCATCGTACTACCATTCCTAGACCGGCAAGGGAACTTGCTGTTCCAACAGGACAATGCACGTCCGCATGTATCCCGTGCCACCCAACGTGCTCTAGAAGGTGTAAGTCAACTACCCTGGCCAGCAAGATCTCCGGATCTGTCCCCCATTGAGCATGTTTGGGACTGGATGAAGCATCGTCTCACGCGGTCTGCACGTCCAGCACGAACGCTGGTCCAACTGAGGCGCCAGGTGGAAATGGCATGGCAAGCCGTTCCACAGGACTACATCCAGCATCTCTACGATCGTCTCCATGGGAGAATAGCAGCCTGCATTGCTGCGAAAGGTGGATATAGAGTGTACTAGTGCCGACATTGTGCATGCTCTGTTGCCTGTGTCTATGTGCCTGTGGTTCTGTCAGTGTGATCATGTGATGTATCTGACCCCAGGAATGTGTCAATAAAGTTTCCCCTTCCTGGGACAATGAATTCACAGTGTTCTTATTTCAATTTCCAGGTGTGTATATTCGAATTAAGTTATGACATGTTCGATATGCCTGCCATCATTGGCGAAGATGTGGCGCAGACGAGTAGCATGTCCCGCTAAAGTGTCGGAACATCGATGCTCTGTATGACCTCGTGAATGGTCAGCTCCGAAATGGTTTTCGGGTTGTTGCTGTACTCATTGTCTTCAACATAGCCCTACAAAAAGGGGTCGCTTGTGCTCGAAACCACAGAATATGGTGACCAATCGAGGCCCATGCCGGAGGCCTCTGGGTACCCCAAAGGCAGAATTTGGTCCCTAAAGTGCTCCTCCAGGTCATCACTCTTGCTTCGATGGATTGCGCTTCATCTAGCATGAACCACGTCTTGTCGGAATCACGATCACTTTCGATAATGGGGATGAAATCGTCTTCCAAAAGCTTGACGTATCGTTCGGTAATCACCGTGTCATCAAGGAATACCACACGGGTTAGTCTGTGACTGGATATCGCACATCGCAGTCACCCGTTGAGGCTGAAGAGTCTTCTCGATCGCGAAATGCGGATTTTCAGCCTCCCAAATGGGCCATACAAATGAACGTGGGCTTCATCGCTAAACCAATCCGTACATGTGCATACTATTTTCCTTCATTCCTCACGACCAACCGTGTAGGATGACCGTCCTAACGCAAAATGTTGAGACGTTATGGCGATTATATTTCATATAGTTCAATAATTGTCGCCCTGTATTACGAATCGCGAAAGGAAATGATTCATTGTTCCAACACTAGACTATAAAAGGTTTGTGTGTTACACGAAGCAAACAAAAAGGTAGACTCGATGGAACTTCGAGGCAGCATTCTGTGACTACAAAACACATACACACTTTACAGTCCTTCGTACTTTGTGTAACAGCATGCAACTGAGTGTACAACTTTAGAGGCCATACATAGTTGCTGAGCCGTGCAGCGGCTCGCGTTGGTGCTTTTTGATTCAGAGGGCTGTTCCGTTGGGGATTCAGGAGCAGCGAGGTCGGCGCAGAGCGAGAACACTACGGGACCGCTGCCGGCGCACATGGACTGCCGGATCGAACGACTCACGAGAGCGCACGACCTCGTCGTAAACCGGATCCTGAAAACTTTGAGTGCTTTCAAATTCAAGCAGAGAAACCTCCACCACTGTAAGACCTTGCGATTTTCCAGTGACTTGGGTTCGTGTTACTGCTCGTAGTGTTGCCGAGGCGAAGGGCAGCGAGTGGAGTGCTTGGGGAACGCGGATCTGACTAGCTTTACTGGACTTCTAATTACTATTTATTGCTTTCAGTGTGTTACTATTTGTAAGTTCAACTAGCGGTACTTTTCCTGCCTCGTGACCGCTAACGCCACAGTTACCTGCCGTGGGGTTTAGTGTATGTAACTGCAGTGTATTTCTCCTTGCCTTGCCACTGCTGTCCTGTGAGGCGTGTAGTTTTGACAGCTTTCTTGATTGTACGTTGGTTGGCGATTCTTCTACTCTGGGGGTAGTGATTCCTTTTTCGTTCGGGGCGCTCTAAGCACAGTACTCTGCACGAGGAGTCCAGACCGCCGGTTCCGGCTTTGGTGTATTTTTACTTCCTTCCATTTGGTTTATTGGACGTCAGGTAGCCTCAGCAAGATTATCATTACTCATTCGCTAGACTGCCACCAGTCTGAGTTACCATCTTGTGAAGTGAATGCAACTCTTGGCTGCCTATCCCATCTTTCGCGAATGTGTTTTCTTTTTCTTTTTTCCGGACCTACTCAGAAGTCGATTCCTGGTGCACCGTCTGTGACTGGCTCTTGTGTCTTATTATTGTGTATGGTGTTTTATTGTACGTTCCTAAATTTTTTCTATAATTGCCATTACTGGAGTTACAGCAGGTTTAAATGATTGTGCTACCAAGTTTACCATAATTTTGTCTCACCTGTTTGGTGATCAGTTGTTTGTCGTTTTAAATTAAGCTTTACTGTTGTTTTCACTGTTTTCCTGTGAGTTTTTTAAATGTTTTATGAGACTGCCATTCTTGGCGCTACAGCAGGTTTAAATGGTTGTGCTACCAAATTTACCATCATTTTGTCTCACCCGTTTGGTTATTAGTTGCCTGTCATTTTAAATTAACCTTTGCTATTTCATTGCTGTTTTACAGTGTGTTTGTTAATTTTTTTAAATTGCCGTTCTTGGCATTAAAGGCCTTTAGCCGTCACTGTGGATACTTATCTTAAAATTCTAATTGGGATCACATTGGCTTGTTTTTAAAACATTATTTCCTGTGTCTTTATTTTATGCTCTTTTGGTAAATTGTAACGCACCGAATGCAGTATTAATTACGCAGTTGTTTATTCCTTCATTTATAACGTGTGATATCTTTACTTATGCTGAATCTGGAATTATCGTTTCAAAATAAACGTGTGTAACTAGAAAAGGTAACCAATAGTAACTGATTACGGCCCCGTTCACAATCATAACCAAATCCTGTATTCCTTGACTAACAGGTTTCAATTGCTGAGGTCGGTAATTATAAATCTAAAAGCAGTGAGTGTCTGCGATATACTAAATGAAGAAAAACGATTTTCTATTCAGGCATGGTATTCACATAATAGACCACAGTGCCATACTTAACAAAAATTTGCTTAGTCGAATGGTTATATACGAATCACTTTTCACAATCTGGTTCAAATGGTTCAAATGGCTCTGAGCACTATGGGACTTAACGTCTGAGGTCATCAGTTCCCTAGACTTAGAACTGCTTAACCCTAACTAACCTAAGGACATCACAAACACACCCATGCCCGAGGCAAGATTCGAACCTGCGACCGTAGCGGTCGAGCGGTTCCAGACTCTAGCGCCAAGCACAACTCGGCCACCACGGCCGGCCCCCAACCTGGTAAATGAATTAGTGCTCTTTCTGAGTAATCTATGAATATATCGTCTGACGACGATATAAGGTAATCTACATCTACATCTACATTTATACACCGCAAGCCACCCAACGGTGTGTGGCGGAGGGCACTATACGTGCCACTGTCATTACCTCCCTTTTCTTTTCCAGTCGCGTATGGTTCGTGGGAAGAAAGACTGTCTGAAGGCCTTCGTGCGCGCTCGAATCTCTCTGATTTTACATTCGTGATCTCCTCGGGAGGTATAAGTAGGGGGAAGCAATATATTCGATACATCATCCAGAAACGCACCCTTTCGAAACCTGGAGAGCAAGCTACACCGCGATGCAGAGCGCCTCTCTTGCAGAGTCTGCCACTTGAGTTTGCTAAACATCTCCGTAACGCTATCACGGTTACCAAATAACTCTGTGACGAAACGCGCCGCTCTTCTTTGGATCTTCTCTATCTCCTCCGTCAACCCGATCTGGTACGGATCCCACACTGATGAGCAATACTCAAGTATAGGTCGAACGAGTGTTTTGTAAGCCACCTCCTTTGTTGATGGACTACATTTTCTAAGGACTCTCCCAATGAATCTCAACCTGGTACGCGCCTTACCAACAATTAATTTTATATGATCATTCCACTTCAAATCGTTCCGCACGCACACTCCCAGATATTTTACAGAAGGAACTGCTACCAGTGTTTGTTCCGCTATCATATAATCATACAATAAAGGATCATTCTTTCTATGTATTCGCAATACATTGCATTTGTCTATGATAAGGGTCAGTTGCCACTCCCTGCACCAAGTGCCTATCCGCTGCAGATCTTCCTGCGTTTCGCTACAATTTTCTAATGCTGCAACTTCTCTGTATAATACAGCATCATCCGCGAAAAACCGCATGGAACTTCCGACACTATCTACTAGGTCATTTATATACATTGTGAAAAGCAATTGTCCCATAACATACCCCTGTGGCACGCCAGAGGTTAGTTTAACGTCTGTAGACGTCTATCCATTGATAACAACGTGCCGTGTTCTGTTTGCTAAAAACTCTTCAATCCAGCCACACAGCTAGTCTGATATTCTGTAGGCTCTTACATTGTTTATCAGACGTCAGTGCGGAAGTGTATCGAACGCCTTCCGGAAGTCAAGGAAAATAGCATCTACCTGGGAGCCTGTATCTAATATTTTCTGGGTCTCACGAACAAATAAAGCGAATGGGGTCTCACACGATCGCTGTTTCCGGAATCCATGTTGATTCCTACGGAGTAGATTCTGGGTTTCCAAAAACTACATGATACGCGAGTAAAAAACATGTTCTAGATCTATATGTACATAGATAGTGTGCAAGCCATCGTACGGTACGTGGCGGGGGTACCGTATACCACTACCAGTCTTTTCCCTCCTGTTCCAATCGCCAACTGAGCGAGGGAAAAGTCACTGCTATATACCTCTGTATACTAATTTCTCGTACCTTATCTTCGTCGTCCCTACGAGCAACGTATGTTGTCGTCAGTAGAATTGCTCTTCAGTCAAATCTAAATGCCGGTCTTTCAATAGTGTTCCTCGAAAACAACATCTCCTGTCCTCCCGGAATTCCCAATAGAGTTCTCGAAGTACCTCCGAAGTAATAGCGGGTTGTTCGAACCTATCGGTAACAAATAGAGCAGTCCGACTCTGGCGATGGGTTCCTTTAATCCCACGTGGAATGGATCCCAAACACTCGAGTAGCTCTCAACAATAGGTCGAACTGGCGTTCTACATGCGTTTTCCTTTACAAGTCAACCGCACCTTACGAGAATTCTCAAAATAAACGGAGTCGACCATTCGCCTTCTCTACCACAGTTCTCATACGCTTTTCCATATCGTAACGCTGTGCAACGTTACGCCCAGATATTTACGCTATGTGACTGCGTCAAGCGGCAAACGGCATATCCAAATATTACGGGTTTGTTCTTCCTACTCATCCTCATTAACTTACATTTTTCTACATTCAGAGATAGCTGAAATTCGTCACACCAACTGGAAACGTTGTCTGTCATTTTGTATCTTCCTACAGTCGCTCAACGATGACACCTTCCCGTACACACAGCAAAATCAACGAAGAGCCGCAGATTGCTGCTCACCAGGTCGCCAGATCGTTTATATATACATAAAATAACACCGGTCCCATCACACGTTCCTGGGGCTATCCTGAGAGTACCCTTTTCTCTTATAAACACTCTCCGCCGAGGACAACATACTGTGTCCTATAACTTACGAGGTCCTCAAGCCAGTCATAACTTGGAAGTATTCCATACGTTCCTACCTTCGTGAACATCGTACAATGGGGCACCCTGTCAAGTGATTTCCAGAAATCTATTAATATGGTATTTAGCTGCTGCCCTTCACCCATAGTTCGCAATATATATATATCCGTGGTATCACCTATGATGTCAATGTTTCTCGGCTCAACGCCATATATGGTAAAACATTACGATATGTGACGATGAGCAGCAGCTCTGTCCAGTGTGAACATTAAAATACCGACGAACTGTAGCGTCGGATTCCTAACTGGAATTGGAGGAAAAAAGGTTCTATGAGCATGTATCTGCAGCCACGGTGGATGGTGCTGACGAATGGAAGTTGCTCTGGCCACTTTTTGTGTGTTCTTTCTGTATTGCAGGCTATGTAACTGACGCAGTCTACTGTAAGCCAAGATACTGTTTGCGTAAGGCCAGGCAAATGGACATGGTCTAGAGGCAAGACGGCTGAAATTTTACAAGTGGACACCAGCCACATCACACTACATTTCAACCACTTTTTCGGAGTTTGTAGGATCCTAGGTCCTTTCGGACGAAGGTGCTGCCACATAGCGAACTGGGCGATATCAAATTTGAAGGGTCGTTCTCTACAGGATATTTGACAAGCTCCAGGCAAGTTGCCCATAACATGGGGTGTTTTAAAGTACACTTATGTGCGTATTGCAAGACTCTACTTCCCAAGGAGACAGATTTCAACGTCTGTTGTCGCACGGACGCGATGCAAGTCTGTACTCTGTTCTGGGACAATTTGGTTTATTTGCACGCACACTGCCCATCTCCGGCCACATGTTCGTAAGTCCTTTTTTCCTACATTTCCAGTCAGGAATTCATCCCTGCAGTTTGTCGATTTTATTATTCAACCAGTATAAAGACTGAACAAGCAAACACCTGATAGGCACCAGTTGACAATGGATGTGTCTGGAAATCTGGAAAGTATTTTATTACGTTCTGATTTATAATACACACTGAAGTGGCAAAAATAATGGGACAGTGATGTGGACATATAGGAATGGCGACACTATGTCGTACGCATGGTATAAAAGGGCTGTGCATTGGTGGAGCTGTCATTTGTACTCAGGTGATTCACTTGACAAGATTTTTAGCGTGATTGTGGTCGGGAATTAACAGACTTTGAACTCGGAGAGGTAGTTGGAGGTAGAAGCATGGGACACTCAATTTCGGAAATACTGAGGGAATTCAATGTTCCAATATCTACAGTGTAAAGAGTGTGGCGAGATACCACATTTCAGGGAATAACTCTCACCACGGACGAGAGAAATTCCACGGCTCTCACTTAACGACCGAGAGCAGTGGCGTCTGCGTAGAATTTACAGCGCTAACCGACGAGAAACACTGTTTGAAATAATCGTAGATATCAATGTCGGACGTACGACGAAAGTATCCTTAAGGGCCGTGCGGAGAAATTTGGCGTTAATGGGCTGCTGCAGCAGACGACCGACGCTCATGCATTTCCTAACAGCACGACATCGCCAGCAGCATCTCTGGACATGTTGGTTGGATTCCAGACAAGTGGAAAACCGTGACCTAGTCAGATGAATCCCGATTTCAGGTGGTGAGAGGTGAAATAGAATGTACCACAGATAGCACGACGCCATGGGCTCAAGTTGTCAGCAAGGTACTACCCAAGCTGGTTGGGGCTTTGTGGTGGTATGGTATGCTGTGTTTACATGGAATAGATTGGGCCCTGGTTATGTTTGGCTGCACGCAGACCATTTGCAGTCAATCATGGACTTGATGTTTCCAAACATCGACGGAATTTTTATGAATGACAATGCGTCATGTCACCTATTTGCAGTTGTCCGCGACTGGTTCGAAAAACATTTCGGACAGTTCGAACAACTGGTTTGTCCACCTACATCATACGACGTGAATCGAGAGGCCCATGACTTACGTCAGCTTAGTGTACTTCGTACTCGATGACCTCGATCATGAAGGAAACATATTCCCTATGAAGCTAAGCTTTGGAAAAAGTGTTTCATAGAACAGTATCACTTGTATCTGACGCTAATGTTCTTTTTCTGTAATCTATCGGTGGTGCAGCACCACTAGCTGATACGCAGTAAGGTAAACCCACCCCTCCGACCATCGCCAACACAGGAGGAGGGGCAGCGAAGCGGCTGGCGGCGCCTCCCTCGCGCTGTGTACACTCGGCGATAACGAGGCCGCTGCAAATAGGCGCCCGTCTGCCTGCAAACACTTGCCGGAACGAAGGATCGACGCGTCTCGCCTCCAGCATTACACCCGCGCGCTGCGCCGAGCCGTAAAGGAAGGCGCGCCTCTTATTGTTACACACCGTCTCGAGGCCATTAAGGTTTCCTACCTGCTGACTACCGTACGCTGTTTATGCAACGGATCTGTTCCTCACTTCGCTCTACTCGGTTACACAGAAAATGGGAGCGTTTAATGTAGAGCCGCCGCAGGAGAAAGATACCATTGAGTAGTGTCAATGACATAGCATCAACAGTCGAATCAGTGATTACAGAAACCAGATGAACAGATATTTTCGTTTTATAGCACAAAGTACCTGTCTGGTGTGTGTAACTTACGGCAGATCATAACCTTGTGTCATAACCTATAGAATAAATCGTGATTGCTGTAGAAGCAACGGAAGTGCCCCGTTCGGTGGAGAGAACCGTACAGGACCCCAGCCGTAGACAGTACTGAAGGAATAGGGAAATGTTTCACCATGTAGCACCAGGTATTTATCAGTGAAGTAAAATAAATTAATTTCCTTTACGAGTCCGCAATCATTGTAAATATTTCGTGAATAAAATTGTCTAGATTGCTTGTTGAAATTTCTGTTTTTATTCAAACGTTTCGTCTACTGCCATAATCAGATATCAGGAAGCTTCGAACTTATAAAAAAAGACTATGCGTCAGTACTGAAACATATATTGAGGTGACAAAAGTCATGGGATAACGATATGCTCATGCAAAAATGGAGGTAGCATCTTGCACGCAAGCAATAAGAGGGCAGTGCATTGGCGGAGCAGTCATTTGTACTCAGTTGCTTCATGTGAAAAGGTTTCCGACATGACTGTAGCCGCACGACGGGAATTAACCGACTACGAACGCGCAATGGTCATTGGAGCTACACGCATGGGACATTCCATTTTGGAAATCTTATGTAATTCAATAGCCCGAGTTCTACAGTGTCAAAGGTGTGCTGAGATACCAAAGTTCAGGAATTATCTCTCACCGTGTACCAAGCAGTGGTCGAGGTCTTCACTTAACGACCGAGAGTAGTTGCATTTGCGTAAAGTTATCAGTGCTGAAAGACAAGTAACACTGTGTGAAATAGCCGTAGAAATCAATGTGGGACGTACGACGGATGCATCCATTAGAACGATTCGGCGAAATTTGGCGCCAATGGACTATGCCATCAGACGCCCGATGCCAGTGCTTCTGCTAGTAGCACAATATCGATGTGCTGGGCTCGCGACCCTATCTGTTGGACGATAGACGACTGGACAACCGTGGTCTGGTCGAATGAGTCCTGATTTCAATTAGTAAGAGCTGATAATATGGTTAAGGTGTGGTGCAGACATCACGAAGCCATGGAGCCAAGTTGTCAACAAGGCACTGTGCACTGGTGGTGCCTGCAAGCGGTGTGGGCTGTGTTGACATGGAATGGATTGGGTGCTCTGGTCGGAATGAACCGATCATTAACGGGAAATGCTTATTTTCGGATACTTGGAGAACATAAGCCGCCATTCATGGACTTAATGTTCTCAGACAATATTGGAAATTTTATGAATGACAATGCACTACGTCACTGGGCAAAAATATTCGCGATTGGTGAAAAGAACATTTTGGTCTATTTGAGTAAATGATTTGTTTATCCAGATCACCCGACATTAATCCCATAGAGCATGTATGGGACACAATCGCGAGGTCCGATTGTGCACAAAATTTTGTACCGTCAATACTTTCGCAACTATGGCTCATTATTTCTGCAGGAGATTTCTAACGAGGTTTTGAGTTCATGCCACGCCGTATGTCTGGAATACACAGAGGAAATGGATATCCGACGCGATATTAGAAGGAATTGAATGACTTCTGTCACTTTAGTGTATGCCCATGACGTCCCGATTGGGCATAGGTTTTTTTACTGTCACACAATCTTCTGGATATCTGATTATGGCACTAGCCAAAACATCCCAACAAATATAGAAATTTTATAAGCAAAGTGGACGATTTTATTAAAAAAATAATGAGGTTTTTGTCGCACAATCTACAGATATTCGTCATATATAGAAGATTAAATGATCGAATTTTATGTCCATTCGGGACTGATATCGATCATCAACTTGTGTATGATGTGTGACCCTAACAGGCACGAATATAGTCTTGTGTTGGTTGTACCACGGAAGCAATCTCCGAATGCGTGAAACATAGTTCATCAGCCCTGCTGGCTGAAGACTTTTCCTCAGCCTCTATACGTGCCCTATGGGAGATAAATCAATGGCCTGAGCAGGCCAGGTTACAATCTGCAAGTACCTTAATTCGTTTGTGGTGTGGACTAGAGCATGCTGTCTTTCATTATCCTGTTGTAATATGCCACTTGGTATCCTTGTCAAGAAAGTTGTGACAGTGGGGTTCACCATTCTGGTGAAACACTATACACATTCAGCTTCCCTTCGACTGTCGCTTGACACGTCCTGTTGCCGTATTCAACACCACCCCTTATCATGATTCCAGGTGTCAGAGTGGTGCGATTGTCAAAGATCGCTTCTTTTTGTGATCTTCCATCAGGTCATCTAAGGTCGTGACTTCGATATGACTGCAACTGAATGCAACTCCACCCCTTTCCAGTCCGAGATATCTGCAGAACAGTGTCAGGGTGACCTACATATGGCAGTAAGAGGTCACAAACCTGCTTTCAACAATGTGTTCCCGACAGTTCATGGTGACACTGGCTGTAACTTCTGCCCAAATTCAGCCATTATCATTCGTCTATTAGTCAGGACAGGCGAAACGTCGTATGCTACGAACTTCTCTTATGCTATTACTTTACACACTTTTGTCCAGAATCAACCTCGTTTTCACTGCGCTGACTGCTCTAGGGCCAACTGCCGGCGTAATCTATTAACAAGATGTTCCCACGTCTCCCAGGTCAGTTATTCGACTTTCTTCAAAGTCAGAACCATGACAACAAGTGGCACGTTTATGCGCTCTGGGTATGATTCATTGCGATATCGGATGGAAAAGGCATACGAAATAGCCATCATGTACTCACTGTCTATGTGGGAATATGTTGTTGTTGTTGTGGTCTTCAGTACTAAGACTGGTTTGATGCAGCTCTCCATGCTAATCTATCCTGTGCAAGCTCCTTCATCTCCCAGTACTTACTGCAGCTTACATCCTTCTGAATCTGCTTAGTGTAGTCATCTCTTGGTCTCCCTCCACGATTCATACCCTCCACGCTGCCCTCCAATGCTAAATTTATGATAGCTTGATGCCTCAGAACATGCCCCACCAACCGGTCCCTACTTCTTGTCAAGTTGTGCCACAAAATCCTCTCCTCCCCTATTCTATTCAATACCTCCTCAATAGTTGTGTGATCTACCCATCTAATCTTCAGCATTCCTCTGTAGCACCACATCTCGATTGCTTCCATCCTCTTCTTTTCCAATCTATTTATCGTCCATGTTTCACTTCCATACATGGCAACGCCCCATACAAATACTTTCAGAAACGACTTCCTGACACTTAAATCTATACTTGATGTTAACAAATTCCTCTTCTTCAGAAACGCTTTCTTTGCCATTGCCAGTCTACATTTTATATCCCCTCTACTTCAACCATCATCAGTTATTTTGCCCCCCCCCCCAAATAGCAAATCTCATTTACTACTTTAAGTGTCTCATTTCCTAATCTAATTTCCTCAGCATCACCCACCTTAATTCGACTACATTCCATCATACTCGTTTTGCTTTTGTTGATGTTCATCTTATATCCTCTTTTCAAGACACTGTCCATTCCGTTCAACTGCTCTTCCAAGTCTCTGACAGAATTACAATGTCATCGGCAAACATCAAAGTTTTTATTTCTTCTCCATGGATTTTAACACCTACTCCGAATTTTTCTTTTGTCTCCTTTACTGCTTGCTCAATATACGGATTATATAACATTGGGGAGAGGCTACAATCCTCTCTCACTCCCTTCCCTACCACTGCTTCCCTTTCATTCCCCCCGACTCGTATAACCGCCATCTAGTTTCTGTACAAATTGTAAATAGCCTTTCGCTCCCTGTATTTTACCCCTGCCACCTTTAGAGTTTGAAAGAGAGTATTACAGTCAACATTGTCATTGACAAGCGAGTGACTGCGTGTGTCAAAAGCTTTCTCTAAGTCTACAAATGCTAGAAACGTAGGTTTGCCTTTTCTTAATCTTTCTTCTAAGATTAGGCGTAATGTCAGTATTGCCTCACGTATTCCAACATTTCTACGGAATCCAAACCGATCTTCCTCGAGGTCGGCTTCTACGAGTTTTTCCGTTCGTCTGTAAAGAATTCGCGTTAGTATTTTGCTTCTGTGACTTATTAAACTGATAGTTCGGTAATTTTCACATCTGTCAGCACCTGTTTTCTTTGGGATTGGAATTTTTACATTCTTCTTGAAGTCTGAGGGTATTTGTCCTGTCTCATACATCTTGCATAATGGGAATATATTATTTTATTAAAATAGGTTCCTAGAAGGCTGAAATCTTAGTGAACATATACCACAAGCATGTAGCTAGGGGGCAATCAGTTTGGTCACAGTTTCATGTTGTAAAAGTTTCACTTTCCGTTAGTGAATGTCTGAGTTCGATTGTGTGACAAGCGAAAGAAAGGAGCCAGTGAAATATTCACCACCATTCCCAAATAAATTAAAGAACTTTTGCCTCCTGGAGCAAATACATAAATGCGGCTGTATACTGGACACGAAAAGTAATTCCAAACGGTGTTTTCTGAACCTCAACAGAGATGTAAGCTCTTACTTCACCCTAACTAGATAAACGTCCCTTACGCTACGCTAATTCACGTCTCACTACGCTTGCTTCTCACTGCTTGGAAGTTTGCTACTTCTATTGCTCCCTCCTAGCCACCACAGTAATTTATGACACCAGTTACCACAAATTACATAAAAATTACGCTTCTCGAACCGATAGAGCTAAGCACAGACACTTTTGACACAAAGGATGAAGTAATTACGTAATCTCTTACTAAGTAAATTATAATTTAAGTCTTACTAGGTTGTCCATTTTGGATAATTGACCATGTTGGGGCTTTAGTCTGAAGACTTAAAAAGCAGCTCTACATGCTACTATATCGTGTACAAGCCTCTTCGTCTCCGAATAACTACTGCCACCCACACCCTTCGGAATGTGCTTTCTGTATTTATAACTTGGTCTGCATCTACGATTTTTACCCCCACACTTTCCTCCAATACTAAACTGGTGACCTTTGGATATCTCCGAATGTGTTCTATCAACCGAATCCTTCTTGTACTCACGTTGTGCGACAAATTTCTTTTCACCCCAGTTTTATTCAGGAGCTCCGCATTAGTTATACTGTCTACCCATCTAATCTTTTTCATTCTCCTGTAGCACCTCATTTCAAAAGCTTCCTTTCTCACTTTGTCTAAAACATTTATCGTCCTTGTTTCCCTTCCATACAAAACTACACTCCGTACAAACACTTTCATAAAAGAATGCCTAACACTTAAGTCTATATTAGATGTCAACAAATTTCTTGCTCGTCTACATTTTATATTCTCTCTGCTTCAGCCATCATCAGTTATTTTAACTGCCCAAAAAGCAAAACTCATCTACGGTTTTAAGTGACCCCTTTCCTAATGTAATTCCCTCAGCATCACCTGATTTAATTCGACTACCTTATGTATCTCTGTTTTGCTTCTATTGACGTTCAACACACTGTTCACTTCATTAAACTGCTCTTCCAAGTCGATTGATATCTCTGACAAAATTAAAATGCTATCGGCTACACTCACAGTTTTATTTATTGTTCCTGAACTGTAATACCTTCTTCTGATTTTTAGTCATTTCCTTTACTGCATGATCAATGTGCAGACTGAATTACATTTGAGACAGACTACAACCCTGTCTCACTCCCTTTACCACTGCTTCCTTTTTATGACCCTAGATTCTAGATGCTGAACAAGTTGTAAATAGCCTTTCACTCGTTCTATTTCGCCCATGCTACCTTCAGAATTTCAAAGAGTGTATTTTAGTCAATACTGTCAAACTCTAAATCTACAAATGCTATAAACGTTGGCTGGCCTTTCCTTAATCTACCTTCTAACTTAAGTCGTAGGGTTAGTATTACCTCACGTGTTCCTACATTTCTCCAAAATCCAAACTGGTCGTCCTCGAGGTGGTCTTGTGTAAAGATTTCTTGTTAGTTGTCTGCAGCTATGACCTATTAAACTGATAGTCCGGTAATATTCACACCTGTCAGCACCTGTTTTAATTCGAATTGAAATTACTACATTTGTCTTGAAATCTGATTGTATTTCGCCTGTCATATATCTTGTGCACCAAATGAAACGGTTTTGTCTTGGCTTGCTCTCCCAAGTGTACCGGTAAGTCTGACGGAATGTAATCTACTCCCGGGGTCTTGCTTCGACTTAGGTCTTACAGTGCTCTGTCTTTTTTTTTTCTCGTAGTTTCTTGTATCCTCTTCATCTACGTCCTTTTCGATTTCTATAATATTGATTGTTAAGTTTATCTCTTTTGTATAGACCCTCTATATACTTCTTTCACCTTCCAGCTTTCCCTTCTTTGTTTAGGACCGATGCCGCATTTGAGCTCTTAATATTCCAGCTGCTGCTTCTCTTTTTTCCAAAGGCCTCTTTAATTTTCCCTTAGCCATTATCTGTCTTTACCTTAGGTGTGTATGCTTCTGAATCCTTAGGTTTGTCCTCTAGCCATTCCGGCTTAGCTATTTTTCACTTCGTATGGATCTCATATTTTATATCTTTTTGTTCCCGTTCGCATGTTTCATCTGCTCGTTTTTTAATTAGCTCCTTTTATTAATTTAATTTTACATCTCTTATGTTACCCAAGGATTTCTACTAGGCCTTGTGTTTTTACATATTTCATCCTGTGCTGCCTCCAGTATTTCATCTCTCAGAGCTACGACTCATTTCCTACGTAATCTTTTCCCCTGTTCTAGTCAATCGTTGCGCAGTGCTCCTTCTGACACTCGAAACAATCTTTGGTTCTGTCAACTTATCGAGGTCACATCTTCCTGATTTCCAACTTTTTGCAGTTTTATTAGTTTTAATCTACAGTTCATAATCAATAAGATGTGGTATTGTGGTCAGGGTCCACATATGCCCCTGGAAATGTTCTGCAATTTAAAATCTGGTTCTGAAATCTCCGTCTCTGTATGAGACATTCCAGTGTTTCCAGGTCTCGTATACAGTCTTCCTCAACTGTATAAATAATTTCTTTTATCTCATCATCTATTTCTTCTATCCCTTCGTCATATGCAAAAGGTAGTTGGCATACAGACTTGTACTTCTGTGATTGGTGTGGGATTCGTGTCTATCTCAGGGACTACATTGCATTCACTGTGCTGTTCATTGTAACCATTTCGCACTTATGTTTTGTTATTCATTATTAAATCCGTTTAATTTTGTATTTATTACTCTGTATTCTCCTGACCAGAACTCCTGTTCGTGCTGCCACCGAGCCACTAATTCCCACTATATCGAACTTCATACTATATATTTCCTGTTATGAATTTTCTAACCTACCTGCCCGATTAAGGGATTTAACATCTCGCGCTCCTATTCATAGAAAACCAGTTAAGTTTTGTTGATGACGACATCCCGGAGATCCGAATGGGGAACTATTTTACCTCCGGAATGTTTTACCTATGTGGATGCTATAATGCAGAGCTTCTTTCCCTTGAGAAAAATTACAGCAGTAGTTACCCCTAGCTTTCAGCTGTTGGCAGTACAAGATAGAAATGTTGCTTTGGTTGATATTGCAAGTCCAGATCAGACTGTTGTCCCTACAACTCCTGAAGAGGCTGCTGCCCCTCTTAACGAACCATAGGTTTGCCTGGAATGTCAACCGATACACTTCCGATGTGGTTGCACCTACAGTATGGCTATGTGTATTGCTGGGGCTGCAAGCCGCTCATCAACAGCAGGGTCCATGGATCATGGTGGGTGTGGGGAGGAGGAGAGGGGAGGGGGGGGGAGAATAGCCTTATTTCCACAAAAAACAGTCTTACGAATTTTACCATACCGGGCGATTCAGCTATGCTGTTCCCCTTAAAGATTTCCGAAATCGGCCAGATAAAATGCGAAGATGGCCTCGCAAAATGATATGTAGGCTCTTCTTATAGTTACATTAACTGTATTCTGTGGAACTATAGTAATTTCTGCTGCTACTATTGGAGTTGAGAAAGGATTTCAACTATACTTTACGCTTCAAAATTCAGTTTCTTGTTTTATGTAAGTTTTAGTATTTAGAACTTGGAAGTGCTATTAACACGAAGCCAGCGATGTCTTGTGGACCTTCGTGATTTCATACTGAGGTAAGGAAGTACGTCAGGTTCTCTAAGGAGAAAACAGAGTGTAGCACCACCACGATACCAGTACAGATGTGGTGTCGAAGAAATTTAGCTTTATTTTTCTCTGTGTAGTTCATGTATTTCTAGATCTGGTTAGTCTCGCAAAATAACTGCCCTTTACTAACCAATAGATAATAGATATGCTACTACTTTACGGAGAATTTAGGAGGAACACAAATACAACAGTTGTAAGTACAACAATAAGGAGCCAGCTTGCAACGAGTAGGGCGAACGAAATAGCTAGATGATCTGACAGTTGTCATTCAATGACCGCACGTAAGCTCCAGAGGAGTTGCGAATGTCTCTACAAGTGTTGTTCGCATTTTGTGCGCAGAAAGCTTCCATTCGTAACATGCATTACTTCAACAGCAGATAAACCAGTGTGACTGGAATTCTGTCGTTGAACTTCAATAAAGAAACTTAAACGAGTAAAAATACCTACATTTAGTAACCGAGGATCTACTAGCTGTCCTATACGGTGTAGCAAGCAAAATACAGGGGTATTGCCATCACGATGGTTGGCCTACGCACCACTCGCTTGTGTCTAGGAAAGCAATCATCCAGCTCTATGTTATTCGCTGGACAGAACGTGAAGAGCTTATGAACTGGCTGGCACTTGTGGACACTGGACATTTTTCTGTGCGATAAACCCGAAGATGAAGTCTATGCACACGTTCACACAACCCGTAAGAAACTGAAACATCGTACTGTGGCAGCAAGAGATATCGAAGGACTGCATTCAGTCGGTCCAGAAGTCCTTGAACCAGCGGCTTTAAACGTGTGTTACAGTAAACCGATCAGAGCGGAGAACGCAATTTAAAGGACTTGTTTATGACAAGATTATAATATTATTTTCTTTTTGTTGCTGTTATTGATGTAATTTAGAAGTGTGTATATCTTGACATTAAACTCATGCCGTTAAATGATTACTTAACAGCCTTTTATTCCTGAATTTCCTGTTTAACAAATCATTCAGTTTGTGACGTGCACCTTTTTTTTTCCTGAGCTACGGCCAAAAGAAGAACACACAACTGCTATCGTAACAAAAATAGAACTGTTACCGTAGTTAAATGGCGAATCATCGAAACTTCCAGGCAGATTAAAACCGTGTGCCGGACCGAGACTCGAAATCGGGACCTGTGCCCTTCGCGGGCAAGTGCTCTACCAACTTCTTTTTTTTTTTTTTTTAATCTCGTTAAGTTCGTTTCATGTGCTCGGTGTGGACGTTGCAAAACACCCGTTTCAGTTCGTCTTTGATCCATGAACTCAGTATTTTTGTTGCAGATGGCAGCTAACCCTCTTACCTAACATGCTGATTTACCGTGCCGGCGACCAACTGAGCTGCCCAAGCACGACTCACGCCCCGCGCTCACAGCTTTATTTCTGCCAGTACCTCGTCTCCTACCTTCCAAACTTTACACAAGCTCTCTTGCGAACCTTGCAGCAGTAGCACTCCGCTGCAGAGTGAAAATCTCATTCTGGAAACATCCCCCAGGCTATGGCTAAGCCATGTATCCGCCATATCCTTTCTTTCAGGAGTGCTAGTTCTGCAAGGTTCGCAGGAGAGCTTCTGTAAAGTTTGGAAGGTAGGAGACGAGGTACTGGCAGACGTAAAGTTGTAAGGAGGGGGCGTGAAACGTGCTTGGGTTGCTCAGTTGGTAGAACACTGGCCCGCGAAAGGCAAAGGTCCAGAGTTGGAGTCTCGGTCGGGCACACAGTTATAATCTGCCAGGAAGTTTCATATCAGCGCACACTCCCCTGCAGAGTGAGAATCTCATTCTGGTGAATCATCGTTAGATGCCAATCTCTTTGTTCTCCAGCAGTAGATAAGTTGGACCAACGACACGTTGCAGAGTGAATTTTAGATTCAACTTTCGGCAGTTCTTCAGTTTTTGTAAGTAGTCATTTTCGGTTGCGTCACGCTGGTACGCCTTACCAACCAGACATGACACTCTCGCAAACGTGACCTTCTGTTCACAATAAACTCTTAAGTTTAAATTATTGTGATTTCTTCGAATCTACCAGTTCTGAAGAGTGAAACATCGATGAACTCGTCTCTTTTAGAGCTGTGATATCGGTTGTCGAAATTACTATACTTCTTTTGAAAATGCTAATTTGATATCGATATGTGTGTAATTAATATAACTAAGAAAGTATACACGCCATTTAGTGACTTTTACAGTTAATTAGTCGTCACTGTAGCTGCTCTTACTTACCTAATTAATTTTCAAGCAGGACTGTTGTACATTAAAATAAATAACTGACGGTAATCAGAATTTGGTATAGCGTTTTCGTGCATGTAGTTATCATTTATAACTAATTCGTATTTTACAGATTTGAGTAAGGAATAACCACTGACGACGGCACAAAGGTGCTAAACCTTGTTTCGGTTTAGATGAAAAAATGATTGTTTGCATGACAGCTGGACCTACCTTGCTGTGAATATAAGGCGTTTTCCATCGGTTTATATGCCACTAATCTACGTGATATACAAACAGAGTGTTCCTAGTTTCATAACATCTTCACTCGAAATCAAATTATTACTGCTATCGAACTATATTTATATATAAATTTCATGCACTAAGGGTATCAAAAACTCATTTACACCAAGTAGACGATTGGGAGAGAGGGAATACCTTTTTTACACACGTTCGCGCTATCGCCCTACACTTACTCTCTTTGAAATCATATTGCACCATAAACAGCACCGCTAAGTTTTTCATATGAACGTTACCTGATAAAAATCCGGAGTGACCATTATCACTTTTCAACTTCAATACCTCTCTTCCAACATTACGAACTTTTGTACGATAAAAAAAATATGACCGACCTTTTATTCCAGAAGAATGAAAGACATAATCAGTCATACCCTAAGCAAGAACAATTCAGAAGAAAAACCTTTTTCGCCTATTAAATACATGGAAATCCAGTGTGCATAGCGTCTACTATGCTCTCACCTCCTGCGACGACCAATATGTAATATTGGTACTACAATTCCTCTGTAAGTTCGGATCTCAAATGGTTCAAATGGTTCTGAGAACTATGGGAATTAACTTCCTAGGTCACCAGTCCCATAGACCGTAGAACTACTTAAACCTAACTATCCTAACGACATCACACACATCTATGCCCGAGGCAGGATTCGAACCTGCGACCGTAGCGGTCGCGCGATTCCAGACTGTCGCGCCTAGAACCGCTCGGCCACCCCGGCCGGCGTTCAGAACTCCTCTGAAATCGAATACAGTCCTCGACCATGTTTTCCCAAGATCCGGTGCATGCAGTTCGATGTATGAAATCCTGCAGAGTCATTACGTTATATGTTTTCAGACACGCAGTGCTTTTGAAGAATTTTTTCAAAGATTGCCATGTTTTCATACGTAACCTCCCACTTCGGAACTGAGACTTCCTCTTTATTATCCTGTGAAGTAAATCCTGTAGCCCATGATTGAATCATGTTGCGAACCATCCCCTTCACGACGTCTTAACCTATGTTGGGGATGCATATCGACTACTTTTATTTAACGCAAGCTTAATAACTTTGACACAGTTATAGCCTCAGTTTGAAGTAACCTGTTTGTAAGCGAGATAAATTTACTTACGAGCATTATTCTACCATAATTTTTCAAGCTGCCAAACAACTTTCAGAAAGACCAGTTTCAAACCACATATCATATAATCCTCTGGTTCTCTGGTATCTTAGATTGTGAATGATTAAATTATCAGTCATTCTCCCTATTTCTGTCTCTTCACATCTGATACGTGTGCAGTGTCGATATCTGTTCGTTGACCAGAAAAAAATTGTCAGTTTCTCTCATGTCTGTGCTATAATATTCTTTCGTGATTCTTCTTCTCTGCCTTTTGCTTTCATAGACACAGTGTTTCCCTTGTATCCGTCTCCTTCTTCCTGATCCAGCTTCATATCTTTTTTGGAATTTCTGCCCTACACTCTCTTCAGTAGAAACACAGGTCTGCAATTCCATCTTCTCCTCTGCCAAATATTAGCGAGATTGTTTTTGTTTGCAACGTAATGAAGCAAAAGACTACATAAACATAGTATTTAACGTTATATTACACAGTGATTCACTGTGTTTCCTGTGGATGATAGTAATAAATTAGAAAATTGTTTCAAATTAAAATATTCATTCAGTTATATTGTGTAAAATTAGGTTTTCATAGCTCTGAACTGTAGTATTAAGGTTAAATGTAAATGTTATTACGAGGACAATCTGTTCCATTTTTCAACAGAACTGCTGTAGTGTGATCAAATTTATTTCACATTTGCTGAAAAAGACGCACTACATATGGCTTTCATTTCTATTTGTTTTGTGGGAGCATTCCTGACGACTCGTAGGCATTAGAGGACAAGGTAAAGAGGAATATTCAAAAATAAAATAAAAATTTTAAGAAGCCATGCTGGAAAGTTATCTTGAATGCTAAACGACGCAGTCTAGTATTTTTAAATACACTAAAGTATTCAACAGTACCCTAATTTGAAATAAAGTACTCTTCCAATCATTTCTTTATGGAACACTGCAAACATTCGAGTACCATAAATATGTTCAGAAAATTTCAAGAACATTCTAAAATCTCGAACATTAGAAAATATTTTAAAGCATTTGGAAAGTTCGATAACACTCGAAAATATTCATGCCTCGAAAATATGGACGCAAAGTACACGAAGGGTGATCGTGGAGACCACTACAAAGTTTCAGATACCACATCAAACACTGTCATCTCCTGGAACAAAACAGTTACCACTACACAATCACTACATTATACAACTGGTGACACAAGGGTAGCATCTGACACCAAAACCAGTTATTGGTAGTAGGCGATTATATATATATATATATATATATATATATATATATATATATATATATATATATATATATATATATATATAAACTTTAAATACAGAAATAGATGTAAAGCTGTGCGAAACCATCATATTGTTGGTATACACACACCAAAAATAGTTTTGCATCACCTCAGTTCCTAGAGTTCCGGAACTTTTACAGAAATTTTGGATAGATATCAACATAAACATGATTTCCGCCTTTTTTATTGCTAATGAAAAGCACCCATTGCATGTTGTACTACAGTACAGCGAGACCTTCAGGGGTCGTAGTCAAGTTTCCTGTACACAACGGTACCTCTAATACCCAGTAACACGTCCTCTTGCATTGATGAATGCCTGTATTCTCTTGCATTGATGAATGCCTGTATTCGTCGTGGCATACTATACAGGCTATTGCGCAAAGTTTGAGTCTTAACACGACGTTCTGTGGCTGCACGAAAAGTATTATTCAACATGATGGCTCCAAGCCATAATCCGCATGTAGCGGTCATACACTGCAGTAGTAGCCCTTGGGCGGCCTGAGCGAGGCATGTCACCGAGAGTTCCTGTCTCTCTGTATCTCCTCATATCCGAACATCACTTCGCTTCACTCCGAGACTGCTGGACATTTCCCATCCTGGTACAAAGTAACAATGCGGACGCGATCGAACCGCGGTATTGACCGTCTAGGCATGGTTGAACTACAGGCAACACGAGCCGTGTGCCTCCTTCCTCGTGGAATGACCGCAACTGATCGGCTTTAGATCCCCCTCCGTCTAATAGGCGCTGCTCATTCATGATTGTTTACATCTTTGGGCGGGTTTAGTGACATCTGCTGTGGCAGAACATTAGCAAGATTGCGGAAAAGAAATAAAATTCAGCGAAGTCCGTGTGTTGGGCATCACATTTTCTCTACTTGAATTTGTACGTTATGAACCACTTGTGCAGTAACTGTCTAAACGGTGCACCTGTGCACTCACTCTGAATTTATTCACGCATTTCGCTGTATCGATCGTAAGATTACATCTTACATACGTTTTCTTAACATAGTAGAATATCTAATTTGTTCTGTCTTTCAACTTTATTTTACATTTCTTCATTTCTCAATGACTTTTAATTCGTATAATGTGTTCTCAGAGAGACGTGGCTGAAACAGAGAAGCTGACGGCACATCATTAGTGGACGTCAATCACCGAACGCTCATCGTGTTCCGTCACTGCTTTTCACCGCGTATAAGCTGTAGGTCCGTGAGATATCTGTATCGATCACTTCTTGTAGAGCTCTTCTAGCAAGCTATACACTGGATGTTTCTGTCATTCGTCCGTTAACGCTGATTTTGTCGTACTGTCTAAACTAGTCCCACACAGGACTCCCCGATTAACTGAATTTTTCCACTTTTCGCAGGACGCATGGAATGATTTTTTTTCTTTTTTTGCTGAGTCGTACGTATTGCTTACTCCAGTTACAAAATATTTTCCAATTCGTATCAAATCTCAGACGTTTCAGTTTTAAAATATATTTACTGACTAGTAACTCGTCATTATAGCACCTAATGCGGAACGAGACAAAATAATTTGTATTGTTCTAATTTGTGCTTTGTTTTATGTTTGATGTACCGCATTCTGAAAGCGGAAAAGAAACTATTGTGACATTCAAGAACAAGACCATTGATGAGAAACTGATTGGCTAACAAAAATAGAAAACTTTTGGGTCTCGCAGTTCGAAGCTGTGCGACACACCTGTACAAAAGTTAAGGCACATCAACGTTCTTTTCCTGCTTTACAAATCTGACAAGTTGAATTCGTTACTTAATAACTCATGTTTTAGCATAATTCCCACTCTAAAGTTAACACGTGTGCCTTTGCACTGCGCCGCGGCAAGATGGCATATTATTCATTCTACTGTTTTATTTTGCCATTCAGGCATCCATATTGTCTTTCCTGTTTAACATTATTACACTTCCACGTAATATTAAGTCATCGTCGCTTTGTCGTTATACAGCTCAATTTCATTTGCACTCCTATATGAAAGTAATTTTTGTCGTAAATTCCGAAACAGTAAATTTGCAAACATGGTAACCGGTGATGAAACAGAAAGACAATAGTACTAGTAGCAGGACTAAAAAAAATGATTTTATCTGTTTAATATCAATCTATTCATCACTGGATGTGGAATCACCTTACTACGAATAAGAACAAGCCAATGGTGACGAGACGTAGTGTGCAATGTTGTCGACACAGAAATGACGCGCAGGGAATCAGAAACGCAAGTTTCCTAAACTGAAGTAGCCAATGTTAACAATACTTTTGAGTCAGAGGAGGGACAACCGGGAAAGAGTCACGAAACTGCTCAAACTGAGTAACCGTTCGCGTCATTCCACGACTTACACCAGAGACTAGACTCTATGTTGACTGTTCTTATTACAACGAATTGCCGTTTCGACCACAAATATCTCAAGAAATATAGGTGAAAAACTTGATGAATAAATGACTGAATTACATGCAAAATTCGCGAACTTATCCAAAAATATGTGCGAGAAGTTTGATAATGTGCTGAGAAATCTGAACGATCAGTTAAGTACGAATTTCACTCAGATCAAAACCAAAATTACTAACCTGAAGGAGGGTTGTCATCAACTACCTGATTGGGTTAAAAAGTTATCTGACGATACTGAAGAACTGAATGGTATTCAGCCAGCTGTCCTGACTAGAATGTCAAATTTGACGCAACACGCAGCACGATCTCTCCCTTGAGTAATATTGTAAAGTAAGAAAAATCTGACTGCTCAAAGTGAAACACACTACAGCGCCAAAGAAACTGATGTAGGCATGCATATTCAAATACAGAGATGTGTAAACAGGCTGGATATGGCGCTGCGGTCGGCAACGCCGATATAAGACAACGTCAGACTCAGTTGTGAGACCTGTTACTGCTGCTACAGTGGTAGGTTATCTGTAGTTAAGTGAGTTAGAACGTGGTGTTATAGTCGGGGCACGAGCGATGGGACTCAGAGCATCTTCGAGGCAGGGATGAAGTGGGGAGTTTCCTGTACGACCATTCACGGATGTACCGTGAAGATCAGGAATTCGGTAAAACGTCGGATTTCCAAGGCTCTGTAATGGTGTGGGCGTGTGCATTTGAAGTGATATCGAACCTCTGAGACATCTACACACGACTCTGACAGGTGACTCGTACGTACACATCCTGGCTGATCACCTGCATCCATTCATGTCCATTGCGCATTCCGACTGACTTGGACAATGCCAGCAGGACAATATGACACCCCACAAGTCTACAACTGCTGCAGAGTGGCTCAAGGAACACTCTTCCGAGGTTAATCACTTCCGATGGTCACTAAACTCCACAGACATGATCATTACTGCCTTGCAACGTGCTGTTCAGAAAAGATCTTCACCCCCTCGTCGTGCAGGATTCAAGGTGCCAATTTCCTCCAGCCCTACTTCAGACATTAGTCGAGTTCCTCTCGTGCTCGCGGGCACGCTACAAACTATTAGGCATGTGTATCAGTTTCTTTGGTTCTTCAGTGTATTTAAAAGTGCTGGACGAGTGGATTGCAGAATCTAACACTGACATACTTCAGAAAGCAAAGAAGAAAATACGCTCCGCAGTGCAAGCTTTTGGTGCGGAAGTATTGTCAGAAACGACAACGTCAGGCCCACCACTTTGCAAGGAACTCGGTCAGATACAAAACATTAACAAATGAGTTGCTTGAGCAGCCGCAGCAAGTCGACGAGTTAAATCGTGAACCTTGATTAATAAAATGTCCGTAGCCGGTGGCAACAACAGACCGTATGAAAATTCCCACTGCGGCCCCTTGATGCTGTGAGAACTTTTTAGCACGGTATTGCCAGAAGAAGGACTACAATGATCCGAAATCAGGCAATAAAATTTTGGTACATAAGTTACAAGCGGACAGGTCAGGAGTCCACTACACGCAGCAAGCGGCTACACGGGTAGCAGGGGCTGTGTGGCGTGGACTGTTTTTTTTTTTTTAGGTTAGATGGCCTCGGGCAAGTACAGAAAGGGCAACAGCCTCAAAGCGTGCGGGGCCAAGTCAGGACATGCTGGGACCAAGAAGCAAGTGGCATTGTATTGTAAACTGTCGAACCTGCATTGGTAAAGTACCGGAACTTCAAGCGCTGATAGAAATCACCGAAGCTGAAATCGTTATAGATATGAAATCTGGCTGAATCCACAGATAAATTCAGCCGAAATTTTTACAAAGTCACAGAAGGTGTTTAGAAAAGATAGATTGCACGCAACTGGTGGTGGCGTGTTTGTCGCTGTTAGTAGTAGTTTATCCTGTAATGAAGTAGAAGTGGATAGTTCCTGTGAAATATTATGGGTGGAGGTTACACTCATTAACCAAGCTAGGTTAATAATTGGCTCCTTTTACGGACCTCCCGACTCAGCAGCATTAGTGGCAGAACAACTAAGAGAAAATTTGGAATATATTTCACATAAATTTTCTCAGCATGTTATAGTCTTAGGTGGAGATTTCAATTTACCTGATATAAACTGGGACACTCAGATGTTTAGGGCGGGTGGTAGGGACAGAGCATCGAGTGATATTATACTGAGTGCGCTATCCGAAAATTACCTCGAGCAATTAAACAGAGAACCGACTCGTGGAGATAACATCTTGGACCTACTGATAACAAACTGACCCCAACTCTTCGACTCTGTGAGTGCAGAACAGGGAGTCGGTGATCATAAGGCCGTTGCAGCATCCCTGAATATGAAAGTTAATAGAAACATAAAAAAGGAAGGTTTATCTGTTTAGCAAGAGTAATAGAAGGCAGACTTCAGACTACCTAACAGATCAAAACGACAATTTCTGTTCCAACACTGACAATGTTGAGTGTTTATGGAAAAAGTTTAAGGCAATTGTAAAATGCGTCTTAGACAGGTACGTGCCGAGTAAAACTGTGAAGGACGGGCAAAACCCACCGTGGTTCAACAACAAAGTTAGGAAACTACTGCAAAAGCAAAGAGAGCTTCACTCCAAGTTTAAACGCAGCCAAAACGTCTCAGACAAACAGAACCTAAACGAAGTCAAAGTTAGCGTAAGGAGGGCTACGTGTGATGCGTTCAGTGAATTCGAAAGTGAAATTCTTTCTACCGACTTGACAGAAAATCCTAGGAAGTTCTGGTTTTACGTTAAATCAGTAAGTTGCTCGAAACAGCAGATCCAGACACTCAGGGATGATGATGGCATTGAAACAGAGGATGACACCCGTAAAGCTGAAATAATAAACACCTTTTTCCAAAGCCGTTTCACAGAGGAAGACCTCAATGCAGTTCCTTCTCTAAATCCTCGCACAAACTAAAAAATGGCTGGCATCGAAATAAGTGTCCAAGGAATAGAAAAGCGACTGGAATCACTCAACAGAGGAATGTCCAATGGATCTGATGGGATACCAATTCGTTTCTACACAGAGTACGCGAAAGAACTTGCCCCCCTTCTAACAGCCGTGTACCGCAAGTCTCTAGAGGAACGGAACGTTCCAAATGATTGGAAAAGGGCACAGGTAATCCCAGTCTTCAAGAAGGGTCGCAGAGCAGATGCGCATAACTATAGACCTATTTCTCTGACGTCGATCTGTTGTAGAATTTTAGAACGTGTTTTTTGCTCAAGTATCATGTCGTTTTTGGAAACCCAGAATCTACTCTGTAGGAATCAACATCAATTCCGGAAACAGCGATCGTGTGAGACCAAACTCGCTTTATTTGTTCATGAGACCAAGAAAATATTAGATACAGGCTCCCAGGTAGATGCTATTTTCCTTGACTTCCGGAAGGAGTACAATACAGTTCCGCACTGACGCCTGATAAACAATGTAAGAGCCTACAGAATATCAGACTAGCTGAGTGGCAGGATTGAAGAGTTTTTAGAAAACAGAACACGGCACGTTGTTATCAATGGAGAGACGTCTACAGACGTTAAAGTAACCTCTGGCGTGCCACAGGGGAGTGTTATGGGACAATTGCTTTTCACAATACATATAAATGACCTTGTAGATAGTGTCTTAAGTGCCATGCGGTTTTTCGAGGATGATGCTGTATTATACAGAGAAGTTGCAGCATCAGAAAATTGTAGCGAAATGCAGGAAGATCTGCAGCGGATAGGCACTTGGTGCAGGGAGTGGCAACTGACACTTAACATAGACAAATGTAATGTATTGCGAATACATAGAAAGAATGATCCTTTATTGTATGATTATACACTCCTGGAAATGGAAAAAAGAACACATTGACACCGGTGTGTCAGATCCACCATACTTGCTCCGGACACTGCGAGAGGGCTGTACAAGCAATGATCACACGCACGGCACAGCGGACACACCAGGAACCGCGGTGTTGGCCGTCGAATGGCGCTAGCTGCGCAGCAATTGTGCACCGCCGCCGTCAGTGTCAGCCAGTTTTCCGTGGCATACGGAGCTCCATCGCAGTCTTTAACACTGGTAGCATGCCGCGACAGCGTGGACGTGAACCGTATGTGCAGTTGACGGACTTCGAGCGTGGGCGTATAGTGGGCATGCGGGAGGCCGGGTGGACGTACTGCCGAATTGCTCAACACGTGGCGCGTGAGGTCTCCACAGTACATCGATGTTGTCGCCAGTGGTCGTCGGAAGGTCCACGTGCCCGTCGACCTGGGACCGGACCGCAGCGACGCACGGATGCACGCCAAGACCGTAGGATCCTACGCAGGGCCGTAGGGGACCGCACCGCCACTTCCCAGCAAATTAGAGACACTGTTGCTCCTGGGGTATCGGCGAGGACCATTCGCAACCGTCTCCATGAAGCTGGGCTACGGTCCCGCACACCGTTAGGCCGTCTTCCGCTCACGCCCCAACATCGTGCAGCCCGCCTCCAGTGGTGTCGCGACAGGAGTGAATGGAGGGACGAATGGAGACGTGTCGTCTTCAGCGATGAGAGTCGCTTCTGCCTTGGTGCCAATGATGGTCGTATGCGTGTGTGGCGCCGTGCAGGTGAGCACCACAATCAGGACTGCATACGACCGAGGCACACAGGGCCAACACCCTTCATCATGGTGTGGGGAGCGATCTCCTACACTGGCCGTACACCTCTGGTGATCGTCGAGGGGACACTGAATAGTGCACGGTACATCCAAACCGTCATCGAACCCATCGTTCTACCATTCCTAGACCGCCAAGGGAACGTGCTGTTCCAACAGGACACTGCACGTCCGCATGTATCCCGTGCCACCCAACGTGCTCTAGAAGGTGTAAGTCAACTACCCTGGCCAGCAAGGTCTCCGGATCGGTCCCATATTGAGCATGTTTGGGACTGCATGAAGCGTCGTCTCACGCGGTCTGCACGTCCAGCACGAACGCTGGTCCAACTGAGGCGCCAGGTGGAAATGGCATGGCAAGCCGTTCCACAGGACTAAATCCATCATCTCTACGATCGTCTCCATGTGAGAATAGCAGCCTGCATTGCTGCGAAAGGTGGATATACACTGTACTAGTGCCGACGTTGTGCATGCTCTGTTGCCTGTGTCTATGTGCCTGTGGTTCTGTCAGTGTGATCATGTGATATATCTGACCCCAGGAATGTGTCAATAAAGTTTCCCCTTCCTGGGACATTGAAATCACGGTGTTCTTATTTCAGTTTCCATGAGTGTATGATAGCGGAACAAACACTGGTAGCAGTTCTTTCTGTAAAATAACTGGGATTGTGCGTGCGGAACGATTTGAAGTGGAATGATCATATAAAATTAATTGTTGGTAAGGCGGGTAGCAGGTTGAGATTCACTGGGAGAGTCCTTAGAAAATGTAGTCTATCAACAAAGGAGGTGGCTTACAAAACACTCGTTCGACCTATACTTGAGCATTGCTCATGAGTGTGGGATCCGTACCAGATCGGGTAGACGGAGGAGACAGAGAAGATCCAAAGAAGAGCGGCGCGTTTCGTCACAGGGTTATTTTGTAACCGTGATAGCGTTACGGAGATGTTTAGCAAACTCAAGTGGCAGACTCTGCAAGAGAGGCTCTCTGCATGGCGGTGTAGCTTGCTCGCCAGGTTTCGAGAGGGTGCGTTTCTGGATGAGGTATCGAATATATTGCTTCCCCCTACTTATACCTGCCGAGGCTTTCAGACAGTCGTTATTCCCGCGAACCATACGCGACTGGAACAGAAAAGGGAGGTAATGACAGTGGCACGTAAAGTGCCCTCCGCCACACACCGTTGAGTGACTTGGGGAGTATAAATGCAGATGTAGATGTACACTATGTAGTCGGAGTAATTCCGATCGCCGTAGTGATGGACACTGGTGGTAGTATGAGTGTGATGGCTACAATCTCTTAAACAGAATTCCAAAGAAATCAAGGGTTCCGACATTACCGATAAAAAATGGTGTTGTGTCAGAAGGGATTGGTGCACGTAAACAAAGAATAGAGAAGCCTGTACAGGAAACATGTGTAGGTTGTAAGTGAATTTGAGAATGGAGCCGGTGAGTGCATGTCTTTAATGGTGTGTCAACCCGCAACACAGAACGTGCACCCTACTTATTTATGAGAAGGAGGTAGAATTAAAGTTGATTCATACTAAGGAACTTCAGGACCTGTCTGATAAATTAATTGGTGTAAATGCGCTGGGAGCTGAAAGGCTTTTCTGCAGTTACAATTCAGACAACGTTTTAGTCGACATGAATGACAGTCTACCCGATTTAAACAAATTTCAAGCCAATGTTCAGCAGTCTGAGTGCCTTGATGGGCAGCAAAGAATTACGTAATGCATGTATAGATGACGTACTTACTAGTTTTCTCTAAGAAACCTGATTTCGTGAAAGGATACGTTAATCAGAAGAATATTGCTCCCAATGGGACTGTAAGCAGACATACACCACCCTGTGGACCATAACGGAAATAGCGAAACATGTGTTTCGCAGGATGCTCGCGTGGAATATTATTGAGACCTCAGTTTCTCCGTACTGCAGTCCGTCATTATCTAAGGTAGCCCAGGAGATGATGTATATTTACTCCTGGATGCACGGATCAAACAAAATTATCGTGCCTGAGAGAACCCGGCCAGAAGCTCTCGAAGTTTCCTGAGATGATATTCCTAACGACACTCCACCCCCGATGGTCGTACAGATGGATCTTGTTGCCAAAGGTTTATTGGAAATACACAGCTTCTGTCTTCACTGGACGGTTGTATCATTTTAAGGTACTTCCGTTGGTAGTGATGGGTAGTTCTCTCGTGGTTATTACAGCCCTTGACACTGTTTTTGGGTCGGATTTGTTGGACAAAGTTACAGTCTGTGCTGATCTGTTAATAGCCACACCTTCCTGTCTAGAGCACATGCACCCACTGGGGCAAGTTCTGCGACGATTTTCAGATTCAGGAAGGACCGTTAATTCGGAGTAGTTCAAATCTCGTAAACAACACATAATTTTTTAGGACAGAAGATATTCCCGGCAGATCTGGGTAAGATACAAGCGACATCCAAACGCCCACCCACCAATATCCAGAAAGTAGGAGAAAGCTTTATTCTTTAGTCGGTTCACTTCTAACTAACGTTTAAATGACCCAGATATACTGGCGTTGTTAAAGAAACATGCCCTTGGTCCTGGTCTCCCCGGGGCCAGGAAGCTATAAACAGAATTAAAGATGCCCTTGTCCACGCTGAGCTCTTGCACCATCTCCTCAGATGTGTCGCACGCAAGACTCAGACCCTTTTGTTTCAGACAGTAGAGATTGGTGGCAGTGTTTTGACAGAGTGTGAGGTGTCATATTCGCCGACGGAGCTACAGGAGGGAATCGCTGTAATGTGGTCATTTAAGAAGTTTAATTATTTTATCTTCATGTCAAAGTTTACTGCGACCATAAACCAATAAGATGCTTTCAAATTGCCGGCTACTCCACCAGTGAATATTGTTTCTGCAATCATATGATTTTGAAATTGTCCGTATCAGAGGAAGTTAATACGTATTGCTGACGTGCTATCCAGGCTATTCTATGGTCTGTCTGAGTGTAGTGAACTTGTGGGTTTCAATGTGTTGTTAATGAGAGGCACTGTTCACCGACGTCATTATTTGGAAATTTGTAAGCTCATTTGTAAGTTCTAAGGAATGACGAGATACGTTTCAAGTTCTCTAACTCTATAGATACAGCAATGAGGAATACCGCAGCAGGCAGTACAGTTGAAGAGGAATGGACATGTCTAAAAAGAGCCATCACAGAAGTTGGGAAGGAAAACATAGGTACAAAGAAGGTAGCTGCGTAGAAACCATGGGTAACAGAAGAAATACTTCAGTTGATTGATGAAAGGAGGAAGTACAAACATGTTCCGGGAAATTCAGGAATACAGAAATACAAGTCGCTGAGGAATGAAATAAATAGGAAGTGCAGGGAAGCTAAGACGAAATAGCTGCAGGAAAAATGTGAAGACATCGAAAAAGATATGATTGTCGGAAGGACAGTCTCAGCATACAGGAAAGTCAAAACAACCTTTGGTGACATTAAAAGCAACGGTGATAACATTAAGAGTGCAACGGGAATTCCACTGTTACATGCAGAGGAGAGAGCAGATAGGTGGAGAGAATACATTGAAAGCCTCTATGAGGGTGAAGGTTTGTCCGACGTGATAGAAGAAGAAACAGGAGTCGATTTAGAAGAGATACGGGATCCAGTATTAGAGTCGGAATTTAAAAGAGCTTTGGAGGACTTATGGTCAAATAAGGCAGAAGGGATAGACAACATTACATCAGAATTTCTAAAATCATTAGGGGAAGTGGCAACAAAACGACTATTTATTGGTGTGTAGAATATATGAGTCTGGCGACATACCATCTGACTTTCGGAAAAGCATCATCCACACAATTCCGAAGACGGCAAGAGCTGGCAAGTACGAGAACTATCGCACAATCAGCTTAACAGCTCATGTATCGAAGCTGCTTACAAGAATAATATACAGAAGAATGGAAAAGAAAATTGAGAATGCGCTAGGTGACGATCAGTTTGGCTTTAGGAAAAGTAAAGGCACGAGAGAGGCAATTCTGACGTTACGGCTAATAATGGAAGCAAGGATAAAGAAAAATCAAGACACGTTCAGAGGATTTGTCGACCTGGAAAAAGCGTTCGATAATATAAAAAGGTGCAAGCTGTTCGAGATACTGAAAACGTAGGGGTAAGCTATAGGGAGAGACGGGTCATATACAATATGTACAATAACCAAGAGGGAATAATAAGAGTGGACGATCAAGAACGAAGTGCTCGTATTAAGAAGGGTGTAAGACAAGGCTGTAGCCTTTCGCCCCTACTCTTCAATCTGTACAACGAGGTAGCAATGATGGAAATAAAAGAAAGGTACAGGAGTACAATTCAAATACAAGTTGAAAGGATATCAATGATACGATTCGCTGATGACATTGCTATCCTGAGTGAAAGTGAAGAAGAATTAAATGATCTGCTGAACGGAATGAACAGTCTAATGAGTACACAGTATGGTTTGAGAGTAAATCGGAGAAAGACGAAGGTAATGAGAAGTAGTAGAAATGAGAACAGCGAGAAACTTAACATCAGGATTGATGGTCACGAAGTCAATGACGTTAAGGAATTCTGCTACCTATGCAGTAAAGTAACCAATGACGGACGTAGCAAGGAAAACATCAAAAGCAGACTCGCTATGGTAAAAAATGAATTTCTGGCCAAGAGAAGTGTACTAATATTAAATACCGGCCTAAATTTGAGGAAGAAATTTCTGAGGATATACGTCTGGAGTACAGCATTGTATGGTAGTGAAACATGGACTGTGGTAAAACCGGTACGGAAGAGATTCGAAGCATTTGAGATGTGGTGCTACAGACGAATATTGAAAATTAGGTGGACTGATAAGGTAATGAATGAGAGGGTTCCACGCAGAATCGGAGAGCAAATATGTGGAAAACACTGATAAAGAGAAGGGACAGGATGATAGGGAATGACTTCCATGGTACTAGAGGGAGCTGTAGAGGGCAAAAACTGTAGAGGAAGACACAGATTGGAATACGTCAAGTAAATAATTGAGGACGTAGGTTGCAACTGCTACTCTGAGATGAAGAGCTTAGCACAGGAAAGGAATTCGTGGCGGGCCGCATCAAACCAGTCAGTAGATTGATGACAAAAAAAAACGCTCATGAAAGCAATACAGGATGTGGATCCCATGTGGTTTAAGTTGGAGCGTGTTTTGGGGCTTCAAGCAAATCACAATCTGAGCGACTATTGCGTAATGATAAAGTGTTCCATCAGAGAAATACTGACAATGAGTTGTGGTGTGTGGGTCTACCTGATCTTGTACATGCACCTGGCTTGGGGATATTGTGGAATTGGAAAATGTAAACGGAAAATTGCTACCTGTTATTACTTGCCAAATCTGCATAGGCGCATGCATAGTTTGTTGCGTGCGTGCGTTGTCTATCAGAAAACTAAACCCATGAAATTTGCCAAGTAAAATTGCTTTGCGTCCGATTCGCTTCCATTGACATAGGTGAGCCATATCCTAAAGGAAAGGGAGGTGTTCAATATCTGGCTGCGGTACATGACTTATTTTCAAAACATGTACCATTATATGCCACAAAATCCACACACGCCGAACCATAATCAAGAGGTTGAAGAATGACTACTTCCCTCACTTCGGAAAGCTGGATGCAATATTGTCCGGTAATGCATAACGTGAAACAGATTTTGGTTTCACGTTTCAATCTGAAAAGTAATTGTGCAGAAAGAATTTATAAGGAATTCAACCGTTTTATTCGAACACCTGTCCGCATAAACATACAGAGTGGGTTGACTTTGTCAGCCTATTTGAGGAAATCGTGAATGATCTTCCACATATTTCCACAGGGCACACAACAAACGACATTATGTTAAACAAAGTAAAGAGAGATGATTGGATGGCTCAATCTCCACTAGCCCCGAGACGTGACATTTCGTGGGAAGAAAAAACGACAAGCGATTGTGTCTTTGAATACCAGCGCTGAGACAAGAAAGAACACGTAGATAAAAAGATACGCAGAACGCAGTTGTTTGACCTAGACGAGATTGTGCTTCCTAGCTCCCATCCTGAACCATCTGTTTCTCTAAAAAAAAAAAAATGGAATACAGGTGGCACTTATTGTATACTGGTGTTTACCATGTTATGAACTTTCCACGCGATGGATGTTTCCTCTTAATTTATCGAATTAGTGTAAAGTCAAACGGCTGTTTCACCACAGATAGAGAATTTATCTAAGACAATTTATAGTGATTTTTTTTATTATTGCATGTAGTTATGTCTGTACTTGTTTTGTACAAAGTATTTTATGTTGTGTTTGTATATGTTTATGACAATTTGAGTATGTAAGGACGCTTGACATCTTGTCAAATAATCCTTGACAGAGAGAGATTTTTGCTAAAATGTATTGAATGTAAGTGACGCTTGTGCAAAGCCGTTAATTATTCCCTTAAATGATGTCAGAATTTACGATAATCTATGGTAGACTAGAATTTTAATTTAAGTTTTGATGTTTGTTTCCACTACACATCACTTAGGGCCACCTGCTCTACGAATTTTAGTAATAAAAAAGTGAGTGTATGTGACCTAATGGTTAATATTTTTTCTTGGCATTTGTCGATTATGTTCTTTTATACAATGTAAGTGTTCATCTGAAAGTTAGTGACTCAGAATGCGGATACTCCCTTTAATTACGTATTTAGTTAGTGGAATTTGTTCTGCAGTTACCTATCACGGAACGAATTCTTGTTGTTGAAACACCTCCCACAAGGACACACACAACACACAACCAGTCATTACGTTGTCTTGCAGCACACATGGCCGTAGCGTTATTCGCTATTCTACTATTTTCTGAGATTCTCTGTAATCAGAAAGTACACTCCTGGAAATGGCAAAAAGAACACATTGACACCGGTGTGTCAGACCCACCATACTTGCTCCGGACACTGCGAGAGGGCTGTACAAGCAATGATCACACGCACGGCACAGCGGACACACCAGGAACCGCGGAGTTGGCCGTCGAATGGCGCTAGCTGCGCAGCATTTGTGCACCGCCGCCGTCAGTGCCAGCCAGTTTGCCGTGGCATACGGAGCTCCATCGCAGTCTTTAACACTGGTAGCATGCCACGACAGCGTGGACGTGAACCGTATGTGCAGTTGACGGACTTTGAGCGAGGCCGTATAGTGGGCATGCGGGAGGCCGGGTGGACGTACCACCGAATTGCTCAACACGTGGGGCGTGAGGTCTCCACAGTACATCGATGTTGTCGCCAGTGGTCGGCGGAAGGTGCACGTGCCCGTCGACCTGGGAGCGGACCGCAGCGACGCACGGATGCACGCCAAGACCGTAGGATCCTACGCAGGGCCGTAGGGGACCGCACCGCCACTTCCCAGCAAATTAGAGACACTGTTGCTCCTGGGGTATCGGCGAGGACCATTCGCAACCGTCTCCATGAAGCTGGGCTACGGTCCCGCACACCGTCAGGCCGTCTTCCGCTTACGCCCCAACATCGTGCAGCCCGCCTCCAGTGGTGTCGCGATAGGCGTGAATGGAGCGACGAATGGAGACGTGTCGTCTTCAGCGATGAGAGTCGCTTCTGCCTTGGTGCCAATGATGGTCGTATACGTGTTTGGCGCCGTGCAAGTGAGCGCCACAATCAGAACTGCATACGACCGAGGCACACAGGGCCAACACCCGGCATCATGGTGTGGGGAGCGATCTCCTACACTGGCCGTACACCTCTTGTGATCGTCGAGGGGACACTGAATAGTGCACGGTACATCCAAACCGTCATCGAACCCATCCTTCTACCATTCCTAGACCGGCAAGGGAACTTGCTGTTCCAACAGGACAATGCACGTCCGCATGTATCCCGTGCCACGCAACGTGCTCTAGAAGGTGTAAGTCAACTACCCTGGCCAGCAAGATCTCCGGATGTGTCCCCCATTGAGCACGTTTGGGACTGGATGAAGCGTGGTCTCACGCGGTCTGCACGTCCAGCACGAACGCTGGTCCAACTGAGGCGCCAGGTGGAAATGGCATGGCAAGCCGTTCCACAGGACTACATCCAGCATCTCTACGATCGTCTCCATGGGAGAATAGCAGCCTGCATTGCTGCGAAAGGTGGATATACACTGTACTAGTGCCGACATTGTGCATGCTCTGTTGCCTGTGTCTATGTGCCTGTGGTTCTGCCAGTGTGATCATGTGATGTATCCGACCCCAGGAATGTGTCAACAAAGTTTCCCTTTCCTGGAACAATGAATTCACGGTGTTCTTATTTCAATTTCCAGGAGTGTATATAGTAAATTTAAGACTGATGAACTAAACACTTCAGCTGAAGTAATATTTACCGCTTAATCAGTGAACCAAATTTAAGTTCTGTGATTTTTGGGCTACGTCAAATGTATTTATGACACCTTTCTTCTAGTGTATTTATATTAAGGCTTTGTATGCATGTATATTTTCGCAGTGTCCTGAACATGATGCGGAACATAAGTTATTGTGTAAATGTTTAAAAAAGCGTTGTATAATCTTAACATCTGTCGTAAAGGCGTCTTGGCATTCACGTTCGTCTGTCTTTTTGTTTTTCTGGCTATGGCCATTTCGCTTTGTTTCTTTAATGCACGAGGAAATCGGAATTTTTTGGTAAGTTCCTATGGGACCAAACTGCTGAGGTTATAGGTCCATAGGCTGACACACTAGGACGCTAAGGACAACACACACACCAATGCCCGAAGAAGAACTCGAACTTCCGACGGGGCGAACGCGCCCATCGTGGCAAGCCACCGCAGACTGCTGGCCTACCCCGCGTCTTTAATGTACGAGTTTATAAGATTGGGTGTCCCAACCTTTAATCCATGTTCTCTTATTTCTTAGACCATGGGCCATTTGCAACTGTCTGACTGGTATAGTCTAAACCTGGAAAGTACAATCGCTTCTTACCCACCCTGTTTAACTGAGACCATTACTTACTTCTCAAATGACTAATTGTCATTGACTATAGTATGATTTTATATCAGAGTGTCCTGGATAGACCATGGTACGATCCTGGAACTAAAACGCAAACATTACGCACAGTTCGGATGTACACCTTATTTATAGACCGTCACGTGACTATGTGCATAGGCCTTTTGTAAGTTGAATAAACAGGTGAGATCAATAAATATGAAACAGAAGAATGTGTACAGTAGTTGTGATCATTCGTCTCCGCCCAGTCTTGATCGGGTGCTGCTGTACTGTCAATCCTTGTTCCTGTGTTCCTGCAGGTAGTGCACTTTTCAGAAGCACTATAACACACGAAAAACGCTTTGACGAGCTTCGAGTACTCACGAGTAATCTTCCCTCGTGCGAAACCTGATCGTCTCCGACTCAGCTATGAACCTGATTGTTGACACTGCGTGTATATTCTTTAACTCTAAAACTTTCTGAGAGGGCAGTTAAAATGTGCGTGTATTCCACATATGGACACTCCAGTAGAGTGCGTGGCGTCACTTTAATACGAATGTGATTTTAACAAACTTTTCTTGTCTGTCAAGCAGCGTTGTTTATTTACGTTAAATGTTTCGAACGCTAATCACCGCTAAGACAGCAGTCAGGATGTATAATACCAAATTTCACTAAAGTGTATATAAAAAACAAGTCCCTAGTGCGTCTGAACATGACCAACATGTTTATAGAACAAGAATGTCTTTATTGTGAGAGGCATCAGTTCAAAACACAGCATTAGCAGCTTTGCATTAATGTGCCTTCATTAAGCACTGGTGTAGCGATTTCACTTTGTTTCAGGAGTCCTGTGGAGTAGTCAGCGAATAGTTGGCAACACTTCAGTGTCCTCCGACATGCGCTTGTGCACTCGGAGCATTCACCTAAAGCGTTTCCCTGCGGTTTTGCAGAACGTATAAAACAAGTGTCTATATTTAGTTTATTTTATTTATTTATTTATTTTATTTATGCATTTATTTTACCTGGCAAGATTAGGGCCTTCAGGCCCTCTCTTACACCTAACCAGGCATACTCAGATTGAACGAGTTACAGTTTCTAAATAACATTAAGGACATTTAACGTATTATGCAGTATTGATGTTAAACAAAAAAAATTGAGATAATAACAGTAGTACAATGATAATTATAACAATAAAAATAATTATAACAATCAACAATAATAATGATAATAATAATAATAATAATAATAATAATGATAGTGACTAAGTATATGAAAGTAAACATACTTTTCTTTTGTGAATGTCAGTCCCATTGTTAGCTGGGAATTTTCTCGTTATATTCTTGCAGCTTGTGAGTTATTCTCATCGAGCAGAGACATAAGACGATAGAATGGGGTGAAAGAGATATATAAGAGGTAGATAGGATAGAGGAAGAGAAAAAGAATGGTAAAATTCGAAGCTGTGATGGGGAGGAGAAAGAAAGAGATGGGAGGGGCACAACAATGGTGGCTATACCGTCCCTAATATGTAAGTTTTGAGTTCCCTCTTGAATGTTGAGTAGTTCTGGATAAGACGCAGATCACAGGGGAGTGCGTTCCATAGTCGTATGGCTGAGATGGAGAATGACACGGAGAAAGATTTTGTGTTATGTAAAGGTACAGCCAAGATGATAGACGTATCCGATCTGGTATTGCGATTGTGGAATGATAATAGGTGTTTAATGTGAGAAGATAAGTATTGGGGGCACCAGTGGCTAAGAAATCGATGAAGTAAGCACATCGTGTGGAGATCGCGTGCCTTATGTGGGCGTATCCAACCTAGCTGGGAGTATGAAGGACTGATATGATCATACAACCGAATATTGCACACGTATCTAACGCAAGCATTCATCACTAGCTCGAGGCATCTAGAATTTTCACTATTTGTGCCGTGTTGAACTACATCGCAGTAGTAAAGATTAGGCAAGACTAGTGTTTGGACTAATTTTTGTTTAACATGGGTTGGAAATATTTTTCTAAATATTTGAATTGCATGTAGGGAGGAGAGCGATTTCCGGCAAGCTGTGACTGTTTGTTCTTCCCAGTTTAGGTGTTCATCCAAGATTATTCCAAGGTCTTTTACTGTTTTTTGGTATGGTAGTTGGGTACCATTGAGGAGTATTTTAGGGACTGCTTCGCGAAAGTACCGGCTGATTAACTTTGGATGAGATATAAGTGTGACCTGGGATTTCTTGGGGTTTAGTTTCAGACCTAGGTTCTGTGCCCATCGAGAAACAGAGCAAAGATCTGCGTTCATACTCGCTACTGCGCCAGCAATGTTTTTGGGGCTTGCACTTATGTACAGTTGGATGTCGTCAGCATATAGATGGTAGCTGCAGGAGTGAATCACTGAAGAAATATCATTAATGTACAGTGAGAAGAGTAGTGGACCAAGGACGGAGCCTTGGGGAACTCCAGAGTGCACGCTTTTCCATGATGACTTTTCTGACCCACAAACGACTTGTTGACTTCTGTTTTTGAGGTAGCTGTCGAACCAGTTTATTGCGCTGATTCAGAAATTCAGCTGTTTCATTTTAATTAGTAATATATCGAAGTCAACTGTGTCAAAAGCCTTGCTAAAGTCAAGCAGTGTTAGGATAGTAGCTTCACGTCTGTCCGTAGCATATTTAATGTCATCAGTAACTTTGATTAATGCAGTTGCTGTACTATGGTGCTTTCGAAAGCCTGACTGATATTCGTCATGGATGTCATGAGTTTTGAGGTAATCCGTCAGCTGTTCATAGACGATGTATTCTAGGGCTTTAGATATTGCAGGTAGTATGCTGATCGGCCTGTAGTCACCTGGCGACTTAGGGTTGTCAGTCTTGGGTATAGGCTGGATTAAACTTTGCTTCCACTCAGTAGGATATATACTACTGAAAAGAGACAGGTTGAAGATGTCTGTGATAACTGGAATAATAGTGGCTACGACGTTTTTAATCATGCCAATGCTCACTCCATCATTTCCTACTGCCTCGGAAGAGATTCTCATAATTGCCTTGTGTACTGTGCCGGTAGTGACATGTTTTAGGAAAAACTTGTCTCTCGAGAGATTGATATCTTGGAACTGGTAATTTGTCGCTGCGTGGGAGATTACAGCTGTTGAGAAGAAATCGTTTAATTCTTCTGCAGACACTTGATAAACAGCGTCATATCTTCGCTTCCCTATACCTAAACTGCGCAGCTTTTTCCACAGTGCAGCAGGTTTTGATATGTCGCATACGACAGAGCGGGCATGTCTGATTTTGGCATTCCTCACGCTTTGCTTCGTTCTGTTTCGGAGTTTCCTATAAGCTTCGTACGCCTCGGGAGTTGGGTTACGCTTGAAGGCCCTGTGTGCAGCATCACGTTTATTCATTAACTGGCGTAATGCAGTGGTGAGCCACGGAGCAGGAGCACTCTTTACCTTGACAGTGCGTTGAGGAGCTTGTTTATCATACAGTGCAATAATTTTGCTACATAATTGCCGAATTTTTCCGTCTAAAGTCGGTTCATTGCTTATATCATGCCAAGGGATGTCTGAGCAATCCTTTTGAAGAGCGTCATGGTTAACATTTTTTAAGTTTCTGTAGGTTACCAGGTGAGATTTTTCTTTGGTAGTATGCACTGAGTAATTTAAGAATATCACGTCATGAGCAGAGAGTCCCGGAGCGGATGTCTGATTGGCGCGGATTATTTTATCTGGTCGATTTGTTGCTATTATATCTATGAGTGTGTGGCTGTGTGGCGTGTGATGAGTTGGGTCCAGCGGTGTTAAACTCATATCATTGGAGTGGAACAGTCGCCTTAGGGAGATTTTAACTGTAAGTCGATGTTTGTGTCGCCCATAATGATTATGTGTTCATACTGTGTCACGAGTGAGGACAGGGCAGACTGAAAGGAGGACATGGCACCGACGTTTGGAGGTTTATAGATTACTCCAATTAGCAGTTTCTGATTTAATGTACTTATTTCGAAAAACAAGAACTCTGCTTCTCCTTCGCCCTTTGCATCCGATGTGCATAGCACAGTAGGTGTCAGATCAGAGCGAACATAGGCACCCACACCACCCCCACGTCGTGTTTCACGATCTGCCCTTAGGAGAGAGTAACCAGTTTACATCACCTAACAAATTTTTATAAGCCACAAGGGCAGACGAGCATGAATCTACTTGGGTATTGTGTACATTCATTTAATATAAATTCACCACATTGGACATTTTATACGTCAACCACATCAGAAGGTTACGAGCAGACTTTCAGTTTACGTAACTTCACTTTTTTCTAAAGGAATTCCTAATCCATCCATGAAGAATGGTTGTGTTTTTATAACTTCAACTTATTCTTTGGACCACCACTGTATCGAGACAAATTTCTAAAAAACATTTATGATCTGAATCACATTTAATGCACGATTCATTCTAGGCGCTCCAGTCTGGAACCGCGTGACCGCTTTTGGTCGCAGGTTCGAATCATGCCTCGAGCATGTGTGTTATGTCCTTAGTTAGGTTTAACTAGTTCTAAGTTCTAGGGGACTGATGACCTCAGAAGTTAAGTTCCATAGTTCTCAGATCTATTTGAACCACGATTCATTCCATATCATCATCATCATCATCATCATCATAATTTAAGACTGATTATGCCTTTCAGCGTTCAGTGTGGAGCATGGTCCCCCTTATAAAATTCCTCCATGATCCCCTATTCAGTGCTAACATTGGTGCCTTTTCTCATGTTAAGCCTACTACTTCAAAATCATTCTTAACCGAATCCCGGTACGTTCTCCTTAGTCTGCCTCTACTCCTCCTACCCTATACTGCTGAACCCATGAGTCTCTTGGGTAACCTTGCTTCTCCCATGCGTGTAACATGACCCCACCATCTAAGCCTGTTCTCCCTGACTGCTACATCTATAGAGTCCATTCCCAGTTTTTCTTCGATTTCCTCATTGTGGGCACCTTCCTGCCATTGTTTCCATCTACTAGTACCTGCAATCATCCTAGCTACTTTCATATCCGTAACCTCAACCTTGTTGATAAGGTAACCTGAATCCACCCAGCTTTCGCTCCCATACAACAAGGTCGAAAGAATGAACGGTGTACAGATAACTTAGTCTTGGTACTGACTTCCTTCTTGCAGAAGAGAGTAGATCGTAGCTGAGCGCTCACTGCATTAGCTTTGCTACACCTCGCTTCCAGTTCTTTCACTATGTTGCCATCCTGTGAGAATATGCATCCTAAGTACTTCAAATCGTCCACCTGTTCTAACTTTGTTCCTCCTATTTGGCACTCAGTCCCTTTATATCTCTTTCCCACTGACATTACTTACGTTTTGGAGATGCCAATCTTCACACCATAGTCCTTACATTTCTGATCTAGCTCTGAAATATTACTTTGCAAACTTTCAATCGAATCTGCCATCACAACTAAGTCATAGGCATAATCAAGACTGCTTATTTTGTGTTCACATATCTTAATCTCACCCAGCCAGTCTGTTGTTTTCAACATATGATTCGCGGTGGTCTCGCGGTTCTAGGCGCGCAGTCCGGAACCGCGCGACTGCTACGATCGCAGGTTCGAATCCTGCCTCGGGCATGGATGTGTGTGATGTCCTTAGGTTAGTTAGGTTTAAGTAGCTCTAAGTTCGAGGGGACTGATGACCACAGATGTTAAGTCCCATAGTGCTCAGAGCCATTTGAGCCATCTACATATGATCCATAAATAATATGAACAACAGTGGACACAGGTTGCACCCTTGTCTTACCCCTGAAACTACTCTGAACCATGAACTCGATTTACCGTCAACTCTAACTGCTGCCTCACTATCCATGTAAAGACATTTAATTGCTTGCAAAAGTTTGCCTCCTATTCCATAATCTCGTAGAACAGACAATAACTTCCTCCTAGGAACCCTGTCATATTTCTTTTCTAGATCTGTAAAGCATAGATACTATTCCCTGTTCCACTCATAACACTTCTCCATCATTTGCTGTAAGCCAAAGATCTGGGCCTGACAACCTCTAAGAGGCCTAAAACCACACTGATTTTCATCCAATTTGTCCTCAACTAATATTCGCACTTTCCTTTCAACAATACCTGAGAAGATTTTACCCACAACGCTGGTTAAAAGATACTTCTGTAGTTGTTACAATCTTTTCTGTTTCCATGTTTGAAGATTGGCGTGATTACTGCTTTTGTCCAGTCTGATGGAACCTGTCCCGACTCCCAGGCCATTTCAATTATCCTGTGTAGCCATTTAAGAACTGACATTTCACTGTATTTGATGAGTTACAACTTAATTTCATCCACCCCACCTGCTTTATTGCACTGAATTCTATTTACCATTTTATCCACTTCCTCAAATTTGATCCTATTTCCATCATCATTCCTATCCCATTGTACCTCGAAATCTGAAACATTACTGATCGTATTTTCACCTACATTGAGCAACTATTCAAAATAATCCCTCCATCTGCCCAAGGAATCCACAGGATTCACCAGCAGTTTTCCTTACCTGTCCAAAATACTTGTAATTTCCTTCTTACCACCCTTTCGAAGAATGGTTTTCCAGCAGCTTGACGCAAAGTCTTCGTCCTGTTTCCAAAGTCTTCCCAAGATATCTTCTTGGATGCTGCAATTATCTGTTTGGCTTTGTTTCTTTATTCTACATAACTCTCTCTGTCTACCTGAGTTCTAGTATGTAGCCATTTTTGATACACCTTCTTTTTCCTTTTACAGGCTGCCTTGACTGTGTCATTCCACCAAGCTGTTAGCTTCATCCTACCTTTACACGCTACCGTTCCAAGGCATTCTTTAGCCACTTCTAGTACCTTGTCCATTCCTTTTCCAATGACTGTAATTGACTACATTCAACTAACTGGTACCTTTCTGAGATCACTGTTATGCACTTGTGCCTGATTTCGTTATCCTGAAGATTCTCCACTCTTATCCTCCTACATATGGATCTGACCTCCTGCACTTTAGGCCTCACAATCCCAATTTCACTGCAGATTAAATAATGATCAGTGTCATCAAAGAATCCCCTGAATACACGTGTGTCCCTCACAGCCTTCCAGAATTCCTGATCTGTTATTACATAGTCAATGACAGATCTGGTTCCCCAGCCTTCCCACGTATAACGGTGAATGTTCTTATGTTTAAAAAAGGAGTTTGTGATTACTAAGCCCATACAGGCACATATATCCAAGAGTTGTTTCCCGTTCCTGTAGTCCTCCACATCATCTCCAAATTTATCCATAACCTTTTCATAGCCTTCGATTTCCAATCCTGGCATTAAAATCACCCATGAGCATGACACTGTTCTTGTCCTTTACTCTAACAACTACATCACTGAGTGCCTCATAAAAACTATCCATCTTATCTTGATCTGTCCCTTCACAATGCTAATGTACTGACGCAATCCTAATTTTCTTTCTAGACACTGTCAAATCTATCCACATCAGTCGTTCGTTTACATACCTTATTGCAACTACGCTGGGTTCCATTTCTTTCCTGATATAAAGCCCTACACCCCATTGTGCTATTTCTGCTTCGACTTGTGACCGGTAGACCTGGTATTCTCCCACTTCTTCTTCTTTCTCCCCCCTAACCCGAATGTCACTAACAGCTAAAACGTCCAGCTCCAACTTAATTGCAACCTCTGCCAGCTCTATCTTCTTCTCAGAGTAGCCCCAATTGATATTAATAGCTCCCCATCTCATAACCATTTGTTTGCCAAATCGGAGCTTAGGAGTCCCTGGTTTGTCAGTTAGAGGTGGACTCCGTGACCTCCAAAGTTCCGAGGCATTTTGCTCTTTTTGTTGCCAGTATCATGTTTAAAGTACCAGGGAAGCAGTTTGATAGCCTTACTTGCCCCGAGTCCCAGTGAGTTTTACCCCTAACGGTTGAGGGACTAACCGGTGGATTTGGTAGTCTTTGCCGTATGAGCACAAAGGTGACCACGACTCAGAATATGTCCGAGATGCCCAGCCTTATTCCAAAGTAACTGGTATCCCGACTGTCGGGACCACTTACTTGGTCACTCATACGTTGCCCGTGGTTCATGAACTAGGACATGACTACAGGAACCCACACCATGAACCCACACCATGAACCATTCTGTATAGAGTTATAAAATGAAATTATGGAAATTAGCTACACTATGTGTAATTCACATCCGAGCGGATTTTTGTCAGTTATTTGTTTGAAGTTCTCTGTATTTCTGTACAAATTTTGATCACGTGAATCTGTGATTCATCCACGGATCCTTACGTTACCTGTAAAGAGGCATATGCTTTAAAAAACTGGAAATGGCTCACAAATTTCTGTAGCAGGGGTAATATGTGTAAATAACTAATCAGTTTTGTTGCTGTTCTGCTATCTGTTATATTTGCTTAGTTTCTCATTGTACATGTATATTTAACGTTTACCGATAGCCATTACGTACTAAAATACTTTGTAAGATGGCAACGAGGCCAACTTATGGTACCATGTGTATTACCCTGACGCTGGTCCCAGACTCGGACGTATTCCCTGTTTCGTATGGCTTCAAGCTGCCAGGGATCTACCTCAACTTTGTCCACGTGACGGTTCAAGTGAGATGTGTAAAAATCCATAGTCAGTTCAGAGAGGGTCGCGTTATCCAAATTGGACGACATGGTCCAGTAATATGGACTTATGAACATAGGAAAATGACACAGATTGACGACAATTCCCGTGGCCAGCATCGTTCAATGCTCTGTTGACAAAAGGTGACGTTTGACAAATACTCAAAAAAAAACAACTAAGCAAACACTTCAAGGTGCAGTTCACAGATGTCAAAAAAAAAAAAAAATAAAGAAAAAAACCTCATAGTATCTGCAGTACTTTCATTGAACATGCAGAAGACAACATCCCTAAATCCTCCTGCCACACGCAAAAGTCGCCTCTCATTTAACAGCTTGATTTGCTACACGCATTAGAGCTTCGAGCAATTGGTAGAAGATAAAGTTTTAGAAAAGAAATATAGATCATCTCACAAGAAACATTGTTACCCACAACGTGTACGGGAAGTCAAAGAAAATATAAGGCCCTACGAGATGAAATTCGGTTTTAGAGGAACGATTTTGTTACCTTATATTTTTGAAGCTTCTGTAACAGTAAAAATCATACACTCCTGGAAATGGAAAAAAGAACACATTGACACCGGTGTGTCAGACCCACCATACTTCCTCCGGACACTGCGAGAGGGCTGTACAAGCAATGATCACACGCACGGCACAGCGGACACACCAGGAACCGCGGTGTTGGCCGTCGAATGGCGCTAGCTGCGCAGCATTTGTGCACCGCCGCCGTCAGTGTCAGCCAGTTTGCCGTGGCATACGGAGCTCCATCGCAGTCTTTAACACTGGTAGCATGCCGCGACAGCGTGGACGTGAACCGTATGTGCAGTTAACGGACTTTGAGCGAGGGCGTATAGTGGGCATGCGGGAGGCCGGGTGGACGTACCGCCGAATTGCTCAACACGTGGGGCGTGAGGTCTCCACAGTACATCGATGTTGTCGCCAGTGGTCGGCGGAAGGTGCACGTGCCCGTCGACCTGGGACCGGACCGCAGCGACGCACGGATGCACGCCAAGACCGTAGGATCCTACGCAGGGCCGTAGGGGACCGCACCGCCACTTCCCAGCAAATTAGGGACACTGTTGCTCCTGGGGTATCGGCGAGGACCATTCGCAACCGTCTCCATGAAGCTGGGCTACGGTCCCGCACACTGTTAGGCCGTCTTCCGCTCACGCCCCAACATCGTGCAGCCCGCCTCCAGTGGTGTCGCGACAGGCGTGAATGGAGGGACGAATGGAGACGTGTCGTCTTCAGCGATGAGAGTCGCTTCTGCCTTGGTGCCAATGATGGTCGTATACGTGTTTGGCGCCGTGCAGGTGAGCGCCTCAATCAGGACTGCATACGACCGAGGCACACAGGGCCAACACCCGGCATCATGGTGTGGGGAGCGATCTCCTACACTGGCCGTACACCTCTGGTGATCGTCGAGGGGGCACTGAATAGTGCACGGTACATCCAAACCGTCATCGAACCCATCGTTCTACCATTCCTAGACCGACAAGGGAACTTGCTGTTCCAACAGGACAATGCACGTCCGCATGTATCCCGTGCCACCCAACGTGCTCTAGAAGGTGTAAGTCAACTACCCTGGCCAGCAAGATCTCCGGATCTGTTCCCCATTGAGCATGTTTGGGGACTGGATGAAGCGTCGTCTCACGCGGTCTGCATGTCCAGCACGAACGCTGGTCCAACTGAGGCGCCAGGTGGAAATGGCATAGCAAGCCGTTCCACAGGACTACATCCAGCATCTCTACGATCGTCTCCATGGGAGAATAGCAGCCTGCATTGCTGAGAAAGGTGGATATACACTGTACTAGTGCCGACATTGTGCATGCTCTGTTGCCTGTGTATGTGCCTGTGGTTCTGCCAGTGTGATCATGTGATGTATCTGACCCCAGGAATGTGTCAATAAAGTTTCCCCTTCGTGCTACAATGAATTCACGGTGTTCTTATTTCAATTTCCAGGAGTGTATGTATGGCTAGGATTAGCTGACTTCTCACCGACTGTAGCTACATTTTACTACCTAAAATAATTTCAAAAGAGCCACTATGATCATGCCACTTAGGATCATTGCGCCATGAGGTTTTGAGACCGGTAAACGGGAACATATTTATGTTAATGGTCGATAAGGGAAATATCTTTTGTGAGATATGCCTAATTCCGACTCCTTACGGAACTTTCTACCCCTGATTTTTCACCAAAAGTACAGTCGCACACACAACTTACAGCAACCACAAGTGTTATATAAGGATTACTTAAAGGCTTACTGCTAAATAGAAGCAAGAGTTTTACTAAAATTTAATATCTATGAAACGACACAGTGCTACTTCAATGTTTCCATTTCAGCTAACGGGTCGTCTCTGACCTTATCAGTGTTTTATACTCATTTAATTTCTCAAGCTTTATAACTGCAGTCTAGAGCTGGTTTCCATAATTCAACTTCTCCACTTTCCTCCTCGGTTCTGCTGTCGTAGTGTATCATTTTCCGGAAAGAGTCTCGCGTTGTAATGTCTGGTTCTTTTCTATCACCAACTGCTACTGTTCATGCGCTCTATCTCCCACGAGTTCCCACACTGATACATTTCTATTTTAACAACCGCATGTACTCATCGAGATCTCTTAGTTTTAACTTTAATGTCTCTCGTTATTTCTCGACTAGTTGGCAGTCGTTAGTCGTCGTTAATAATGGTTTCTTTCTGATCTCAGTACGTGATGATTGTTAAGTTTCTTTGCGAGAAAACGGCACAATTTACTGTCTTTAAAATTCGTCGTAAACACGGTTCGTAGTGTAACTGGATACTTCGTAGTAGTTTTCCCCCATAAATTGTAATCGATTATTCGCTGAATAAAGATGATTATCTTTAAGTACGTTCAGTCCAAATTAAGTAAGTAAGTTAAATCTACACCAAAAGTTAATTTTGTGAGTTACCGCAAATGCTGGCAGACAGAAATCCTATGTCTACGTATGATAACTTCGATTTGATGAAAGAATGACGATCGCTGAGCTGCGTAATGGAGCGATCGAAAATAACTTGTCACGGGTTCACTTTCGAATTAATTCCTGTCCACTGAAACTCCTTATCTCATTTCCCTAAATTTGCTTAAAAATTTAATCATCAGTGCTTTAGTATACTAATTCGTTTTCCTTTCAAAAAGATAATTATTTTCACATAAGGTGGAAAGTACTTCTGAAATTAAACTTTTGAATACTTTCCCTTCATATATTTCCTCAATTAAAAGTCATAAGCTCTCACACGAGATAACACAATTCAGACAACGTGACGCAAGACGAGCTGAGACAAAATCAAAAATGAGAGCGAGACACTACTGTCTCGACTATGAATAGACTTGTACAAAACAAAAGTTGAAGTAACTATAACTTCTTATTTCTAGAAATTCTTAGTACACTCTCGTTCTTTTGAAATGGATATTCTTAAATAATTCAAAATTATACAAAAAATTAACAAAACTATCTAAAATCATGGCTTATGGCTATATGAGAGTGGTTTCGCAGGTCACACTGTATTGTGTTCTGTTGGCACGCTTAACGAGTAAGCGAATGTCTGCACCACTACTATATGGGCGGTTAAGGTGCTGGTTCCATTTCACGATAACATCAAAACACATCGAATATGCTTGAAACCGAGTTTCTACCGGTGGTGGAGTTTCTATAATGCTAATATGAACAGTATTTTGTTCAACTGTTGTCTTGTATAACTTCGTGATTTTAGATTAAAAGTACACGAAGGTCGTACAATACCTTGACTCTGGTCTTGTGGCTTCTTACGAGCTCATGCTTCCTCTGATTTGGCCACAAGCTCTCTGTCTTTGAACTGCCCAATTCACGTTTTGATACGCAAGTCACTGCTTCTCTGTGAGAAGAGATGCTTGTTATCAAAGATGGATGTTGATGGACGCAAAACCTGATGCCAAACGTTATTCTTTCGCGCTGGGCCTGCTTTGCAGTGACACATGCATGCCTCTAGGCAGCAAACGTTCACAACTGTCCCGTTTGTTATTGGCCATTTGCCTGCTCTCTGCTAGGGGTATGAATGGCGCCACAACCTGTGGTCACTCCACCTCCTCCTCAGCAACTATGTTTTTTGAGTGAAGTAAACTCTTCATATTCTGTGAGTTGAACTGGTTATGTGATTACAGGTTCAGGTCGCTCTTCAAGGGTCTACGCTTTTAGAGATAGCGAGAAGTTAATTTCCTCTGCAATTTCCATCCTCTGAAAAAGTGAGATATTTGGTTCCTCATTTCTTCAAATTCGACTCAGGCTGGCTCAGTTTGGTTATGGTCTTCTCACTGTTTCTGTTACCTTGCCAGCTGTTCATCCACTGGTTTCAATCCGTAAGTGAGTTTTTGGTTTGAGTCTATCGTCTTTTTCCTCGTGTTTCCTACCTGCTTCGGCTTTTTTTGTGTCTGCCTTCACATTCCCGACTCTCGCCAGTGTTTTCATTACATCTGCATCGCCTTTCCGATCTCCCATCTCTGCATCCGTGCCTCTCTTTCCTATCAGCTTCTGCTTTCCTACCTCTCTCGCGTATTTCTTTCTTATTTTCTTCGGCTTCGTCTAGCGTTTGCTATACACAGTGGAATATCTGCCATGTTTCTGGGATTCAGCTAATTTGTGCAACAATCCGCTCTGTTTCGAAAGCTTCGCTAGTTCACACTGCTAGGCCGTTTCAGGTAAAGAAACTTTTGCTGACCCTCCCCAAGTAAAAATTCAGACGTGGTTTCCTAAGATTCCACTGAATCCTCCGTGTTAATAATTCGCCTTGCCCCTTAGACTGTTGTGGACAACCCTACCCATGTACAAAACAACGAAAGAAATGTATTACACAACGAACTGCGGCTATCACATGTTTAACATCATACGAAAAAAGACTTTAAATGCGAAACAATGTTTTTTTTCAACAAAACTGCTCAAAATACCTAGACATCCGCAAAACAGCAATTTCTTAATAACACTTTACATGCACTACAATAACATGTGCTGCAACTGCAGGTGCGAGGTGTATTTCACACTAAATGCTTCTAGAATCTTCATACGGAAATGATGCTCTAAGCCCCCCCCCCCCCTTTTCTAGCTCCGACTTTTGCTGTTGCACATGGATTAAGAAGAAACGCGAACTGTCTGTAATTGACCCTGCGAGTGAAGTATAAAAGAGTTTGGCACCTGCAATAATTTAATTTGATAGATAAATAAAAGTTTCATTAACGTGGTGAAAAATGAAAGGGTTGCTCTACCGATGTACAGAATGAAAGTTCTGTCCAAAATAACAATTTGATTTATTATGACTAAACTTAAAATAACAAAAAAACATACGACAAATTTGATACTCTCCGCGTGTCACCGGACCACCCGGGAAAGGGAGACGCTGCGTGGGAAGTCCGCGTGTGAAGGAATAGCAACATTTCACCGCATGCAATTACAGAGGAAAATATTCATATCTTCTGAGTTGTCAATACTAGCCTTGTAATGATCATACTCCGCTATAGTTCCCAAAATCTAATTAGTTTGAGTAAGATAGAAATGTGAGAGGGGGCTCATGCCACCTCTCATAGACCCTACGCCATTTTAGATTGTAATTGGTGAGTGGTTGGCTTACTTAGGAGTAACGTAGTGACTGAATCGCCCAAGAAAGATCTTGCAAAGCTGACTCCACATGCCGCACTCTATAAAACAATCACTGCAACAGAAGACGCAGCTCGTAGAGGGAGGATTATTTATGATGTAGCCAACTTCACTTTCTTAATATGGAAATCTAACACTCATATTACACATCTATACCCAGGGAGCCCCTTCCAAACACTGATTCACACAGACATTGACGCTCTAAATATGGCCCGGGCATTTGAGCCAAATATGGAGCAGTTTATTCCTTCCATTCAGAGTTGGAGTGTTCCGCAATTAAATGCCCAAGATGGTACAACAATTTCAATCATTAAACTAATCTGAACTCAATCACACATGATACTATTTAAGTTAACAATCTCTTTGTGAGCGTTCAGAATCTAATTACAACTCCTGATTCATTCTGTCTCCATGCAGCAAGAATAACTTTTACAAAATATTCGCTGAACTAATGGCCCATTCACAATGACAGTGGTGGTACCTGCTTCAGTTTATGGGGACTTCAGGCATACTGTTTTCATACACACAGCAATAAATACAGAACACAAAAAACATGGTTTAGAGAACAATACAGTAATTTTTGCGCCCTACTTTATCACTTGCATAAGAAATACAGTGCAAAACACAAACACACTAAAGAAAAAATTTAAGAAAAAACAAGGTTCATGGGGTGTCAAGTTGCGCTTGCACATTGCACAATGTTCACGACTGTGCTGAGAATGAGGCGCTAAATCACATTCTTAGAAATGTTCGAAGCACTTCTCTTTTTCTGTGGGGGCTGGTCTATTGAGTCATATGCATTGATGCACGTCGTTCCATGTCTTGAGCATCTGAGTGGGCTTTTGGGCTTGGGACCACTGTATTGACATCACATAGTGCTAAATGTCGGGTGTTGTTGCTATGTTGTTGCCACAGCAATAGGGTGTGCTGCAGCATCTGCAGTACACTGTTGAGATTGCAGCAAGACTCCCGCATATGATCACAGCAGTACGGTAGGAAGACATAGTGATAGGCTCTCCTCACATCGATTAATTGTCTCTGAGGTCTACTAGTAGGGATACATCACTAGTCCAGATCTCTTCTCTCCTTGGACAGTACTTTACGTTTGCTAATATTGCAGTTCGACGAGGGATGATGGAACTCGGAGTGAGTCCACAAGCGTGTGAGGTCATCTACACAGAATCGAACTAGGAGCGACGATTGCTGCAACTGCTCTATAAGTGAGAGGAGAAGATAGAAATGAGACAATTCATTTGTTAGCGTTTGTGGCACGATACTGCTTTGTGTGTGCATATCGGCCAATGCTAGTGAGTTGTAAAAACTCAAAGACGTGATTATATAGCGTCCCTTTCTGTCCTGGGGCACATGAGGCGCGGGTTCTGACTCCGTACGAGATCTTCTTCGTGTACTCGCGACAACGTGGCCTGCCGCAGGGAATCCCTCCAAACGCCTGCCGCGTCCGGAGAGCTAGCTCGCTGTTGCGTGCTATTCGCGTGTCAGTGTCTACGGCCAGCCTAACTTTCTCTTGTGGCCCGGAGAGAGTTGTCCTCCGCCTAATCCCTCAGGTACACGGCCCGGTGACTGACAGCTGGTAGTACCGGACACTCCCGCGACCTTCTCGTCAGGTGGAGCGCTGACGCTCCCCTTCTTGCAGGTAACCGATGACCTCTTGTTTTGCTCCAGCTGGCCTCTGCATTGCCACGATCCCCGTAATCTGCACAATTCTGACAAAAATCTTATGCCTAACTTTTTCCCATGACTTTCCCTGTTATAATAAATTTACTTAATGATTCGTTGACGGTCCGTCACTTCAGACACTCTAGTTATCAATGTATGGCTATCATTATACCAAAATCTTGGTGTATCTAATTTAGACATGGAAATAATTTATCTTGATGTTTGTGTAGAGACCGATCTCACTACTGTACATGGCGTGCGACGCTATATTGGATTAACAACTAAATGTGCGAGCCTGCACTAATACTACTATTGCTAATATAGATAGACAATAGACATGCACAAGAATTAACTACCACTTGCCAACGATATACATTCTATATCCTTTGAATAAATTATGTCATTATGCAGGTCGAAGTTTCACTGAGCTATAAAGAACATGCAACTATTCTACGTTCGGTCGCCCGTCGTCCCTCCATCTCGGGTCTGTGGTTTGATGACCTGAAAAATAGCATTCCAACAGGTGCGCCCCAAACATTTCTACTTGTGGTAGAAAACCCCACAATATTAAGGATCTAGTTATAGCCAAATCCTAAACTTTAACTTATCCTAGTATATGGTACCCTCTTTTTACGTTATACAATACTCTTACAAAATTCCTGTTACGCTGAGATGTCTCGCTGCTCACCGCTATTGACGACGACAGTCGTGTGCACGCCATACGACACGGCCTCCGAGGTCTCACTACGCCTCACTGAAACTCCAGTGGCCGGGTTAGCCATGGCTATAAAAGACAATAAATTTATAGTTGCAACTTCTTTTTCTATATGATGCGGTTTTAGCGATCAAAGTGCAGTTTTCCAGAGGCAATGTAATATGACGAAGCCAGGACTGGTTCCTGTTGAGGATTCAGTCGCCTTCCACACGCCAGCTACACAGTATGTCTCAAATCTCCAAGTATAATTCCTTGGTTATTCATTTGTGACAGTCACGAGCAACACGCTAAATCCCCAACCATCACATTGGCATGGTGGGCTTCATGCCCTCATTTCTACTGTCTAGGGCACCATTGGAGTCAAACGCTCACAGGTACACCCCGACTTGCAAGACAACGATGCTAGCGCACCACTGTAAAAACAATGTAGCCCATATTAATCCACTAAATCACGCAATATCCCACAATCTCGCAGTGCACTGACGCGTGCCTGCAAGTATTGGTATGAACGTCTCGGGAACTGGTTGTGGCCGCTGTGAAGCGTACCACGACCTCCCAAATCTCTTCTAGGAGCACGTTATCGTATGCGCTCGTTTGTGCAACATCTCCTCATTCATCATTATCCCTCAATATGGACACCAGACAGGAAAGGACAAAAACATTTCTCATGGCGCGTTAGTGTAGCCTACTCTATTGACATTGTAAGTCGCGAGCATAAACCAAAAAGGATAGCAGCAGTAAATTCATTAACAAGACAACGCAGCGTGTTAATACTATAACACTATTATTCTATTAATGCAGCGACCATTCTTCCCCGAAGAAACGTTCATATATTTGCCTATTCTACTATGTACACCACTTAAACTATTATTACTCCACGAACTTCTGTATGTGAGAGATGTGGTGAAGTCCTATGGACTAGAGCTAATCCCTTGTTAGACTCCCCCTCCTCTGACGTGCATTAGGAGTTGCAGGTCTGATTTCAATCTCCTGGTTTTCCTGTGGTCCTTGATTTCGCTCTCTCCAATTACGGTCGCTTTGCCGTTCGTTATTACTCCTGTCCCAGCTTCCTTGTCTAGCATGATCCTGTTCCCTGACATTCTAGTTTCCGTGTCTCTGATTTCAAAAACCTTGCTTAGCGTAACCTTGCTTTCCGTAACCCTGGTTTCCTAAATGACCAGTGCGATTATGCCATCTGTTGTCGTCCTCTCTTGCTGGTCGTTGGTATTTGTTACTCTGCCCCTCCTTCCTGTCCTTTGCGTCTTGTTTGTCAAACACAATTTGTAGTTCACGCAATAGACTCTTGAATCCTTCTATGTCAGATTCACACTTCCCATGAAGTGTCTGTTGATACCTAACTGGCAATTTGGAAAAACAAAATTTGATTATTTCTCCCTTGATATATGGACTATCTAAAAATTGATTCTTCTTGAGTAAATCATCAAAAAATTTGGTTGCACTTCTTTGCCCGAACACTCCCAGTTCAGGACAAAAGATTGTTTCCTCTTTAATCCTGTATTGGGTTTCCTTTGACCAGCAGATCCGCAGGAACGTATCAACAAATTCCTGATATGTCCGACACGTCCCTGACACACCACGCATCTCTTCCGCGGCTTTGTCTTCGATATATCCACACATGAATTCTAATTTTGCCTGGGTTGGCCATGATGACGGTAATGAATTTGTACACTGCATCACCCAGCTCTTGGGATGCATCGACCCTCCATTATCCATTAACTTATGGAATTTTAGTTTCGACAGGAAGTGATTGTGATCAAATCACGTATGATCCTCGCATTGGTGTTGTCACACGTTTCCGATACTCGCACTTCTGCTGAGTGTCCTGATCTATCTTGCTGGTAACTGTGATGTGCTACCTCTGTATCACAGTGAAAATGGCATTCAGCATTCACTCTCCTAACTGGGCTGCATTTATTATAGCTGTTACTCGCTGTTTCTGCTAATGCATTGTTAGTTCCGCACTCTGTCACTGTGCTACAGCACGGCGGGCTTTTCCTCGAAGATACATCCTTACAAGCGAAAACCCTCAGACTGCAAGAAGAAAATAATAATTCTAATCCCAAAGAAAGCAGGCATTGACACATGTGAAAATTACCGAACTATCAGTTTAATAAGTCACGGCCGCAAAATACTAACGCGAATTCTTTGCAGACGAATGGAAAAACTGGTAGAAGCCGACTCGGGGAAGATTAGTTTTGATTCCGTAGAAATATGGGAACACGTGAGGCAATACTTACCCTACGACTTATCTTAGAAGCTTGATTAAGAAATGGCAAACCTACGTTTCTAGCATTTGTAGACATAGATAAAGCTTTTGACAATGCTGACTGGAATAGTCTCTTTCAAATTCTGAAGGTGGCAGGGGTAAAATACAGGGAGCGAAAGGCTATTTACAATTTGTACAGAAACCAGATGACAGTTATAAGAGTCGAGGAACATGAAAGGGAAGCAGTGGTTGGGAAGGGAGTGAGGTAGGGTTGTAACCTCTCCCCGATGTTATTCAATCTGTATATTGAGCAAGAAGTAAAGAAAACAAAATTAAAATTCCGAGTAGGTATTAAAATTCATGGAAAAGAAATAAAAACTTTGAGGTTCGCCAATGACATTGTAATTCTGTCAGACACAGCAAAGGACCTGGAACAGCTGTTGAACGGAATGTACAGTGTCTTGAAAGGAGGATACAAGATGAACATCAGCAGAAGCAAAACTAGTATAATAGAATGTAGTCGCATTAAGTGGAGTGATGCTGAGGGAATTAGATTAGGAAATAAAACACTTAAAGTAGTAAAAGAGTTTTGCTATTTGGGGAGCAAAATAACATGTGGTGGTCGAAGTAGAGAGGACATTAAATGTAGACTGGCAATGGCAAGGAAAGCGTTTCTGAAGAAGCGAAATTTGTTTACATCGAGTATAGATTTAAGTGTCAGGAAGTCGTTTCTGAAAGTATTTGTATGGAGTGTAGCCATGCATGGAAGTGAAACATGGACGATAAATAGTTTGGACAAGAAGAGAATAGAAGCTTTCGAAATATGCTACTACAGAAGAATGCTGAAGATTAGGTGGGTAGATCACATAACTAATGAGGAGGTATTAAACAGGATTGGGGAGAAGAGGAGTTTGTCGCACAACTTGACGAGAAGAAGGGATCATTTGGTAGGACATGTTCTGAGGCATGAAGGGTCACCAATTGGAGGGCAGAGTGGAGGGTAAAAATCGTAGAGGGAGACCAAGAGATGAATACACCAAGCAGATTCAGAAGGATGTAGGCTGCATTACGTACTGGGAGATGAAGAAGCTTGCGCAGGATAGAACAGCATGGAGAGGTGCATCAAACCAGTGTAAGGACTGAAGACAACAACAACAACAACCGTCTCGACCTTTGTTCCTGTCTCTGTTTCATCCTCTAACTCACTATCATAAACACGGCCGCGACGTTGCTCTAAGGCCGCGTCCAAATCACTTTCCTCACCAATGACCCTGTCGACGTGACCATCTAAAAACGTGCCCATCTCATCTCCGAACCAATCCCCGTCAGTAACCTGCACCTTATTCATTATGCTATCCTCTTTTGTTTTATCTTCGCTAGCTAATAATCGTGCCTTACTTCTCGTGATCATTTATGAAAAACAAATTTATCTAAAATGCACAATAAAAATAATCTTCTCCCTATATATTTACACATATACATAAAACTTCAAGAACGCCATTCCACCGCTGTAATAACATGCACGATTAGTTGTGGTACAGAAATCGCACACAAACCCGACAAAGTGTGATGTGGTACGGACAACGCATCAAAGAACTACAAAAAGATGAAGAAACAAAAAAATTTGTACACTGAAAACAAAAAAACGCTAATCATGCCCCGCTACTTAAAACCTAATCGTGGAACTACAAGAAAAAGAACTTGGGTACAAATCATTAAGAAAGTAGAGAAAAAAAATTGAATTTTCCCACTGAGAATACTGTTTGCTTATCAGTGACTCACAAGAAAGGTCCGAGGCTAAGGGTCGCCATTTTATGTGAGGTGCCGGGGCAAGCAGTGTATTTAACAATAAATGCTTCTAGAATCTTCATATGAAAATGATGCTCTACGACCTCACCCCCCATCCCTTTTCTAACTCCGACTTTGCTGTTGCACATGGATTAAGAAGAAACGCGAACTGACTGTAATTGACCCTGCAAGTGGAGTAGAAAAGATTTTGGTACCTGCAATAATTTAATTTGATAGAAATTAATTGGGCGCATCTCGTGGTCGTGCGGTAGCCTTCTCGCTTCCCAAGCCCTGGTTCCCGGGTTCGATTCCCGGCGAGGTCAGGGATATTCTGTGCCTCGTGATGGCTGGGTGTTGTGTGCTGTCCTTAGGTTAGTGAGGTTTAAGTAGTTCTAAGTTGTAGGGGACTGCTGACCATTGAAGTTAAGTCCCATAGTCCTCAGAGCCATTTGAACCATTTTAGAAATTAATTTGATAAAGGTAAGTTTCATTAACGTGGTGAGAAATGAAAGTGTTGCTCTACCGATATACAGAATGAAAGTTCTGTCCAAAATAACAATTTGATTTATTATGACTAAACTCAGAATAATAAACAAATCACATGAAACATTTACAATACGTCAAATTGGATACTCAAATAAAATCTGTGAAGGTGAAGTTGCCCATAAACTAGCTTGTGACATTTATGACAAAGTGGTCTGTGGAGCCAATTCCTTGCAACTGAAATCTTAAGAGAAACATCCAGCCAACCCAACATTAATTGCTGCTACAGTAGGGAGAACTCAGACAATGAACACCCAAGATAGAACAAAGTTAGAAAAGACGAACAGGCGCGCTTGCGGAGCTCTGATTATCACCTAGAAAAATTCCCTGACCTGCCGGTGCTGCGGACATACAATACCAAGCTGTCTTCTTAACTGCAAGAACACGATCTGGCATACCGGAGACAATGGCTAGTTGCTTCCATATCCCGTCGTGGTGAAGATAATGTTGCGAGTATAGCCTGAAACAAATTATCCTGGTCTGGTTGTTCCAGACTAAAGACTTCCTAGCAACACAAATGCGCCTCTGAGGGAGACGAAGAAGGCTCGCTACACAATCACTAATGGTAAAGCGTGTAATTTTAACAAGCGAAGTCACACAGTAACTCCGATACAGTCAACTTTAGCCAAAACTGCTCAAGACGGACAACATATGCCGCTTGTATGCAGAACGCTCAATTGCCAACTGTACTCGGAAAGTTACGTTGAAGTCGAAACTTCAGCAACTTCGTCAGACAATTAAATGAAAGTATATCAGACAGCCAACGGAAGGCAGGCTGTCCAGAGCAGCGAGAGCTCAGTCTTGTAACCCACTCCGGCCGAAAGGCAAGAGCCCGATCATTCAAGAGCACCTGTACAAACCGAACACAGAACATTCCCGCCCCCATGACAGTGACCGTGGTTAAACGTGCCAATCAGCAACTAGAAAACCGGCGGAAAATTACACACTATTGCCGATGCACTAATATTCCACCAATGGAGATATTTGGCGCCAATTTCTTTGCTACGTCACGGAACTGTCCTCTGAGTAAGCCAATCACAGTTATGATTTTCCAAAAAACGTGGGTATTTGCCCGCCAAGAATGGCTGGTAACACAAGTCATTCTCACGCCTCGGTGGTAGCCCGTCAGAAAGTGTTTTCGCTAAGTTTCTGCGAAGTAATGGAACCTCTAGACCCAGCCTCTCCTTCAGGCCCCTGTGGACGTGTCGCCCTTGCTCTTATGACAATGTCGTCGTCTGGACAGCATCCACACTACCCCCTCACACTCGTAGGCATAACCCTTTCAAGATCAACAGAACCCGCATGTCACTGGACCACCCAGGTGATGAGAGGTGCTGCGTGGGAAGACCGCGTGTTAAGGAATAGCAACTTTTCACCGCATGCAATTAGAGAGGAAAATATTAATATCTTCTGAGTTCTTAATACTAACCTTCATGTGCAAACTAGAAAAGGGAAGGAAATTATTACTACAGTTATTTGCACCCCTAAGATGTGACTCAATGTGCTGTGCTAACTACAAGATGTCAAAGGAAACCAAAGTTATATCCTGGGTAAGGACTGTCATGGACGTTGTATCTCAGTTCTGGGCTAGAGTCGAGGAGCGCTAGTGGAATGATTATTATAAAACAAATCTTTAATCATGCATGACAGATGAATGCAACTGGCGTTCTTTCCTCTGACGTCTTAATTGAAACTTTATGTTCAGTTTGACCACTGTGTAAAACAATAAAGACGTCACAGTGAGAAGAAGCTTTGGTGAGCACCAGGTTATGCAGAGTGAGTCAGAAGAACGGTAAATTTTGAATTGGAGATTAATAGATGAGCACAGTACTTTACACAAATTTACTTAAGTGAACGTATGGCACAGAGGATGTCATTATTGAATTCCGCAAGTATTTTTATTTCTCGAATATTACATCCGACAAATAAGCTCCCCCTCGGCGAACACTTCCTGCAGCTGGATAAAAGCTTTATTAATGGCTGGACCTAACATTCAACAGAAATCTTTGAAATTTCCTCTCGCGTTCTTGCTTTAGCCTCTTCGGCGGTAGCAGTAAACTACGGTAAAGGGCGCTCATAAGGTGGCCCCACAAGAAAAATCACATTCTTTCACATCAGGCGACCTTTGGGGTCATGAAATGTCACCGTGCCTTGAAAAGATACTGTTATCCAACAACCGATGCCCATCTCCCATCGATATCCGCGCCGTACGTGCCGTAGCTCTGTCATATTGTTACTATGTTTTGGCAGAAAAATTTGGCAGTTCATGCGTAACAAACTTTTCAGTCAGGGCAACATACAGAACAGACGTTGCAGTGGATTCGCACCCATCACCATCTACGAAAAAGTAGGGCCCTATAATACAATTCGATGACATAGTGCACTATAGAGTAACCATTATGTTGTGAAATGAACGCTGGAGTAGCTGACCCGGACTTTCTCAGACCAACAGCGAAAATTCTGTCTATTGACAAAGCAACTTGGTGGAAGTGAGCTTCGTCTGACATCTATAGATTGTTAATTAAATTTTTATCGTTGTGCACTTTTCCTAACCGGCCTTCAGCATATTGTATACGCATTAGCAGATCATTAGTTCAAGTTCCTGAAAGATCTGCAGCTTGCATGAACCTTTAAATCCACTTTCAATCGACCGATGAAACTTTATAGACTCTTGCGCGACGTAGAACATAGCAATGTTAGCCTCTTACGAAAGCAGTTCGCACAGCTTTGATATTTTTTCTCACTTGAGTAGTTCGGGTCTCCCTGTAGCTTCCTTCTTCACTGCAGACCTTGTTGCTTCAAAAGTGCGGACCGAGGTGTTTATTGCATGCATGAATACGACCACGCCGTTGAAGTGACGTCCCAATTCACGATGCGCGGCCTCCACTCTTCCACTATTTTAATAAGCTTTTGCGTTGAAGGCACGCTGCACACTGTTCCATTGCTGAGTGTTTTCTAAATGGCAAGACAGTGCGAGCAGCATTCTACATGTCACTTAGCGCCAACTACTCCGCAACGTTGCTCAACACATTCTGAAATTTGCCGTTCTTTTATTACTAGCTGCTGGATGCTGTAAAGGTTCTTCGAATCTAAGTCAAGAAAATGATTAACAGATATCTATTTGTTCTAAGGGATGTAAAAAATCACAATAAAAACTGAGCTTTCTATAACACGTGCCCCCCCCCCCCCCCTTCTGAAGTTTTTATACAGTGGATCACAAACTTAGTTACACTTACCACACATTGATTCCTAGGGTCTCTTCTACCCCACAATTGTTTGATACGTGATACTCGAGGCATTCCGAAAAATTGTACTTATGAATGTAACCATTTCATACCACGATTTCTTCGTTATGGTGTCAATGTAGTTTTTTCCATACTCGTAACTAGCACAAATATCCTTAAAAAAATCTATGATATAACACTTTTCTGTTAATTGCGTTATTTTAAATATTTGTAATGATTTTCTTTCATCGTATTTTATGTCTTGTGTTACACAGTTAAGAAATTTCTAGATCTGTTACAGTTTATGGATGTGCATTTTTCTTCTCAAATAATTACAAAAATTAATGCTGATTAGGGAGTAATGACTGAAGGAAACATTCTGTCATTATAGTTAGGAAAATAGGTCACTGTCATAACTGTATGGAAGTTATACATAAACTGCTATCATATACTTAAACATATAAAGATTTTTACTGTACATGCCATTCCCGTTACTTTATATTTTTCACTGTTAGAGTTCCACTCTTTTTTCTATGGTGATTTGGACATGAATAGCCTGGTAGTGAAACTGGTATTTTTTGTACATTAATTATACGGTGCTTATCTGCACACTGCCCTTAGGATGTTCAGTATTCAGTAAACATATGGGAGAGGTGCATTTTGCATATGTCCGTGCTGTGTTTTTCTAAGATTATACATAACCTGCTTAAGTAGTTATGGTTATAAGACATTATCCACTAATGATACCCAAGGTCAATCCTCTTTACATATAATCTGATTGTGTTCATTTTTGTTGACATGTCGGTTTCAAATAGATATTGTGATCTATAGAAATATTATATCTGGCTTATATTTCATTGTATATTGAGGTTGTAATCACTACATTTACTATGGTTGTTCGCAAAGGTTAAGAGTCTTATGACTTTTAAAACTCCTGTTGATTTTAGTGATAACTATACCCAATATCTGTTATACATAATCTGATTTAATATCTGTAACCGTTATATTTTGATATTCGTGGAAGTACCATTATTATATCGTTTTAGACGTGTACCGTTTTCATGTCCACGACTTTTCAATGAAATGTTACATCTATAGTGAAATGCACACCCTTAGCTGCTTACAGGCGTTGACATACGTCAACGGGGACAGATGAAAATGTGTGCCCCGACCGGGACTCGAACCCGGGTGCTCCTGCTCACATGTCAGACGCTCTGCCCATCTGAGCCACCAAGGACACACACAGGATAGCGCGACTGCAGGGATTTATGTCTGGAACGCCTCCCGCGAAAGCCACATTCTCAACGTATTGTCCCCCACTACATTCGTAGTGCCCCAGTCCATTATACTCAGACATGTCCGAAAGAACAGATACCATCTTAGTGTGTATATAGTTAACCATCTTCTTCTTCTGTGCGGATGCACAAACAGTGCCCGAACTCTTGCGGGAATCGGCAACGCGCCGCGAGTAATGAGTATAATGGGCGGGGGGCACTACGAATGTAGTGCGGGGCAATAAGTTGAGAATGTGGGTTTCGCGGGAGGCGTGCCAGAGGTAAGTCCCTGCAGTCGCACTAAGCTCTGTGTGTCCTAGGTGGCTCAGGTGGATAGAGCGTCTACCATGTAAGCATGAGATCCTGGGTTCGAGTCCCGGTCGGAACACACATTTTCATCTGTCCCCGTTCACGTATTTCGACGCCTATAATCAGCTGAGGGTGTTCATTTCTTTGTAATTTCATTCTAACGAGCTGTATGGTCGCCGATGGTATCTGTTTTTTTCGGACAGATACCATCTTAGTGTATAGAAATGTTATATGATTGTATGCTGTTTCTACACTGACAACTAAGAAGCCGATGTCAAGAGTATACCATAATCTATTGTTCTGTATATCCAGCACAGTTAATAACGATTATGTGTAACCTGATGCATAGGTGATTATTGGCACAGTATTTGACCACATCGAACAATGCATTGTTTTTGACCTTACCGTTTGTTACCATAAAAATTATTTCTTGTATATGGATTACAAGCCTCCTAAGATCATGTATGTCATTTCGTTTACGTGTGTCCACAGTAATCTGTACTTGCTTACCTGATTATTGTCCTTGGACTTTTAGGAATAACCCTTATAATTTTAAGTATAGATGATTTTATGATTTGTCACTAGATAATTACATGTTAAGTTTGTTATTCCATTACTTTAGTGTACATAACTGATCATCTTGTAACGATGATCACAATTACATACCACTGTTTATTTTAATTTAAGGCGTGAGATACAACCGTTCTCCGAAAATATCATTTAAGGAAAAAGAAGAGGCTGGCTGTTTCTGAATTTATACCCTGCCTCACGTGTATTATTGCATAGAGGATGTTGCTGCAAGAGAAGTAGCACTGAAATTCGATGCTGTACTTTAGATTAACACTTCTGATTTTATTACGTGATATGTTTTGCAACGTTAACTAGTTGTACACATTTGTTGTTGTAAACATACCTGGTTTCACTCGTATGTGGTTCCACTTTTTTAAGTTGCGAATGTTTTTACTGTAACTTTCAGTATTAAAGCGTCTCTGTTTTTCTTTACGTTCAGTCAAAGATGTTGGTAATGATGTTCTGTTTCTTCACCTTACCACTGATGCAAAAGTGTTACGTTACATATGGGGTAGAAATGTACTATGTTCGATATAACATGACTGCTGAGTGATTCCTCCAGTAATTCCTCGCCTTGTTTCTCCTCTGATGTCTCTCTGTTTGACGTAAGATGTGACTGTCAGTATTTTAAGACAAATTGTTTGTACAATTTCACTGTATAATTTTGATATTGTTCAGTATCAGTGGAATGTGGGATGTTTTAAACTGATGTATTGTACCCTGTAAGCATACAAATGGAATTTTGCACCATACATATACTAGCCGAATTTTGCTATTTTTGTATCCTTTGTACTTTCATGACTTTTTAAAATGTTGATGTTGCTAGACCTTCCGAATGACGGTTAATAACAGAAACCGGTAGATGTTTAAAGGGACGAATAAACAAATGATGGTCAAAATGCATTTTATGAAATTATAGAGAACCCGAAACTCAAACAAAATAACAAAGTTATGTTGACACTGTGAGAAAGTAGTGGCAGGTGTAGAAGACTATAAGTGGAGAGTGCAACAAGAGCTGCTGATCTCGGAGAATGTAAGCTACGAAACAACAAGATGTCACAGATTGTAACCAAGCTAAGCAATACATATCGCTTGGCAGAGTAAGCCAGTAACGATCGTAACCGTGACACTGACACTTCCCCAGAATCAGCAAACCGCATGCCCCTCTCCTTCAATCAATGACGTGACCCCTGCAGCGAGTGGAGATCAATCAATGACGTAACCCCTGCAGCGAGTGGAGATCAAATGACCATGAAACATAGATCTCCCTCCACTAATCACTTACTTAAAAAAAAAGTATGTGGCGGGGATGAGTTAATGCTACACTCCTGGAAAAGGAAAAAAGAGCACATTGACACCGGTGTGTCAGACCAACCATACTTGCTCCGGACACTGCGAGAGGGCTGTACAACCAATGATCACACGCACGGCACAGCGGACACACCAGGAACCACGGTGTTGGCCGTCGAATAGCGCTAGCTGCGCAGCATTTGTGCACCGCCGCCGTCAGTGTCAGCCAGTTTGCCGTGGCATACGGAGTTCCATCGCAGTGTTTAACACTGCTAGCATGCCGCGACAGCGTGGACGTGAACCGTATGTGCAGTTGACGGACTTCGAGCGAGGGCGTATAGTGGGCATGCGGGAGGCCGGGTGGACGTACCGCCGAATTGCTCAACACGTGGGGCGTGAGGTCTCCACAGTACATCGATGTTGTCGCCAGTGGTCGGCTGAAGGTGCACGTGGCCGTCGACCTGGGACTGGACCGCAGCGACGCACGGATGCACGCCAAGACCGTAGGATCCTACGCAGTGCCGTAGGGGACCGCACCGCCACTTCCCAGCAAATTAGGGACACTGTTGCTCCTGGGGTATCGGCGAGGACTATTCGCAACCGTCTCCATGAAGCTGGGCTACGGTCCCGCACACCGTTAGGCCGTCTTCCGCTCACGCCCCAACATCGTGCAGCCCGCCTCCAGTGGTGTCGCGACAGGCGTGAATGGAGGGACGAATGGAAACGTGTCGTCTTCAGCGATGAGAGTCGCTTCTGCCTTGGTGCCAATGATGGTCGTATGCGTGTTTGGCGCCGTGCAGGTGAGCGCCTCAATCAGGACTGCATACGACCGAGGCACACAGGGCCAACACCTGGCATCATGGTGTGGGGAGCGATCTCCTACACTGGCCGTACACCTCTGGTGATCGTCGAGGGGGCACTGAATAGTGCACGGTACATCCAAACCGTCATCGAACCCATCGTTCTACCATTCCTAGACCGACAAGGGAACTTGCTGTTCCAACAGGACAATGCACGTCCGCATGTATCCCGTGCCACCCAACGTGCTCTAGAAGGTGTAAGTCAACTACCCTGGCCAGCAAGATCTCCGGATCTGTTCCCCATTGAGCATGTTTGGGGACTGGATGAAGCGTCGTCTCACGCGGTCTGCACGTCCAGCACGAACGCTGGTCCAACTGAGGCACCAGGTGGAAATGGCATGGCAAGCCGTTCCACAGGACTACATCCAGCATCTCTACGATCGTCTCCATGGGAGAATAGCAGCCTTGACTGCTGCGAAAGGTGGATATACACTGTACTAGTGCCGACATTGTGCATGCTCTGTTGCCTGTGTCTATGTGCCTGTGGTTCTGTCAGTGTGATCATGTGATGTATCTGACCCCAGGAATGTGTCAATAAAGTTTCCCCTTCCTGGGACAATGAATTCACGGTGTTCTTATTTCAATTTCCAGGAGTGTATATTCGAAATAAAATTGCTCATGAAACATTGCCAAGAATCAGTAGTATATGATGATAAGTGAGAGTAATGTCCCAAATTAATTCCGAATCTTGTGATACGTTCTAACTTCAGAAGGCAATTTACACACATTATCGAACGGTTAGACTACTGAGCAACAAGACCAATGCATTATCCTACAGAAAGAGTTCTGCCACAGTATGGATAACATGTGCATCACAGTGTGGGAGTGATAAGTCGCGGTAGTTGTAAAGGTAAAGCTGGTACTTATCGGCAAAGAATCATTAAAACTCACACAATGATTCGCCATTAAGTCCTGGCGATGCACAGGGCGTGGCGCTTAAACTCGGACTAGTTTCAATTTGAATTTCTCGACATATCGTAGTTCCGACGGAGGTCACGATTGGCGTTTTTCGAATCCGTAGACACCTGGTAAACAGTCAGAACCTCGAAATGGCCGAGATGATAAATCAAATTGCGGAGTACAACCAAACAACCGAGATTATGAAAAGTCTTCGCGCTGGCCGTTCGTCCAATCAAACAGTTCGATTCTTCGGTACCCGAGATCAACTTTTAACGATATTGTGCCAAGCTTCGGAAAAGTCTGGGGAATATTCAGCTAACCCGGCGATGAAACCTCATTGGAGGAAACACGTGTCACGAGCCGCGGCTGTCATCGAAAAGGCTCATGCGCCGATTTCAGAAGACCCAGGGTAATCGAAATTGCCGTCAGTAATGAATGCCAGTGAGCGAACAACACGTCGAACGACAGAGGAGGCCCCTCAAACGAGCCATTTAGTCCAAAACTGGCTCTCGGATTTGAACCCCCCCTACTACTATGTTTGGAGCGTAGCCGAAAGAGTTACCCATAAGAGGAGACAACCTAATGCCGCATCTCTATATACCGCTATCGAAGCAGCAGTAGCGAATACGGGCAGCTCTGTTTTAAAGAGTGCATGCCATCGTTTCAGGACAAGATTGCAGGCGTTTATTATGGCTGAAGGGGTTTGTGTCGAGTTATGTTATTGTTAAAAGATGCTACATATAAGTAAAAGGACTTTCGTTTTCATTTATATTTTGTTTTAATAAACTTGCTTTTATAAATGTTTCTGAGATCCCCTCCTATACCCGCAGGACAGGACACAGTGAAATTTGTGGAAAGGGGCCAAAATGAGTGGCTGTCAGTTGCGCTCGAACATACTACTTTATTCATTTGACAAATATTACAAGAGTAAAGAAAACATTAAAAACAGAGACAGCCAAACATTAATTTAAGAACTTAATTTCCGGCTAATTCCGCCATTCAGTCTCACGCCTCAAGGGCAAAACAACTATAATTTAAAACCGACTGAAGGCCAGTCACTTAACACTCAAAACAAGAATTTGAATTTTAAAAGGCAGAAGGCCTCATTTTAAAAAAAAAAATCTCTAAATTAGGCTGAAGACCCAAAAAATCTCACGCCCTAAGGGCAAAGCAACCGTAACTTAAAATCAGCGGAAGGCCAATAACTTAAGGCTCAAACAGGAATTTGAATTTTAAAATGCAGAAGGCCTTATCCTAAGATTTCTTTAAATCAGGCTGATTGCCCAAACAATCTCACGCCTTAAGGGCAAAACTAATTTGAAATCGCCTAGAAGCCATACGTAAACAAACAAGAAGAACAAATAAGAAAAGGCAAGACATCAAACGACTCTCAGAAGTTTCCAAGGGTCGGCCTGGAATTTAAACACTAGCGCTCGCTTAGGTGAGACTGGCAGTCGACCCAACAATTCTCAATACGACGGCAACCCAACCGACTGACAGTGAACGGACCAAGCGACAGGACAGATTCTTCTCCACCCGACCAGTACACCACAGGGAGTTCAATGGAAAAACGCAGCAGTTATTCTCGCCCACAACGAATTACACAATCAGCTCTCAAACTACACGCCGTGCTGGACAGCCAAAACACGACGAGGAAAATACACTGCGTCAACGGCCAGGGCAGGTAAGCGAAACGTTGACGGCACAGAGGACTCCGCTGGTGCACTTCAATTCCAAATAATGAAGTTAAGTTAAACTCAACAGGAGGGCGGCTAGAGTTTCGGCAACTGGGAAACACACGTTGCTGTTCGCGGGAATGTCCCAACAACCCACAACGAAATTCAAAGGTTCCAATGTGAACACTTGGGGTTGACTGGTAGATTAAGTAAAGACTACGGGATCGTTGAGCCACGGGACACCTAGTAATGGGAACAGCCCCTCACACTCCGACCGTGCGTGGACGCCCCGGGCCAGACGCGCGCCACGGAGACTTCCTCGCTGCTCCATGCCAACCGACCAACTGCTCGCACACGGCACAGCCGGAAACTACAAGCGCGAGGCCACAGATATTACAACGGTGCGAATATCGATACACGCTGCTGCTGCCACTCGCGGAGAGAGAGGATACCAGCATAATCGCGATGACCGCGGGATACTAATCACAGAATAGCAACCAAGGTTTAATGCGAAGCATAACACGAGCCAACCATAGCTCAGTTCCATTTGGCTGGATTTAAGCGACGCACCCTGTATGGACGAAATAGAGTATTGAGTGCAGCCATAGGTCGTAGGGCACACAGGTATGAGTAATGCCGATCGGGAGGATCTTTCAGCCTTACGACCTGATCTTTTTTAAGCTGAAAGAATATTAGGGCGGGTCTCTCATAAAGTAGGAGCTAAACGGCTAGTAGAGCGTTCCCTCGTTCATCACAGAGACCTGGTGTGTCGTGTATAAAATGGTTGAAATGGCTCTGAGCACTATGGGACTTAACTGCTGAGGTCATCAGTCCCCTAGAACTTGGAACTACTTAAACTTAACTAACCTAAGGACATCAAACACATCCATGCCCGAGGCAGGATTCGAACGTACGACCGTAGCGGTCGCGCGGTTCCAGAGTGTAGTACCTAGAACCGCTCGGCCACTTCGGCCGGCGTGTCGTGTATCTCTCTCACTGAATCAGCCGCGTTGTTCTGAGACTATCATGTACATTTTTGCAATGAATTTGTTTGGCTTATTGGTTTCAATTGCATCCCAGAGGTAGTTACCTCGCGGATAGCCACATAGTCAGCGACCTGTCAAAATAGTATGTAACTTACTTTTTCAGTCCCATAGTGAATTAAAGTGGAATTCATTCGTCGCAGGCCATTGGCATTTCGCCAGCGTGTCAGAAGGTCGTAGCCTCTCCAGCCTGTGCGTTGCGCTTTCGATCGACGCCTAGAAATACCTGTGTGGTGCAGTGTTCCGTCTGCGTCACGGAGCATCGTTTATTGTTGAAGTCCATTAACTTGTAAACACCACATAACCTCTGGAGGCCTTGAAAGTCCGTGTAGGAGACAGTGAATACAAACTATGGAGCTACTTTTCCTTGTAGTGTTTTCATTTGCCGTGTACGCAGTACCGAAAGGCGGCGGGAACGAAGAGCTGTCGTGGTGCTACGCCACTGGCATAGCTACAGGGAGACAGCAGCGAGGCGAGACCCCTGAGTAGCCGCTTTACCACGAGAGGTTGCTGGTGGCGATACAGTGTCTCCTCTCTTGCCCTGAGCACGTCCGACCCTCCACCCCCCACATTGATCCCAACGGTGGAGCGCGGCAGTGGAGGCGGCGGCGGCGGCGGTGATCCCAGTTTACGGCGGGCGCACCCGGCATTAGGCAGACCGGCCCGGGCCACTGGCTGGCTGGCTAGGGACCAACGCAGAATTATCGCGTCGGCCACGGCTTACGCCGCACTGCGCAGCGCTAACTCACGTTCTTAATACGAATTCATTAGCGGCTCGCTCGCTGTTGCGACTTTGGCTTTCGTTAGCCTTCCGCAACGTCTTCACCACAAGAACTACATGTAACCTCGCAGTTGTATGTTCGCAACATCGTATGTCCGACGTGTCTTTATCGTTAACATTAGGGCTATCTGCAAAGTTACTTCAGCTAGGCTGCAATTAGATCACTTAAATTGTTATTTCAGTATAAAATTATGAATTTATACATCCATGACGGCATGAGAACAAGGTGGATAGCTTAGTACACATTACTGGAATTACGATTATGTTATTTCATGGTGACTTCATCAAGCCTAGACTCACCATGTGGTATAAATCGTTTCTACAACACGACGGTGTATCAAGGCTGCTAACAGAATGGCAGTTTCCGGCTAACACCAATAACGGGCGCGCAGGATCTGACGGACCCAAAGTGCGCGCCCGCTGAGCGACACATCCTGCAGCTACTACAAGCGACCGCTGCAGCCACAATATTGGATAGCAGGCTGCAGACGCTCAACTCACTTGCACTAGGAGCCACTTCATCCCGTGATGCTATGCAGATGCTGCCTTATGACAGCTCAGACTTCATTATTTGTGCCGTAGTAAACGGAGCTTCTTCCCTTTGGACATTATGATAACTGGACTTCCTTTCCTTCTGTTTATTTGTAATGAGTCTTCATGTTCTTTGATCAAATGTATGTATGTATGTAAATTTTCTTCCTGGCGTGTTAACTTGATTATTTCTGCTCCTGTCCAGCTTTCCTACGACAACAATTGTCATACCACTCGGTAACCCACGAAGTTGCGCACACCGTCACACAGATTCACATTTTTGTCTCGAGTGAAACTTTTACTTCAGAGAGTATTGGTATAAATTACACACATTGATTACAAATACCTTTAACAAATGCATAGATAGTGCATACATACGTCAACAGCAGTTACAGAGATTGTGAAACGGTACAGTGGTTTCTGCTCTATAAGCAGCAGAGTTCACTGCTCGCTCGCACCGGGAAATAGAAACAGAGGCGGCTCCGCAGCCATTTTAATTGCACGACGCGGCCTGCCGTGGGTGCAACAGAACGCATGTGGACGGGTGGAAAGAAATGTGTCAGGCTTCATAATACGTATTTATATGTGTCGTGTATTATGCATTTCTTGTGCGTGAATGTGAATCTGCACATGAAATTTCCTAATCCCTCTCACACCTTTCCGTAAAGCGTGGCCAGATTTTTGTTGGGAAATAGTTCTGTAGTATAGTAGTGCCAACCGTACTCCTGGGCAGGGGATCAGAGAGACAGCAAAGGCAGATAAAAGTCAAAGACTTTCCAGTGTCACAAGATTTGGGGTGGAGAGGTTGGTCATGGCCAAGTGGTTCGACCACTCCCTCCACCGGGGCCCAGGAAGACCTCCGAGTGCCAGCCATATTCGTGGTGTGTTAGAGAAGACGTGTAAGTGAGCTGACGTGCCCTCAGTGCGTCTGTCTCAATGTTGAGGCATGGAAAAGAGGTATTTGAATATTTCTACTAATTCTTTTATTTCCAGCTTCGGATTGTGTAAGGAAATGAATGATCTCGTTAATTTAGGAAATTTAATCCCCTATGTTAATGTATCTGGTCCGAAGTTTGCTCGTTATCCTCCTCACATAGTGGATGTACTATGTAAAATATTGGGAGACTTTGGTGGTATACATTTGGCCAACGCAATTCCGTCTTGCCCGTAGAAATGTGTGTGCAGATTAGTTTATAATATACCCCAGCTTTAAGATGTAAAATGGTAGTATGTGTAAACTGGAACAATTGCTGCAATCGCTGTAAAATCGAGTGATAATATTTAAAATAAATACGTAATCAATTGTCATCAATTTTTAACATACCTTAAAAATCACATAGGAGTCCAGCCCCTTGCCTAGTATCGTAAAGAAGGGCACGCTCTCTAGGTAGCGCTCTCAAGCTCCCCTCCCCAGTTATCCGTTGCAAAACTTTTCATTCAGGGCTTGGCGGCATCAACTTTCATCCGGCGTCCCTAGGCAAGGAGGTTAGACAGTAAACTTTCAATTGTAATAATCCATTTCGGGTCAGAAATTCACCGATTCTAGGAAATTATAAAAACACACTATGAGTTTTGGGATCGTTTCCGGCAAAGGATGCTCACATAATCATATAAAAAGAAATCCTTGGGTATCAGGTCCAGAGATGTTGGGTCAAGAGTATACACAGAGTCATGTTCTACTGATGCAAATGTATAAAATACGTTTGTTTAAAGATGTGGTAGTCTCCTTTGTGCCGTAGTCTAGGGGTAGCGTCTTTGACAAGTAATCAACACGTTCTGTGCCCAGGTTCGGACATCGGCACTGCTTAAACATCAGCAATGGCGGTCGAATACTTCGGGCGTAAGAACTCACCTCCCTTCTGGAAACATACTTTTAAAGCTTCTTCAGGGCTCTTTCTTGCCTTTTTATCAGTCAACTGACCTTACAAAGCGGAAGAATAAGCAATGATTTACGACATGAGAATGCACAAGGCAATAGAAACCACTACATTAAAGACACAATGTGTATCCACAGGACATGTGATACTGTAATTTGAAAAGTGTCACGATGATCTATTAGCAGAAGGTTCCTGATTAGTTACCCATTCGAAGGATAGGATTAGCAAGGTGAAACGTCCCCTTAGAAAAATTAATGAATGACTGTGCTTAAACGGACATAATATTTTTTTAGCGCAACGCAATCTGACTTTCAATAATCTGTACAAAAGAATGGCCCTGACTTACATTAACCTATACCTTTCACAAATCACTTATCTCACAAAAATCATCGTTACTCAAGCTACTGCAATACAGCGAGCGCCACTACTGCCAGCTAAATAAAAGATTCAAACTACTGAAGGCACTAACTACTGATAGGCATAGTTAGCAAATGAAAGATTTTGATAGAGAACAAACAATGTATTTACCTTAATAGTGTTCAAAAGTCTCATGATATCCGGTTTTACAAATTTCAAAACTCTGCCATTTCTCTCCCCACATCCACCACTGCTGGCGGCTCACCTCCAACTGCGCAACGCTACGCGCTGTTAACAGCCAACTGCCCAACGCTACAATGGAGAGTATTACAACAATACCAACCAGCCGCAGACTGCACACAGCACAGCCAGTGATTTTCATACAGAGATGGCGTTACCAATAAAAAAAAACATAAACAGCCTGCTTACAAAGGGAGACGTGACGACGAGGTAAAGACTGAATAACCAACGAAAGTGTAACGTTGTACGAGTCGTTGAGTCATGGCGTGGAATAGCAGAAATATGAACAAGGCTGAGGAGCTAGAAAATCTGGAAAGAGAAAAGGTGAGGTTTAGTCAGGATACAGTGACGGCTTAGTGAAGTGAAACGGAAAGAAGACAATCATTTGTGCTCTACGAGTACAGTGTGATACCAACAGCAGCAGAAAATGGTATAACGGGTGTAGGATTCGTTACAAATTGGAAGGAAGGGGAGACAGTGTGTTATTGTGAATCAGAATCAGCAGAAAACCAACAACAGTTCAGGTAAGCGGAAGATGAAGAGATAATGAAAGTATCTGTGGATATTTGAGGAGGAGTAGAGGAAAGGATCGCGGCAGAATATGAACTTGGTAATAGAAATGAGAGATAGATTACTTGAGTTTTGCAACAAATTTCAGATAGTAAGAGAGATTAAAGGGCAGACAGTGTGTAATTGCGTATCAGAATCAACAGCAAACCAACAACAGTTCAGGTAAGCGGAAGATGAAGAGATAATGAAAGTGTATGTGGATATTAAAGGAGGAGTAGTGGAAAGGGTTGCGGCAGAATATGAACTTGCTAATAGAAATGAGAGATAGACTACTTGAGTTTTGCAATAAATTTCAGCTAGTAGGAGCGAATACTCATGAACAACAACAACAACAAGTTTACTTGGAAAAGGCCTGAAGATACAGGAATACTTGGAAAAGACCGGGAGATACGGGAAGATTCTAGTTAGATTACATCATTTTCAGTTAGACACTCCGAGATAGACTCTCATAAGAATTTAGTAATGTTGAAGAATAGGCTGGACTTAAAGAAACAAGTCAGGAAGAATAAGTAGGCAAAGAAGTGTGATATGGCAATACTAAGAAAAGACAGAAGAGATAGGCTTATAGTTCTTTGAGGCTGGAGATACTGCGATAATCTGCAGTTTAGTAGACAATTCAGTTGAGGGGCAATAATGGAAGGTGGAAAGATAAACACAGTTACAAGGAAGGCAACTGCGAAGAAAGGATACGTAACAGGTAATACTTCAGTTACTCGACGAAAGAAAGAAGTACAAAAATATTCAGGAACGTTCAGGAATACATTAACATAAGTCACTTCGGAATGAAACAAATAGGAAAAGCAGATATCCAATGATTTATGGCGCTATACAACAAGTTCGCTCATTTGGATAAAAGTGTATGTGCCCTGAAGATGGCAAAATGAAATTCCGAAACTGGTTACTTTCAAAATATAAAATATCTTGAAGTATAGAGCTCTTGGTGAAGTTTATCGACATTGAAAATTACTTCAAATTACATCAAGAATGAGGACTGGATGTGCGGTAAAAAGTTTTAGAAAAAAATCCTTTATTACCCTGTGCCTTGGGACTGAGTGAACAGTGAATGAGAGACTTGGGACCGCTGGTTCAAAAATGGTTCAAATGGCTCTGAGCACTATGGGACTTAACATCTGAGGTCATCAGTCCCCCAGAACTTAGAACTACTTAAACCTAACTAACCTAAGGACATCACACACATCCATGCCCGAGGCAGGATTAGAACCTGCTTCCAGACTGAAGCGCCTAGAAGCGCTAGGCCACATCGGCCATCGGACCGCTGGTAATGACGTGCATATGTCCTCAAATTTTAACAAGTGAAATGTGTGGCAGGAACTTATTTACGGTCAACCTTTTCACTCTATGTTCTTCAGTCAGTACATAACGAGATGAGTGATGAATCAGACCCTACAAATTAACGAGTGCTAGGTATTCTGACCCAGGAGTCAGTAATTTCCAGGAAGACTGTTACGCACCTGCCGGTCAAGAGTCCTTTGATTAACTGGCTTAGCAAAGGAAAGTTTCTCTTCAATGTTGAATACATATATGTATTCTCGTTTTAATGTAAACATATTGGTGTAAAACGGGTGGGTAATTCATATGCTACCTTTGTTAAATATTTCTTTTGTGAGCCGCCTAATGTCTTGGACTTGAATTCCGTTCAAGAGATTTGTATGTTTTAATTATGTTAAGTCACTGGTTTATTTAAAATACTTAAATTTAAAATGTTTAAAAAGGTCAATATTGTGAAAGCCTTATTTCTTGAATTAGTTTGATATTATTATTATTGTTATTCAACGGCTGTCCTATTCTGCGTTTTGGACGCCTTCACGTTTGTATTGTCAAATCGACTTCAATTGGTTCAAATGGCTCTGAGTACTATGGAACTTAACATCTTAGGTCATCAGTCCCCTAGAACTTAGAACTACTTAAACCTAACTAACCTAAGGACAACACACACAACCATGCCCGAGGCAGGATTCGAACCTGCGACCGTAGCGGTCGCGCGGTTCCAGACTGAAGCGCGAGAACCGCTCGGTCACACTGGCCGGCCAACTTCAATTCCTCAATTGTTTTTGAAGGGGACCTTTCGTTATGTTAGAAATACGTAAAATCAAATGTAGTTGTCCAAGGATAAGTGATGTTTGTTAAAGAAGACTAGTCCTTCCATGCCATCTCCCTGATCCCCTGTTAACGTCATTTGTCCTTATTAAGTGTAATATTTCTAACAGATTTAGATTTGATTAAGAGAACCACTGCCAGTGTTGAGGTAAGGAGTTGTGCAGTCATAGGCTATCTCAAACGGTGTCATCTTCAATACGACATGCACGCTCGTCACACACTATCGACAGCGGTGTTTCAAATCGGACAGCAGCCATTCATGCAGCATTGGGCGACCCTACAGCGATTGTTGAGGTAGGTGTCACTATTTCCACCATTTCTTTAGCTTTGGATGAATAATTTCAAAACATTACGTTGTTGAAGGGTAACTAACTCACCTGTAAGCAAGAGTGTGGGGTTCAAACCCAGTTGTCTCATTTCAGTAATCGTCTTACAGATCTAGTCCGCCTTGAGTTCAGTGATCAGCAGGAAGCCGTTGTAAAACAGCTAAGCACGAGAGTTAAAGAATTACAGGTTAGTGCAGGAGCGTTGGTTTTGGAGAGTGAAGGGCCGCAAGTGGGGAAGAGGATATTTTAGTTGGACAGTCAAAAGTGAGAAAGGCCGAAACCCAGGCTCTTGGGGATTTCCATCTGAGACTGTTTTGCTAAATTGCCGATTCCTACTTTGTGTTTATTAAATGGTATCACTGGACTAGGTGTTGACTATTTGAACCAAGTTCGTGAAGTGTTGTGGTTGATTGTACTGTTTGAATTACATTCTGTCGCTTTGCAGACTTGCTTTTAGTCATTCTTTCTCTTCTTTGTTCTCTGTGTAAGAGTTTAAGCAAGTTGCTGTCAGCTGTATTTCGAAAATGGGGTGATGTGGGGTAGTTTAGGGTCTGTATAACTGAAAGTAAGTTGCCAGCACGTAATATTGGTAAGTACAGGTTCTTATGAAACCTTGTTCCAGTACATTAAGCGTCTCTGTTTTGCGGTCTCGGTTTTGAGTATGAATCTCATCGAACAGAATTTGATGCCTAACGTCTTAGAGGGAATTGGGTCTGAGGATAGGTCACGACTTGTCTTCGTTCGGAAGCCGACCACCTTTGCTCAACTTAGTGATTTGGTAACCTCTTTGGAAGCCTTTGTATTTGCTGATGAGCTGCGTAAACAAAGTCAGGGTTAGACACATGTCTCTTCTTATTGTAGTGACAACTATCGGGGCTCATCTTTTAAATTATGATCTAATAAATCCTATCTTCGTATGAGGTTCCCGTTGATCACAGTACTAGGCCCAACAGATGACGCCAGTGTAAACGAGTGTTCGCTCGAGTGGAAAGGCACCCCAGGGTTTATTATGACTTCAACATTTTTGCAAATTGACCTCTCTTAGACTTTCCCTCCCCTCCAACCCCCACCTCTCCCTCCTCCATGAATGAGGAATGACGTGTTGCCAATGGGCAGGAGTCTTTTAATTCTTGGTTATTACTAGCCTGCTAGATTGTTTGTTGTGAAAAAATTATCTGTCACGTTATTGCTTGGATGCGATTTTATCCAGAGCACGGGATTTTGTGAGTAATAACTTTTTCTTTGGGTTTTTCCGACGAAGAAGAAAACCTTCTGTTCCTGTTCCGCTAGTGGTGTTAACATTAATACCAGACTGAGCGGAAGGAGGTGGACCTTTCTCATCTTAGTGAGCTTGCGGCTACTCAGTTAAGGGATCTTTTGAGTGAGTTTCACTATATACTAACTGGTCGGTTTGGAGTGACAGAAAAAATTCAACATAAAAATCAGTTTAGTGGGTGATGTTCCTATTTTCCAGGCCTTATCGTCTGTCACCACCTGAAACAAACAATTTAAGGCAAAATATTGAGACTATGCTTCGCGGTACAGTAATTAAACCTTCACCTTCTCCTATATTTTTGGTGCCTAAGGGACAGGGGAAGTTTTGTTGATTATAGTGTCTTAAATGGAATGCCATATTAGAATCATTACCACTTCCGTCTTCTTCTTTGTTTTCTGCAACCTGCTATTTTTCTGTGCTTGATTTCGATCAGGCTTATTATCAGTTACCCTCGAGTGAGGATACCGTGTCTTATGTTAGGTCTGGAACTGGTATGAATTCAACCTTGTGTCCCTCGGCCTAGCAGCTGGAGGTAGGGTGCTTTCATGGCTTTTAGATCATGTTTTGGGGGATTTAAAGTTCAACTGTGTTTTTGTTGTGTATAGTCGCTCCTTCGTTAAACGTCGTTAGCGTCTTCAACAGGTCTTATTGAGGCTTCGGTTTGCTGGTTTGATGGTCAAACCTTCTAATGTCTCCCTTGCCAAGCAGCATATTTCGTTTTTGGAACGTCTGGTTTCTAAAGATGTAATCTGAATCGATCAAAAACAACTTCCTATCTTAAGACGTTTTCCTTCCCCTAAGAGCAAAAAACGAATCGCCCAATTTATCGGGATACCTAACTACTTTCGGACGTTTGTCCCCAATATTGCTCAGTTAGCCGCCCCTCTTAACGACCTTCGTAAGGAAGGACGTGAATTTGATTGGAAAGAGAGCCAGCTGGCCACATTTGAGTAACGCGCCAGTATTAGCAAATCCTAATTTCGAGAAGAGATTTGATCTCCAGACCGACGCGAGTAATTCCGGGGTGCATACAGTCCTTTTATAGGAAGTTGAAAGACGAATACTGCCTCTGCATCTTGAAGATTGGTGATACCTGAATTTAAGTATTCGATGTATGAGTGTGACGCTCTAGCAACTTTGCTCCTTCTCTGAAATTTGAAATTTTACCTTGAACAGAGAGAATTTTCCGTAGAGGCTGAAAACTAGGCTTTAAATTGGGTTTTGTTTCGCCCAAGAAAGACATAGGATTGCGAGTTACGTGATACGTACATCTGCCTTTTGTTTCAAGGTACGCCATATCAAGGGTTCAGATAATAAGGTAGTCGATGCGCTCAGCCGCATGTTTGAGGAGGGCGCCTACGAATCCGATGAGTATTGCTCAGTCACCGGATTTACAGTTTTGAGTGAAATACCTCAATTATTTTCTGATCTCAGGACAAGCAGAATCAATATCCTCATTTAGGTCCTATGAGAAGGCGGTTGCTAGCAAGCGAGCAGCTTCTCGTTATACTTTGAGAAACGGTATACTTTGTCATGTTGTTGGGAAATTTTGTTATTTTCGTACTTCCTTATTAGGTGGGCGTCTGGGCCTTTATAAAACCCTTGATAAGGTCCGTGCTCCTCTAATATTGCTGTCCTGGTATAAGAATATTAGGCGATTATTTCAGGAGTGTGAATATTGAAATATGGCTAGCCGAATTCCAAATAACGTAAAGGCTTATTGCATTCTGAATGGGAGCAAAGCGCTATGGATGAAGTCTTCATTGACTGTATGATGTAAGGAAATATTATTATAATTTTAAGCATCAGATTGAGAAGGGGAAGCAACATATACTTGCGTGGCTCCCTTTCCCGTTTAGAAAGTGCAGCGTACCATTGACGAACAGCGAGGCTTTGTGCGAGCGAGGTGCGATTTGAGAAGTGAAGTTTGCTAAGAAATTCCAGGACGTCACTCATAATGAAAATGTACCTAACGGCCAGTTTAAAACCGAGTTTCAAGAATACTACAAGGGGGGAATATAAGTATGTTAACGTCGGCCTCTACTGTTCCGCCCACACATTGACACGTCGGACACGGTTGGTTCTGTGAAAAAAACTAGGCACATACAAAGTGAATGATTAAGGTTGTTCAACTACCAAAGCAAACACAAATTTGGAGTAACTGACACTATAATTACAAGCTTGGTTTTGATACACATTTAACATGTTAACACATATGTCATTAACAATGACAGAGACTGCGTGGTTTGAAAAGTTTAGAAATCACGCAGAAATGTTCATTCGTTAACCACTCTGCATTTTTCACACATACTAGTCTCAAATGCAACAAAATAACAGTATATCTCTGTAGATTTAAACAAATTACAAATCATATAATGACGCCTATGTTATGGTGCGTTCGTATTCAAATGGTTCAAATGGCTCTGAGCACTATGGGACCTAACATCTGTGGTCATTAGTCCCCTAGAACTTAGAACTACTTAAACCTAAATAACCTAACGACATCACACACGTCCATGCCCGAGGCAGGATTCGAACCTGCGACCGTAGCAATCGCGCGGTTCCGAACTAGACGCCTAGAACCGCTAGACCACCGCGACCGGCGTTCGTATTATACAGGAGATATAAAGAGCACTGGACGATGTGTTGTGTTCGTGTTTGTTTTTTAATATTCAAATGTCTTCAGAGTATGTCTTTATATCGATGTTTTTACATGCCCGTTGAAGTAATCTATAGTTTCTGAGCCGCGAACAGTGGCCCAGGATTCATTTCTCCTTGTAAATCGTCAAAATACATCATTACAATGCGTAGTTAAATGTTATACATTGGCAAATAAATGGCTCTTGGCCTCTTTCATTACTCAAATCAATGTTTTATGTGACGGTATGTGTTGGTGTGAAAATACAGCATCTTAACTTTTTGGGTCCCCATCCTGGAACAAGAGCTGGGAACGGTTGTGTATCAGTTGTCGTGCATGCCTTTCCTCGTTGGTAAGTAGAGGGGTTACCGCTTCCCTAACTATTCATCATTTTCTGGTTCGGTCCGCCAAAGGCGGTTTTTATTGACAATGCTCCCGTTTTTGCGTCAGGAGAATTTAAGTAGTATTGGTTTGGTAATGCCATTAAGCTGGTTGCGACCACCCCCTACCACCCTCGCCCTTCGACTGGTAATCGTAACCTTAAGGCCGCATTAATTATTTATCAGCTAAGAATCAGACAGTATAAGACATTTCTGTCCCTTGGATTAACACCGCTTCAATTCAGCATAGCATGAGGCTTCTAAAGCAATTCCTGCATCTTTGGTGTTTTCTTATCCCCTTCATTCACCCCTGCCTAATTTGTGTAGTATAAACGACGTGTTGCCTGAACAGATTACCCCTTGTCTGATGAAGGAAAATTTAGTTACAGCTAGACAAAACATCGACACAGACCTTCGCCATCAAGAGAGATGGTATAATGGGGAAGGAGACTCTTCTGCGGCCGAGTTGGGGGTAGGGTTCTTCTTGTTTGCAATTTTAGCTTGGGTAATAATCATGGTAATAATGATATTTGGAAGGTTTCTCCTAGGTTTGTGGGACATGTGCAATTAATATCTCATTATATGGTGTGGAAATGGAACCTAATAAGCCAATTAAACGGGTTAGTACTGTTTAGTATGTGTCCAGTATATACACACAGATCTATTGTGTACCGTATCTGTATCACGTAAAAGACATCTGTCAACAATTTTTATATGGATATTGCCTTTTGGACAAGGTTCAGTGTTGAAATCCTGATGGTGACAGCTAAGACTGTTGCATTGTATGTAACAATTAAAGCAGATCACCTTTGCGTACTTTCATAATGAGGCAATTCAATAAAATTACCAGTGAGGTCACCCCACTCTTGGATTAGCAGTTAAGTGATGTCAGCAATTAAATAAAACCGAACAGAAAAGGATATGAGATTAAGTATTTTATGTACCAATGGATCAGATTACTTACATGATTAAAACAGGAAAAAGACGTGTTTATTTCAATACCGTTTCAACAATGCGAGAAAAATAAGATGTCAGAGACAATTTGACTCGGCATCGAGACGATTTAGTTATTAAGGGGAAGGATGGGGCAGGTGACTCATCCCACCATTATCCGTGATCATTCGTCATGTAGTGCTGTCGGCGGCAGGCGCTGCGCCGCGTGTGTACGGCACGTCGCCTCGAAGCTGTGCGGCGCGAGTCGGCTGCCCCCTCGGCAACAGCGGATTTGCGGAGGGGCCCAGCTACGATATCCGCTTTGTCCTCCAGTTACCGGGTGCGTGTTCAAAACTGGGATATCACAGTGTCAGTAGGTGGACGTTGGCGATGGATGGTAGAGCCTCGGTGTCCTCATGCTTCCACTGACGTATCACAGCTAAAATTGACATTCTTAGGAGTCGAGTCCAAAAAACACTTTCGACCGATTATCTAGATAACAGCACATCTGAAGAGAAGCTGCTAGAGGGATAAATATAATTACATCACTAAAACATTTTAGAGAGTTGCAAAATTCCGGGATGGCAATGAGGCCAGGTGCATGTTCAATGAAATAAAGAACCTAACAAGATCTTGAAAGTCTCTTCGGGTTTCCTGCCTGATCATAAAATCAACTTGACTCGATATTTCGGCGATCCATCTTCAGGAAAATGCTGCCTTTGCTGATGAGTCCCGCTGAGAACTCATCTCAGTGGGACTCATCAGCAGAGGCAGCATTTTATTTTCCTGAAGATGAACAGATGGATCGCCGAAATATCGAGTCAGGTTGATTTTAAGATCCGGCACCAAACTCCTCGAAGAGACTTTAAAGACTTATTACTCCGGGAAGGCCTACGCAACCTAACAAGATGCTTCAAATCAAGTAAATGGGCCATGGAATACGAAGGCAGCACACGTCTAACCAACACAGAACTATCCTCTGATCGACAAGAACGTACTGCAGCAAGATATGAATGGATAAAATGGAAACTAGGTCGTGCAAACATACCAGACGAGAAGTCGGAAAAACTATAGGTTATTTAAAAATAACGATTCACTAGAATCTGACTTCATTACTGCTGCGGTGATCCAAGCATATGGATATCTTGTTTTTAATATGATGTTTGAGATGTGTTACGGTATAAGGAATAACGCAACGTGGATAGAGGACTGGACCATGTTGGGAACGATTCCGGTTCATAAGAATCACACAGCGTTATGAGAACTACATTTCAAATACCAGAAAGATTCTTCTAAGTGTCATTCATGAACACCTGAGAACCTACTTACATAAATAAATACCACCAGAGCAAGCAGGGTTTGTGCATAATAAAGGAACACTAGAGAATATTCTCTATGTCAGACAGCAAGTTCAAAACTACAAAATGGTTCAAATGGCTCTGAGCACTATGGGACTTAACATCCATGGTCATCAGTCCCCTAGAACTTAGAACTACTTAAACCAAACTAACCTAAGGACATCACACAACACCCAGCCAACACGAGGCAGAGAAAATCCCTGACCCCGCCGGGAATCGAACCCTGGAACCAGGGCGTGGGAAGCGAGAACGCTACCGCACGACCACGGGATGCGGGCTCAAAACTACAAAGAATTCAGTACTCCGGTATTTCCTTTTTCTTGGACTTTAGCAAGAACTTTCGGCTGCGATCGATGGAAAGAACTGAGGAGCGTGCTAGCAGAAATTGGTGTTCTTGATCACCTCATCAGCGTGAAGGTAATCTGTTCTCTGATAACTAGGCAGTAGCCAGACTAGATAAAACTATTTCAAGTTCTTTTAAACCATATAAAGTATTTAGACAGGGGTTTATTCTATCACTGGTTCTATATAACATCTACAGAGAACATGTTATCAGACAGTCTTCATTGCTGGACTGGTGGGATCCGAATTGGAGGATGAGTGTGCAGAATCGCATGTGGTAATGAAATAACTACTGGACAGAGTTAAGAAAGTGAGTGAGAAATTTGGATTGTGAGTTAATAAGAAAAAGACTACGTTTATGATAACTGACATTGATTATTCAGTACCTGTTACTGATGCACTAACAGAATGTCTGCCTGGGTGGCTCTACAAAAGAAACACAGCGTAGAGCTTGGAGGGCTGCAGCGAAGTTGACAGTGGTTTGGAAAGATCAAGTCCTAACCAAACACACCAGACGAAAAGTGTTGAAATCTCTGGTATTCCCGGCTTTCCTCAATGCACTGAAACGTCAACCATAAGTCAAGCAAAAAATTGTTCACATATAAAGAATATGTGTTCACATATAGAGCATACCATGTGTGGGCAAACGGACCAACAGATCAATACTTCATGATAGAAAGGCGGAGAAGAGGTTGTCAATTGTTTGTTTTCAGCAAGTCATGCAGTTATTTGGTAACCTAGCTCATCGACAAGGGGATAATTGGAAAAACAATTATCATCCAAGGCATACTCAAAGGATAACGCTTTCAGAGTAGATCACCAAGACAATAGATGGACGAAATAAAGACATACCAAATTTTTGCTGTCTTCGCCAAGATGCAGAAGATCGGTAAAAATGGAGACAGACTGTAAACAAGGTTGTGTGACGAGCCAACAACTTTCAACTATGAAAGATGGAATGTTGATGATGACACAATCTACAACAAAAGAAAAAACCATGCATCACGAAGGAATTATCCGAATGGGATGGAGATCGGTAGATATGGCGTGAATGTTCTTGTAAAAAATGATTTCAATTTCAGAAGGAATAGAACGAGTTTTTAAAGAGAAAAAAACTTCACAAGCCGAGCAAGTCAATAATACGCTGATCCTCCTTGATCCTTTACGCAAAGCAGTTATTCAGCTTGGCATTGATTGACAGAGTTGTTGAATGTCCTCTTGTGCCAAATTCTGTCCAACTGATGCGTTGGATCGTCAAAATCGAGCTGGTCGCACGGCCCTGACCCCAATGCCGAAACGTTCCCCATTGGCGAGAAATCGGGCGATCACGTTAGTCAAGGTAGGTTTAGGCAATCATAAAGACAAGCAGTATAAACTCTCGCCCTGTGCGGGCGGGGATTTTCTTACTGAAATGTAAGCTCAGAATGGCTTGCCATGAAAATAAAAAAAATAAAAAGAGGTGTATAATGTCGTCGACGTACGACTGTGTGTACGTGTGCTGCGGATTACAACCAGATGGTTCCTGTTTTGAAGTGAAATGGCATCCCAAATCCTCAAATATGGTTGTCGGGCCTATGGCGGGCGAAAGTTAGGTTGGTATCCCCACAGTTTTCTGGGTCGTCTTAAGACATTTCTTCGGCCTGGAATCTCACAGACTGAAGCAGAATCGTTGTCAGCGGTTGTTACGGTGTAAAGTCAGCGACACAGTAGAGAAGGCTCTGAGGAGAGCACAGCCAATAGCGCGCTGACCGACCTCCGTCCAAGACGACAACGCCACACATTGGCCTCTAGGGGAATACGACATAAACACCGCGTCCGACTGGTGGCGGCCCACTTCGATAGCAGCTTCATCGTTAGCCATTTCGCTACCCGAAGCATCGTAGCCTCTTCGTTAGCAGTCTCTACGTAGCACAGAGATGAGCAGTCACTGCAGTTCAGCTGACAGACTTTTGTTAGCAGTGGTTTGCTAGGACCAGACGTGTTACTTGTGTTTGTCTGTTGTGAAGAAGACTGATTATTTTCTAAATCCCTGTTGGTCTATCAAGGCCAGGAAACATCGGATGCTAAGTAATTTTCCGCTGCGGCCGAGCAGCTCTAAGTGTTTCACCCTGGAACCGTGCTGCTGCGTTGGTCGCAGGTTTGAATCCTGCCTCGGGCATGGATGTGTGTGATGTCCTTAGGTTAGTTTGGTTTAAGTAGTTCTAAGTTCTATGGGACTGATGACCATCGATGTCAAGTCCCATAGTGCTCAGAGCCATTTGAACCATTTTGTAGTTTTGAACTTGCTGTCTGACATAGAGAATATTCTCTAGTGTTCCTTTATTATGCACAAACCCTGTTCGCTCTGGTGGTATTTATTTATGTAAGTAGGTTCTCAGGTGTTCATGAATGACATTTAGAAGAATCTTTCTGGTATTTGAAATGTAGTTCTCATAACACTGTGTGTTTCTTATCAACCGGAGTCGTTCCCAACATGGTCCAGTCCTCTATCCACGTTGCGTTATTCCTTATGTCGTAACACATCTCAAGCATTATTTTAAAAACAAGATATCCATATGCTTGGATCATCGCAGCAGTAATGAAGTCAGATTCTAGTGAATCGTTATTTTTAAATAACCTACAGTTTTTCCGACTTCTCGTCTGGTATGTTGGCACGACCTAGTTTCCATTTTATCCATTCATATCTTGCTGCAGTACGTTCTTGTCGATCAGAGGATAGTTTTGTGTTGGTTAGACGTGTTCTGCCTTCGTATTCCATAGACCATTTACTTGATTTGAAGCATCTTGTTAGGTTGCGTAGGCAGGCAACGAAGCTGAGCTGGAGGCCGCCGGCGAAACGAATCGCTCCGGCAGTGATTGTTAGCCAGACAAGGGCGCCTGGAGATCAGCTGTCAGCAGGGATGAGTACGGGCAGCGGGCCAAGGCGCCTCTCGCACCTTCAGCACCCCCACACTTAGCGTGGGCCCCGTTCCTGCTGTGATGCACTGGACATCAGCTGACCGCTTGTACACGCTTCTTCGTGCGGAACACGGAGTGAGACGGCGCTCTCTGCCCGAAGGCGAGGAATGCTCTCGATTTGCTAGCCTAGGCAACTGCTCCATTGCTATCTCCTTCGTTGCAGCATACCCCATAGATATTTCGAAATAGTCCCCAGACCATCTATAAATATAAGTGCCTAAAATGACATAATAGTTTTAACAGATATCCAACGAAACTTAGAACGCATTTGTACGAATATTGATATGACTTTACATGAAATTCTTATTAGGTGATGACTACTATAAACACTTGAAGAGGGGGAGGACGTCAAACCGGCCGACTTGGAGCAGGAGAGGGATCACAGGACATTTTAATGTCCAGTGTCTACACTTTTACAAATAAATTCATAAAAGTTTGTCATTATCACGAGGAAGAATTCAGGATTCACACTCATTGCAGTGGAAGTTCGAAAACATAACAAAATATTTTTTTTTTTTTACCTGTGAAATTTCATCAGATTGAGGATTCTCACTAATTGCAGTGGAAGTTCGAAAACATAACAAAATAATAATTTTTTTTACGTGTGAAATTTCATCATTTTTTCACATACTAATGGCTGCATTTGTTGCTATAGGTACACTTTTCTTCATAAGTTAGAGAAATTCTTCGATGGTTTTTGCACAGAATACATACCATACTTTATGAAACTCTAGAATTTATTTAATTAAAGGGAAAACGAATGATCTGTTTGAAGCAAAGCAAGCGCTGTATCATGTATAAGATACAGAGGCGAGCGAGTGCACGGGACTTACCCTAGTTCACTGCTAGTAGCGTCACGTCATCGTAACGCGCCTGCATATAGTATTGCACCACATTTAACATAAAAGTAAAAATTAAGATTTGTGTGTAAAACTTTGTTAAAGTATAGTTCTATGTAATAATGTTTCAGGTAACAAATCTTAATGTTATAAAATTAGTAGTTTACGTAAAATTCACGTTTTGAAAGAAAAATAGGAGGCGCTAAATAATGACGCTAGGAAGCCAAAATTTGGTGAGAAGTCATTAATGAGTGGTGCTGGTTTCCAAAACCATAAAACTAAAATTGACTCCAGAATCCGCGTTTTTCGGAAAAATCAGAGGCGCGAAATAATAGAGCTACAATATTGAAAATTGGTAGGATGCTTCAGTTCACCCTAATAATAATAATGGAAATACCACAATCAGTTACCTCTTCTAGTTTTTTAGTAATTTAGTAAAAACTACTTTTGTGAGTAAAATGTACATAAGCATTATAGATTAAGTACTTTAAATTTTAATGATAAAACAAATTCTTTAAGACCAATGATCAGATAGGACAATTAACAAAGCTACACCAAGTTTTAGTCTTGTAGCATAATTAACAGCTGATACAAGTCTTGATAAAGCTATGGTTCAGAGGTAACAATCTACCGTTAGTTCCATTGTAAAAATTCTAGAGAGTAAAGTTTTAATTTTAGCGGGCTGAGATTTTCTACGTGCTTCTGTACTGCTCAGATGTATGTATACAAAAATTGAGAAGTTTGTAAAGCTATTATTAAATGTGATATTTAAGATTATGTGCCTGAGATAGCGGTCATTTGGAGGCCGCAGGCATCTGCATATGAACGGAAAGAACAGATGCTCTCTTGGCGGTACGCGCCGGAGCTATATAAAAAGAGCGGCAGAGGCAGTAGTAAGCTCACTCCGCATTAGACCAACGCCTAGTCCACGCGAGCTTAACGTCCGATCGCGCCTCGCCTCGGGTGACGTCATAGCGGGCTGTGACATGCGCGTACTTAGCAATGTAAACGGACATTGAAAATCGCGAGGACTGTACACCGTCCTGGATCGTTTAGACTTCGGTAACAAACTGTTATTGTGCCGTCCGTGTGAAGTATAATTCCGCGTGGCAAGTGGTGACTAACTCCACTTTTAAGGCGAGCATTAATTTTTTTTTAACATTATTGCGAACTATTAATAGAGCACCGTTAGTTAGAGTAATGAACTATTCGGGAGGAACTTGCTGTAGAAGTCGCCTCTGAACTATTAAACGATTGGCTGAATTAACAATATTTAATGTCTTTAGCATTTTCAGAAGTTTCGAGTAATTTGTGTGAGCCTTTAAGATAATAAAATCTTGTTTGGAACTTTAAATTTTATTGAAGCAGCCCTAATCCCGTGAAGAACTATGGATATTTTTCGTTTAGCTGGGCTGTACAGGAATGTGGCCGTGCAGACTGGGAACTAAGGTCAGTAAGTTTCCCTTCGCTTTCTGACTGGCCACCAAATTAGTTGCCAGGCTCGCGTGATTTAAGGTGGCAATGTTCAACTTTCATGCAACATTAAACAACGACTTCTTCGCCGCCCCACATATGTTGCATCGGCAATAGTCTGTTACGTGAAATGAACATTCAAACAACTCATTCGACGACTTCTTCGCCGCCCCACATGTTGTATTTTAAACTCCATGTTTAGAAAAAACACAAATGTTGTAGTTAATTACCTCAATTTTTACCATAGTTTTTAATAGATTTGGAAAATTGTAGAGTTTCATACAACTATAAGTATTTTTTGTATGCTGTGCAAAATTCATCGAACCATCTCTCTTACTTATGAAGAAAAGTGTACCTATAGCAACAAATGCTGCCATTAGTAAGTGAAAAAAATGATGAAATTTCACATGTAAAAAATATTACTTCGTTATGTTTTCGAACATCCACTGCTGAGTGTGAATTCTAAATCCTTCCTGGTCATGCTGACAAAGTTTTATGTATTTATTTGTAAAAGTATAGACAGTGGAAATTAAAATGTCCTGTGTTGCCTCTCCTGCTCCAAGTCGGCCCGTTTGACGCCTTACCCTCCTTAATATACAACCGTGTGTCGTCTTGCGTATACATTAACGCGAGAGACACTTCGAGCACGTTGTTTTATTAGACATGACGTAACTAGTAACATAAAATCAAACCCCATAAAAATAAAATCTTTATTTAACGTAATGGAAGGTCATCATCTTTCTGGATAGGAGATCAGATGTAAGAGCTTCTCGGTAAACATGCACTCCACTCAGATCACACGCACTTACTTTCTCATTTCAATTTCCCTTTTCCAGTGGCGCATATCAACACAGAAATACATCGTCATTGCCTATTATTACATATTCTCAGGTGAATTTACTAGTGAGACGTCCGTGCGATATGTTACATGCAAAAATTCATTTAACTGTGTATATGACCGCTCACCCTGATCTCCATTCACAAGACAAAATAAGTATATTCTTATGGAGTTGGAAAGAGAGGCCGTGCTGTCAGAGGCGCCATGTCATGGACTGCGCGACAACTCCAGCCGGAGGTTCGAGTCCTCCCTCGGACATACGTGTGTGTGTGTGTGTGTGTGTGTGTGTGTGTGTGTGTGTGTGTGTGTGTGTGTGTGTTGTTCTTTGCATAAGTTAGTGTAAAAAGTGTGTAAATCTAGGAACCGATGACCTCTTCAGTTTGGTCCCTTAGAAACTCACACACATTTGAACACTTGGAAGTCCAGATACAGGTACAGGCATTTTGAGTATTGCTACCTTAGTATGTATCCCACTTCAGTCAGTTAGTCGCTTTTTTTCTGCACCTAACTGTCTTCCCCTGGACCACGAGAATGGGAGGAGGGGGGGGGTGATCTTTGTTTAGTAATCAGCACATATTGGGTTTAGAGTTTGAACATCACCATTGCTAGATTTTGAAAAAAAAAAAAAAGAAATCATCGGCAATTAAGGCCAGAGGTTTCCGCCATAAGAAGTCTCTCTCAGTCTCCCAGTGGTCTTCTCAAAGTGGGTGAAGGAGCGGAAACAGGTACAGGGCAATATCTTGCTTTTAGGGCGGGAAACTGCACATAAGAGGCGAATGAATCAGAAATGGTCGTCAGCGTGGGGACACAGAAGGCAGTAGCAGCTATAATGCTCACGCACAGGACATATGGTCTGCAATTGGAAAAGTGTGATGACGTTATCTCTATTTGCCAAAGGTTACAGATCAGTCCCTCTTTCGGATCTCTGGGATGGGACTGCTATGTCGGAGATGACGATAAGAGAAAGCTTTATTTACCAATGAAAAGATAACATTCTAAGGGTCATGACGTGGAATATCAGAAGTTTGAAAGTGGTAGGGGAGCAAGAAACTCTGGGAAGGGAAATCCACTGGTTCAGTCTAAATACTGTGGCAGCCCGTGAAGCGAAATGGAAAGAGGCAAGTATTTCTGTTGATCTGAGTAAATTTTAACATCAGCAGCAGCAAAAAATGGTTCAAATGGCTCTGAGCACTGTGGGACTCAACTGCTGTGGTCATCAGTCCCCTAGAACTTAAAACTACTTAAACCTAACTAACCTAAGGACATCACACACATCCATGCCCGAGGCAGGATTCGAACCTGCGACCGTAGCAGTCGCACGGTTCCGGACTGCGCGCCTAGAACCGCGAGACCACCGCGGCCGGCTCAGCAGCAGGAGAAAAGGGTACAACGGCCGTAGGATTCTTCATGAACAGGAAGGTATGACAGAGAGTAAGTTATTGTAAAAAGGCTGTTGTTCCCATCATAACGTCTCAAGCGGTATATGAAGAGCTACAGAAAGCATATGAGGATATTAAACACGTAATTCAGTACTTAAAGGAATATTCCTAGACAAGAGAATTCTGCTAGTATTACTAACAGGTCCTTACTTGAGGAAGAAAATTCTGAGAAAGTACGTTTGAATCACAGCATTGTAACGTACCCTTAGAAAATTATAATTACTGTGCGGGTAAACTTCTTAGGTTATTTGATTTTGAAACAGCTGAGCAAAAACTAAACGTACTCAGACATTTCTCTCTTTACTTATTCCGATCATCACCGAACTGACACACAATATTTTTAGCGCAACGCAATCTCACTTTCAATAATCCCTACAAAAAAATGTTTGAAATGGCTCTGAGCACTATGGGACTTAACATCTATGGTCATCAGTCCCTAGAACTTAGAATTACTTAAACCTAATTAACCTAAGGACATCACACAACAGCCAGCCATCACGAGGCAGAGAAAATCCCTAACCCCGCCGTGAATCGAATCCGGGAACCCGGGTGTGGGAAGCGAGAACGCTACCGCACGACCACGAGATGCAGGCAATCCCTACAAAAGAATGGCCCTGTCTAACAATAACCTATACCTTTCATGAATCACTTACCTCACAAAAATCTTCGGTAGTCGAACTACTGCAATACAGAGAGTGCCAATATTGCCAGGTAAACAAAAGATTCTAACTACTGAAGTCACTAATTACTGATAAGCATAGTTAGCAAATGAAAGATGTTGATAGGGAACGAACAATCTATTTATCTCAATAGTGTTCAAAAGTAAATTAATATATATATATATATATATATATATATATATATATATATATATATATATATATATATATATATAAATTCATGACATCCATCTTAACAAATTCCCTTTTTCTGGTGGACAAACGTCCAGATCGTCCGCTTATAGCAACCTCTCAAAACTCTGCCATCTCTCTCTCTCCAGATCCACCACTGCTGGCGGCTCACCTCCAACTGTGCGACGCTACGTGCTGTTCACAACCAACTGCCCAACACTACAATAACGAATGTTCCAGCAATGCGAACCACCAACAGACTGCACACAGCACAGTCAGTGATTTCATACAGAGCGCTACGTGGCGGTACCAGAACAAAAATCTAAACAGCCCACTTACAGAATTAGTGAGATATTGACTGGGGGAAACCGGAACCAAAGAGAACAGACTCGTTTATGATGTGATGCTTCAGCAGAATGATGAAAATTAGGTGGACTGTTAAGGTAATGAATGAGGAGGTTCTTCGCAGAATCGTCGAGGAAAGGAATATATGGAAATCACTGACGAAGAGAAGGGACAAGATGGTGGGAAGTATATTAAGACACCAGGGAATAACTTCATTAATATTAGAGGGAGCTGTAGGGGGTAAAATAATAGGGGGAGGGGAGAAAAATTGGGATACATCCAGCAAGTTGCAAGTGCTACTTTGAGATGGCGCACAAAGAAGTAAGATACAGATGAACTAATAAATGTAGATCTATATTTATAGTTCTCTGATGCTATAGCTACTGCGATAGTAAACAGTTTGTTAGGACTTAACTACAAGGGGCGATCACAGAAGTTAAGAAGAAATACTCAGGTACAAGGAATGTAACTGCGAAGAAACCATGCATAACAGAAGAAATATTTGAGTTGTTCAACGAAAGAAGGAAGTGCAAAAATTTTCAGTGAATATCAGGAATAACTAAAATCAATTTAATGAAAACACAAAAATAATCCTCCAACTGGGTTGAGGAAACTGGCAAGTAATTTTTAACTGAAAGCCAGAAATACTGTGCAGAATGAAACCAATTTTTTATTACTACTAGATTTTTACATTAACATCTCAATATTAATGGTGAGATGGTGACTCCTGGTTGATTATGGCACAGTTTGCATCGTTGAAAGTGACAACTAACACAAAAGTACTCACCTTCTTTTTTAGTTTCCAATACCGATTGACATCTTTCCTATCACTGACAGAGTGCACGTGATTGTAGTTGGTTTACCTAACGATTTGAGTACGGTTGGAGCTGCTGATATGTGACCTGTGATGTCCTCTACAACGTTGAATCCACAGCAGCGTCTCCTCATTTTATCTAGATGTGGATTACCGTGTTGTTGCTGCTGTGACTGCCCCATGCGATCGCTTATGTGCAAAACTAATGTCCGGGCTGCTAGACGAAATAAATAACTTCGCTATCACTCCGTCGCACAGACTAGAGCAAAAACAAACGCTCCCTTCGAAGCAAAAACGCGATTGTTTAATTTCTGTAGCTATTAGACAGAGTTGGTGTGATATCTAGGAAGCCTTCATTCTCGATTCGCTAGACCGACGCTCAAACAAATTGTATTAATGCGTTTCATTACAAAAACGTAAATGATAATACTTAACTTCGACAATTACACAGAAGTGTCCTTGATTTCCCTATATCACTTCAGGCAAATGCCGGGATGATTCGTTTGAAAGGGAACGGCTGACTTCCTTCCCCATCCTTTCCTAATCCTCTAGGACCAATGACCCCACTCTATGGCCCCTCCCCCAACTCAATCAACCAACCAAGAATAATACAGAGAAGAACGGAAATGTTGTTGAGGATTTGTCAGATGGCATTCGACCAGAGTCGTTTCAGACGTTACGTACAGTAATGGATGCAATACTGGAGAAAAAGCAAATCTGGGAATCTGCAGACATGTAGAAAGTGTTCAACAATGTAAAATGGTCCAAAATGTCGAAATTCTGTGAAAAATAGGGGTTAGTGAAGTGGATGATAGGTAACGTACAATACGTACAAGAACCAAGAGGGAACAGTAAGATCGGAAGACCAAGAACAAAGTATTCGTATTATAAATCTTTTGAGACGAGAATTTAGTCCTTCGTCCTTCGTCACTACTGTTCAATGTATAAGGTGAAAAAGTAATGACGGAAGTAAAATAGAGGGCCTTGAGAGGGATTAACATTCGTAGTGAAAGGAGATAAGTGATACGATTCGGTAATGACACTGCTGACTGCAGAATATGGATTTAGAGTAAGTGACGAAAATAATGAGAAGTAGCGACCAGCGAAAAACTTAACATCAGAATTGGGGAATATGAAGAAGACTGCTACCCAGGCCCTAAAGGAACCTATCATGGACGGTTCAAAGTGGACATTAAAAGCCGACTTTTGATACCTTTGGAGCTGTTCTGTGATATTTAAACAGATGGTGTACCACCCTAACCAGGGTTTTCTCTATGTTTCTTTTTCCCTCATGCCTTACCTTATCAGTGCACCTAATTTTCAACGTTCTTCTTTAGCACCACATGTTAAAAGCATACATTCTCTTCTGTTATGCTTTGACCATAGTCCATGTTTCACTACTGTACAATTCTGTGCTCCAAACGTACATCCTCTGGAAGAAACGTCCTCAAATTGAAGCCTATGTTTGATACTAGTAGACTATTCTTCGTCAGGAACGTCCTTTTTGTCAGTGTTTCATGTTCTCATTGCACCATCCATTATGGACTATTTTGCTGCCAAGGCAGCTGAATTCCTTAACTTCGTCTACTTCGTGATCAGAAATTCAGTGAAATGTTTCCCACTGTTCTCATTTTTGCTATTTATCATTAGATTTTTCTTCCTTCGATTTATTCTCAATCCATATTCTATATTCATTAGTGTGTTCATTCCATTCAGCCGCTCCTGGAATTCTGACTCCCTTTCGCTGGAGATAGCAATGTCACCGCGATCTTTGATATGATTTGGTCTTGAATGTAAATTCCAGTTTTGAACCTTTTATTTCCGTCATTCCTTGCTCAGAGTACAGATTGATCAGTATGAACGAAAGACTACATTGCTGTCTCAGCCTTTAAATCGAATACATCGTTTTTCGTCGCCCACTCTTGTTGTTTCTCCCTGGCTCTTGCACATATTGTGTAGTGCCCGTCTTTCCCTACAGTTTGAGCCTATTTTTCTCATAATTTTGAACATTTTGCGCTATTTGACATTGTGGAACTGTTTTTCCAGTTTGATAAATCCTACGAACTTGTCTTAATATTTCTTTACTCTTGATTACATTATCAAACGCAACGTCAGAACTGCCACTTTGCTGCCTTTACTATTGCTAGAGCCAAACTGATAGTCATCTAGCACATCCTCAATTTTCTTTACAGTTGTTCCGTATATTGTTGTTGTTAACACTTGGATGAATGAGCTTTGAAGCTAATTGTGTGATAATCCTTGTATTTTTCGGCTCTTGCTGTCTTCGGTATTGTGTGGATGGTGTTTACCGAAAGGCAGATGGGATATCGCCAAACTCATATATAATATACATTAATTTGAATAGCCGTTTTGTTCCTATTTCTTTCTAAGATTTTAGAAATTGATCTGCCTTATTTGATCTTGAATCTACAAAAGCTCTTATATGCTAAGACGTTTGTATTTCATCGATGACTGTCTTGATTTTTCTACATGCTGAGCCAGTTTTTACGACAATAATTTTTTCCGATTTCTTCACATTTTTCATTTACCCATTTTTCCTCAGCTTCCCTGTTCCTTCTATTTATTTATTTCCTAAGTGACTTGTATTCCTGTACTCTTGGATTTCCCTCGCCACTTTTGTACTCCCTTCTTTCACTGATCAACCGAATTATTTCTTCTGTTACCCATGGTTTCTTCACAGTTACCTTGTTTGTAGCTATGGTTTTCTGTCCAACTAATGGGATTGCCCTCTTTAGAGATGTCCATTCTTCATAAAATGAATTACCTATTGGGCTACTCCTTGCCGCTGTAGCTATAGTATCAGAGAACTTCAAGCTTATCCCTTAATTCCTTAATACTTCAGTATCGGTCTTCTTTGCGCATTGATTCATCCAGCCTAGTCTCTTAAATTCAGCCCACACCTTATCACTGCTAAATTGCGGTCTGAGTCTGTATCTACTCGTGTGTACGCCTTATAATCCTGTATCTGATATCGGATTCTTTATGTAACCTGAGATCTTTCTGTATCTCCAGGCCTTTTCCAAGTATACCTCCTCGTCTTGTGTTTTTGAACAGAGTATTCGCTATTCACAGCTGAAAGTTATTGGAGAACTCAATTAGTCGTTCTCCTCTCTTATTCCTACCACCAAGCCCATATTGTGGCGTAACCATTTCTTCTGCTCGTTCCCTTACAATAGCAATCTCCCCGAATTTTCCGTTCTACATCCTCATACACTTTCTCTATAACTTCACGTTCATCTTGCTGGCCTGTATATCTGAACTATTATTGTCGGTGTTGGTTTGCTGTCGATTCTGATGAGGTGACCCCCACTACTGAACTCTTCAGGGAATCTCTTCCATCCATTCCTGTTCGTAACTAATTCTAGTCCCATTATGCCATTTCATGCTGCTGTCGATGCTACCCTATATTCGTCTGACCAGAAATTCTTTCCATTTCCCTTCACTGACCACTGCTATCAATTGAACCTCAGCATTTTTCATTTCAGATTTTCATGCTGCCCTACCACGTTAAAACTCATGGCATTCCATGGCCCGTTTGGTAGATCATCATCTTTTCGATCGTTATTCAATTCGAAATCTTTTACCTCTGCAGAGATCGTCATGACGCTTTTTCAGTTACAGTCTACGTCTCCAGTTGATACACGTTACTTATCATTCATGCAGTGGTTCCCACTTCCTTCTGCATCTTCACGCCCTTGATTATTGCTGACTGTTCTACCATTCAAAGCCTGTTTCCTGTTCCAAGGGCAAGAGAGTGCTTTGAATCTGTGTCCTCTCCTCCCCCGTCTGTGACAAGTCTCTTGGCAGAATGTGGGTGACTTCTCGTGACAGAAGTCCTTGACCACGATTGGTGACGATTTACATAAAAAAAATAAATGATAATGAGATTTGATCTCGGCACTGAGTACGTTTTGAATTCTAGGTAAAGACGTTACTTCTAGCTCACGATTGATTTCCTTACATAAGAGAGGAATCAATGGGTTAGGTGAAAACACTGAGCCGAGATTCCCCAACGTTTTCAGTCGTCAAGAGCGCTCTAGGAGCCAACAGTAGGAAGACATCGAAATTCTCTAGCAGGTTTCCAAACAGATTGTATAAAAGAAGTCGTACCACCTTTCTCTTCCCTCCCCCCCTCCCCACCACCACCGCTCTGCCTCATGTCCCGGTGACTATAACGACATTGGACATTGTCGTGGTGGGACAACCTAGCAGCCTAGTATGCACTAAGCCAACCGGGAATGTCAGGTAGCTGGCCTGCCAGCTGGTTGGAAGCGACGGGAGCCTAAATATAGTCCGCAATGCAGGAGACAGCTTGAACAGAGTTTTCATATCATTAGTTGACATTTATTGTAGAACTCAATTAGCCTCCCTCTTCTCTCACTCCTAGCACGATGCCAAATTCATCCATAACCCGTGCTCCTGCTCCTTCCCTTACAACCGGATGGCAATCCGTCATGATTAAGGCGCGTTGCCACGGTTAGCGCGGCTGCTCCCGTCGGAGGTACGACTCTTCCCTCTATCGTCGGTGTGTGTGTTGTCTTAAGCGTAAGTTAGTTTAAGTTATATTAAGTACTGTGTAAGCCTAGTGATCGATGACCTAAGCAATTTGATCCAATAGGAACTTACCACAGATTTCCAAAAAAATGTCTTCCTCAAGATAAGGGCTGTGTTTGGTACTAGTAGAATTCTCTTGGACAGGAGTGCTCTTTTTCCCAGTGCTAGTCTGCTTTTAATGTCCGCCTTGTTCCATCCCTCATTGGTTATTTTGCCCTCTAGGTAGAAGAATTCCTTAACGTCATTTACTTCGTGACCATCAGTCCCGATATTAAATTTCTCGCTATTCTCATTTCCGCTACGTGTCATTACTTTCATCTTTCTTCGATTTACTCTCAATCCATATTATGTACTCATTGGACTTCATTCCATTCAACAGATCATGTAATACTTCTTCACTTTCACTGAGGATAGCAATGACATCATCGAATTGTATCACTTATATTTCACCATAATTTTAATTCCATTTTTGAAACGTTCTTTTATTTTCGTCAGTGCTTCTTCGATGTACAGGTGGAACACTGTGGGCGAATGACTAAATCCCTGTCTTGCATCTTTTTAATCCGAGTACTTCGTTCTTCGTTTTCCACTGTTGTTATTTCCTCTTGGCTTTTGTACATAGTGTACATCACCCGACATTCACTATAGGTAATTCATATTTTGCTCAGAATTCCGAACATCTTGCAACATTTTTTCTCAGGTCGACAAATCCTATGCGCGTATCCTCATTTTACTTTAGTCTTGTTTCCAACGTCAGAAATGCCTCTTAGATGCTTCCATCTTTCCTAAAGTGGAACTAATCATCGTTTACCAAATTCCTACTTTTCTTTTCCGTTCTTTTGTATATTATTCTTGTCCTCAACCTCAATGCATTAACTGTTAAGCTGATTGTGTGATAATTTTCGCAATTGTCAGCTTTCGCAGTCTTCGGAACTGTGTGGATGATATTTTTCCGAATGTCAGACGGTGTATTGCCAGACTCCTACAGTTTACACACAACCGTGAATAGTTGTTTTGTGCCATGTGCTCCAATGATTTTAAAATTCTGATGAAATGAGATATTTATTCCTTCTTCCTTATTTGATCTCAAGTGGTCCAAAGATCTTTTAAATACTGATTCTAACATTGGATCCCATACCTCTCCTAAAGTGACGCCTGTTTCTGCTTCTATGACATCGGAAAGGTCTTCACCAACATAGAAGTCTTCACTCTTCTCTTCGCACTTATCCGCTCCCTCCTCTGTATTTAACAGTCGAATTACCATTGAACTCCTTATGTTACCATCTTTGCTTTTAAATTCAGCGACGGTTGTTTCAACTTTCCTATGTACTTCCAACTATACCTCTTTCGCGATTTCTTCACATTTTTCAAACAGCCATTTCGTCTTAGCTTCCCTGCACTTCCTATTTATTTTATTCCTCAGGGACTATTTCTGAATTTCCCTGAACATTTTTGTACTTCCTTCTTTCATTGATGAACTGAAGTATTTCTTCTGTTACACATTATCTTTCTGCAGCTACCTTCTTTCTACCTACGATTTTCTATCCAATTTCTGTTATTGCGATATTTAGAAATGTCTATCCCTCTCCAACTAAGCCGACTGTCGAGATATTCTTTACTGAAATTTCTATAACCTTAGAGAATTTCAAGAATATTCCGTCAAGCATACCTTAATAATTTCCTAGCCCACTTCTTTGCGTATTGATGCTTCTTGACTACTCTTAAACTTCAGTCCACTCTTCAACACTGCTAGATTGTGATCTAAATCTATATCTGCTACTGGGTACGTCTTACATTCCATTACCTGATTTCGTAATCTCTGTCTGGCCATGTTGTGATCTAATTGAAATCTTCCTATGTCTCCCACCGTTTTCCAGGTGAACCTCCTCCTCTTATGATTCTTGAACAGAGTATCCGCTATTGCTAGCTGAAATTTATTACACAACTTAATTAGTCTTTCTCCTCTTTCACTCTCGCTACAAATTCCGTATCCATTCGTAACTCTTTCATCCACTCCTTCTGTACAACCGCGTTCCAGTCCCCCATGACTACAATATTCCCATCTCCCTTTACCTACTGCATTACCCGCTCAATATTCTCCCATACGTTCTTATCTTCTCATTTTCAGTTTGGAACATCGACATATATACCTGAACAATCGTTATCAGTGTTGGTAAGACGTCAATTCTGATGAGAACTATCTTATCACTGAACTTTTCATACTACCACAGACTCTGCCCTACCTTCCTACTCACAACGAATCCTACTCCCATTTTCTGCTTGTGTTTATGTTCCGGAATCTTTCGTCAAAGGAGAGATCATCACGAAATACTTTCAGTTACAGGCCTTATGTTCTGTAGCTTTACAGTATGTGTCTTTAATGTAATGGTTTCCGTTGCCTTCTGGATTCTTATGCCGTTTATCAGTTATTCTCCCTTCTTTAGGGGAGTTTCCCACCCCAAGGGCATGAGAATGCCATGAATCTCTTTGCACGCCCCCCCCCCCCCCCCCCCCCCCGATAAGACCGTTGGCGGAATGAGTCGCATGCCGGATATCTTCCCAGGCAATTCTGATTATTATTTAAAATCTAAGCGGTGGCGAGGCTCGAACAGGAGACCGAGGACTTCAGATTATTAATCAATGACGCTACACCTAGACCACAGGTCATAGGTTATATGCCTACTAAATAATGTCAAGAACAACGCACATAATCAACTTGCCATTCCATTTTACTGTTCGTTATCGGGTTTAAGGAGATTTTCCAAAGACGTTTAGAGCAGTGCTGCACTAAGCCCTAAACTCCAAAAACACAATAGAAGAAGGACAATAACACACATAGCAATGCATACACGATTCACAGACGAACAAATCACTCGAGTTGCCTCCCAAAACGATAGCAGACTGCTGCGGCAATAGGAAGGGAGTCCAGCCTAAAGTTAAAAGCAAGAATAGATATTACAGAATCATGAAATGGAAACCGAACCTTATAGGCAGGGGACAACAGTAGGCAGGGAACAATGTGAAAATCAAGAAGTGGAACAAAAATAGACATTTCAAATTTTTAGTGAGGGACTAACATCCCTCGATTAGTATTGCTGCGAAACAACATATTTATATGTATGGTAATAAATCTGCCCTTTATTCTTCCTATGCCAGCCAAAATTATTTGATGAATTCAGAGGTTCGTTTCTTCTGTTGTCTGAACCATTCAGCGGTTTGTTTCTTCTGTTCTTTGAACCATTCCTGTTCATTTATAATATACATTTTCCCACTTACTTGTGCTTACTCAGTAGTTTCCAGGATAATTCAATATTTATTGCAATGGTTTCATTATAAAAAATAAGTATTTCATATAAAATACAGACTGTTCACAATTGTAAAACTGCTTTTCACTATTATTTGTGAGGGAAATTTTCAGCTACATGTACAGAATCCCAAAGAAAGTGGATTTAGCGTGTCTCTATTTGCATCACAGGTAGCAAATACTGCCATCAAACTGTGCACATATACATACATAGCGCATCAATACCTGAAATGTGTAGCATGAAAAAGTTGCAAGAAGATGTAAGTATTGAAAAGTAATGAGATTAAATTTTGCTCCTCAATAACTGCACATGCCAATTAGGAAACAACAGGATCTAGAAAGTAGAATCGTGATATTATGTATTTCACAAACTTTTAGTAAAAATTGAAATATAGGTTACGGGAAACTGCGGTTTATTTGACACTGCAAGTGTCAAGAGCTGGAGGACAAAGAAGGGATTCAAATTAGGTTCCTTCGTTTCACGGTATTTTACGTTACCGCGCCTTAGACACAATGACGTGCATAAATAATGAGGAACTAACATCTAATTTTATAATACATGAACTGGTGAGCAAAATGAAGAAGTTTAAAAGAATAGATAACACAAGAAATATCTCCACTGAAGACACTGAATTAACAAATGTATTTTCAGTTATGTTCAATTGTAAGCCACTGTAGTGGTAGATATTTTACGCGGAGGAGTGAAACCAAACGATAGAAGTCGTCTAATTATATATGTTCTGACAAATGTTCATGGTGCGAGTGAAATCTTCTTGTCTTCGTCAAGTTGAAATTTTCTGAATAATTTTTTTTTCGATATATTACTCTTATCATACTAACACACACACACACACACACACACACACACACACACACACACACACACACACACACACACACACACGGCCGAGTGCCAGGGATTTTCTCTGCCTCGTGATGACTGGGTGTTGTGTGATGTCCTTAGGCTAGCTAGGTATAAGTAGTTCTAAGTTCTAGGGGACTGATGACCATACATGTTAACTCTCATAGTGCTCAGACCCATATGAACCACACACACACACACACACACACACACACACACACACACACGCACACACACATACTTGCATTTCCAGTAAGGTGCAAGAATTTCTGTTCCGCTAATTATTACCAATACACTTTTAGGAGAGGGGAGCAGGGCGGGGCAGCTTTCCCTTTGTTAAGCTACAGACATTCTGTCTCGCGCGTTTTCCGCTGCGCTGAGTATATTGGATGCGTAATTTGTTTGCACTTTGTGCGACACGAACAGGCCGAAGTTTCGTGTTGCATGAAATTAATTAATATGGCACATGTTTACAATTGCTTTATAGCCGCAAGCACTGAAATGGTGTTCACAGTCAACTAGTTTTAATTTACCGTTTGAAAGTCAATAATTGTTTGTTTAAATTGATCTGTGTGACTGCCTGGAATTCACATTACATAAATGTAGCCAGTGCGTTAGCAGAAATAATTAAAGCAACCGCTGAGAATGGACCAGGCACAGACATATTTGCCGAATGCTTTTAAAGCGAGTTCTCTTTGCGCGCTGCTAACTCATTTGCTAGAGTCTATAGAATGTACATTTAATCCAGACTAATAGACCGTCATCCATGTATCCACAGCAGTTTTGCCGTAGTTGTTTCCCGTGTTGTTCCTGCATTAGATGTGGTCGGATGAATGGAAACTCATTCGTCTCGTTCTGGGACGAACGTACCCTTGTTAGGTAAAGTAAATCTGAGTCTACGGTTCTTGATATTTTGTCTGTCTACTGTGAGGAGACCTTTACTGCCCTGCACAAATATGTAGCACTCAAGTGTCACAGCCAGAGACGTGGATGAATAACAGACTAAACGCTGAGTGGTAAATAATTTTCACAACACATATTTCCTGCGTTGTATACGATGAACAGTACCGACAGAAATTTTCCACTAAAACTTCATACATACGTTAGACGTCATGAAATGCTTGTTGCATATTTACAACTAGGTGCTACGTGCTAATATTTTTATTAGGAGAGCTCCACTCGAAACCTACTAGTTACTCCTTTGATACTGCGTAGCAGCGAGTTCGATTACGAAAGTTCAGGGCTTCTTTTTTGAAAGCTATCACAAAACCACTGCTTTCTTGAAAATTAATAGAGAATTTTTTTTATCGGTGGTATTAGTCCCTTACTTATCACATTCCAACGTAAGTACTCTACGATCATTGTATCAATGTATTCTTATCGGTACAATGGCTGAAACAATGTTCGCATGTGAGTGATTAAAATGTTCATCTATACCAGTAGTAATTATTCTGACATTACCTAGATATATATATTATTTCTTAAAAGCTTCTTCTCGGCACAAATGACTGTATTCTATCATCGCCTGTCACGCATAACTGGCATCTTCGAACGCTGGCGCGAACATCGGGCGCTGAAACAAGTATATGATAACAAAGCGATGTACTCGTAGTCATCTGGAGATTTATCGCGGAAGAGATCGCCTCTGGTGATGAATCTGTTCTCATAGTTGTCAGTGGAACGAAATGACCACCAACTAATTCAACCACATTACACATCAAACGTACTATCATCGCAACATTTCCCAAGGTTAAGCGCTGGGAAACAACGATTTATATTCAGGAAAAGGCGGACCGACATGGACAAAGGATAATGTGCAATTGAATATATGAATATCCTCGACGTCTTTGGTATCTCATGGTCATACTACTTATTATTTTCTTTTCCTTTTTGCAAATAAATACAGCGTTTTAGTCGTTCCTCGCATCCTATTTTCAAAGGCTACTATCTTTCCAATCTTCTGTCTGCAAATTGCTTTCTGACGATGGTTTTTCTGACTATCTGTTGTTATGTTGTTTTCGGGAGTCCTGGTCTTCTTCCGTTAGTTGGAATACGTTTCATTACCTTCCTTGACCATCTGTCTTCATTCAAACAGTATATGTGACGATAACAAATGAGAGGTTTCGCTTGGATTATATCCATTATACTAGTTACCATGTTCATCCCCTTCCGTATGTCTTCACTTTTAATTTCATCCCCTAGAGGTAGATTTCAACCTACAGTAGCACATACGACATCTCATCTCCATTGACAGAAAGTTCCTGTTAATTCCTGGGAACTTCACATGGTTTTACTCCATGCCTTCTTATTCTTACTATAAAGTTTTAGATATTCTAAACTAGGTTTCTGATTTGACATGTAAGCTCCATAAAGCTAAATTGTTTGGGTTCTTGTCTTCCTTGGTCACTGCGGTTCTTCATTTCGCTTTCACTGGGTCCATCTTTGTTAATAATGACTCTCAAATATTTATAAGAGTCTAAAGGCGTTACTGTCCCATAATCCAAGTTTGAAGTCTTTATCTACTCCTTTATTAAGCAAATAAATTAATCGTTAAACACTATTGCTTATATTCTCTGTTGTCTGGACGATCAATCAACAGTAAGATCACAGATCTTAAGCGACATTGCAGGTTGGGGCGTTTGGAGAAATCTGCTGTGGCAGAGCACGCGCTCTATGAGACGAAGCACGTAGTAAAATTCGCCGACACGGAAGTTCTTGCTCTAGAAAAAACTGTCACACCCGCTTGATCAGAGAAGCTATAGAAATAAATAAACGAGGATAGCTTCAGCAGGAAAGACGAAAGCCTCAAGGTAAAGGGATCCTGGCTTCCCGTGTTGCTGCGACGCAGGCAGCAGGAGAACCACACCGGAAAAGACCGCGGAGAAGCCCTTGGACATTGGCGGGCCAGGTACATAAAGTACGCGGCCACGAGCTCGGCTCTAGTTCACCACAGCAGTGGAGGGTGAATCTTTAACAATGCCAGCCATTCGTGCTGGCGAAACATCAGAAAAATCATCAGAGGAACGTCGGTCGAAGAACCCGAGGCAGAAGGAACATGCAGTTTGTCATATATTTCATCTTTGCAAAAAGTTAATTGGTCATCGGATAACGCAAAGTGCATAGTTTGTCATTATTTATAGCCGCGCCGATACTACTGCAAGAAAGTTCTAACACCCTTCAGACGTAATTCAAGTATATTTCAAGTAATGTAGGCGCTATTGTGCATCCTGTTTAGATACTTTTCTACATAGCTTTATTACCTAAAACATTATTGCAATACACAAAGCTCCAACAACATGAATATATAAGCGATTTACTGCGTTCTCTCTAACACTGCAGTCCACAATTTACAAACGGTTATGCTACCTTAGGCTTTCATAATACCAATTAAGACCATATGAGTCTCTAAATTCCTGGCCTGTCTTTTATCCACAAGCGGACGTGAGCAATACATAATGTCTGGGTACGATCTTCCGGCACGGAAAACATTCTGTTCGTCTTCTCGCCTGTACGATTTTCCCACATAATTAGAGAATGAATTAATTCTTTACACTCCTCAATAGTTTCCAAGGTTTCTTCCTACAAGCCTTTTATATGTATATGGGACTTGCATAATGGTTGCCATCCCTCTGGTAATTGTTTCCCCTTTAGGAAGCAATTTAAAAGATCGTCAATTAGTTCAATTGATTTTTCATACTCTTTTTCAACAATTCGATGGGCAATCATTTCAACCAGAAGCTTGTCCGTTATTCATAGTGATAAGCACATGTTCCCTCTCCCCCCCACCCCAAACCCCTATGAACGATGGACCTTGCCGTTGGTGTGGAGGCTTGAGTGCCTCAGCGATACAGAAGGCCGTACCGTAGGTGCAACCACAACGGAGGGGCATCTGTTGAGAGGCCAGACAAACGTGTGGCTCCTGAAGAGGTGCAGGAGCCTTTTCAGTAGTTGCAGGGGCAACTGTCTGGATGATTGACTGATCTGGCCTTGTAACACTATCCAAAACGGCCTTGGGGTGCTGGTACTGCGAACGGCTGAAAGCAAGGGGAAACTACAGCCGTAAATTTTTGCCGAGGGCATGCAGCTTCACTGTATGGTTAAATGATGATGGCGTCCTCTAGGGGTTAAATATTCCGGAGGTAAAATAGTCCCCATTCGGATCTCCAAGCGGGGACTACTCAAGAGTACGTCGTTATCAAGAGAAAGAAAACTGGCATTCTACGGGTCGGAGCGTGGAACGTCAGATCCCTTAATTGGGCAGGTAGGTTAGAAAATTTAAAAAGGGAAATGGATAGGTTAAAGTTAGATATATGGGAATTAGTGAAGTTCGCTGGCAGGAGGAGCAAGACTTTTGGTCATGTGACTACAGGGTTATAAATACAAAATCAAATATGGGTAATGCAGGAGACGGTCTAATAATGAATAAAAATATAGCAGTGCGAGTAAGCTACTACAAACAGCATAGTGAACGCATTATTGTGGCCAAGATAACACGAAGCCCACACCTGCTACAGTAGTACAGGTTTATATGCCAACTAGTTCCGCAGACGACGAAAAGATTGATGAAATGTATGATGAGACAAAAAAAATTATTCAGATAGTGGAGGCAGACGAAAATTTAACAGTCATGGTTGACTGGAACTCAATTCTAGGAAAAGGAAGAGAAGGAACCGTAGTAGGTAAATATGGAATGGGAGGAAGGAATGAAAGAGGAAACCGCCTGGTAGAATTTTTCACAGAGAATAAATTAATCATAGCTAACACTTAGTTCAAGAATTATAAAAGGAGGTTGTATACATGGAAGAAACCTGGAGATACTGGAATGTCTCAGATAGATTATATAATGGTAAGACAGAGATTCAGGAACTAGGATTTAAATTGTAAGACATTTCTAGGGGTAGATGGGGACCCTGACCACAATTTTTTTGTTATGAACTGTCGACTAAAACTGAAGAAAACGCAAAAAGGTGGGAAATTGAGGAGATGGGACCTGGATAAATTGAAAGGCCAGAGATTGTAGAGAGCTTTAGAGAAGCATTAGAGAACGATCGACAAGAATGGGGGAAAGAAATACAGTAGAAGAAGAATGGGTAGCTTTGAAAGATGAAACAGTAAAGGCAGCAGAGGATCAAGTAAGTAAAAAGACGAGGGCTACTAGAAATCGTTCGGTAACAGAAGAAATATTGAATTTAATTGATGAAAGGAGAAAGTATAAAAATGCAATAAATGAAGCAGGCAAACAGGAATAAAAACGTCTCAGAATGAGATCATCAGGAAGTGCAAAATGGCTAAGCAGTGATTGCTAAAGGACAAATCTAAGTATGTAGAGGCTTATCTCACTACAGGTAAGATAGATACTGCTTACAGGAAAATTAAAGAGACGTTTGGAGAAAAGAGAGCCACTTGTATGAATATCAAGAGCACAGGTGGTTGCCGTGTTCTAAGCAAAGAAGGGAAAGCAGAAAGGTGGAAGGAGTATATATAGGGTCTATACAAGGACAACTTGAGGACAATATTATGGAACTGGAAGAGGATGTAGATGAAGATGAAATGGGAGATACGATACTGCGTGAAGAGTTTGATAGAGCACTGAAAGACCTGAGTCAAAACAAGGCCCCCGGAGTACACCACATTCCATTAGAACTACTGACGGCCGTGGGAGAGCCAGTCCTGACAAAACTCTACCATTTGGTGAGCAAGATGTATGAGACAGACGAAATTCCCTCAGACTTGAAGAAGAATATTATAATTCTAATACCAAAGAAAGCAGGTGTAGGCAATTGTGAAAATTACCGAACTATCAATTTAATAAGTCGCAGCTGCAAAATACTAACGGGAATTCTTTACAGACGAATGTAAAAACTAGTAAAAGCCAACCTCGGAGAAGATCAGTTTGGATTCCGTAGAAATATTGGAACACGTGGGGCAATACTGACCTTACGACTTACCTTAGAAGAAAGATTAAGGAAAGGCAAACCTACGTTTCTAGCATTCGTAGACTTAGAGAAAGCTTTTGACAATGTTGACTGGAATACTCTATTTCAAATTCTAAAGTTGGCATTTTTAAAATTACAGTGAGCGAAAGGCTATTTACAATTTGTACAGAAACCAGATGGCAGTTATAAGTGTCGAGGGGCTTGAAAGGGAAGCAGTTGTTGGGAAGGGAATGACACAGGGTTGCAGCCTCCCCCCTATGTTATTCAATCTGTATATTGAACAAGCAGTGAAGGAAACAAAAGAAAAAGTTGGAGTAGGTATGAAAATTCAGAGAGAAGAAATAAAAACTTTAAGTTTCGCCCATGACATTTTAATTCTGTAAGAGACAGCAAAGGACTTGAAAGAGCAGTTGAACGGAGTGGACAGTGTCTTGAATGCAGGATATAAGATGAACATTAACAAAATCAAAACGAGGATAATGGAATGTAGTCGAGTTAACGCAGGTAATGCTGATGGAACTAGGTTAGGAAATGAGACACATAAAGTAGTAAAAGAGATTTGCTATTTGGAGAGCAAAGTAACTGATGATGGACGAAGTAGGGTATAAAATGTAGACTAGAAATGGCAAGGAAAGCGTTTCTGAAGAAGAGAAATTTGTTAACATCGAGTATAGATTTAAGTGTCCGGAAGTCGTTTCTGAAAGTATTTCTATGGAGTGTAGCCATATATAGAAGAGAAACATGGATGATAAATAGTTCGGACAAGAAGAGACTAGAAGCTTTTGAAATGTGGTGCTACAGAAGAAAGCTGAAGATTAGATTGGTAGATCACATAACTAATGAGGAGGTATTGAATAGAATTGGGGAGAGCTGGAGTTTGTGGCACAACTTGACAAGAAGAAGGGGCCGGTTGGTAGGACATGTTCTGACACATCGAGGGATCACAAATTTAGCGTTGGAGGGCTGCGTGGAGGGTAAAAATCGTAGAGGGAGACCAAGAGATGAATACACTAAGCATATTCAGAAGGATGTAGGTAGCAGTAAGTACTGAGAGATGAAGAAGCTTGCACAGGATAGAGTAGCATGGAGAACTCCATCAAACCAGTCTCTGGACTGAAGACAACAACAACAACAAGCACTTGTTTGACTTCTATAGGTTTCATTATTTCGTCCTCTTCATAAGTTGCGTCAGAGATAAGCAACTCATCGTCACTTTTTACAAAGAACAGTGGACGGTTTCCATCAGAGAGATTCTCACAAATCATACTCCAGTCTTCCAATGGAATTAAGGTAATTGGCATCTTTTCCGATCTGTTAAGTCGCACAGATTCCAGAGTTCTTCATGCGTCACTGCTTCACCCACCTCAAACTTCCTGATCAATCTGTCTACATCAGTTATTCCACACTACATTGTTTGCAGTTCTGACTACTTTCTTTCACTACGGTCGCAGGTTCGAATCGTGCCTTGGGCATGGATGTGTGTGATGTTCATAGGTTAGTTAGGTTTAAGTCGTTCTACGTTCTAGGGGACTGATGACCTCAGCAGTTAAGTCCCATAGTGCTCAGAGCCATTTGAACCTTTTCACTTCCATCTCTACATCCTTAGCATCCCAGTCCCTATTGTATTTCGCAAAATTTTTATTGGTAAGTACAGAAATCCTAGCTGTTGTTCACTTGTCGTTACCGGCATCACTGTGTAAATTGATTTAATAATACACTGTTCACTTGCTTTCCCCTTCCGTTTAGTGTCGGTGAGGCTTACATTATCCATAACCTCTCCTATTTCTGTTGGCGGGTCCCTAGAGAGCTGGAATCTCAGCCTACTGTTTCTGTCCTTCGGATAGATTTTTCTTTTCTATAATGAAGTCTCATGTGCTAATACGTTTGACAAAGTGGCCACAGGAAAGATAAAGTTTATATGTTACGAAATTCATGAAGTAAAGCTGAAATTACGAATTCTGTGCTGGTGTTGATAGTGTCGACGTCGATCGATTCGTAAACAAATACACGGGCTTAGCAAATATCATGGGATAGTGGGGCACAGATGGCGCAGGTGTGTTAATGCGCACCATACGCCTCCTGTGCCAACTGCAGTTGTATAGAGGACCTTCTGAGAAATGGTTGTGCAAGTAATTTGTGTAACATGAAACATCGTATTGAACTGACGCCGTACAAACTGGTAATAGTGTTCGGTGACCGGCGGGTGGGTATTTCGACTTCTGCAGTAGTCCAGGAGTTCAGTTTCATGGACGATAAATAGCTTAGACAAGAAGAGAATAGGAGCTTACGAACTGTGATGCTACAGACGAATACTGAAGATTAGATGGGTAGATCACGTAACTAATGAGTTGGGGAGAAGAGGAATTTGTGGTACAACTTGACTAGAAGAAGGGAGCGGTTGGTGTAACAAGTTTTGCGGCATCAAGGGGTCACCAATTTAGTACTGGTGGGAAGCGTGAAGGGTAAAAATCGTAGAGGGAGACCAAGAGATGAATATACTGAGCCTTTTCGGAAGGATGTAGGTTGTAGTAGGTACTTGGAGATGAAGAAGCTTGCACAGGACAGAATAGCATGGGAGCTGCATCAAACCAGTCTCTGGACTGTAGACCACAACAACTAAAATCTATCGTCTCTTGGTGGTGCAAAAAAATTGAACCTTCTACATTAATATTCTCAAATTACACGGCCTTATATGTTACATATTTTGAGACTCACCATAACAGGTCACTAAAACCTATAGGATTCTTCCCGGTAGCCTAGAATCACGCAATGTAGGAAGAAGCAAGGTTTTTTTCACAGAAGAACCAAAGGAAATAAATCGGAAAACTGTTTATATCACATGATGTTTTTTCCGTCGGTTCGTCCATCTGTTAAGATCAGTTTCTCTCAGGGAGGGGTAGATGTATGAAGTTGAAATTTATAACAAGTATAAGGTTTATGGTCTCTCGGCGATGTAAAAAAAGGGAAAGCTTCTAAGTCAATCCAATCTGTCATTTATGTCACATATTCTGATAATCGCAAACTCACTCATCAAAACCAAGATGGTACTATCCGTTGACCTAGAATCATGAAATTCACAAGAAACTATGTTTCACAGTACAAGTACGTAAAAATCCGTAAGTTATTAATTTCTAATTATGTCACGCGAGAAACGTATTTCCTACTTCACTTGTTATCCGACGTCCTACTTGAAATTAAAACCATCAGTAGCTGTGCATTCAGGCTGACTGGATCCAAGCCGCCCGATTTGGCCGAACGGTTCTAGACGCATCAGTCTGGAACCACGCGGCTCCTACGCTCGCACGTTCGAATCCTGCCTTCTGCATGGATGTGTGTCATGTCCTTAGGTTAGTTAGGTTTACGTAGTTCTAATTCTAGGGAACTGATGACCTCAGATGTTAAGTCCCATAGTGCTTACAGCCGTTTCACTGGGTCCAAGTTGTAATAGTCACGCATCAGGTAAGGAGTGACTAGTCCATGAATGAAATTTTCACTTTGGAGTGGAGTGTGCTCTGATATGAAACTTCCTGTCAGATCAAAACTGCGTGACGGACTGAAACTCTATCTCGGGACGTTTTCCTTTCACGGGCAAGATCTCTATCAGCACACACTCCGCTACAGAGTGAAAATTTCATTCTGGAAACATCTCCCCGGCTGTGGCAAAGCCATGTCTCCACAATATCCTTTCTTCCAGGAGTGCTAATACTGCACGATTCGCAGGAGAACTTCTATGAAGGTTGAAGGGTAGGAGAAGAGGTACTGGCGGAATTAAAGCTGTGAGGACGGGTCAAGAGTCGCGCTTGGGTAGCTCAGATGGTATTGCACTTTCCCGCGAAAAGCAAAGGTCACGAGTTTGAGTCTTGGTCTGACACGCAGTTTTAATCTGCCAGGAAGTTTCATAGCCTGCGCGGGTTTGACTCACATACAACTTGAAAATCCATATACATGTGCAGCAATTGCTCATGGCTATCTTATGATGGATATATTCATACACGCGCCATATGGCCAGTTAGGTCATGTCTTGCCAGATGTTTGACTTTTAACGTTGCGGCTCAGTCAGCCTGAGTGCGGACATAGTGATTATTGTAATGACGGTCACCTGCCTCCTGCATGACTTTCTGCCACATCTATATTACCGAAATTAAAATATTCTCGAAATTCTTGGAATCCCTAAAACCGATATCTTGACAGTATCCGTATTGATAACAGGCAGAAAATGCTCGAGATTCTTGATTCCCGGAATGTATGAATTGTCTGTATACATGATTAAATTTGTACGGAACCCTCAGTGCGCGAGCCCTACTCGCTCCTCGCCAGTGTTTCTCTCCTTCTGGAATTTCTATGCTCAAACATTGATCCATACAGTTTTCTTAACATGTCGCTTTCAAAAAGTAACGCCTTTCCTCTCCAACTCGTTGCTCAACGTTCATATCTCGACCACATATGGCGAAGAACTGAAACTGCAGAATCTCGATGTCCTTTTCAGCAGTTTACGGATGAATAGTTTATTGATTGCTAACTTGAAACGTAAATTATTATTCTTCGTTGCAATTATGGAGTAATCATACAAACCGAAGTGGCAAACACTCACTATCCGTCGCAAAGGTGCCACGAGAAAGGCAGTCCGTTTAGGACTGTGATAGCTGAGATACAAAACACTGAATGAAGGCGAGAGTCCCAGAAACTCTCGCGCCAGAGGTCACACCGTCCAGAAAAGATCATTTGAAGTTAAGGCGCTCATAAAGTACCGCGCCAAGTTCATCGTGGCGCCGGAGTCAGCGTATCCTTGTCTCGCTAAGTCGGCTTTACTGCCGCGCAGAATTGCTCTCAATTACGTAGAAAGGAGGCGGCAGGAGCGCGCGAATTACTGCAGCGATAACTTAGCGAGGACGGCACTAGCGGCACTCGGGGCCCCGCCTCGTTCCATCCGGAGCACCTCGACGTCACCTCCTCTGCCCTGTTATTGCACGGTGGACACTTCGTAGCCCTACCGCCACTCCAGTATTCGGAGCTTGCACATTGAAGTACAGCTCCGTAAGTACGACAAACGCATAGTGGTCAGGGGCAAAATCACTCTAAACACAGTGTGATACGCAGTCCTCTGGCACACTCTCTGAGCTAAGATCATATTTCTTTCGTATGTGCTGATATTGTGAACCTTGTAGTTGTTTTTAAAATAATAAAATTACCTGAATAACAATTTCACTATTTATCCACCACTATGACAATAATATTTCATAAATGTATTTTGTGGCGAAACCCAAAAAGGCAACATACGAACGCAAATCCGTTAATCTGACGTGGCGGTCAGGCGGAAAACTGAAAACAAAACGCTTAAGTGCTGAGTGATCCTCGTGACATGAGTTAGTAGAGGACAGAACTGAAGGAGGCAACACGTAGAATCGCACCTGTTGTAGAATTTGGGAGCAATTATGTCTTGGTTTGCTAGATAAATAATTACAGCGGAGCTGTAAGAAGTATCGGATTTGTGTCTCCGTACTGTTACGGCTCGAACTTACCATATTGTAGCTGTTAGTGGCAGGAATGCTGCGATCACACTCTAACATAGCGCCAGCGTCCTACCTTCTGAGTTGGCATCCTAAGGACAAGCCTAGCGAGTCAACGAGGCGATCAGGCGGTGAGAAAAGCCAGATGAATTCTGTACGTACTGTCCGATGACGTCCGCCAAGGAAGCTTCGCTTTACTGCGTTTTTCCTTACGAACTAGCCCGTTTTAGCTGGGTTCTATTACTTGCAGGCTCCGATCACTAAAACAAAGTTTCTAGAAGCGCAGGCACCATTCCCTGCACTTCGTTTCAGTTCGTTAACGATGAAACATTTCCTAAAAGTTTGCTTCTAGAAAATCGTTTTCGCTCTTTCCGTCTCTTTCTTCAGCCATGAAGGGAGCTTTCTTTCTGCACTGGCGTGCTCTCAGTTCCTCTGGGAAAAGTTTCATGTGAACCAATATCCATCTCTGTGTTCTTACTGAGTGAAGTGGCGCAGTGGTTAGCACACTGGACTAGCATTCGGGAGGGCGACGAGTCAAACAAGCGTCCGGGCATCCTGATTTAGATTTTCGGTTATTTTCCCTAGGTCGCTTCGGGCAAATGCCGGGATGGTTCCTTTGAAAGGGCACGGCAGACTTCCTTCCCAGTCCTTCCCTAATCCGATGAGGCTAATGAGCTCGCTCTTTGCTCTCCTCCCCATAATTAACCGACCAACTAACCAATATTGTTTTCTTAAAGTGAGTTTATGTGTAGGAGTTGTGCATTCAGCCGTGTCCCCTAGTTCTGAAAGACTACTGGCATTCTTTTCGCCTTTGAGATAGCAACCTTTGGTGTACGTCCCAAAAGTCATATCTATGTGCAGCCAACACCTCCTTCAGATAAGGTTTCTTCTCAGTCCATCTCATAAAATGTTTTCGCAGTCGGTCACTACAGGAAGGTCTTCCTATTGCGGAATTCCGCTGGCGGCGCCACAGGGGCCGGCCGTCTTGGTCGAGCGGTTCTAGGCGCTACAGTCTGGAAACGCGTGATCGCTACGGTCGCAGGTTCGAATCCTGCGACGTGCATGGATGTGTGTGAGATCCTTAGGTTAGTTAGGTTTAAGTAGTTCTATGATCTATTGGACTGATGACCTTAGGAGTTGTCTCAGAGCCATTTGGCGCCACAGGGGGTTAGAGAAGACCCTGCTACCCCTCATGCTCTCTCCTCCTACGAAGCACAGTGGCACACCTGGCCATCTCTGCATTAGGTACACTGGCTATGTCGTCCATTTTCCTTCCAATCATCTCCTTCCTTCCTAATAGTATGGAAATTCTTTTGTTTACTACTGAAAGTAAAATCAGTCATATAGTATCGATCAGTTAATTACAAGGGTCAAGGGTGGTCACAAATTTCAACATCGAGAAACTGCATTATTGTGCTATAGAATGAATAGACCAGTAAGAACAAAGAAATAAGTAAAGCAGTACTTAACCCACGGCTCCAGTAAGACAACATATAACTTTGCTAGGCATTGTCCAGTTGGAGTTCCTATATCCCTGTTATCATCCGGCCTTTGAACGAATTTACCTAGACAGTTACATAGGGAAGCTATAGTAGGATGTGGACATCTAACTATACTGCTACGAGACGTTCTTCTCTTTTACAAGCAAATCCATTATTACAAGTGTAAATTAAACATTAAGTAAAAGAAAATAATCCAAGGACTAACTGACGGTTAGATGTCAAATACCACAGAGGCTGTAACCGATCGGGTTTTCGGAATGGACTCACAACATTAGAAGATTCATACACGACAACTCCACTTATCTCTTACGATGCCGAGACCACAGCAACTGTTCATCGCTTTAAAAATTAACTCACACTTAACAGCAGTAATTAAAGCATTAGACTAGCTATACTCCCACGATTTACAAGGGAAATTGAAGAAGGGCGTTTGGCTGTCGTCGCTTTTTAGGATTCCGTACCTCAGTCAGTGAAAACGGAACCCTTGCAGTATTCCTTTCTGAACAAATTCGTTTTTCCAAGTTACGACGTAAAAAAGAGAGAAGAGTGCACTACACGAAGGGAGCAACTGGTTTGGACGAAAATCGGTAGATAAGATCTACGTGTGGGCAAACAAATCATTACAATTTCACAAAAAAAGTGGATGATCTAATCAAGAGAAAGATTTTCACAAACTGAGCAAAGCAATAATGCTTTGGTCCATCTATGGTCCTTATGCTTGCAGCTATTTGACTCGGCATTGATTGAAGGAGTTGGTGGATGCCCTCCTGTCGGATATCGTGACAAATTCTATCCCACTGACCCGTTAGACCATCAAAATCCCGACCTGGTTAGAGGGCTCTGTCCATAACTCTCTCAGCGTGTGCGAGCGGGATTATCTTGCTGAAATAAGATCAAGATGGCTTGCCATGAAGAGCAACAAAAGGGAGCATAGAGTATCGATAACGTATCGCTGTGTTTTAAGGGTGCCAAAAGGATCCTGCTGTGAAATGAAATGGCACTCCAGACTAAAACACCTGGTTTTCAGGCCGTACAGGAGGCAACGGTCGGGTTGGTATCCCACCAATGTCCGGTGCGTTTCTAGACACGTCCACTGTGACTCAGCTCGAAGCGGGACGAATCACAGGAAACAATTATACTATAGTCAGTGACAGTCCAGGCTGAGGACACGTCTTGTCACGCCCTGGACAGCGTTGGTTTGCCATCGTGACTGTTACCCACCAAACGGCCCGACAACAAGGAATCTGGGTTGCCAATTCATTTCATAGCATGACGCCGTGGCTGTCGTCCGCAGCACACATACAGCACAACGGTACGACGATGAAATTCTATGGCTTGGTTTGTTGCCCTTGGCAGCAATCCATCCTGGATTTACTTTTCAGCAAGGTGATATCTGCCCGCACACGACGAGATTTTCTACTGTTTGCCTTCGTGCTTGCCAAACCCTAGCATAGCCAACAGGGTCGCCGCGTGCCTGCCCAATTAAGAACGTTTGAAGAATTTTACACTGGGTCTTCTACCCATCTCAAGACTTTGACGCTCTAGCTCCTCATTTGGACGTCACTTGGTGTGATTCCCTCAGGAGGACTTGCAACAACTCTGTCAATCAATGGCAAGCCGAATTCTTGTTTGCGTAAGGACTAGAGGTGTAATAAACATCGCAATTCAGAGTAACACAGGGACTGCAATATCATATTTACTCGCTGACACCAGGCACGCCACTTTCAAATAAAAACATTATGGATGTATGTGTACCGATCGTAGACACATGGTCGACAACAAATGGAAGTTTGGGTCTGCCAGTGAGTCGCTGTCGGACAGCTGAGTGGTAAGGTGACCAAGGTGACTGCTCGCAATAAGCGGGAAATCCGAGTTCGAGCCACGGTCCCGCGAAAATAGTCACTATCGTTATTCCATTATACAACTGGTGGTTGCCCGTATTCGCAATTTCCGATACTTTTCATGTATTTCATAATGGCTGTAGGGGCCGCAGTGCCTGTTTCTTCGGACATGCATTCGGAGCAACATAGACAATGCAGTATACAGAGGGAGATCGTAGGTGCATTTGATATAAATTTGAAACTAACGCATCGCAATGTGAGATATTGTATTGGGTTTCGAAACAGTGACACATAATTTTTTTCGCACACTCTAGCTATAAACTTGCCGTTTACATACTGCGAAATAACACAGTGACATTAATAGAATATAATAAAATAAAGTGATTCACATACTAATATCTGACTACGTTGATGGTACTAATAAAACACACCTAAATTGAACAACACACGTGTACTTTTGGAGATCTGTGTTACACAGACCAGTAGGTTTTAGAGCATAGACGATATGCGTGAGTGAACAATGGAGGAAACGGAAATGGTGGTCAGACTGAGGAAATTGACATTCGGGGATCGAACCCAGGATGTGGGGCGCGAGGAAATCCAATGACTAGATGAACATGCATAAGAGACACAAAACATACCTGCAACTGAACTCTGAGCTGGCCTCATTAATGTTATTAGATACGACGATCTTGAAGAAACGTTGCTGGAAGTTTCCTATTCTGAACAAGCCACAGATAGTTGCATGGTCGGTGACAGCCTAACATTAGCATTGTAGCATGTTTTGTTTAGTTCTAATTGTGTGAGACATAACAATCATTTCTTTAGATTCTTTTGTGATTTCCTATGGTAATTAGCATAAGAACTTCTCCAATTACTGCTAGTCATAAGAGTTAGGGGTTATTAGAATTTCACTGTACAATATTTGTTCGTACTATGTATCCAGTTTATAGATGTAGAGATGGTCTTCTCAGAGATGAGTAATTACAGTAGTTGAGAGTAGAAATGTGCCAATTTCACGAAGGAAACTTCGTTGTTTATTTCTGTCCCATTTCGTGTGTGTTAAAATCTCCGCATAGCTGGTTTGTAGTTTGCACGAACGACAGAATCAGTTGTCACAACAAGGATAGAATTTTGTGTCTTAGAGTCCAAAACAAGTGCACGAGTATTGGGGACGGAATTCTTCTCGTCTTGGAGTTCACCTACAATCAAATTTCTTCTGTTTATTGTGTGTGCATCGCAGTAAACGCCCTTATACTATCCGGTACACAGTTTGTAGCATAGTACGTGAGAGAGGCGTTCTTGATATTAGTTTGCGAAACCCCTGGACGTTTTTGCAGGATGGTCGTGTATTGTCCACTTGAGAGGCGTGTTTACTTTCTTGTGCGTTTTCGTCGTGGTTTGTGGCCTTTGTCCAGTGCATTGTGTCTTCGCCCTGGGCTGATTATTGTCATCGTCAGTGGCGTGTTGTATTTTTGGTGTGTTTGGATGTCGCCATTGGTGCGATGTTTCTCGCGAGTGGGATATGGTGTGGTTATGCACATGAGCTATCGCGTCTTACGCGATTATTGTTCACTGTGGTTATTCGCTTGTGGTTTTCTGCACTATTGTGCACTGATAATCGTGTGAGCTTTCGCGAGTGTTTCGCGAGCACCTGAATGGTAGATCTTGGGCGGTAATTTGTACCATGTGGCGTGAGTGCGGACTGTGCGTGTCACTTTGGTATGTTTTTGCATAGTGAGCGAGGCACACCATCAATTTGTGAGAAAATAGGAACGGAAAAATGTAATTTTACTGCCTAATTTCACTAATACCTGTTTAATCGTTTTACCCACATAAGACAGAGAACGGACAGGTGACGTTGACACTCATCGAAATGCACGACATACACCATCGTTAGTGTCAACATAACGACTAAGTAATGGGGAAGTAATCTCTAGGGCCTTCGTTAGTTCGTATATCTTTCATAGCAGTCGTGTTGCATGAATTAGTAGTAGACTTGGAAGGGGTGAGAGTGACTGAAGTGAATGTGTAGTCTAAGCCAGCTTAGTACTTTGAGCTGCATGAAAGGTTGTGGGAAATTAACACTACATTATCATACATTACACCATCATGGCCTCACTACTACAGAAGATTACAAATATTTAGAAACAGAAAATTAATCATTTAAAATTATTGCTGTAATACAGTCAAAGAATAATTGTAGAATAGAATCAGATTTTAGTTTCCTCAAAAGAGCTCTGTAAACCATTTTTTTTAATTTTTCTTGGAGTAATCATGAAAAGCAATCCCTTACAATTTCGTTACAATTTTCTCCGTATTTCTCCTGTGGACATGTTTGTGAAGAACACAGCATTAAGTCCACTTGTAAGCATTGTGTAGAGTACAGGGGCAGTTGGAAAGGTCACTGACACCAGGGCGGCCATGGCAGCTGGGCAGACGGGATGCCAGTGCGGTGCAGTCAAGGTCGTCGACCAGCTCTGTGAGCCGGGCGTGGTGCAGCAGGCAGCGTTGACCCACACTGCAACAGCAAGGCAGCTGTTTGACATCATGCCATCGGGACACGTGAATGGAGGCAGATCCAGACGTCCCTTTGCACGCCATGAGCTGTCAACAAAAGGCTGGTGACCTGATAGGAGGCGGCAACCATCACTTTCGGCTTCCATGGTCCCGTGGAACTTACTGCTGAGTGAAAGGGAGTGCCCTGCCACAGAGGCGAGACTGTGCAGCGCTGAATGGAGGCACTTACATCTCTGGAGACAGGGGATGATACAGATGGTGACAGCAGATGGTAATTCACCTCAAACCTGTCCATACGCTGCCTTGCTCATCCCATGAAGGTCTTCGACAACGGCAATGCATTGCCATCTACGACGTCATCCAAGACGGTCAGTAATCAAGATGCCACTGATTATCGCCAACAGACAAGAAGCAGGACTTACCACAGCAAGGCTGCTGCCTGTATTGTATGTGCCTAATGAAACGGGCAATCCTTCTTGGCAAACTCATCCCGCATAGCTGCCGCATCTGGCCTGTTACATGACATGTGTAGTGCTGTGTTTATTTGTGTGACAATTGAAAATCGAAAAAAATTGGACTCTCGAAAGATCTTTGTGTTTTCTAACCAAGTTTTATGTTTTCTTTTAATAAACTCATGTATTATTTGTAGATTTTGTAAAGATCCGCTTGTTTTACGTCACTTACATGTTGTTTTGTTGTGTTGACACATCTTTGTACTAAAGGAACAGAGTGACACATGCTAAAGGAGTAAGCTGAACAGATGACACATTTCACAACAACACTATTATTGTTTTATATTGGGAGATACGATACTGCGTGAAGAGTTTGACAGAGCACTGAAAGACCTGAGTCGAAACAAGGCCCCCGAAGTAGACAACATTCCATTGGAACTACTGACGGCTTTGGGAGAGCCAGTACTGAGAAAACTCTACCATCTAGTGAGCAAGATGTATGAGACAGGCGAAATAGCCACAGACTTCAAGAAGAATATAATAATTCCAATCCCAAAGAAAGCAAGTGTTGACAGATGTGCAAATTACCGAACTATCAGTTTAATAAGTCGCGGCAGCAAAATACTAACGCGAATTCTTTACAGACGAATGGAAAACTAGTATAAGCCGACCACGGGGAAGATCAGTTTGGATTCCGTAGAAATATGGGACACGTGAGGCAATACTGACCCTACGACTTATCTTAGAAGCTAGATTAAGGAAGGGCAAACCTAAGTTTCTAGCATTTGTAGATTTAGAGGAAGCGTTTCACAATGTTGACTGGAATATTCTCTTTGAAATTCCGAAGGTGGCAGGGGTAAAATACAGGGAGCGAAAGGCTATTTGCAATTTGTACACAAACCAGATGGCAGTTATAAGAGTCGAGGGACATGAAGGGGAGGCAGTGGTTGGGAAGGGAGTGAGACAGGGTTATAGTCTCTCCCAGATGTTATTCAACCAGTATATTGAGCAAGCAGTGAAGGGAAAAAAACAAAAATTCGGAGTAGGTATTAAAATCCGTGGAGCAGAAATAAAAACTTTGAGGTTCGCCGATGACATTGTAATTCTGTCAGAGACAGCAAAGGAGTTGGAAGAGCAGTTGAACGGAATTGACAGTGTCTTGAAAGGAGGACATAAGACGAACATCAACAAAAGCTAAACGAGGATAATGAAATGTAGTCGAATTAAGTCAGGTGATGCTGAGGGAATTAGATTAGGAAATGAGACACTTAAAGTTGTAAAGGTGTTTTGCTATTTGGGGAGCAAAATAACTGATGATGGACGAAGTAGAGAGGATATAAAATGTAGACAGACAATGGCAAGGAAAGCGTTTCTGAAGAAGAGAAATTTGTTAACGTGGAGTATAGATTTAAGTGTCAGGAAGTCATTTCTGAAAGTATTCGTATGGATTAAAGCCATGTATGGAAGTGAAACATGCACGGTAAATAGTTTGGACAAGAAGAGAATAGAAGCTTTCGAAATGAGGTGCTACAGAAGAATGCTGAAGATTAGATGGGTAGTTCACATAACTAATGACGAAGTGTTGAATAGGATTGGGGAGAAGAGACGTTTGTGGCACAACTTGACCAGAAGAAGGGATCGGTTGGTAGGACATGTTCTGAGGCATCAAGGGATCACAAATTTAGTATTGGAGGGCAGCGTGGAGGGTAAAAATCGTAGAGGGAGACGAAGAGACGAATACACTAAGCAGATTCAGAAGGATGTAGGTTGCATTAGGTACTGGGAGATGAAGAAGCTTGCACAGGATGGAGTAGCATGGAGAGCTGCATCAAACCAGTCTCAGGACTGAAGACCACAACAACAACAACATTGGGTGATTGTCATAACATTTGTGATCGTTGAATGTAGCTATGTGGGAATGAATGCAGCCATGTGTATAATTGAGCAGGATTAGTAATTTTCTACGGAGCAGAGAATCCTCAAAACAACAGTATTATATTCTGGTCATGGAGATACTCTTCTCTGGCCCCCATTCCAGGATGAATGAGTAGATAAATGTCAGCGTGTCCTTGTAACAGCTTAGTAATTGTTATCGAAGTCTGAGTCTACAAGTATATGGTCCGATGGTATGCTCATCACATTTTTATTTCTCACTTTAGTTTTGTAGGCATGCAGCAGAGAGTGTATGTATGTGTGACCCATGGTTGAATTTGGTGAAAACACAATATGAGATTGTGCTGGGGTTTGTGGTGAACAAAGATTGATTCACATTTATTTCTTTGATAATGACCCAACCAAAGTGTCACAATTTATTCTCTTCCATGCCACACTAACTATTTTAAAGTATGACACTCCCCAAGAATACATTTGAGTGGAATGAAGAGGTTGGGAGAGATTGCAGGGCACTCTCACTTTCAATACGGTGTCATGCTGCTAAATGTTCATAGGGAAGATGGTCTTATTACTTGGTTGCTATATTTGATTCTATCTTATTTCATTCATATGCTGACATGGTTGGCAGTAGTTAATGCTCTTGCTTGTGAGCATAGCGAAGGCATAGCTGCAGGCTTTACCTACATTCAAAGGAAGAGGGTGCAGAGTTAATTGACTGCAGTAAAAGCATACAGATTCTCAGGGCCGAGGGGAGTTTCTTCTTCTGTGGGAAGATAATGATCTTTTTAAGGAGGTCTGTGGTTCCATCCAAATCATGCTTGTAGCAAAGACATGGAGTAAACACAGGGTGAAGAGTGCGTGAAGCTGAATCTTTTTTTTTTCCTTTTCTCCCAATTAAGTTTTAAATCTGTGTATGTAGAGCAGGGGTTCAAGTGTGGAGCTCTGGCTCATAACTGTCTTGTTCTAAATTGGGTGTAGTCTAAGCATGTAAATCTGGTATGCTATTGAGCTACAAAGGAAAGCTGTAGAGAATGAGAAGAACTCTCTCTTCTACTGGCACTTTGGTAGTAGAGAACGGTAGGTCTGTACCTAGATGGGGAGACTTGTGTCATTTGCTAGAGTGCCACTTAGAGCCTGTGGCAGTCACCATCTGAACCGTCAGAGGTACTGCTTCTTGCATCATGCACACAACGAGTTATGTGTGGGTGTACTTATTTGTTTTGAGTCAGCTATCTAAATGTCTGACATATGCCATCAAGCATAGTCATGTCATGGGATCAAATTGGCTTGGCAGAACATCAAACGGGGCCACCTGCACACTGGAATACACCAGGGCTTCAGACGCTCAGAAGGAAGTATCTGCTTTCCAAATCAACCAAACGCGAGACCACATACTTGCAAATTTCCGGATGCGCGCCATAAATAACAGATTACCACTGTCCGTGGTGTGCCACCCTCATCTGCAGAAGGGTAAAGTACTGGCTGCTACGGCGTAGGGCTCCAATATATGCTTCTCAGCACCCTGTTCCTTGGAACCAAATTTTTCTTTACGGAATAGTAGAGTATACCTGCTTGATAGCAACGTAGTCTTGGGGCACACGACGGAATCACATTTATGATGTCAGATAAAGCTATTAATTCTGGTTAGTGTGGTTCGTTGACCCCACATGATGAGTTTGTTAACCATATACCACACATTTTTGAAAGCATTCGTCAAAGAAAAATGTTTGTGTGGCGTTTCTTTAGCCAGCTTTTGACATGCGATGTTAAGAGTGCATAAATCCATTGTTATTTAGACGACAACTACTCCCAGTGTTCTAAATTGTATTACCTTTGCCATTTTTATTTAAATCTTGGTTGCAATTGAAAGAGTCAGAAGCTTTCACACATAAGGTAGAAAGGATCAGAATTTCTAAAATCCTTAGGGGAACTGGCAACAAAAAGACTGTTCATGTTGGTGTGTAGAATGTATTAAGCTGGCAATATACCGCCTTATTTACGGAAAAATATCATCCACACAATTCCGAAGACTGCAAGAGATGACAAGTGCGAAAATTATCGGACAATCACCTTAACGGCTCATGCATCCAAGCTGCTGACAAGAATTATATGTAGAAGAATGAAAAGTCAAATTGAGAAAGTATCAGATGACGATCACTTTGACTTTAGGAAATGTAAAGGCAGCAGAGAGGTAATTATGACGTTGTGGCTTATAATGGATGCGAGACCAAAGAAAACTGAAGACCTGTATATAGGATTTGTCGACCTAAAAAAGTGTACGACAATGACAAGTGGTGCAAAATGTTCGAAATTTTGAAAAAAAATAGAGGTAAACTATGGCTAGAGACGGTTAAGAGAACAAAGAGGAAATAATAAGACTGGAGGACCAAGAACGAATAGCTCGGGTTAGAAAGAGTGTGTGACAGGGATGTAGCCTTTCGCCCCTGCTGTTCAATCTGTATATCGACGAAGCAATGAAGGGAATAAAAGAAAGATTCAGGAGCAGAATTAAAATTCAGAGTGAAAAGGTTTCAACTATACGATTCACTGATGACGAGTGAAAGTGAAGAAGAACTGTATGATTTACTGAACGGAATGGACAGTGTAAAGAGTACAGAGTAAGGTCTGCGAGTAAATCGAAGAAAGACGAAAATAATGATACGTACCAGAAATGAGAACAGCGAGGAACGTCTCACCCGGATTGATGGTCACGAAGTAGATGAAGTTAAGAAATTCTACTGCCTAGCAACAAAATAACTAATGATGGGTGGAGCAAGGAGGACATCAAAAACAGACAACAGCTGGCGAAAAGGGTACTCCTTGCCAAGACAAGTCTTCTAATATGAAACAACAATCTGAGGAAAATATTTCTGAGAATGTACATTCGGAGGACAGTACTGTATGGTAGTGAAACCTGTGGGAGAACCGTAAGAGAAGAGAATCGAAGCTCCAGACAAATGTTAGAAATTAGGTGGATTGATAAGGTAAGGAATGGGAATGCTCCGCGCAGATTCGGAGAGGAAAGGAATATATGCAAAATACTGACATGGAGAAGGAAATGGAAATGCTGTGTGGCTAGGGCCTCCCGTCGTGTAGACCGTTCGCCTGGTGCAAGTCTTTCGAGTTGACGCCACTTCGTCGACTTGCGTGTCGATGGGGATAAAATGATGATTAAAGACACACAAATCATGAGGCAGAGAAAATTACTGGCCCCGCCGGGAACCGAACCCAGGACCCGAGCGCGGGTAGCGAGAACGCTACCGCAAGACCACGATCTACGGACATATGGAGAGGGGACAGGATGGTTTGACATCGGGTAAGACATCAGGGAATTTCTTCTACGGTACTGGAGGGTGCAGTAGAGGGCAAAAACTGTAAAGGAAGACACAGACTGGAATACACCCAGCAAATAATCTGAGATGAAGAGGTTGGCGCAGGAGAGGCACGGCGCATGAACCCAGTCAGAAGACTAAAAAAAGAAAGTTGTTATCCAATCCCCTACTTTGTGATTGTCAGATGGAAGTACACTCCTGGAATGGAAAAAAGAACCCACCTGCACGGCGCCAAACACGCATACGACCATCATTGGCACCAAGGCAGAAGCGACTCTCATCGCTGAAGACGACACGTCTCCATTCGTCCCTCCATTCACGCCTGTCGCGACACCACTGGAGGTGGGCTGCACGATGTTGGGGCGTGAGCGGAAGACGGCCTAACGGTGTGCGGGACTGTAGCCCAGCTTCATGGAGACGGTTGCGAATGGTCCTCGCCGATACCCCAGGAGCAACAGTGTCCCTAATTTGCTGGGAAGTGGCGGTGCGGTCCCCTACGGCACTGCGTAGGATCCTACGGTCTTGGCGTGCATCCGTGCGTCGCTGCGGTCCGGTCCCAGGTCGACGGGCACGTGCACCTTCCGCCGACCACTGGCGACAACATCGATGTACTGTGGACACCTCACGCCCCACGTGTTGAGCAATTCGGCGGTACGTCCACCCGGCCTCCCGCATGCCCACTATACGCCCTCGCTCAAAGTCCGTCAACTGCACATACGGTTCACGTCCACGCTGTCGCGGCATGCTACCAGTGTTAAAGACTGCGATGGAGCTCCGTATGCCACGGCAAACTGGTTGACACTGACGGCGGCGGTGCACAAATGTTGCGCAGCTAGCGCCATTCGACGGCCAACACCGCGATTCCTGGTGTGTCCGCTGTGCCGTGCGTGTGATCATTGCTTGTACAGCCCTCTCGTAGTGTCCGGAGCAAGTATGGTGGGTCTGACACACCGGTGTCAATGTGTTCTTTTTTCCATTTCCATTAGTGTAGGTTTAAATCAAGTTTCACTAAAGAGAAAACTATCAAAATGGTCTACAGTGACCCTCAATTATCTTTAATTACTTATCTAACTTGTCATAAATTACCGTGGTTGATGTGTCTTCTCAATAACTATATAACAGAAAAATCATCGCGTTTCAGATTTTTACTTCAAGTGGCAAATGTGAACACCATGAGTTTTAATTAACGATCGACACTAGTATTACTCAAAAAAGGGGGTGTAACAGATGAGACTTCTGCAGTTCTGAGTGAAGCGTTATGCGCTGTTATGCGGCATCGCGTGCGTTCATTACCTTGTTGGTGTCCGTCAGGGGGCGGCGGCCGGCGCAGCTCCGCTCACCTCGCCGTCTCGGAAGCAACCTCTCGTAACTTTTCCTTCCTACCCTTTACCGAACTTGGTTTAAATATCTGGCTGTGTGTTCATCTGACCAACCAGGGTCTCAATGTTAACCTTAAGCTCCGCCTACAAAAGTTCTGTCTATCCAATGAGAAACGTTATACTTTTCGTAGTGGGGTAATGTTTTTAAAGTTTGCAACGTAACAGAGACGCGAAAAAGTCTCACGCTAAAACTTGCAGCTGGTGTGGTCCTTTTAGCGTTATCGTAAGATCTATAATGTTCTTCTGGAGGGCTCTATCTTTTAACATGGGCTGGGGGGTAATCCTAACGTAACAGAGACGCGAAAAAGTCTCAGGCTAAAACTTGCAGCTGGTGTGGTCCTTTTAGCGTTATCGTAAGATCTATACTGTTCTTCTGGAGGGCTCTTTCTTTTAACATGGGCTGGGGGGTAATCCTAACGTAACAGAGACGCGAAAAAGTCTCACGTTAAAACTTGCGGGTGGTGTGGCCCTTTTTTTGTTATCATAGGATCTATACTGCTCTTCTGGAGGGCTCTATCTTTTAACATGGGCTGGGGGGGGGGGTCCTAACGTAACAGAGACGCGAAAAAGACTCACGTTAAAATTTGTGGGTGGTGTGGCCTTTTTTTGTGTTATCGTAAGATCTATACTGTTTTTCTGGAGGGCTCTAGCTTTTAACATGGACTAGGGGTGGTCCTTGACGTAACAGAGAAGCGAAAAGTCTCACGCTAAAACTTGCAGCTGGCGTTGTCCTAGTGGTTAGCTGAGTGTCCAGTCCGTCCCTTATCATAGGGCCTTCTAGCTAAACATGGTTCTGCTCACGGCTTCTGTTCTCGTTTATCCCCTCGGAACTGCGTCTGTCTTACGGTGGGAAGGTATGACATGCATTTAGGCATTCTTATGTTAGTCTGTGGTATTCCATTTGCTCACTCGTTGCTCATATTACATTGGTTAATTTAATGTCACGTTTTATTTGGAGCTATGTGAGATGCTACTGGATTTGCTTATCATGTCAGGGTTTTCATGGAATGTGTTGGATTTGCCTGACACCTTACAGTTTTTGTGTCCTCTTGAAGATGATACAGGGTACAACGTGCATACAAGAGCTCTCAGGATAACTTAGTAAAGTTAACTCTCACAACAGCAGCACATTTTCCATAGGTGACGTTAATTGGACGTGGTGGGAGGGGGGGGGGGGATGGGGGTGTTGTTTTATGTGCAGCAGATCGGTGAAACCGCGTGGTACATGTTCAGTGGAAGTTCCCAACAAGAATATATAATATATATTGTGACTGACTCAGATTCTGAAATTTTGTTGAATACTTAACAGTTGCTAAGTATATTACATTTCCCGTAAGTCTGACGACGTATGTTACAAGCGTCGATAGCTGTAATATTACTGGTAAAACCTTTTTTTTTTTTAAATGGCTCCACATACTGCGTATTTTTGTTTCTGTGGAAATACATCTTATGAATGTAATGCTCTACGTAATTAGGTGTATACAGCAGTTGTATCAGGACAATAAGCACTTAGAATTTTGCAAAATTTTGCCAAGAGATATAGCATTATTGTTCTGGAGGGAGTTATTTATATTTCTGATTTTCCGCAAAGAGAAATTGAGGGATTTAATGCAGTACAATTCTCACAAATATATAATTCTCGCAAATACTAAACAGTTTTTTGTTTGACTTAACCGTATTGAATACCCCTTTTATCTATTTGAAATGATTTTGGAGCGATTGCGAATAACAGGTTGGGGTCCCAATTGACCCTGCATAGTACTTATGTTGTCAACAGACTTATACACAGTAGTAGGGGACCATAACAAATTGATAAGACGCTCTTTGGAATAAATATGAAATACAGTTAAAATCTCGTAAAACTCCTTTAACGCTGGGTCTGAACCTAAGACGTTCAGAATTTTCGAGCTGATGTATCTGATTTCTGGAGCAGAAAATATATGTAAGTAGATGTCACAGCTTGTTTGTACCGGGGTACGGCAACAGTTATGGAGCGGAGTCCAAATACTCCTCCCTCAAACCACCCAACATTCTTAACTATCAGACATTACAAGGCAATGGCCTTTTTTATGAAATTCTGTAAACAAACATAGAAAGTAAAATTAAAAGCATCCTGTCGCCGCTCTGTAAACAATGTGCACAGTATCATTTCGCGCACTTCACAGCATAATGACACCGCAGTGGCATTGAAATAATAAGAAAATAAAACTGATTAGTCAGATATCGACACCTTGACTGAGAGTTGTTAAATGTCCGTGTTAACTTGCTCACACTGAATGATAAGGGGCGATCTGTAAATCTTCAACTTGAAGGAAGATAGGATTTGCCAAACCTTTATTTATGGTAAACAGAGTTGCCATCACTGACATGGGAATAGTGTACATAAGGTGTAAAACATCTTATATTACGAAAAACACAGTATAATATCATACATAGATCGCATAGATTGAATTATTGTTACACATACCTGGGTAAAGCCTACCCACTAGAGTTATAAATGTACTCATTAGTTTATTTACGCGGATAGTTAACGTAAGATGCACTGGCATATCGAACTTAAAACCAGTATTTACTATACGTTTCGCCAAGTGGAACTATCTCCATACTGGAATTTACAAAGTGCATCACTGGTACAAGAGCACCGCTGAACTGACGCGCGACGGAATTACTAAAGAGAGTCTGCTTTCGGTAGTGGTGAGGTGAGCACTTCTTCTTTGCTTATGGCTCCTTGCGCTGCTTGCGAGCTAGTGCGCGTTTACTTACTTCTGTTTAGTGGCTTGTCTTCGTGTCGGTATTCATCGACCTTCATGGCGTTTCCTTATCGCCATGCCACGATTAAATTAACTTTCCCTTTGCATCGTGCAGGACCAAAGGGTTATGAAGTTGAACCGTTTGTACGAGACGAGATGACTCTCTCACCGTAAGATATTCTCAGGATATCAAAATGGCGAGTGGGATCTGTGTAGAGAACTTGTGGGGTGGCACGCACACTATATTATATTCCCGTACTCTGACAGCCATACAGGTTTCATCATGTTGCTCATGCTCATTTTTGTCTCCCAACGTTGAAGGTTTTTGGTCTCCTGTGCGAGGTGCCATCGGACTTTGCGGCCACTGACACTACGGTAACTTCGTCAGTCACTTTGCTGAAACGTGGTAGACGTTTGAAAGCTACTATGTCGTTAATGCTGCCCTTCAGCTAAAAACTAAACTGAGAATATGCGCCTTCTTACTTTGGTTATTTTCGTCTGCAGGGCTGCCGTCATGTGTGATGGGCAGTCACGCTCTTGTTCAGGTTGTGTGCGCGATGAACGTTTTGCCTGTTTATCCTACACGCGTCGGCGGAAGTACGGACAGACGATGGCCGTCAGCCGTAACAAGACGTCTGTCCCGACCTCATGATTATAAACCACCGAGTTGTCCCTACCTCCGCTTTTCCTCCAGTTGGCCACATATCGGACGATAGCGGTCCGCCATTCGGCGCGGAACAACATCTTAGAAAGCAATGGTCGCCGAGGAAACGGAACAGACAGCGTTTTGCCCGTTCTGACGACTACCTCAGTTGAATGTGTGCACGAGATGACGACCCTTCTACTGATGATGACCTGACCCTCTGACGGCCTGGTACTAGATGATGTTACATCTCTTCCTACAACCATCTCCTGTCAGCTTCTAACTATTGATACTGAGCTTGTCCCATCTCGGTCTGATGTGTCTGCCGCCCTTTCAGTGTCTGACGCGACCTGTGGGCTAACCTAAGCTCCACTGAACCGGTCCGGCGAGACGTCTCCTGGTCGGACGACATGGTGTACAAGGCAAAGGATCTCCTTGGAGGGGTCTCCCGACTCTTCTTTGGCACGATTCATGGTATAACGATGCATCTGCTAGCCAATGTCACATAGACCGAAGTCCATGAGGTTATTAAGACGGGTTCTGTCTCTGGCGGTGTCCCACCACAGTTTTATCGAATGTTTCGTCACCTAATGGCGCCGTCTTAGACGTTATATTGTTGTTACGGTCCAGATGTTTCTTCGACGGTCTCATTCCGAACCACAACCCTCAGGGAACTTCAGGGATATGCGATTATCAACCCCTTTGCTAAACAGGAAAGGAAAGGAAAGTGCGAGTATTAGTTGAGGACCAATTGGATGAAAATCAGTGTGGGTTTAGGCCTCTTAGAGGTTATTAGGACCAGATCTTTAGCTTACGGCAAATAATGGAGAACTGTTATGAGTGGAACAGGCAATTGTATCTATGCTTTATAGATCTAGAAAAGGCATATGACCAGGTTCCTAGGAGGAAGTTATTGCTGTTCTACGAGATTATGGAATAGGAGGCAAACTTTTGCAATCAATCAAAGGTCTTTACATGGATAGACAGGAAGCAGTTAGAGTTGACGGTAAACCGAGTTCATGGTTCAGAGTAGTTTCATGGGTAAGACAAGGCTGCAACCTGTGTCCACTGTTGTTAATATTATTTATGGATCATATGTTGAAAACAATACACTGGCTTGGTGAGATAAAGATATGTTAACACAAAATGAGCAGTCTTGCATATGCGGATGACTTAGTTGTGATGGCAGATTCGATTGAAAGTTTGCAAAGTAATATTTCAGAGCTAGATCAGAAATGTAAGGACTATGGTATGAAGATTAGCATCCCCAAAACGAAAGTAATGTCAGTGGGAAAGAAATATAAACGGATTGAGTGCCAAACAGGAGGTACAAAGTTAGAACAGGTGGACGGTTTCAAGTACTTAGGATGCATATTCTCTCAGGATGGCAACATAGTGAAAAAACTAGAAGCGAGGTGTAGCAAAGCTAATGCAGTGAGCGCTCAGCTACGATCTACTCTCTTCTGCAAGAAGGAAGTCAGTACCAAGACTAAGTTATCTGTGCACCGTTCAATCTTTCGACCAACTCTGTTGTATGGGAGCGAAAGCTGGGTGGATTCAAGTTACCCTATTAACAAGGTTGAGGTTACGGATATGAAAGTAGCTAGGATGAATGCAGTTACTAGTAGATGGGAACAATGGCAGGAGGGTGTCCACAATGAGGAAAACTGGGAATGAACTCTATAGATGTAGCAGTCAGGGCGAACAGGCTTAGATGGTGGGGACATGTTATACGCATGGTTGAAACAAGGTTACCCAAGAGACTCATGGGTTCAGCAGTAGAGGGTAGGAGGAGTTGGGGCAGACCAAGGAGAAGGTACCATGATTCGGTTAAGAATGATTTTGAAGTAATAGGTTTAACATCAGAAGAGGCACCAATGTTGGCACTGAATAGGTGATCGCGAAGGAATTTTATAAGGGGGCTATGCTCCAGACTGAACGCTGAAAGGCATAACCAGTCTTAAATGATGATGATGCTAAACAGCGATACGAAGATTTTACTGAGCTGCATGGCTTAAACGGATGGCCGGACGATGTGGCCGAGCGGTTCTAGGCGCTTCAGTCTGGAACCGCGTGGCCGCTACGTCGCAGGTTCGAATCCTGCCTCGGGCATGGATGTATGTGATGTCCTTAGGTTAGTTAGGTTTAAGTAGTTCTAAGTTCTAGAGGACTGATGACCTTACATGTTAAGTCCCATAGTACTCAGAGCCATTTTAATTTCTTCATTCGGATGGCGCAGTGCGTAATACCCCCTCCCCCCATGGCGAATAACACACGCGCTGTCCTCGATCTCTACAGAGACATAACCTCTCGTGCACAAGCTCATCTTGTGCCTGTAGTTTTCGTCGCTCGTGATTTCAGCCAGGGTTTCGATCCAATCGAACACAACTAGCTGGAAGGGGTGCTCTGCGAAACAGGATACCCTGGTAGTACCGTCGAAGCCGTAATGCGTCTTCTCTTTGAACGACTTCCCGCGTATTGTTCGAAGGCCGTCTCGCTCCTCCCATCTTGATCCGTTAGTCGGTTCATCAAGACTGTCCGCTTTCTGCACTCTTGTATGCTTTTTCCATGGAACTGTTTCTCTATGACCTCCTTCAACGTTGTCAGGGATGTCTCTCGGTGGCCATGTTTTTGCTGTACTACTTATGCGGACGATCTCGTCCTCGTTCTTATTAGAGTGCTGAGATCAGGAGGTCCTAGGCATGTGTTACCACTTGTGGCGTTCTGGTAGCTGCCGTAACGTCCACAAATCGAGCTCTGTGGGTGTAGGTAAAGAGCATCCTCGGGTAGCTTGTACTTTCCCATGCGTAAGACTCGATTTCATGGGTGCGACGGATGACTGCCCTCAACTGCTGGCGTTTGCTACCGTAATTAGATCTAGGCTCCTAGATCATCGTTTATGAGCCCTAGATCTTCTGCAATGCAGACAATATGTTAACGTATTTTGGTGTCACGTATCCCCACGAGGCACAGGCAGTTCCTGTTCCACCATCAGTGGCTCCCCATTTGCTGGTGGCATTGAGTTCATATGTTTGTTATGGCCTGCTGTTCAAGATGAGGTACAGGACCTTCACCCTCCCACAGTGCACGAGCGATTTACGCCTGTATCATGTCCTTGAAAGAGCGATAGCCCTTTTCATCAGCTCTCAAATGGCATTATGTTGCCATTGTCCTACGAGCCTTAACACCTTGTTGCTGGAGGCTCTTACACTGCACTCTCTCTCAATACCTATCCAGCTTTCGGACGTCCTACCAGCCTTCTTTTAGTTCGCCATTTTTCCCTCTAAATATGTCTATACTGCCAACCATTTAACCCATGAAGGCGATCTATGGTTTCCTTCAGCAGCACTGGACTACTAACGCTTTTGTGGGAAGAATCCCCACGTCGACTGGAGTGCCGTCTGACGATCGATGTGCTCTCCTTACCTCACTATTGACGTCCAGACTGAATGTAAGATTTTGGAAAATTGTGGTAAGGTTCAATGGGACCAAACTGCTGAGGTGACCGTCTAAGGACAACACGGGCACCAATGCCTGTGGGAGGACTCGAACGTCCGCCGGGGGAGTCGCGCGAACCGAGACAAGGTACCCAAGACAGCGCGGCTATGATGGGAAGCAAATATGCCAGGCACGTCCTCATGGGATTCACCTTGCAAACACCCCATAGTTGGTCACCTACGATGTTCTGGGCACCGGAGAGCATCATCTGGTGCACAGATAGGCGATAGGTGCGAAAGAGCCTGACCTTCATTAACCATACAAGTTCTCATCAGATACCTCGTCACCTGCTCCTCTTTCCCGAATAGGTGTGCTCCCCACAAATGATGTGAAATGGTTTTGTCCAAACGAAGTTTACTTTTTGTTTGCTAACGGCGAGAAAAATTACATTTTTGGCCCCTTCCTTGGTGAAAGATATTGTGCAGTTGTCCGCAACCCGAAATATAGACAATTTTTCTTATCCCTTCCCCTTGGGATGTTACTACACTGAACAGTAGATCCAAAAACAAACCTTGTCTGGCTGGTATGCTTTGTACCCATGTACCCTTGGTTCCTGCGGCAGGAAGCAGGACATGGTTGAGACCCTTACCCAACTTGCCACTGCCCCTCCCCTTGGGATTTGTTAGGTTCCACGGAAAAAAAAACGTAATGCGGAGTGTAGAGCTTATAGTATAAAAAAATAAAATAGAACATGTTTGAGTATAGTGTCGCTTGTGTATTCGCTACATTATCAGTTGCGCTTTTTTTATATGTAATTTTAATGGAATTGTAATTGCAAATATAAATATGTTATTTCAATAAAAACTTGGTAAGAGTTTGCATTTCAACAGTCATTCATTTTATATATATATATATATATATATATATATATATATATATATATATATATATATAGCAGGACAGATTGGTTTAGGTTGTTGGAAAGGGGCCAAAATGAGTTCCTGTCAATTGCACTGAACATACAAACTTTATTTATCAACACAAAATATTACAACAAGGATGCAAAACACTCAAAACTTTAATCGACCTCCTTTGATTAACTGTAGATCGGCTGAAGGCCACATTCAAAATCCAAGACACAAGGCTTAAGCAAAATTGAAATACAAGCTTCCTCAGGAGGTTTCACCCGTGAATATTTTCTAAATCTTCAATTTAATCGACTTAAGGCCGTAGCAATTTAATTTTAATGGCACTAGGCTGGAGGTCACATATTAAGCAATAAGAGGAGTTTCAATCAAAAGGCAGAAGACCTTGTCTAAAAACATTTCATGTAAACTGGGCTGTAGGTCCCATTCAAAAGCATAACAATCATATGCCTTAATGGCAAGAGTAGAAGGTAAATATAAGAGATATTAAAACTCGGCTGAACGCCGCTCACCAACAATTTTAGAGGGCAGAAGGCCATATATTTAAATATTTCTTGTGAAATAAATAATAACAGTCTCATGCCTTAAGAGCAAGACAAGGACATTAATTTAAGAGATATTACTTCTCGGCTGAAGGCCACATATCAACAAAATATGTTTAACGGCTTAAGGCCTAGAAAGAGTTTCAGTCTCCAGAAGTAGAAGGCCTTATCTTAAAAGCTCTCCAGTAAAATTCGGCTGAAGGCAACATATAAAAATGTAACAATCTCATACCTTAAGTGCAAGACAAGAACATTAATTTAAGATATATTGATACTCGGCTGAAAGCCACACATCAACCAAATAACTAAAATCCAAACAGAGAAATTACTATATAATACACCAGGAAAGGCGTTCAGAAGTTTCCAAGGGTCGGCCTGGGATTGTAACACTAACGCCTGTTTAGGTGAGACAGGCAGCCTGTCCAAAGACTTCTTAATTTGGAGGCAACAAAACCGACAGACAGCCAACCGACCAATCAACTAAATCACTTGCGCTCTGCGCAATCAGCCAAACGATCACAAAATTTCAATGCACGACACACAGAATATTGGCGCCCGCAACGATCAACAACACCTCAGCTGTCAAAAAACACGCCACGCTGGACAGCAACAACAGGACGAGAAAAATACAGTACTAAAAATTACGTCAACGACCAGGGCACGTAAGCGGAACGTCAAAGGCCACAAGGCAGAAGATACTGCTGGTGAACTTACATAACAGGCAATAAATTAAGTTTAATTTCACAGGAAGACGGCTGGAATCTTAGCTGACTTAAATATCCACACGTTGTTGTTGGCGGGAATGTCCCAGAACCGCCAACCAGGATCAAACAAAGGCCGGCCGGTGTAACCGTGCGGATCTAGGTGCTTCAGTCTGGAACCGCGTGACCGCTACGGTCGCAGGTATGTCCTTAGGTTGGTTAGGCTTAAGTAGTTCTAAGTTCTAGGGGACTGATGACCACAGATGTTAAGTCCCATAGTGCTCAGAGCCATTTGAACCATTTGAATCAAACGAAGAAATGTAAACAGCTGAGGCTCGACAGTAAGTTAAGTGAGGACTCAACTTTCTTGTCCAAGTTTGGTGGGCGACGAACCTCGCAGCTCTCACAAGCAGCACTCCAACCGCGCGTGCACGCCACCAGCGGCCCCAGTCCAAGTCCATGCGACGGGGCTTGATTGGTGCTCCACGCCAACTGACCGACTGGATTGCTGGTCCGTCTACGACTACTGTTCCATCGCGAATGCACTGTTTGTGTGTCTCCCACTCACTGACTACCCAACACACAACGACCCGGAAATACTGTCAGTCGCTCCAGAGATGGTACGACAGTGCGCTTATCGATACGCGCTGCTGCTGCCACTCACGGGCAAGTAAGGCAGGAATTTAGTGACTCCAGTAAATGGAATTAGGAAACGAGACGGCACTACCGTGATAGAAGACGATAAGCAATTAATGGGATGAGCACAAGCCGTGCATGGCTCAACTGTATTGCTATCTTATCTGAATCTTTTAGTGTCTCAGTTATATCTCGTCATCACTGCTGCCATATTATTACTTTTTTGCACAGTTTATGAAGCATTAACTCTGTATCGGTTGCTGAGAGTCAATACCCACACGCGGTCTGACGCTACGTATCATGTTCTATATCTAACAGGCTTTTCCGAGCAGATGACCTCTTGTAATGTGTTCGTCAACACAAACGGGCACCGAAGATACTGATGTCGAATTTACTTCAAGAATGATTGCTTATTCGTCACCTACGTTAAAAACTACCTATGGCGCTCTATATCGTGCAATCTCATCGCCTAGATTAATGGTGTGCGAGAATATTGTCAATAAATGTTACTATGTGATTATTTTAACTTGTATCTGACGGTGTATGTGGATATGATGTTGAAATACGACTTCACTTGGAGTGTTAACGACACATAGTTTCTTTCGACTTAGTGCTTTACCTGTACAAGCTTCTGTATGCACTTAATGTGTAGACAATGTTTCAGCTTTTACTTGCTTCAAAAAATTTGTAAATGTATACCAATTACCAATATTTTGTTGAAATTACATACTTATATTTGCAACAGACTTAGGTTGCAGTTTCAACGAAATGTCATGTTTTTCTACACCACTGGCCACTAAAAATGCTACACCACTAAGATTACGTGCTACAGACGCGAAATTTAACCGACAGGAACAATATGCTGTGATATGCAAATGATTAGCTTTTCAGAGCATTCACACAAGGTTGGCGCCGGTGGCGACACCTACAACGCGCTGACATGAGGAAAGTTTCCAGCTGATTTCTCATACACTAACAGCAGTTGACAGGCATTGTCTGGTGAAACGTTGTTGTGATGCCTCGTGTAAGGAGGGGAAAAGCGTACCATCACGTTTCCAACTTTGATAAAGGTCGGATTGTAGCCTATCACGATTGCGGTTTGTCGTATCGCCACGTTGCTGCTCGCGTTGGTCGAGATCCAATGGCTGTTAGCAGAATATGGAATCGGTGGGTTCAGGAGGGTATTACAGAACGCCGTACTGCATCCCAACGGCCTCGTATCACTAGCATTCGAAATGACAGGCATCTTAGGCGCAAGGCTGTAACGGATCGTGAAGCCACATCTCGATCCCTGAGTCAACAGATGGGGACGTTTGCAAGACAACAACCATCTGCACGAACGGTTCGGCAACGTTTTCAGCAGCATCGACTATCAGATCGGTGGCCAGAGCTGCAGTTATCCATGACACTGCATCACAGACTGGAGCGCCAACGATGGTGTACTCAACGACGAACCTGGGTGGACGAATGGCAAAACGTCATTTTTTCGGATGAATCCAGGTTCTGTTTACAGCATCATGATGGTCGCATCCATGTCTGGCGACATCGCGGTGAACCCACATTGGAAGCGTGTGTTCGTCATCGCCATACTGGCGTATCACCAGGCGTGGTGGTGTGGGGTGCCATTGGTTACACGTCTCCGTCGCCTCTTGTTCGCATTGAAGGCACTTTGAACAGTGGATGTTACATTTCATATGTGTTACGACCCGTGGCTGTACCCTTCATTTGATCCCTGCGAAACACTAAATTTCAACAGGATAATGCAAGACCGCCTGTTGCAGGTCCTCTACGGGCCTTTCTGGATACAGAAAACGTTCGGCTGATGGCCTGGCCAGCACATTCTCCAGATCTCTCACCAATTAAAAACTTCTGCTCAACGGTTACAGAGCAGCTGGCTCGTCACAATACGCCAGTCACTACTCTTGATGAACTGTGGTATCGTGTTGAAGCTGCATGGACCGCTGTACCTCTACACGCCATCCAAGCTCTGTTTGACTCAATGCTCAGGCGAATCAATGCCGTTATTACGGTCAGACGTGTTGTTCTGGGTACTGATTTCTGAGGATCTATGCACCAAATTGCTTGAATATTGTAATCACATGTCAGATCTACTATAATATATTTGTGCAATGATACCCGTTTATCAGATGCATTTCTTCTTAGTGTTGCAATTTTAATGGCCAGTAGTGTACTTATTATTTTACTTATACGTTATTATTTATGCTCTTGCTGTTCTAACAAATATTTCTTAGCTTCTGCTGTTACAAAATTCTAGTAATATTGCTTATGTGTTTTTGCAATTGGCAATGACATGAATACACACTCATCCTCTAGCGGCACTAACAAGGGAATGGTCCAAAATGACATGTAGAAACCCACCACGAAATAGTTTACACAGGGAGAAGACTACGATACAAAAGCACTGTAAAATTTTATCTAGTTAGAGGCACTGTAAGTATTTTGTAAAAAACGTTGGCTATACACGAAAACAATGGCTCTGAGCACTATGGGACTTAACTTCTGAGGTCATCAGTCCCCTAGAACTTAGAACTACTTAAACCTAACTATCCTAAGGACATAACACACAGCCATGCCCAAGGCAGGATACGAACCTACGACCGTAGCAGTCGCGCGGTGCCGGACTGAGGCGTCTAGAACCACTCGGCCACCACGGCTTATAGCAGCGGTTTGTACAGCCGTGTACACCTAGCTCGCCACTCGGCGAATCACTCACGCAGATTTGCGTAGCGGAATTATTCGGAGTTCACAGACACCAGTATTAAGCACGAAAAGCCTGGTTTCCAATGGCGCGAATGGAAGCGAACACGTGCGAATGAGCATTGCCAGAACACGAGATAGCCAACGTTGCCTATGAACGCTGTGTTATTATAGTTTTTGGAGCTAATATTCCCCATACAGGATACAACTCAATCTTGCTAGAGTTACTACGTGAAACGTTGCTAATCAGTGAGGATTGTTTTGCATGGCGAGAGCACTGTTCTTGACGGAGTATACAAAATGGCGCAGAGAAGGAAGGATTTAAGTTATCTCAATTTGAATGGAAGCGTGACATGCGTGGGTGTCGTGCACTTTACGCAGGGTGCATCTCCATCTCGTCTAAGCTCTGGTCCCAAATTTTCCTTGTATGTTGGCTATCATTTTACCCGGGCTTCTCATTACGATTGTGGGGTACGAGAACACTAATTTCTGACGTCGAGCATCATCACAAGAGGTGACAGAACTAGCGTTTCCACTACTTGTGTAATGTCTAATGTTCATTTTGTTGTTTGTTTTTTAACAAAACAAAACTGGTCTAGAGGCAAAGCGCACGCTTCGTGATACAGAGAGAGCGAGATCAAATCCCATTCAGACCACAACTTTTTCACAATGATTTTTAACCAAGCAATCACGTGTCACAGATGTTGGTGTGGCCACGAAAAACATGTGATTCGGATTCCACGTTAAACTGCAGGTCTCCATTTCCCGATTAGGTAAGTAACTAGGGAAGGTTAGGGACGCAAAAATACACAATGTGATGAAAAGTATTCGGACACACCTAAAAACATACGTTTTTCATATTAATTGCATTGTGTTGTCACCTACTGCCAGGTACTCCATATCAGCGACCTCATCAGTGATTAGAGATCGCAAGTGAACAGAATGAGGCGCTCCGCGGAACTCACAGACATTGAACGTCGTCAGGTGATTGGGTACCATTTCTGTCATTCGCCTGTTCGGGAAATTTCCACACTCCTAAACATCCCTAGGTCCACTGTTTCCGATGTGATATTGAAGTGGAAACGTCAAGCGACACGTACAGCATGAAAGCGTACAGGCCGACGTCGTCTATTGACTGAGAGAGACCGACGACAGTTGAAGAGAATCGTAATGTGTAATAGGCAGACATCTATCCAGAACATCACACAGGAATTCCAAAGTATTTCAGGATCCACTACAAGTACTATGACAGTTAGGCGGGATATGAGAAATCTTGAATTTCATGGTCGAGTGGCTGCTCATTAGCCACACATCACGCCGGTAATTGCCAGACGACGCATAAGGAGCGTAAACATTGGACGATTGAACAGTGAGAAAACGTTGTGTGGAGTGACGAATCACTAAAAACATTGTGGCGATCCGATGGCAGTGTGTGGGTATGGCGAATGCCCGGTGAACGTCATCTGCCAGCGTCTATAGTGCCAAGAGTAAAATTCGGAGGCGGTGGTGTTATGGGGTGTTTTAGGGAGCAATGACCTGAGCAGCCACAGCTTGCGCTGTATGCACCCTCCCACTGTAGTGTAATATGATGGGTGGGTTGAGCAGAAAGTGTCGCCGCTGCTTTCGCAAAGCTGGTTATTTTTGGAGCATCACCTGCGATTAGATTTGTGAAAGAAGCGGCGACGCTTACTACGCAAATCACCCATCATTTTGCACAAAAACGCGCAGGCGCGTACAGCGCAAGCTGTGGCTGCTCTGTTCGGTCTAAGGGACTGGGAAGTGCTGTACCACCACCACACTCACCTAATATAAATCCTTGTGACTTTCATTTGATTCTGAAGAGGAAGGAACCACTTCGTGGCATTTGCTTCAGAACTGTTCCAGAGATTCGACAGGCATTAGACCGCTCCATTCGCACCATCAACAGAACAGGCTCTGCTAATGATATGCCACGCCTTCCATACCACTGGCAAAGGTTTCTACACAACGCTGGTGACTGCAATGAATGATAGTAACAGGTGCAAACATGTAACTCTTTTGCATGGGTTGTGAATAAATAAATAGTTGCCACTATTTAAGTTCGGACCTACGTACTCTATTCCCCTGTGGAAATGCTGCCAACGTAAGTGCTAAACACCTAATCAACGTGGTTGTCATTCACGATGAGGAAGTGTAACGTTCATAGGAAATCTCGCGTTAATGAATGTAGCAGCAGCAGTGTCTGGTTCCGCTACATGGGTAAGCAGGCTGCAGCCAATGGTCGCGACCGGTGTGTACCTGCAGCCGGAACAAGTGGCGCCGGCTGCGGCCCGACAGCGACATGTTTGGCTTGCCAGCGCCAGCGCCGCAGGGTGTGGCAGCGCCGCGACACGGAACACGACACGGCCGCCGCCCGCCCCGTCGCCTCCCCATCAGCGATACACGGCGAGCCCGAGCCCGCGCCGCTAATTAGGACGGCGCCCGCCCTGGCTGCTGATCCCATCCCCTGCACTGCACCAGCCACTGTGCGCCGTATTTGTTTACGACTAACGCCGCAGCCGCTCAGGAATTATCGTAAACCGCTACTGCCACTCTCGACAGGAAGCCAAATTGCTGCTCATACGGCGCAACACGACCAACTGCGGGGTCAATATCGGCTGCTGCCTTCCCCACGTTCGCGGTAGGTAAAGTCCGGTCATATTCTTGAATGCCCTGCCGGCATCGGAGTCGTTAAAGATACACCATACGTTACGCGTATCTCACGAGATACTCTTTCAGTCAGCTCCTCTTTACAACGTTCCCTATGGAAAGGCCAGCGGGTTTACAGTTTCACTGCAAATGACGAATACATTATCCGATTTATAAGTAATGACGCTTGCTTCAACTCTCCACAAGATTCGGCAACCCCCCCCCCCCCAACCATATACCAAAAAAAGAAAAAAACAGTTCTAATAGATATAAAAAACATAAAAAAATAAAAAGTGTGGCACAGCATACTGAAAAAGTACTGGTCATTTCAGTACCTTTGTTTTGGTGTCTCTAGCGGAATGTTACGGTTATATGGTTCAGGTGTTACAACCTATTTGGGGTTTTAGGTCATGTTGGTGTTGTCTTCAGTCCTGAGACTGGTATGATGCAGATCTCCATGCTACTCTATCATGTGTAAGCTTCCTCATCTGCCAGTACTTACTGCAACCTACATCCTTCTGAATCTGCTTAGTGTATTCATTTCTTGGTCTCTCTCTACGACTTTTACTCTCCACGCTGCCCTCAAAAGCTAAATTTGTGATCCCTTGATGCCTCAGAACATGTCCTACCAACCGGTCCCTTCTTCTTGTCAAGTTGTGCCACAAACTCCTCTTCTCCCCAATTCTATTCAATACCTCCTCATTAGTTATGTGATTACCCATCTACTCTTCAGCATTCTTCTGTAGCACCACATTTCGAAAGCTTCTATTCTCTTCTTGTCCAAACTATATATCGTCTCTGTATCACTTCTATACATGGCTACACTCCATACAAACACTTTCAGAAACGGCTACCTGACACTTAAATCTATACTCGATGATAACAAATTTCTCTTCCTCAGAAATGCTTTCCTTGCCATTGACAGTCTACATTTTATATCCTCTCTACTTCGACCATCATCAGTTATTTTTCTCCCCAAATAGCAAAACTCCTCTACTACTTTAAGTGCCTTATTTCCTAATCTAATTCCCTCAGTATCACCCGACTTAATACGACTACATTGCATTATCCTCGTTTTGCTTTTGTTGATGCTCATCTTATATCCTCCTTTCAAGACACTGTCAATTCCGTTCAACTGCTCTTTCAAGTCCTTTGCTGTCTCTGACAGAATCACAATGTCATCGGCGAAACTTAACGTCTTTGTTTCTTCTCCAAGGACTTTAATAGCTACTCCGAACTTTTCATTTGTTTCCTTCCTTTGTGGTCATGTACCTGTGTAAAAACAATACATTAATTAAGTAAATATTTTCTGTGTGACTATTCCCCATTAAGTGCTTTTTCTCGCACTTTAGATGCACTGTTATCTGTGTTTTCACCTACGTCACAGTAACCAATGACATTTAAGTTTTGAATTAAATACCTAAAGAGGGAAATGAAAGTCAGAGTGGAAGAAAATCGAAGACGGCATACCGATAGTACTAAAAGTGGAAAGCCGGCCGCGGTGAAGGAGCGCTTCTAGGCGTTTCAGTCCGGAACCGTGAGACTGCTACGGTCGCAGGTTCGAATGATGCCTCGGGCATGGATGTGTGTGATGTCCTTCGGTTAGTTAGGTTTACGTAGTTCTACGTTCTAGGGGACTAATGACCACAGCAGTTGAGTCCCATAGTGCTCAGAGCCATTTGAACCTAAGTTATCCTAATAACAAACACAAACACCCATGGCCGAGGGAGGACTCCAACCTCCGCCGGGACCAGCCGCACAGTCCATGACTGCAGCGCCTTAGACCGCTTGGCTATTCCCGCACGGCAGGGCTGCTACATCCATAACGTTACTGAACTTCAGTAAGTGTCTGTGATCTTCCTTCCTAATTTTCTGCGTAGAGTTCCACAGGAACAGTTAAACAGTTTTAACTTACTTTGTATTCCATTGTTTTCCATTTATGTATCACTGCACTATAAATATTTAAATGTATTAACCTGTTCAATGATCTGCTTGTCAGTTTCAATCTCAACTCGCCTGGGCTTGTGTCCTAAAAAGTCATATATTCTATCATTTTATCTTTCTGTTGGTAATGTTCAGATTGTTATTCTCCGGCTATTTTACTTAAATTAAAGACAACTTGTTGTAAGTCTTCCATTGCGACTAAAAATTAGTTGGAAGTCAGCTAAATGTAGTGTACTAACATCCTCATCGTTAATTTTAAAATGTTTTATGTATGTACTCAGTTCCTCGTTACATATTCGATGCACACTGAAGCGTCAAAGAAACTGGTATAGACAGGCGTATTCGGAAAGAAAGACATGTAAACAGGCAAAATACGGCGCTGTGGTCGCCAACGTATATGTAACACAAGTGTCTGGCGCAGTTGTTGGTTCAAATGGCTCTGAGCAGTATGGGACTTAACATCTGAGGTCATCAGTCCCCTAGAACTTAGAACTACTTAAACTTAACTAACCTAAGGACATCAAACACATCCATGCCCGAGGCACGGTTCCAAACTGCGACCGTAGTGGTTCCGCGGTTCCAGACTGAAACGCCTAGAACTGCTCGGCCACCACGGCCGGCCGTAGTTGTTGGATAGGTTACTGCTGCTGTCATGGCAGCTTATCCAGATTTAAGCGAGTTTGAATGTGGTGTAATAGTTGGCGCATGAGCGATGGGACACAGAATCTGTGAGGTAGCGATGAAGTAGGGTTTTTCCATACTCCCATGCCACGAATGTGCCGTGAATATCAGGAATCCGGCCAAACATCAAATCGACATCACTGCGACAGGATAAAGATCCTGCAAGAACGGGACAAACGACGATCGAAGAGAATCGTTCAACGGGACAGGAGTACAACCCTTCTGCAGATTACTGCAGGTTCCAGTGCTGGACCATCAACAAGTGTCAACGTGCGAACCATTCAATGACACATCATCGATATGGGCTTTCGGAGACGGAGTCCCATTCGTGAGCCCTTGATTACTGCACGATACAAAGCTTTATGCCTCGCCTGGACTATTGATGACTGGAAACATGTCGCCTGATCGAACGAATCTCGTTTCAAATTATATCGAGCAGATGAACTGTATGGGTATCTAGGCTGTCTCATTAATTCCTGGATCCTGCATGTCAGTAGGGGACATTTCTAACTGGTGGAGACACTGTAAAGGTGTGGGGAGATGATGATGTTTGTTCGTGGGGCGCTCAACATAGTGGCCATCAGCACCCGTACCAGTTCCAGTCTTTCCATTTCCAGTCTCGCCATGTAGTGTTCAGAAGAGATCTCCAGCCCCTCGTACTCCTATGGATTTACTAATAGTCCTGCAGGATTGATAGCGTCATCTCCCTCCAGCACTATTTCAAACATTAGTCAAGTACATGAAACGTCGTGTTGCGGCACTTCTTTATGCTCGCGGGGGCCGTACACTATATTAGGTGTGCCAGTTTCTTTGGCTGTTCGTTGTGTATATTACAAAGCTTGGGTGGTAGCGGACACCCTTGTTTAGCTCCTTCGTTTATGTCAGCCATATTATATCTGCTAGTTGGTAATTTATTGGTGTACTGTTATTCATTTAAACCCTGAACTGCTCTTATAAGTTATACAATTTCTCTGTTTACTAAAATTTCCCACAGTTTGTTTTGATTTATCTTATCAAACGCATTTTCGTACTCATTGAAGACAAAAAAGTTAATAAATTGAATTAACAATGTTTTTCTATTAGTTGGGTAACGGTGAATACACAGTGTGAGAGTGTCTGCGTTTTCAAAAACGATGTTGGGCATCAGATAATACAGTTCCAGCGATTGTCAATAGTTGTTTTGCTCAAATTCTAGCATACAATTTATAACATGAATTCAGTGAGCTAATACCTCTGTAGCTTTGACATTCATGTTTGTTTCCATTCAACTGGGCATATTTCGGCTTTATTTCATTCTTCATGTGTATATCCAGTTCGCCAGTACACATCGATAAAATGAAATATTCTTATTTTTCAATACTTCATGCATATTTCATCAATCCTGTCTGTATTTTGTCACTCCTCGAAGTCTTTCCTTTCTTGCTAGACGTTACAGCATCCTCTAGTTCCTCGAATATTATTGTGTCTACTTTTACATCTGTTTCAGACATCCATCCAGACTGTTTTATAGTGCTGTAACCAATTATCTGTTATATATTTTTCAAAACTGAGGTTTTTAACTAACCTGACTTTCCTGTTGACTGGAGCTGATTTCCTCTTATAATCTATTCTCAGATCTTGACCGTTGGGGGAATTAAACCTTTTTAAGTGGACACGATTCTTATCTTCATTTCATCACCACCAGTATCGCAGGCCCGTTTTGAAAAAAACTTCCCTTTCTTGTGCCAAGTGCTTGTGTTGTTGCTTTAATTAGTGCTTCCGTTATTTTGTTTCATTCCTGGTTGATTTTATCTGATTTTATATTTAAACTAATGGATTCTTCATGCCTTTGCTGAAATAGTAACTGGATGTTTCCTTGTTGAGGTAAATATACTTTAAATTTTGTATCAGCGCTATTTTGTTCCTGTTTGGAAGGTATATGCCCTCTTTAAGTAGCTTTATCTTTGAGGCTAGCATGAAATGACGTCAAGAAACAGCTTGAGTTCTGAATATTTTTTTGTCCTGCAGTAAAGACCAAGTCTCCTTATTTGCAATTGAAACGTCCCCTTAGAACAATTATACACCACTGTGCTTAAACTGACACACAATATTATTAGCGCAACGGAATCTGACTTTCAAAAATCCCTACGAAAGAATGTCCCTGACTAACAATAACCTATACGTTTCACAAATAACTTACCTCACAAAAATCTTCGTTACTCAAGCTACTGCAATACAGCGAGCGCCACTACTGCCAGCTAAATAAAAGATTCAAACTACTGAAGGCACTAACTACTGATAGGCATAGTTAGCAAATGAAAGATTTTAATACAGAACCTTAATAGTCATAATATATAGATCAGTTCGTGACACCAATTCTTACAAATTTCAAAACTCCGCCATCTCTCTCCCCACGTCCACCACTGCTGGCGGCTCACTTCCAACTGCGCAACGCTACGCGCTGTTAGCATCCAGCTGCCGCTGCCCAACACTACAATGGCAGACAACAATGCAAACCAGTCACAGACTGCACACGGCAAAGCCAGATTTTCATTCAGAGCGCTACGTGGCGTTACCAATAAGAAAACCTAAACAGCCTACTTACACAATTATGTAGCCTATAATCGTGGCAGAGGCTCTGACTGACCTGGTATATTTGTGGATCTGCTAATGCCTGAATAATGTGTTCGTTATTCTTAGCTCGTTACTAAATGAGAACATCTTCAATCTAAATCCAATATTATTTATTACGTTTCCTCTTCCAGAATCAATTACATTTGTGAAGGGGGTGTTACCCACCCTTGCATTTAAATCTGTTGCTATCATCAGATAATTATTTTTGTTTACGTTATATAGAGTTCTTTGCAACATATCGAAGAAGGCTTCAGAGACATAAAACTTCCCTCTTCTGGAGCGCAAACACCAAACACCGACGGATAACCTGTTAGTATTCTTAATCTGACCACAATTATGCGTTCATTAGTGAAAGTGTAAGAGTGTAATTTGTTTGTTAAAGTCTTCTTCCACAGAACAGCAACTCCAGCACAGGCTCTTTCCTTTTGAAGGACTGTACTGTAGATCATGTCATACCTGTTTATTGTGTTGGAATCATTGATTTATTTATGGTTACTTTTATGATGGTCAGGCCACTATTTTGTGCTCTTAGTTCATTTTCCAGTTCTACTTCCTTAATTTGAAACAGCAGACATTCCAAGTAGCCACTTCGAATACACTGTGAATTCCCAGTTGTTTCTCCTGTTGTATTCCAAGGTCGGCTTCAAATTCTCCATCCGACTTGACTTTTTTATGGGGAGTCTAAATAATATTACCATTACCCCATTTCAGGATATCGGCCTGTAGCCACGGTAGCTAAGTGGTTGGGCTCCCACATTCGCTTTGGGGTGTTGCACCTCACATCGTGCCTCTTAACGCTTTCTCGTCCGCTCGTACCGTAAAATTTATTCACTTGGCGCCGGCAGCGCTAAGTCCGATTACTTGGCTTTTCTCCAGCAGCTTTTCACCTTACCGTTGATGACAAACTTTAAACACATTGACTTTTGCGCGCTTTAAATTTCCGTAAATGCTCTATTTCCCCGTATCGTTCGACAAACTCGAATTTCCTTGTCAAGTAACTTCTCTGCAAGTTCTACACTGTTGTAATAATTATCCATGCAGAGGTGATGCCACTTTCCAAAGAAGGTGTCAATAGTTCCATCACTATTTTTGCTAAAGGCTGTCCAGCCCCGGAATATATCTTGAATGAGTAAATGTATCCCGTGCTCGGATCACACAGCGTCCGAATCAGTATGCCGTATTTCGTAATTTTCAACTGATTGGAAACTTTAAAATTTAACCGTCCATGCCACGGTATCATTCCTTCATCAACTGAGACGTTTTGTCTTATATTAAACGTTTCTTTAAACTTTTTGGAATTGCACTTTGACAAGCCGGTCGGCATTATCCGATTTATTGTTGCTGTAGTAAAAATGATAATATTTGTCTGAATCGGTTGCGGGACATCTTTTAGCGAAATATCGGTGTGTCTATCAACGTATTCGTTGACCAATAATCATCGATCCTTGCCTTTTTTTACAATACCTATAAGGATAGCAGGTTCGGGTCCTGTAACGTTGACAAATTTGGCATCTTTTAAATCGAGTATCCTTCTATTTCAATTTTGAATGTAGTACTTGTTGGCTTCGTTGCTAATATATATTCAAATAGATCGTTCCCAATATATAATTGTACGATATTCTCGACGGTGTGTGTATCTTTGGGAAATATATTTGGATCCGGAGAACCTTCAAATTTATTATTGGTCCTCGGCATATCAGAGTTTGACCACTGTGCACTGTCTTCTTCGTCTGAATCAGCCTAATTAGTCGGCAACCGTAGCGTTCGCCAAATTCTTCTTGGATGTATTTCAGTGTCTTCCTACGATTCTGCTTAACCTTAATTCTTTTGATATCCAGTCTCTTCTTCCCCATCAGCCAAGTCGTCTTGAACGTCAGACAAGACTTCTGCGCATTCATCGTAAATAAGCCTATTGTCTCTTTCGTCCGCCTTGATGAAAGGGCACAAGTACTTATAAAAACAAAACACTTGTTGACTTGTGTAACTTATTGTTAGCTAAACAAAACATGAACAGAATGCAAAAGATACTATAGCGCTGCCTCCGGCTACTGAGCGAAAGTATGCAGACGGCACCACTCAGGTGTCGCCGGCCGTTGACCGCTGTTTCGCGCACGACACCACTGTGGTGTCACCGGACGGCACAGTGTTAAGATCGTAGCAGCACAATACAGACATGCAGTATGAGTCACGCGCAGCACAGGTGGCGTGGTGGAGGTCACTAGCTGACGGACACTGTTTGAGCTGCTGTCAAGCTATTATCATTTTTATTTCCAATTCTGTTTGTTTAATTTTCTAATTGTTTGTTAATGACTATTATAACTGCGCTTTCTCATCAGAGTGAACGAAGGTGCGAATGTGTCAATGTCTCATGTACAGTTTTTATACTGTACATTGACGTCACTGGTCTCGTGTGGATTGTTATAGAATGACGTGTGTTAGTCATTCGTACAGCGGAATTTGTTATAAATTATTTCGTCGGTTTATGGTATTGGGGAAATAAGATTATGATTTCGGTAAATTAGTATTGTTAAAATAGGGTAATTTTATATTTCTGGGTTTTCAAAATTTAAATATGACAGTTTACTGTTCTGATTAAGTGACAAATGTTGTTTGGTTCTGTATATATGTGCAGAATCCAGCGGTCTTGATGGTGCTTTCCGATTGGCTGTGGTGTTTCTCTCCCAATCAGAAATCAGCATACTAGCACATATTTTGAGAAGTAGAATTTTCTTTTGCGTAGAGAGATGAGTAGAATCTGGGCTTGGATCCCATAGTGAAAAGACCTATTGATATGTGCTCCGATGGAAACTATTAGTACTGTGATATTTGGATACCAGAATGTGTGAGGAGTGTCATGAAGTGTGGGAAAGAGTTAGATTTAATGTACAGTGAGAAATTCAGAATTCCAGGTGACATTTTAAGTAACTAAATTCTGCGTGGTGTGTTGCTTACTCGCACATGTGGACACTTTGTTACGTGAGACAGAGTATAGCATCATTTTAACGACCTTTTCTGAAAGTATCAATCCGTTTATGAAGTTCCTGTGAAGGATAATTAATAATTACCATAAACTGGCTGCTGTTATGAATGATGTGTGCATGTAGACTTTTCAGACTTTGTACAGCTCAAAGTAATCCAAGGTTACCGTAATACAGTGAAATTTTAGGGTCATAAATACTTTCATTTAACTATTATCAACCTTCCACCGAGAAATAAATTTTTAGTGCGACTTTTTGTTACTAGGCGTACAGCTAATTTTTATATAACTTTTTCCGACTGAAACTACATTTCAGTAACTTCATGGTGGCGTCCATGTGAGAAGAGGTTCACCACAAAGTGAGTGGAACTTTAACAGCAACGTACTGTGGCGCCGCAGTGTCGTAGCACACCTGTCTTTCTTTTGGGACTGTCTTCCGTACTTGATTACTTGTAATACAACAGTAGACCCATCTCTCCAGGTTTTGAAGGTTGTTCTTCCTTGTCCTTTATCGAGATTGTCTGCTCTAGGAGAGTTGACCTCCAAGCGCTTACAAGATTCCCTGCCCCCCTCCTCCATTGCTCCACCATGTCGGTGACTGTATGACTTGGGTGTCCTTGCCAGCAGCTTAAGATCCCGACGTCTATTCTCTCGGCGGTAGTATAGTGCACAATCTCCCCGCGAACGGTAAGGTGGCAGTCTCTGAGTATGGGATGACCTTATCCATGTAACTATACTGGGGAGACCGGAGGGACGATCTCTTCTAAGTGCTAAAAATATTCATAAATATTTATTTATGACCACCGATTTCGACAAACTTTGCTGTCATCCTCACGTCTTAAAAATGTGTTTGTCGAAAAAAGTGTTCATTTTACATTTGACCTCACCCCAAGTTGTCATGTAAATAAAAATCAGTACACTATAAAAAGTTTATCATAACGAAAATACTATGTCTTTAAATATTTTAGTTGTAACAGTCCGTTTACAATGTCCTGATTTTTATCCACATGGCTGCTTGGAGTAAATTCTAACGTAAAATGGATAAATTTCATCACAAAAATAATTTTTTAAGACTTGAAGATTACAGCAAAGCTTGTCGAAGCTGACTGAAATAAACAAATATCTGTGCCATCCAAGCTGTTGAATGATTTTAGCAAATATTAGTAAATAGATTTCTGTAGTGCTGGAACACTCACACGTTCTCCGTAGCAGGTTGCCGAACCATCGATTCATGGGACAACAAACTTTAATTTTCAATATTTTGAATGAGCCTTGCCTTTATGACTTGTAGTTTGTCTGCTCAGTCTACTTGCTGTTGCAGAATATAAAACATCATTATTCTGCGGTCTAATCTAGCCACTGCACGGAAATAACAGCACCGACACATCAAAGCAGAACTTAATTGTGTACCACATTACACTTACATTACTTTTAGGGCTGCCTAACCAGCAAAGAATTCTAGTAGGAGAAAATCATTAAGGAAATAAGGAAACTGAGCTACGAATTAGGTTCAAAAAGTGGTATAAGACTATGGGAAGAACTCTATGGAAGTAAGACTCCTAGACAATTGAAACACCCCATATCCTTATCAGTGCAGCTCGGTGATACAAGATTAAAGAAAAGTAGTAGAAATTGGAGTTAAGTCATCAGTTCAGGTAGAACAGCCGAAAGCATGAGATGCGAGTTGCTCGGCTAAGATCGTCCTGTAGTTTGTAAGACCTTAACGCTGCTCAAAATCAGAAAAGTGCACCAAACATTCCCAAACGGTCGTCAGTTCTCGTCTTCCATGACAGTCCATCCCAGGGTCCCAAAAGATTTTTTCCCCTTGCCCAACTTCCAACTTTTCAAAAACTGAAGCAGTGGTGAGGGGGAGGGAGGGGGGAGGGGACACGACTCCAGGCTATTGCCAACAAGTAGGACAAATTGTTACGAAATTTACGAAAAATCTGCAAAAGGACAACAAACTTCCATCTCTCTGCGAATAGGATGCACATTTTATCACTGCATTGGACTGAAGCACTCTAACATTGATTCGTCGGCATATCCGCAGGGTGCTAGGCGTCGTGATGCAATCTTATTGAGTAAACGAAATTTTTTGAGTGAAAACGGAAACGACACTCCTCTTGTACCTTACTGGTGCCACGATGTCCGGGCCTTGGAACTCAGTGCAGAAGTGAAAATTGGCTTACTCGATTTATCTGCACAGGATGGCAAGGCGGACAGGGCACCGACTGTGCTGTATGCGGACTGATGCCGGTACTATGCACAGAATAACAGTAGAACAGGTCGTGGGCAGACTTATACCTATTTCCCCAACCCCTAGGCAGGTATGGTGTTCGAAGTGAGAGTTGTCGGCTTTCCCTCTGCTAGAGAACACCTGAACCTCCAACAGGACACATTTACAAAATGTAGTGGCCGTAAAAATAAATTGGAATTGTATAGTGATATGTAGTCTCACAATTTCGTAAAGTTACTAACCGAATTAAAAACTTAAAATGCTGCTATAATGTACACAGTGAGACACATAATCACACTTAAATGTTCAACGCTGTAGGGAAACTATTACAAAGACTGTGTATGTGTTTCAAGAAAGTCATGGTGTGCAGGTGTCCGAGAACATATTCACCGAATCGTTAAATTTTTCTGCCCTCGGAGCCGTGCCGGCTCGCATCGATCAATCGATCGCTAGACAGTGGTAGCAGGGCACGATCTTTGGTGGGTCTCCACGCGAGGAGCTCTTACCGGCAGGAAGGTCAAAAGAATATGCGGTCCGAGTTCGAAGAGCACTTGTGGGACTCGAGGCCGGTTTACCTCCGCTGCCTGATGCCGACAATAAATGCCTTTTGGAGAGCACTACCTCATCTAGTGAACACGGTAGTTTGGGTTAGCTGTTGTGGCGACGGCACTCAGGAAATTTATCTGTGCCGAGCGTGTGGAGATTTTGACTGCTACTGCGCTACCGATGTTTGTGTAGGAGTACATACTTTGTCCGAGAAGAGAAACTAATGCTAAGTTGTGTTTCAGCGTAGCAGCACGGGTCTAATGGAGCCGAGATGTTGCCTTCATCTGGCCTGTCTTAAAAAGGAACAACTTATCCACGAACTCTGTATTCGTCGAGAATCCGGAGAAGGCAGCGTCGCTGATCTAGCTACGCGCTTGCGCTCCTTCTTACACTGTCCATTGCACCAGACCGCTGAAAACATCGGCGAGGTGGGTCCCCACTGTACCTGCCTGTTCGGTAGTCCTCTTCGCTGTGCGCGAGAATGCAGAGTTTTTGGAGGACAGCAATCCCAATCGCACCTAAATATTCCTCGTTTAGGGACAACTTAATCCTTGGGTTTATACATTGCACGATTTGAAGTAATTTGAGACACAACTGAACGAACAGGTAACGATGATCAATTACTTACTAAGGCTATGCAATTGCAAATGAAGCGTAGTAGACTGGGTTAGAGTGCGACAGAGGATACTGAACAACAGAGCAGTCTTACGCGAAGAAATGCTAATGAGTGAGTTCGTGGCACTGTGAAACGTCCCCTTAGAAAAATTATTACAAGACTGTGCTTAAACTGAAACTCAATATTTTTGGCGCAACGCAATCTGAATTTCAAGAATCCCTACGAAAGAATGGCCCTGACTAACATTAACCTATACGTTTCACAAATCACTTACCTCACAAAAATCTTCGTTACTCAAGCTACTGCAATACAGCGAGCGCCACTACTGCCAGCTAAATAAAAGATTCAAACTACTGAAGGCACTAACTACTGATAGGCATAGTTAGCAAATGAAAGATTTTAATAGAGAACAAACAATGTATTTACCTCACTAGTCATGATATATATATATATATATATATATATATATATATATATATATATATATATATATATATATATATATATATATATATATATCAGTTAATGACACCAATTCTTACAAATTTCAAAACTCCGCCATCTCTCTCCCCACGTCCACCACTGCTGGCGGCTCACCTCCAACTGCGCAACGCTACGCGCTGTTAGCATCCAGCTGCCGCTGCCCAACACTACAATGGCAGACAACAATGCAAACTAAACACAGACTGCGCACAGCACAGCCAGTGATTTTTCATACCGAGCGCTAAGCGGCGTTACCAATAAGAAAACCTAAACAGCCTACTTACAACTGTATGCGAAGCGCATCCTCGCGTAGCGTTAGAATCCTTTGTAAGGGTGTCGAACACGGTTTCGTACCTGTTTTAGAATTTTCCAGTGCTGTTCATACACGAATTATAACAAGTGGTAGAATCTTTACTGTTAGTGGTACGTTGGAGAAACAAAAGAACGCTCTTGGCGTCCCGCGTCAAGTGATCCTTCAATTGATTCACTAGAGGTTTGTTAAGTCAGACGATGGCTAAGGTTCTGGGCGATTTAAGAACGTCGCATGACTTACAGAGAAAGGTAGTCCGAGATACAGTAATCACCACGAATTAGGGATGGATTGATGAATAAATACTTCCTTCACGTCCAATCACAGGATGAGGCACTCCAGTAAAGTATTGAGGAGATTCGTACCCCACTCAAGGCATTGGAACTGTCAGTACCTCAGGAATGAATCGTTTAAAATGTTGTGGAAGGCATTAAGCCCGAATACAGGCCACGATTGTTGTTTTTGTGGAGACCTGCCATCTTTCCCGCATTAGATAAATTAGTGTGCAAAACACAGAGAACACGCTTCGCTGATGAGAAACGGAGTTCTAAGAAACAAGTGAAATGCGAACATGTGCAAAGGGTTCAGAGTGAGAGGGGAGGGAAAACTGTGCCGCCCTTTGTAAGACTGTGCACTATTAGTAGTCTTTTTAGGTTAGTTCTTAGTCTGCTGTATCCCATGTTGCACCGGAATGGTCCAGACCTCTAGCACACCCGCAGATGGTAAATTCCGTCTGTCACAGGGCTGCATTGTATTTTTGTAATTTCTCCTAGTTCTGAACTTATGTCACCAACGGGCGTAAAGTATTGCTATTGTTGGTTACTGTTGTTACCAAATTTTCAGCAATCACTTAAGATATCGTTTTTAAATTCGATTGAAAATTTTTCTAAATGTTGAGCTTTTGATTATTAACACGCGGCATGGCTGACTTCAGATACTTTTAATGTTTGGCAAATCGCTTACTTTCTTAAGTGTTTAAAAGCTCTTTTGCTGACGTCAACTGCTAATCTCATTTCCCCGTAAATATTCGACAAGAAGTTTTTATTACTTACATTTAAAAGCTATTTTACTGACGTCATAAGGTGGATCGCTTTTATTTTAATAAAATATTATGCATGTTTTCAGCTGTGAAAGCTGCTTTCTTGCTTTCTCGCCCAGCCCTACTGGTGAATAGCGTATTAAGCTAATTTATGGTAACAACGCCAAGTTAATCTTCAGGCATAGGGCTCTGACGTACTGGTGAAGTATTTGAGATGTTTGAGAAGGTGGAGACTGTTGCGTAACACGTAGGCTATGGGGCATTACTTTGCAGTACCCTGAAAGAGACATGCAACAATCATCCAGTTTACATGAAGTCTAACCCATGTTTGAATATGCAGTTGATTTCAGTACAGCTGCACAACACAACACGGGAAGCAGTAATGTTATCTGCAAGAAAAGAAGAAAAATTACGCAGCAGCGTTTGGTGTTTTTTTTTTCTTCGTACGCTAGTATAAGATGGAAAACTCCTAACACCGCCGATCGAAATTCAACTGTATGAGGATCGTCCTCTACTGAAAATGTGACTCATTCCATGTACTCCTGCTCGGATTGACAGTAATGACTGTCATGCAAATGTGTAAAATCTATGGGTTCAGGAAGATCACACTCAACGCCAAGTAGGTTCTCAGCAGGCCCATGTGAGTAGTGCTCTAGAGGACACATATTGCTCACTCGGCTGTACAGTAACACAGAAGAGTTCAATCATATCACGTGCCTTCAGAGATGCAAAGAGGTGGTTTGTAGCAATTCTATCCAGATGGACAGTACTGTGACGTTAAGAGCAAGGATGACTATCAGAATTGAGATCGTTATAGCAGCTACCCTTGTTGCGAAAAGAAGGCTAGGGGCGTATAGTCAGTAGTCCACAAAACGACAATCTTTTCTTTATCATGTACATCCCCCCGTTCACAATGCATGTGTTCAAGTGTGGAGGTTCCGAAAAGAACGAATGGTCATCGTATGGGTTCAACAGCGGACATTATGATATGGTATGCAGTTGGGTACACAACAATATTACTTCTGATTTGGATACTTGGGAATTCGGACAGCAGACGCTACATTTCTGACGTGTTATGGCTGTTGGATCTGTCCCATGTTAGAGGTCTCCATGACATAATATTCTAACAAGGTAACTCAAGTCCGCAAGTCCGAACCCACTAGGATGCAAAAGGTGTGATCGAGTACTGTCCTGGCCAAAATGGTTTCCACATTTTGAACCCACTGGAAACTATTGTTCGTGAGCTGCCATCAGACTGACACATCAACATACACGAGAATATATGGTGAAGTTAACTCTGGCATAGAGTTGGGTCTGCATGGAACAACTGTATGTAGGCTGTTTAGGTTCTTATGTTGGCAACGCCATGTACCGCTCTATATGAAAATCACTGAATGTGCTGTGTGAAGGCTATGGTTGGTTTGCATTGTTGGAGTAATATTCGCCATTGTAGTGTTGGGCAGTTGGCTGTTAAAAGCGCGTAGCGTTGCGCAGTTGGAGGTGAGGCGCCAGCAATGGTGGATGTGGGGAGAGAGATGGCGGACTTTTGAGAGCGGATGATCTGGACGTGTGTCCATCAGAGACAGTACATTTGTAAGACTGGATGTCATGAACTTCTATATATATTATGACTTTTGAACACTATTAAGGTAAATACATCGTTTGGTCTCTATCAAAATCTCTCATTTGCTAACTACCAGTAGTTAGTGCCTTAAGTAGTTTGAATCTTTTATTTAGCTAGCAGTAGTGGCGCTCGCTGTATTGCAGTAGTTCAAGTAACGAAGATTTTTGCACAAGACTACACTGCAGGCCCATCCTACAAAAATGGAAATTAAACGACTATACCCGACTCTGGTGCGCGGCCGCTGCATCACCGAACTGTAGAAGACAGTTTACGCCGGTTCATCCATGAGATTTCTGGGGCATATAGTTTCTCAGAAGGAAATTCTTACAGATCTGGATAGAGTCAGAGTGATTAGTCACCTCCCACTCCACAAAATTTAAAACAAGTTGTCGCGTTCTTGGATGTGGCCAATTTTTTAGAACACAAGAAAAGTTGTCAAAGTTTTGTGAACTCTGAGGCACCCTCATTCTCGGCTTGGAAACCACCCTTGGAATAAGCAGTCAAATTAGCCCTACCGGTTTTCATTGCGGGATTTATCCTTCAAACTCATGCACCAGCTTTGGGAATAAGTACAATATTACTTCAGGAACAAGAAGGTGGTAAGAAGGCGGTTGTTCTGTCTCAAGAACACTGATTAATTAAAAAGAGCGATACTTCATTTACGAACAAGAAGCATTAACAGTTTAGATCGAAAATTTTCCTTCAAGACATGAAACTAAACTCTTAACTGATTTCTATCCAGGCCACGAAGAAGTGGACGTATTGCCAGGTGGACAATATACATTGTAAATTTCATATTTGAGATGTACATTGCAAAGGGACAAATGAATTGTTTCCAAATAAGTATAGCAGCTATTTTGATTACGGTAATAGTTACTAAGTAAATGAGAAAATTGTAGAAAGTCGATGACCGGTTCCCTTGGTAAGTTCTATTTTGACTCAGATTCCTCAATTACTCCTTAAAATCTGTGAATTTCAAGTTCAGGATGGCTGGCTGAGGAATGTTGTCCATCAATTAGAGAAAGGGAGTAGGTAAAGCATTGGGTTTTAAGAGAAAATATCTTATCCTGTAAGTACTGATTTGATAATAAGTTTTAGGTAATTGATTGGAAAGAATTGTGACAAATGCTCTTTTTATATTTTCGCATGTCATTTCACTAGTGGCCAGCCGCGGTGGTCTCGCGGTTCTAGGCGCGCAGTCCGGATCCGTGCGACTGCTACGGTCGCAGGTTCGAATCCTGCCGCGGACATGGATGTGTGTGATGTCCTTAGGTTAGTTAGGTTTAAGTAGTTCTAAGTTCTAGGGGACTGATGACCACAGCAGTTGAATCCCATAGTGCTCAGAGCCATTTGAACCATTTCACTAGCAGTTCATTTAGCAAGGCATAGATGATAGATAACGATACCTGGAAGATAGTATCCAAACGTAGCATCTGTGCCGCTAGTAAGCGTGTTACAGAAACTGGGGGAGGGTATTTAGTTTCCAAGCCGGTAGATAGGGTCTTTCAGGGCAAGTATGTTGATTTTGTAGGGCCTTTGTCACATCAAACCTTCTGTCCAAATCCTTCATTTCCTGAGCGTGTTAAATGGAATCTACTCTTACAGTATATAACAGCAGTGGTCAGAGTGGTAGGAATCGATCGGTTTTGTTGTTAATCATTGCATTTAATACTGCCCATCACGAAAGCTATCAAAGAACAGCCACTAATTTGCTCATGACTTATCAAACAGCTACTCAAATTACTAACTTGTGGTCGATTGATGACCTTTTCTGGAGAATATCAAAGCTCGACAGGGTAACTATTCAGTGGAGAAGGGCCATGAGGACCATGAAAGAAAGAAGTGGTGCAACGTGGATCAAGGGTTCAATACAAAGTTGGAGATAAGGTTTTTGTTAGGAATTTCCATGTCATTAATACAGCCACTGCCATATTCACTAATTGACTGGAATTGCACTAACTATGGAGCCATAGCAGTGGAGGCAGCCGCTCTCCCATTGTGCACAGTAAACACGTGGTGTTTTTGAACATGTACCACGCTGGCAGTGAGTGTGCATTTATGCACCTGTGGCTGTGATATTTGACTTGTTGGCCGCCGTACATTATTGCGTGAGACGCAAGTGAGTGTGGTTGGCATGCTCCTAGGAAGATAGTGCATCAGTCACGTGTCGTGAACTCATTTTTTCGCTTATTCTGCCCTCGCTTAGCCATAATGATTGACAAGCTCTGGTTCACCGAAAACTTTTGTAACTAATTTAAGGAACTGCCTATTTACAATCAGTTTATTTGCCACAGTGGGAGATTTTTAAGTTCTGGTAAATTAATGTTTGTAGCTAGTTCTTGGGGTCTTGCATCTAATATTAAATTGTTTCAGGTAGACCTTGTGCAGTGGTTAATTTTGATGAACACGCTGTGTGTGGATGATCGTGGTATGTTTATCCAAAAATTATGTTACCAGCTCACATGTAAAACAGAATGAAGCTGGGTCTGTAGTAGCAAACTTGAAGAATGACTAGGAGCCAAACCCGAAACCAACAAAGTTCTTTCTATAAGGGGATCTACATTCCTTAAATCATTTATCGTTTTGAAAACTGTTATACAGTTCTCAGTTACATTAATCATTTAGGACTTCTGACCGAATATTTGACTTTCAAAGCATGAAATTGTATTTTAGATTTACTCTGGCTTTTATGCTTGGTGATTAAACTGTTGTTAAGCTGCCATTAAATTCCTAAGGGTTTAGGTTAAATTTATAAGAGGTTTAATTGCGTTCCTTGTGAGGCTGTTCTTTACAACTGTTAATTTGTTTGGTTTTGTTTAACCTGCTACTTGCATAAGGTCAAGTTAATTCTGTTCTGCTGAGAACCTTGAAGGAATTATCTGTGAAGTTAGTGTAGCATATTCTGTATTTTAAAGGTTCTTGCCAAGTATATGTACTACTTAATGCATTTGAACTCAGCTCAATCAACCGGTCCTGCCCTTCCAACACATTGTCCATTACTGCCACAGTCCTTGGCTTTTGTACAGACATCTACCTTCAAGCACCTGCTAGTTAAGCTTTTTCAGGTTTCTGCAACATTCTCCTAAGTTAAGCAAAATTTTAAACTTTCTCGTGTATCAGTATAGTATGCTTTTCATGTTCGGCATGGATCCTACATACCTGAGTATATTTCTGGACTGAATTCTGCTGTCGACCACCTGCTCTACCTACTATTGAGCTTATGGGGTCTTTTCTTTTGATACTCCAACAAATTATTGCATCCATTTATTTGTGTGAATTGACTTATTCCGTATGTGAATTACTGATATTGCAGTCAAAGGATGCTGTATTATTCCGCTTTCTGAAGTGCACAATCTCACATATGTGAACATTTCACTTTTGCACGAGCGATGTTCTGAACGGCAAAATACGAATAAATGTTCTTATCTCTTATTGAGTTTGTGGATGTCTCTGAGATATCTTACATAAACATGTCCAAAGCGTGTCGTCTTAAAGTAGGTGAAAATATGTAATCTTCCGCTTTCTTAGTTTCTCATGACAGATCACTGCAGTCGTTACCAATGCACACTTCAAGAATGAATGGACGGTGACTGATGTTACGTTGCCATGTGTTTAAAAAAGAAGCATACATGGAAAAGAAAAGCATCGCCCATGTCTGCAGCGGGACTTGTAACGCAGCCCGCCCGTTTACGCACAGATCAGAATCTATTGAGATTATGTTTCTTTATTTGCATTTTGTGGACCATTTTCGCGACGATCCACAAATATGTCGGTGTAATGTATCAGCTAAGAAGCAGAGAAGCAATTATTTAGTTACTAGCACCTCTTTGCTGACATGATACGTAAAGCAAAGGCTTGTTAGCTAACTGAGCCGAGATCTCTGGAAGTGGATTAAAGAGTATTCGCACTACTGCATACGGATCAGGTGCTTCACTTAATTCATTCAACTATCTCGTTTTAGAAATGGATCTCTCAAGTATTATTTCTTTTACTGCTCTTACACAAATCATGTACAGCTCAAATGACTATAGTTACAAACTTGTCACGAAATGTTATTATCTTGCATATAATATTCTGTACACACTTTACTTCAAGAGAAAAGAAGTAGGGGTAATTAACTGCCAACCTTATTGCAGCACATCTACTAACTGATATACATTACTTACAGTTTGTAAAGCCAATAGTCAGTGAATAACTAGGTTGGACATCAAATGAATAAATATAGTATTCAATGATGAAACCAATCGATGTTTAGTAGCAAAAGAACAAGACCCGATATTACGTTCGTCGTGGGTGGTGTCTATTCGGTACCATTATTGTTCATGCTGTTTTGAGCGTTTCCTCCTGACCGAACCGCAACCCACAATGCAGGCCCAGTTTTCTCCTACCATTACGATATTCGAAACAATACAGTATTGCAACCGCTGAAGAACGAAGTCAAAGTCCTGTAGACTGAGATTTATCGATAAATAAAGTAGCTTTTACTTGTTAGTTAAATTAAAAATTGTTTCATTTAGACTAAAGTAAATATAGTGTGTTTTGCGGAGAATTCCCGTGATTACTAAGGTTAAAGAAACGTAAATTATTAACATTCACATTAACACTCACCTGTCTCTCATACACGGGGCGTGAATTTCCGTTAGTACCAGCACCTGGTAACCGAAACTAAGTATGTATTGACAGCTCTGTTTGTTCCATCGTAATTGCCGTAAGCATATTCTAGTGAAAATAATCATCAGTGATTTCTACACACGTATTAGTTCCCAGCCACAGCAGTTTTGTTGGTTTCTTCGTGTGCCTCTGTGTACCTCCGTGGGCCTAAATATCGCATGGTAATTTAGCAGTAACATTCCACAGGCAAGTATTTTTGTCGCTGACAATAGTGTGCGGAATCTAGCGGAGGCAAAAGAACATGTAGCAGAAGTACATAATGAAGAGGACTTCATTGAAATGTTCCGTTTCAGAGAAAAAATTTATGACGTTTATATAGACACGTCAGACGAAAGAATGTCGACTACTGTTCGTTACATAGTCATTTTTTTTCTTGTTTGTTCAAATTCTAGAAACACCAATCTCCAAACGAATTCAGTAAAACCGAATTTCCAGTTACAGTGGGTTTTTATAAATAAGTCGCCGCTGAAGCCGTTATTTTCGTTAATCAACGTTAAGCTCGATTCTTTTGAAGTCCTCATTTTCATTGTATTCTGTAGATAAAAAAATTCGCTTGTGTTGGTCGATTTGCGACACATCAAAACGTAAATTACGAGCGTAACTATGAAACTTTTGAACACAACGCCCACTACTAACGCCCACGGCTCTAATATCACTGCGATGGCAATCTACTGGAAGTTGTGAACACACAATGGGTTTTCGTGCAGAAGGAAGGATAAAATTTCTGTTGTCACGAAAAACGTAATAGAAACACATTATTTATGACTAACCACTTCTCACTTAAAGGTACTACTTTTACAAATGTTACCAGGAACGCTTCACGACATAGAAGCTTAGTTCATTAGTTAAAAGTCAATACAGTCGGAAATTGCTTACTGTTAATACCTTCCTAGATGTACCGACTGCAAAACTCACCATTAAATAGTAGACAATAATCTTTATAAGCATCAATTTTCAACAATGAATTCCGTTCTAGCCATAAACCTCAGTTTCCCGTTATTTTTTATTTTATGTGTCATGTTTCGTAGGACCAAACTGAGGAACAAGTCTCCACGGTCATTGAAAGTTTGAGTATATAAAGTTACAGCAGAAGAATAATAATATATAAAATTAAATACATTTGAATTCTATGCAGACGACAAGCGATATGTTTAAATGAACGTAGTCAACAACTTAACAAAGGAAAGCGATTATTTTTTGAATTTTTCCAGATGATGCTCGACAGAATAGAAGGAGCGAGCCGTGAGGAAACTCTTCAGTTTGGACTTCTGGATTACTGCTGAGATTTTGGAATGCTTGTTCCAACTTGCAGAAAATGGTCGCAGCAGAATACTATATGCCTTTCTGCACAAGATTCAAATGGGTGCGTTCCAAATGAAGATTGGATTTCTGTGTAGTGTTAACTGAGTGAAAGCTCCTAAATGATTGGAATGAGCTGATGTTGCTAAAAACAAACGATATTGAAGAAAATATTTATTGTGAGACGAGTGTCCGAATTCTAAAAATACTGAACAGGGTTCGACAAGATGTTCCCGAACTTACATCACATATTGTTTCGAACCGCCCGTTCCTGAGCCAAAAATACACTTTTCGAACCAGAAGAGCTACCTCAATAAATAATTCCATGCGTCATAAGAGATTGAAATAAGCATAATAGGTCATTCGTGAGCAAGATCTTGACATGGGCTTCCCACGTCAGCTTGCTATCTACTCGAATGCCTAGGAATTTGAACCGTTGAGTCTCACTAATCGTATGGCCACTATGTATAATCAAAATGTCAGTTTGTGTTTAATTGTATGCTAGAAACTGTAAAAACTGAGTCTTATTTCTACACTCAATGAAATAATGTTTTGAACTGCATTATTTGACACTGTGTCAATGTCGCATACGACATCCTTCACTACCAAGCTGGTGTCGTCATCAAACAGAAATATTTTACAATCACCTGTAACGCTAGAGGGCATATAATTTATATAAAACATATAAATAAGAAACAGGAACTGCCCTAGTACCGATCGCAGTGGTACCATCTGCCCCCCCTCCCCCCCCCCCTCCCGCCCACGTAATTGTGCCCTACTGCCAGGGCACATCGTAACCTTTCTTAGTCCTGCGGAAAAAAACTTCTGCAGTCTGTTCTTAAAGCAAGAGATGAACCATTTGTGAGCTACTCCTCTCATTCCGTAATGGTCGAAGTTGTTCAATAATATTTAACCTTAATTAAATAAAAAAAGACGCCTTACATTCTTAATTTTTTATTTAATTCGTCCAGATCCTCACAGAGAAAAGAGAGTATAGCATTTACAGGTGTTAAACCATCCTCTACATTTGACAGCAAATTATGTGAATTGAAATGATCAATTAGCCTTGTATGTGCTGCCTTTTCAGTTACAAAGTGAAGTTCAGTAGTAAACACAGATGGAAGTATGTATAGAATCTTCTGCAATATCCCTTTCTCCTTTTTTCTTACGTCGGTCATAAAACTGATCATTGTGAAAGGAAAAGTTACAGAGATGGCTAAGTACTTACACAATGTATTCAGAGCAGCACTATAATATTAGTATTCTGCTACATACCCCATTACAGCCATGAGAGTCTTTCGTTTTTAGTGATTTATTGACTGAATCTCCTCTTGTCAGTAACATGGAGGAGTATTTCAGATAACATTATCGTAAAGTTATTTTCTAGGAGAGTTGCATGATTCCCTGTAGAAACTAAGCTCCTGGTTAGTTCACCTGCTCCAACGAGAAAGTGATTTTTTTATATATATATATATATATATATATATATATATATATATATATATATATATATATATATACGTCTTGTGAGTAACTAAAACATTTCCACTATCCACTGACTTTATATGCTCAACCTGGGGCTGCTGACCAAACACATCCTTCATGACTGATTAAATGGTTCAAATGGCTCCAAGCACTATGGGACATAACATCTGAGGTCATCAGTCCCCTAGAACTTAGAACTACTTAAACCTAACTAACCTAAGGACATCACACACATCCATGCCCGAGGCAGGATTCGAACCTCCGGCCACAGCGGTCGCACGGTTCCAGACTGAAGCGCCTAGAAACGCACGGCCATCATGACTGATTATAGGGTTTTAATTTCACCCTGAAACTAGCTATTCTATTTGTGTAGCACATACATTTTGTCTTCCTAACAACATCGTCAAACACCTTACAGTACTGTTAGTAAAGGGCTACTACAGCTAGCTGTACTGCTTCTAACATTTTGATGTAGTTCCCACTTTGTTCTACAAAATTTTCTTATCCCCCAATCATTCACCTAGGCTGCCTATTGGTGCCTGTACCTTGTTTTGAACTTTCTGATAGAAAGCAACTTTCAAAGAGCAAAACAAATATGTTGAGGAATGAATTACATTTATCAGCAGTATAAACATCCTGGCAATCTAGTTCCTTGATGACGTTTAAAAAGGTCTCTACTGAAACTGGATTAGCTTCTGTCAACAGATTATAATTATATGTAACAGGTGACTGAAGACAAAATCCGTCTAGTGTTAAAATTTATGCAACGTGGTCTGAACGACCATTTACCTTCCGATTAAGAAGAACTGCGAACTTAAAGTACTATCAAGAAAAATAAATAAATACGTTCCACGTAATATTTAACGCGTGGCATCCAAATATAGAAAACTCTGACAATAAAATATTATTCCTTCAATATTTGTCCCAATTTTAATCATGTAGACGTATTACTCATAGCACATGGGGATATTTGACATGAGATGACTTATGTCGAATACAGTTCGTTTTTGTGATAGCTTACATTTGTCTCATCTGAGTCTTACTTCACTATACAGTTTGTCTTCTATCTTCACTACCTCGAATCACTATCGGAATACATATATTACATTTAACAGTGACTCAGGTTTCCTTTGTTGATCGGTAGATTATGGAGATATACTGGGAACAGCAACAATTACTTTATTCGCTAATTGTTGGATGCTTCGGCTACCGTGTGGTCAAGAAGAAATATCGTTATTAGCCGATAACAGATATTTTGAAGTATCCACTTCATAGTGGAGTGTGTAAAAAAGTGAAATAGAGCAGCTGAATCATTCATTATAACATGTTTGATATCACAGAATATTTTTGATTTTACTTAATTTTCATCGATTCCGTTTTAGTTTGATAACAACAATAACCAATAACGAGATTACAGGTCAGGTGCGGTAAACCATGCGGTTCCCGTGGTTTACATATTGCTGCAAGTAACTATTCACCGATATACAGAACATAATATCTCACTAATGAGAAAAATTTGCTTATAGTTGCTTAAACAGACGCTCCAGTTCCACTTACAGACACATATTTACTACGTGAATTGGAGGTGTGTTACCGCTATCAGCTGTAGTAGAACATTTAGCGGAATCAGTGTTAACGAGGGAAAATGTGTACCGGACTGGGATTCGAACCCCGAATCTCCTGCTTACTAGACAGGTGGGATAACCACTCCGCCACCCAGAACACAGCTTTATCGCAACTGCATGGAGTATCTCAGCACGCCTCACGACCGATCGACACTCCCAACGACAGCCACCCATCTGCTCGATGGATCTGTGTGGTGTCTGTTCTTTCGCAGGAAGATACATTGCACATTCAAATAACGTATTTATTTATTTTCTAGGACCGGTGGCCGTAGGTCACTTAGTGACTGGACATTTAGCTGAAGGACAATCAGAGATGAGCTTTGAATCTAAAAAGTTTACTCACTCGATGATAATTGCAAACCCATTAAATGCGTAAACGTAGCATAAGGTCTCTTATATGCGACGAGCTTTGTTCTTCACCGAGCAGTAAAGTGGCTTTGAAGATGCAACGCAGGAATGACAGGAGGTGAGGATATAGACTCTACCGCCGCCTCAACATGTGATCGCTGTCTCTGGAAGAAACACTACAACATCTGCGAAAATATGTGTCGCATGCTTGAAGTCCAATATGTAGTTTGCTCTTAACAGGCATCTCAACCGAAAGTCGGTGTTTTAGATGGTCGCTGCTTATCAGAAGTTGGTGACGTATAGTTTTCTCTGACAAATGTAGACTCACCACAAATGAAACAACCGTGGATCTGACAGCATAAACAGGCAACGTAACAGCCACTACAAGCAATTAAGCACGACTTGTAAGGAAATAACGATACTATTAGGTTCTACTTAGTCAATTATTAGCTGCTATATATTTACAATGTTTCAAATAAATTTCTTTTATGTCTTTCAATTAAGGCAAAGCAATAAAACTTTTAATGCTAATTGTCCTTCGTTATATGAGCTTGAAGCAATTTCTCTGCACAAATCTGAATTTAGCTAGTTTTCATGTCAAACCCTGCTTAACTGATTCCGAAGATGCACGTTTCCTCGTAGCAATTCTCCGCGTTCAAGACAATATAAGTACTGCTATAGTTGCAAGAGACTTAACATGCACATATTAATAGGCATCATGTGCTTATGATTCTTATCACTGGGTTCATCTTAATAGATATCTTTAATAGGTCCGTGTAATGCCCCGTTGGTTAAATGGCGAAATTCTGGACAGCGCCAAAAATTTTGCTGTTCTCAATAAAGCCACGTATCCCTGCAATACTTTGTTTAATACATGGACAGTGCTAATTAATTAATTTTGGAAGCTCTTTTTCAAGTTTAAATAAACACCAGAGTCTAAATTAACGCATATGAGTATATAAATGGAATAATTCTGTTCAGCAAAATTATTGAAGCTTTTCCCGATAATAAAGGTACTATGATAATATTTGTAGTAGTTTGTTTCAGTTTCGAACTTTCAACATCAAATAACTTCTATGATATCAAACCTGCGCAGTAATTCGCAGTACCACATAAAACCAAAATTCGTTACATTGAAACTTCAGTGATCTGGCGGTAACCTGTTTTAACACTGCAGCAAGCCTCTTAGCTGATGTGTGCAATATTGCCTGTAAACAATGTAAACAATGTCCTTCGCAACCCCATTTACACTCACCGTCGAGTAATAATATCAAATAACAAAGATGACATTGCATGACTGTAATGTAATTCAGATTTCGAACTTGTTAGTAGATGAAAAATTTTTTTTCTGTATTGGTACGATATATGCCATACAAGCATTTCTAGGGACTGACAACTAATTACTGGTTGAACAAGATCTTGGAGCACTGCTCATTTTATGTACTTATGGTCTGAAGATTTCTGTTTATTGTATTCCAAATAAATATTTCAGTTCAGTCAATTGACGTTCAGTCGCATCCGTCAGATTCAGCACGAACATGTGAAATAAGTATGATGCAACTGACGTTCGGCTGAAATCTCGGAGTAAATGCTGCGCGAACTTACACATTACACTACGCTACAAACCAATATGTTGCACCACCCTTTATTATACATACACAGTCATTGGCTTCGTCAGTTCACAACAAAATTATCATGTTTCAATCTCACCTTGACCGTGAGCCCCTCTAAAGATTTGTCTCTTATCACATCGAAAACGACCGATCTCAGATACTCATTTTAGCGACTCACTATTCAGCAGACGAAAATGAGTCTCTGATACTCCGTCAATGGTAGAACCAAGTAGACGAAAGGCAGTTCATCTTCATGTAGGGATAACATGCTTGTGATTCCAGCAGTCTAGCGTTTCATTTTGACGATGTTACGTGATATGGTGATAAATGATTCTTCACAAAGAATCAGTACGTCGCTGTTTTTGTAAGCGCCCTCATCGTCTTTGTCTGAGAAAGCTACTGTAATACTGAAGTCTCTCCTTGTACACACTGAAGGAAGAGATCAACAGTTTTCATGGTTGTAATTACGCTGACCTCTGTCTTGCACTTAGAGCTATTGAGATTTTGTGATTATGGTAGACCAGTTTTAAGTTTCATGGTTTGAGTCGTATAGGTCATGAGCATGATTGAACACGCCCGATCACCCATTCCAGATAGAACTAGTATCATTCATATTTTTAGGTAAGTGTGACCTAATACTAATTCTGCAAATGTTATTTTTCAGGCCACAACTTTTTTTATTCAAATGGTAACCTTTGCCGATTTTTACAACGTCTCTGTCTACACTTCAGGCGCGTGAATTCTGTTCAAATAAATTCTTTGTTTTAAACATTACCATCCTTTAATTTTCATTTAAACCCCGAACATTTCGAGGTTCTTTAGTATAGCCGTTTCAAGGAGACCGCTTACAGCAAGGAAACGTAGAAAATTATTGAGAGCTAAAGCTAAGTGTTAGTGATTCGTTTGCACTTCGTGTTTTATTTAACATAATTAAGTGAGTTGTGATAGAAACAACAAAAACTTGTGCCCTTATTTTAACAAAAAAACGTAAAACATTAGCAAGTCGCTCCTTACAGCTCGTTAGTAAAGCACCTTTGAGTCCTGAGCTTGAGTAAACAAATAGCTTACACTTGCAATAGAATTAAAACAGTCTTTTAACAGAAACAATACGATGAACATATGATCAGCACATAGTTCCCCTAGCTATTTTGTAATATCAAATATTGAAACTGAGCTTCAAAATAATTACAAACAAACTGACAATTGAAGGGTTATCATGCTAAGTGAGCTGAACGCCATATCTGCATAAACTGTGTTTTCTACATCTTTATGTGGTATGTGAAGAGTGGTCTTACTTACTAAATGAACGAGTTGGCCATAGCGTACATAAGATGATGACTTCCGTTTGTTTCTGTCGTTTTGTAACGTTTATCTTGTGTGTCTTCATTGCTGGTGCAATGGATAGTGAAAACAATAGAATAATTCAGCAGGCATAAGTAAAAGAAAACTGGCAGCTATCAAGAAAAGCGTGAGCAAAGCTGACGAAGAGTTTTGTACGTGTTGATGTAATGAACGCCACAGCAACAACTTGTGTTAAGCAATCATTTAAAGTTGTTCAGATGAATGACAGTTGTTCTATGGCCTTACAGTAAGCAGCTGATATGATCATTAACGTAAGTTCTGTTTCATGGATTAAAGCCACCAAGCCTGGTGTAATTCCCATAGAAAACCTGTTTGGTGACGTAGATGGATGCTAAACGCTAAGAGTGATGAAAAGAGATGGCAAAGTGAATGTTTTAAAACCGTCGCATTCAGTGAGGCCATTGGTGGAAAAGGTTGTCTTCAGAGAAGAAAAGAGAGCTCAAAAGTAAGGTGCACAAACAGTTTTACAGTGAATTAAAGATGGAAATATTATAAAACTTGTTTGCATTTCAGTGCAAATTAGTTTAGAAAACTCAATGTTTAGATGTTATTCTTGGATCATACCAAGTGATGACTTACTTTCCTTAAAATTAATGTGCTATGGGTAATGTCGAGTTACTGTATATTTATTTTAGTGCATATTTATGTACTTACTCCGAATAACCTAGACATACTTTACTTTACTCAGCCTCTTTAGCATGATAACCATTCAGTTACGTATCATTGTCTTAGAAATTAAGAACAGTAGCTTCCGTTTAGGAAGGATATCGATGGTTTCGGATTTGGATCCCACACAGTATTGCTAGAGAGTGACTGTCATTAAATATACACCTATTTCCATTACACTTGCGGACTGGTTAAAAAACAGTCTATCATGACCCGCGAGTAGATGAAAGTTAGCCGCCGCTCAGATGTTTGTCTAAAACAGTTCAGTATCAGGTTCAAGACACAACAACAGGTGATCACTATGAATCTATATCAATTTATCAATCATTCACTACCGCCAGTTTCATCCAACTACATCACTACGACAGTTCGCGGCCGTGTAAAACAGTTCCCTCTCGATAAACGAGAGATTAGCAAAACAGCCTACAGAACCTGACGGAAGCACTGTCTTTCTCGACAGATCCTAATCACATTTACTTGTGGGTGTCGCCATAGCATTCCGTACCGAAAATATCCGAAATCAAAGCCCCATATTCACTTTCAACACCAGTGAATCACACGTTACAAAACCATATGAACTCTGCCCAAAGGCCATGGAGCTCGCTCCGCTGGTGTTGGCCGTTGCCTCTTGCACTCCGCCGTCAACAAACCAGAAATTCGGCTCGCAAGAAACTCCACGCCAAGATCCAGAGCCGCAAGATCTCACTCTTCCCGCCAGAGAGCTGCACACACCATGTCTTCCCAGAGATTCATCGAAACGGATTGGCGATACCTTGATGCTGCAACCAAAAGCATAGCACTTTTTACCTGTTTAAAAGTATGGTCTAGTGCAGAATTTGCTGCGCCTCAGGTGGTTAGCGGCTCATGGCGGCTTGGGTAATTGGTTACCATGAGGAGCCTTTCAATCACAGACAATGCTCGCACTGTCACTTGACAATAAGACGTATTATTAGCACGTAAAGCTGCGCACCGTTTCGACGTCCACCATAGCAACATTCGTAGATAAAGAAAAACAGACACTAGTGTCTCATAATGTAACAGAGTGAGTGCTGGCTTGTGAGAGGTGTAGGAAAGACGTCGAATGCTGCCTGTCAGAGGACAATTCGGAAATATTTCACTAGGCTGATCCACTGAACCGTTTTTTCAGTATTGGTGTGCTGCTCGGGATTTCCAGCCAAACAGAAACGCCGGCAGTAGTAAGTGTGCCGAGTATGACAACAAAAGGGTCCGCCTACAAAAAGAAATGGCACCTCAGACTGATTATCGCCCTGTATGACGGGAGAGGTCAGGTTGGTATCCCACTGATGTCGGAGGTGCCTCCAGACACGTCTTGGGCCTGTAATCACATTGACTGAAGTGAAAATTGTAATGGTTCCGGTTTCGAATGAGTTACGATGCCCAGTGATGACGTATCTAAAGACTCTCGGACAGCGGTGGGATAGCAACCCGAAATTTGCCCGCCATATCGTCGACAGCCGGGAGTAATGGTCTGGGATGTCATATCATTTCATAGGAGGACCACATCGATTGTTATACTCAGCACCCTCGCAGAAAAGTAGTACGTCGAAATTATTATGCGCCCCAATTTGTTGCCCTTCATGGTAAGCCATCTTGGGCTGCATTTTAGCAAGATAGTGCCCACCTGCATACGGCGAGAGTGTCTACTGCTGGCCTTCGTGCTCCTCAAACCCTACCTTTACCATAAGGTCGATGGATCTCTCCCAAATGAGAACGTTTGAGGGTCCCACCAGCCGTTTTGGAATTCTGACGATTTTACTCGCCATTACGACTAATCTGGCATAATAACCCACAGGAGGACTTCCAACAACTCTTTGAATCAATTCCAACACGAAAAATTGTTTGCATAACGGGCAGTGATAAACCAACAAATTATTCTTGTTCAGTTTGTGCAGCTCTTTCTCTTGAATAAAGCACCTAGTTTTCCTTTAAATGTAATCATTTGTCTATCTATACAAGTACGTCACATCTACCGATATCCGTCCCACTTTCATAGTTCTTTCGTGGTACGCCGTTTATTTTCTTTCTTTTCTATTCATTGCTTACTACTCTTTTTTTGGGGCCTTTATGTTTTCATAACATGTTGAAATCAACTTATATTCATTATGTTTTCATTGATTACTGGTATAATACACTGAGGAGCCAAAGAAACAGGTACATATGCCTAATATAGTGTAGGGCATCCAGTGACCACGTAGAAGTGCCACTACATGACGTGGCATGGACTCGACTAATGACTGAAGTAGTGCTGGAGGGAACTGGCACCATGAATCCTGCAGGGCTGTCTATAAATTCGTAAGAGTGAGAAGGGGTGGAGAAGTCTTCTGAATAGCACGTTGCAAGCCATCCCAGATATGCTCAATAATGTTCATGTCTGGAGAGTTTGGTGGCCAACGGAAGTGTTTAAACTTAGAAGAATGTTCCAGGAGCCACAATGTAGTCATTTTGGACGTCAGAAGTGTCGCATTGTCCGGCTGTAACTGACCAAGTCAGTCGCAATACATAATGGACATGAATGGACACAGGTGATCAGACAGGATGCTTACGTGTGTGTCACCTCTCAGAGTGGTATCTAAACGTATCAGGGGTCTCATATTACTCCAACTGCTCACGCCTCACGCCATTACAGAGCCTCCACCAGCTTTGACAGTGACCTGCTGACATGCAGGGTCCATGGATTCTTGAGGTTGTCTCTACATCCGCACACGTCTATCCGCTTGATGCAATTTGAAACGAGACTCGTCCGTCCAGGCAACATCCTTCCAGTCACCAGCAGTCCAACGTTGGTGTTTATGAGTCCAGGAGAGACGTAAAGCTTTGTGTCTTGCAGTCAGCAACAGTACACGAGTGGGCCATTCGCTCCGAAAGCCCATATCGATGATGTTTCGTTGAATGGTTCGCACGCTGACACTTGTTGATGGTCCAGCACTGAAATCTGCAGCAATTTACTGAAGGGTTCCAATTTTGACATGTTGGACGATTCTCTTCAGTCGTCGTTGGTCCTGTTCTTGCAGCAGCGATATCGTAGATTTGATATTTTACCGGATTCCTGATATTCACGGTACACTCCTGAAATAGTCGTACTGGAAAATCCCCATTTCATCGCTACCTCGGAGATTCTGTGTCCCATCACTCGTGCGCCGACTATAACACAACGTTCATTCTCACTTAAATCTTGATAACCTGCTGTTGTAGCTTAAGTAAACGATCTAACAATTGCGCCGGACACTTGTTGTCTTATATAGGCGTTGCCAGCAGCAGCTCCGTATTCTGCCTGTTTACATAATTCTGTATTTGAATACGTAAGCCATAAAAATTTTCTCTGACGCTTCAGTGTAAATTTGATGCGTAAACAATAGGTGAATTCGAAATGATGTTGCTGGTCATGAATTAAGAATTTACCCTTGGAGAAGAATAGTCTGATCACGATAGTACGACCACGTAGGAAAGGACCTAGGATCTTAATCACTGCGTAAAACAGAGACGGAATTAACGGGATGCGTTCTACATTTTTTATTGGACTCGATATCCACATGTCGCGTGTCGTTTGATAAAATAGACAATATTCATTGTTATATCTGTCGAGAATGCAAGAGGATGGCGTAGGTTGTCTTCTATCATACAGAATCTCAACAATTAGTAATAAAGTATTTATTAAATGTAAAGAAATTCTCAACTTCAATTATGGTGCTTCTTGCGGAATGTCCAGCGGAGTTAGATGTCTGAAATTATATATATCTAGAAGTCCTGTCACTGTTTCTCTCAGTGATGCCTACGGATCCTAAGTGTCGGAGACGAGGGACAAACACTGCATCTTGAAGACACTGCGGGAAGTGGAGACTGTACACGACTCGGCGCACTGAAGATAAATGTCCACCGCATCTCAGGGCTCGGGTATTTAACGAGGCGTCGACTTCTCGCTGTCCACGCACGTGATGCCCATAGGTTGGCAGCTGCGGTGACTGTTGGATCTCGGCATAGTTCGTATTGACAACCCATACAACTGCTGCGCTACACGTGTTTCAAGTGCAGCTTATCGCTTGTGGTGTGGTACTCTCTAAAGTCGTAAGTGCCGTCACCACGATATCTCTCTTAAAGGCCATTAAAACTAAATAACAACTAATATTTTTGTCTTTGCATTAAGACTTTATTTTCTCTTATTGCCGCTAACAGAAGTAGACCATTTCCATTTTACATGCCGAATGGTGCTCAGTATGCGAAGCGAACTATATAGATTGATTATTCTGCCTGAAAGTGTGGGAGGTAAGGAAGGCAAGATACAGCGACAGAGGGAGAAAGAATCGTGTGTCCGGCGTACATAGGTAATGCGCAATCAACGTATAATTACAATGAAGCTGTTACTGCAGCAAACAGCATTGGAAGGTATCAGTGAGTTCAAAGTTAAAGCATTTAGTACTTTGTAGAAGCGACTGTTGAATATTTGATAGTGTTCACGCTGCTTAATTATATTTACGCTTCAGACACTCGCTTTCTCGGTCCGCTGAACTACCTGCTTAGTGTAGGGTGTTTAATGATGTAAATAGTTCATAGAAGGATCAGTTGATATGAACAGTGTTCGATACAAGGTTTTTTTTTCCCTTTTGAAACAGAGGTACCGGCGTTTAGTTTTCGTATACGCTTCATAATGGTGTACTAGATAACGATTGTGTGGACTTAAAAAATAGGTGGTTTGTTCAGATTTAACTAGTTGGAAGTCAGTGACATTAGTACTATTATTCATTTGCTATAAAAGTATTGATAATTATTATTATCACCTACTGACTTGAAAACATGTTTTAAAATAAAAGTTTGTAAGTGACCGTTCCCAGTCTCCTAAACTCTTAGATAGATTTCAGCCAAACATGGTACACATCTGTGTTGCTGTCAGGCAACAATCGCTGTGTGGTACGGAACAACTACCTACTAGATCTCAGAAGATATGAGATCATAAACAATGAGACGCACGAAAAATTACTGCCTCAAGCGTGTCGTTTACGTTTATTGCCTTTGTAGCTGTTAACTCGATTCGCAATCATTGTCACTCACTGTATTCACATTGGTTTTAAATGTACCTACAAAATTATGTCAAGGTGATATGCTCCGAAGATAAGATATGATAAACGTTGAGATGCGTAAAACCCGATCACGTTGTATAAGACGTTTATCTTCATTATTTCTATGCTACTAACCTCGTTTGTAACATATTTTGCAGACAGTATCTACATATAACGCTGAATGTACCTATACAAATATATATAGTACATAGCATGTTGATAGAATGATAGAGAAAACAGATAGCCAAAACAAAAAGATAATGAATTATTGGCTGACTGGAAAGAGAGACAGATCCATTTGCCTATAACACCAAATCCTTGGAAGGAGTTGAAAATGGTGCATTATCTGGAGACAAAGAATTACCTAACCCAGTTGCTGTATCTGTCACCTAGGCTGTAAGGGGTCATTAATCATAAAGTTAAATAAATGTCTATAATGATTGAACTTTATTTAATACTTTACTAAATAAGTATTTTGAATGTTTCACCTTTAAATGCTGTTGAGGTAAAAAGAGACTGGTTGGGGAATTACTGGTTCACCACGATTTCTGAGTAGGTAGTAATGAGACCCATGTCTGAAACGGGAAATGGCACATCGATTTTTTTCTTGTTTCCCTCCAAGGGTACACCAGTGTACATTGGCTAAAATAGATACTCCACTTTCGTGAGGCAGAGGAACGTGCTGGGGCATGTGCTGCAATTGGAGCCAGCTTCCTCGATTCTGGTTTCCTGCACAATGCCCGGAGAACGTTCTTGCATCATACATGTCAATAAAACGTCCATTCCACAGAGACGGCTCCAGGAGAATTCCGACCACAGAGACCGCTGTTCGCCATCCAGCAACCAGATAAAGAGTGCTGCGCAGCCCCCTGGCTAGGTCAGTGGAATGAATCAGTGCAGTCCCTGTGGCCGGCGGCGGGCGGCCACAAGCGGCTTAGCCCCGCAGGAAGAGCACCGCGCTGCACCCACTGGCTGTGGTGCGGGTAGCCTAGAGGCAGGGGACGGCCAGGGGGGGGGGGGGGGGGCGGGCGCGCCGCCAGACCGCGGCTCAGCCAGTGGCCGGTAGCTGGCAGCTGGCAGCCGCCTGGCGCAAGACTCTGCCGTAGAGGCAGCGTTCGCTCCCGGTAAATGTTCCCTGCCAAACCGTTTGTTCCCACCGTATGGCGGAGCATTTGCACATCCGTCTGTACCGTAACGCCACAGTAACATATTCTTTTAACACGACTGACAACCGTTTCTAATTACCTTGTAACAGTGACAGCCAGCACTGGAAAAGAACTAACACATTATGACCATTTGCTTCAATCCATATGTTGCGCTCTCCTGTGTCTCATTTGGCAGCTTCCCCTACCACCGACTAATGTAATTATGCCGCACGCCTTGTTCACTGCCTCTCCCGCCGGGGGTTTGAGTCCTCCCTCGGGCATGAGTGTGTGTATTGTTCTTAGAATAGCTTAGTTTAATTCGCGTGTATGTCTAGGGACCGATGACCTAACCTGTTTGGCCTCTTAGGAATTCACACACATTTGAACATTTGAACTTGCTCACTCACTAAAACGTTTCTTTGTTGATGTTAGTTTAAGGACTAAAACTATAGAGGACTAGGATCAAACTGAATGTATTAAGGAAGAGAATGGAATCTTACTTTCATCTAATTATAGGCCTTTTCTGTGTGAAATGTCTTAATACATGGTGCCCCATTCATAATTAGTATACCAACTAGATGGCTCTTCTCCAAGGCCTCTTCTCGTGCATATTCTACACCTACTTGGTCTTTTCTTCGTCAAGCTTGGCAAAAATCGGCAAAAGCCTGATTATAAGACGAGTCGATCTTGCTCTTCGAAGTGGATATACAGTTGATGACCCTTGCAGCTGATAGGAAATCGTCAACTGTTCGAGAATAATCATGACCTCCAAACTCCTGTATTCGCCGATTTATTTTTTTCTACAGAACATATGCACTGAAGCAGGCCACGTCCAACAAATGGCGCATATCTTTTGGTAATATACATTTTTTAAGCCATTTGGTACTTTCGCTGCTGTGAATTGATCGTATGCACGTGTTCTATTTTCTTCTTATAATCCACGACAAGACATGCCTTTTAATGGATGCCATTCTTTCACTGTACTTCTTAATAAGCATCTTCATTGAAAGTGCTGATCATCAATACGTCTGTCCCGTTCTTCCATTTAATCTAGTTGTTCCTACACGTCGCTAAATGTTCGCCCTTCCTCAGTTTTCATAATGTCAGGCAAGTCCTTTCTGTTTCGCCGTATTGTGCTGACAACATACGGGTTCTCATTTGTTAGTCAACCAAATGTTGAGTACTGTACTAGCTGTCGAGATAAACACAATAACCATTGCCTCGCAAATCATGAACATGCTCCAAAGCAGTAGAATGACCGCCAGAACATCTGTCCTCACATTTATGCAAAAATGAAAATCGGTATAACAGCCAAGAATCCATTATGTTAACTCACAAGAAGTGCCATCTGGTGGAGGAAGTATTAACTAGTAGCATTATTACACCTGCCAGCCTAAAGCTCATCCGTCCTATTAGGCACAAGCCCACATAATGCTGTAGACGGATATAACTCTCGAACCCACTAAGTACGAGCAGACCATGGACAGATATATCCAAGCTGTGTTCTATGTAGCATCCCCAGTTGTGTGTGTGTTCTCTCTTTATACAAAGTACTATCCAGCATCCCGGCTAAAGGTACCCGGAACACACTTTTATCCCACCTTGTGCCGATTTCGCGAATCATGTGAAGTAAGAGAAACAATGACTTGTGAATTTCCTCCTCCCGCCGCTATGTGCTGAGCTGATAAAAGCACATACACATATGGCAGTAGTTTAACGTACACAAGGTATAGCGTACACGGCAGTGCAATTTCAGAGCTGTCATTTGTGTTCAGGTCATTCATGTTAGAAGGTTTCCTGAGTGATTACGGCAGCACGACGGGAATTAACTCACTTCGAACGCGAAATGGTGCATAGACTTTCTGTTTTGGAAATCAGCATTCCGGGATTCACAGAGTCAAATCAGGCGTCACCGATCACCAAGGACAAAGCAGTGGCCGACGGCCTTCACTTGACGACTTAGAGAAGCGGCGTTTGCGTAGAATTGTCAGTGTTAACAGACAAGCAACACTGCTAGAAATAACCGCAGAAATAAATGTGGATTGTGCCCTGTGGCAGCGTTACATCTTATAGATCCTGGGGAGTATTCTTAAAGAAGTTCCTGTAGACAGTTGTAAGACGTGCTGGGAGAACCTATGGCCCTACAACATAGTCAACTATATTTCTGTCTCTCATGTTAAACTTAAACTGATGGCGATTTCTAAGGATTGCGATCGGCCCACAGGTGTTGGTTGTGGCAAATGCTTTAATCAGTCTCTTCCAAAGGTTGCCTGCTGTGTAAATAAAACTGAAGGGACAAAAACTAACTCGCTGATCGTACAACAAACCATCGGGAAAAGTTCTCCAAAGTAGCTGATAGGCAGGCGTAAGGTCCAGCACCCGTTGAAGACAATAGAGATACATACGTTTCTCGTGATGTATGCTCCTTACTGAACTTGGAGATGTACGGCATGCCAATGCCGCCTCTCTTCAGTTCAAAATTGGATCTTCTAGAAATATATTTGGTACGAGTCGTCGGCTTCGACCAATGACGTAATGTATGCTATGACCTCATGTTGGTTTGGTGCGTATCTTTACTTTCATTTTTGTGTATCGTTACATTCTATCGATCGTAATCCCTTTGCTTTATAGAACAATTAATCTGTTATTTTTTATGTTTATCAGAAACGATAGTGTGTTTTGTAGTTCTTCATTTATTATTAGTCTAGCGAAATTTGGAGGCAGTTGTTGGTCCATGTTCTATGCCACATTTCGAAGATGATCTCGATAATCGTCGTGGTAGAAATGGTTCAAATGGCTCTGAGCACTATGGGACTTGACTGCTGTGGTCATCAGTCCCCTAGAACTAAGAACTACTTAAACCTAACTAACCTAAGGACATCACACACATCCATGCCCGAGGAAGGATTCGAACCTGCGACCGTAGCAGTCACACGGTTCCGGACTGCGCGCCTAGAACCGGCGTCGTGGTAGAGAATCTGAAATTCCTGGCGTTCGTTTTACCTTTGTCAAACTGGCGGACGAACTCAGAAAGCTAATGAGTATTACGAATTATGTCAGAGGTTCCAACCTGATTGCTTATTATTGCAGCTGCAGTGATTGTGGTGCAACGCGACCATAAACAGTATCAAATGTTGGACACGGCTGTCTTCTGTCTGGAAACGCCGGCTGTAAACAGCTCGGTTCTAGGCGCTTCAGTCTGGAACCGCGCGACTGCTACGGTCGCAGGTTCGAATCCTACCTCGGGCATGGATGTGTGTGATGTCCTTAGGTTAGTTAGGTTTAAGTAGTTCTAAGTTCTAGGGAACTGATGACCTCAGATGTTAAGTCCCATAGTGTTCAGAGCCAATTGAACCATTTTTGTAAACAGCTGTGCGGCCTTGTGTCCATTACCATATGGGCAGCCGTATGGAAACTAATGTTTGACTTCTTACAAAATGAATATTGCGCACTGCATGATCGGAGTACTTTCAGTTAATACTATACTTATTTAGTACATGTTCGCAACCGAAACTTTGAAGACAGACGAATGACGAATATAAAAAAGTCTCCCTGGAAAAATAGCACCATAGGAATACAATGAGTGAAACGTATGCGCAGGTATGTTAAGTAGTTGTGTTGTACCTGGAAATCCGTTAAACGTCGAGTTTGAGTAATAGCTCTAAAACGAGGGATTTTCGCACGAATGTTTATATACGGTTTCCCCTTGTTTTGGTGTAAGGAATCTGCCCCAAAGCCTGTAAAAATCCTGAAAGATTGTATGACACTTCAGTAGTTAAGTCATCACGTAATACAACTTCCAAGATAGACAGTTTCGGTTTGTATATAATATTCGTTTCAGTGAATAAATTTCTTTTGGAAGAGAACTTCTTTCAAGTGGAATAAAAAAAACTACCTAGTTTCATTAAGTTAATTGGAGAATATGATTATGCAACTCGCATAGGGATCACAACAGGTTTTGCCAGGCCTGTAGCTCACGTTGCTATGTAGGACAGTAGAGAACTGGCAGTAACGAACTACTGCTGGAGGTGACGAGCCGCAGTCGCGCGATGAACGTTGCAGTTGACAAATAAAGCCGTAATCGGCTTATTCCAGTGGGAGACGTAGAACAATTCTCTGGTGCCATAATGAGGTGTTGCGAAGCACAACTTTTCGCCGCCCTTTGCCTCCTTGAAATCGACGCCCTCTTTTAAGGGAGAAGTTATTTATTACCAACATCTTTTCAAACTGAAATTCTCACTCAGATACTATCATCTGGCCCTAAACCACATTTCCCTGCTTTCTAAGTACACTGTGTTCAGTTTAATACAGTAATATCATATTGCATTTCGGATGACGTTTTAAACAGCTTCCGCAACTAGGTATATGTAATTTAGTGACTAGAGTGTTAATAGTGCTCAATTCTTACGGACCAATGTAGCATATTATTAATGTGAAAGCGGAATACTCTTTATGTCTTTATGCAGTAGTGGTATACCCATCCGCTTCCTCTACTGCAGTAACGGGGGTCTAGAGTACTAGTATGGCATTAGCAAGATTATAAAGAGGTCATTACTAGCGTGAGAGGTCGTATGCTATAAAGAAATACACTTTATTTAGAATATTTGTTATCGTGCGAGGTCTGCTGTTTTAAGTCTTACACAAAGGCAGTGGAAGGAAAAGAATATTTGCTACTAATTGTCTTACTGGCCACCAAAATATTCGCTTTTGGAACTTGTACACTTCAGCCCGCTTTGGGAACGGTTCAGAAAACCACATTTTTTCTTTTGTTTTTCCTACGCTGATGTTGACACCTGGTAGATATGGCACCGAAAAAATTCTACAACTTCTGTACGAAACTTGCTTCTTAATCTCTGACAAAGCATTTACTGACTGACGTTGGTAATAAATGAAAAAAATGTCGAGAAGGGATAAATCTTATGGATACGAGAGGTGAGACGACAGTTCAACGTTAATTAAAACAGTCTATTGCTTCGCATGCTGCGTGACATGTTTCTCCTGATTCGCGGTAAATAGATTATTCCGTACCAATTAGCAATGAGTGTTATTGTTTTTATAAGCTGTTGAATGTTTTTGTTGAATCTATTCTTGGTAGTGCATTGCGAACGAACCACTTTTGTTAGTTTCCCTTTATCTCGGGAGACTGCTGAAACAGTTCACTGCTAATTCGTTACCGGATAGATGTATGCTTCTTACACTCCTGTTACTATGTTGTGTAAGAATGTCCCCACTAGCATTTTCTGAGCATTTCCTTACACCACTTGAGATATGCCTGTATTTGAGCTTCGTTCAATTTGTGTTAGGTCCATCGGGAGCAGATGTTGTCCATAAATGGTCCGAATGTACTACTGCCTTTGATATGACTAAACTTCTACTATCGTGTTGGACACTGAAACAGTATTTACCGATTTTGTTCGACCGCCAAGAAATTCAGTGATAATCGAAGCACGGCTTGACAAAATTCTGCAAACCGACGGTACACAGTCTGTATTTATGTGGTTGATTACCAGAAGTTACACGAAGCTGCCAGAAAAACTTCGTTCACTTATAACTTTTCCTAATCGTCAGAAAAAAAAAAGTAAAAAAATCATCCATCTTCACCCTTCACTATATATTTCTACTCTTTCGCAACACATTTCCTTCAAAAGCTAATTGCAAATTCACTACGAATAATTTCTGGACAGCCGTTGTTTTAACAATAACAAATGAGAAATTTTACAGCATGATTGGGCGGTTTCAAGAACTCTATCTAGCAATGGATGGTATAACTTAAAAGATCATATTCATACAGTATTTTTTCAAACACAGCGACTACGCAATCTCGTACCCTGTTTCAAATCATCAAAACTGTCAACTACAATTTATCGAACAACACATACTTGTATCCAACAACATCTCCTTGTTTCTGTAATAAATAGGATAAATAGGGAGATCGAAACGCTAGAAAATTCTAGGGTAACTCAGGAAAATCTGTGAAGGATTCATTCTAGGAGCAGGTACAGACGGTTGACTTTCTTCGTAAACAAAATGTAATGTAACGTAATACACACACTGAGGCGGAGAGACTCACTATTTGTCTTCCCTGGGTATTTTATTTTAAAAAAGCAGTCGTGTTTGCAGTGCAAATTGTAGAACTTGATCTCGTATGTTTTGGCAAAAGGAATTCTTCTTGTCTTATTTTTCTTATCCAAACATTTTTCACATTGTCATCGAAAATATCTTTAACTGAAATCTGAATATGCAACATGTTTTATGATAACAGTTTTGAGTGAAAAATTTTGATGCCGCAGCTAAAAGCAACAGTAGTTGCATTATATGCCTCCACAAACGCAATGACAATAACATCAAAGAAATGATAAAGAATTCACGAAATATTTCAGCGCTGCATATTGAATTTAAAAATAAACAGTTGTTTCAAAGTTTTCTGAAGCCCGAAAAATTTTTACATGTGGGAAGCCATCTAGGAAGCCATCTAATTAGTTAATGTTCTACTGGAAATAATCAACTAAACTTCTGTTCCATGTGTTAGGTCCTCTACCATGTTGCGAATATCAAACTCGATATATACTTTATTTCGTTCATCATAATAACGTTTTGGGAAAAATCTGCAACTGAGTCAGTCATAATTTAATTTATGAAAAATTGAAGCAATTACATAAGTAGTCATGAATGACACAGTTGCGACTTACATCGAATGTGATAAATTAAATTAAGGAAATATAAACTTAGACAATCGCAACAGGGCGAAGAACACATTGCATGAAGCAGAAGACCAAGATGATCCCATTAAACGTTGTTAATTAGCTTTCTTGAAACGTTAACTAGTAAGATAGCTTCTTATTTGAAACAATTTTTTGAAGGTAATCGGAAAATCAAAAGAACAATGTTACATTATTTAAATTACTGATATTTCTCTTTTACTTCGGAAGCCCCATGCAAACCTGTAGGATTACATCTGTAGATCCATTATTTCAAACGTTCAACTTACATCATTCGTCGATTCTATGCGGGATTTTCAATATAATGATACAGTAATGTAAAAATAAAATGGTTTGATCTAATTTTCGCTTGGAACTATCATACAACATCGCGTATTTCCAGAATTCAGTTACATGAGCTGAAATATATTCGACCCAGGAAAAGATAAAGAAATGTTCTGTAAAATCAGAAGAAATTTTCTTCTATCATCATTATTTTTATATTATGCGACTTACAATCTATCATTCTAATATATTTTCATCTAAGATCTAACGAACACATAAAAAGTTTTGCAACAAATGTCAAGTACCAGACGGATATTCACTGACAGAAGCCTAAAGCAACGTCATTTCCCCACGATAGATATATTACAAGTCACTAGACAGTTCAGTTCCTGAGTATTGTTGATCAGTCTGGAGCTCTCAGGATGTAGCATCGGTGCATGATACACTACGTTTTGTTTAACAGTTTATAGAGGTGCCGCAGAAATCATATTTGATGTATGTACTTCTATTAATGTAGCTGCATATGAGTATGATCTCTCTTTGTTTGCAGACTATTGGGGTAAATACCTATTTCTAACATCTAGGAAGTTATCCTAACTATGTCGCCACTGTACCCAAGTGAGAGTCTGAGTACGGCCTCATACTACTACTCACAGACTCGTCAGGTCAGTATTACGCATCTAACGCATCCTCTGCCTCGACGTAAGGCGGTATTACCTTGGTTTTTCTGAAGCCTTCCCTTTACGAACGATACACTAAGTTCCTCAAAAGTGGCTTAACCTATTTTTAGGTAGTCAGTCCTCTAACTGGGTTGATAATTCCCACCACAAACTCCTGTCCTTTGCCAATCTCAGAGTAGCGCTTTCACCGAACATCCACAGTTAGTTGGCGGAAATAGTCCTGTCTCTGTCAATCTCTACAATTTTTAGCCACTACACCTTCCTTAAGTACCATGGAGGTTAATACTTGATGTCTAATGTCTTCTCGCTTTGTCCCTTCATCTTGTCAGCGTTTTCTACATATTTTTTCGTCGAAGATTTTTCGGAGAAGCTCGTTATTTTTTACCTTATCAGAAACCTGAATTTTCAGCATACATCTACAGCACCACGTCTCAAATGTCTAGACTCTCTTCTTTTCTGGTTTTCCCACGTCTATGACTAATTCCATACAGTGATGTGCTCCAGACGTACACTATCAAAAATTCTTTCCTCAAATTACGGCCAATGTTAGAAGTTTTGATTTGCCCCAGAGCGTCCTCATGCCTGCTTTCAATGCTCTAATTGGTTCGTCCGCCGATTTTGCTCTTAACAACAATGTATGGTCATTAGAATGTTCATCCTATTTAACCCTCCTGCTGGCACACTTGCGTATAAAATATGCCGAATTTATATTAACTTAAATTTTTGGAGTTTAGATCGTTTTCTTGGTATGGAAAACAGCTGTTTCTTCATTATTGCTTGGGCCACGGTGCTGCAACGTTTTGTCCATTCTCGAATACATGTAGTACACCTAACAGAAGTTTAAAACTAAATGTGTAAGTTTAGCGTACAAAAAACACCGGGCTCTGGTCTCATAGGTAAAAGTTTTCCTGCTTAGTTTTTCTACTTTCGTTACTGTAACTAATGTTTAGCGTCTGATTTCTGAAGAAAGGGATGTATGAAGTACACAAGACTTCTTTTTCATCAGGACGCTTAAAACCGTCATAACTTAAGAACTTTGTGAGCTATCCATTACGAAAACCTATAGCGAAATAGAATACTGAAAGCGGGATAATGAGGGTTCTGATGAAGAAGAAGAAGCCATACAGTGCGGCGACCATGATTCACGGAGGGAGCAGATATACGATCTTGAAGATGACTGTAGTGAAGTTAATGGTGGGGGTTGCAAACAAGCACCTGGGTGTTAAAATTACGATCAACTTCAGTTGGAACTAACCACATAGTTAATATTGTGGGGAAGGCGAGCCAAAGGTTGCTTTTCATTGGCAGGACACTTAGTAGATGCAACAAGTCCACTAAAGAGACAGCTTACACTACACTCGTTCGTCCTCTGTTAGAATATTACTACGCGGTGTGGGATCCTTACCAGCTGGGATTGACGGAGGACATCGAAAGGGTGCAAAAAATTGCAGCTCGTTTTGTATTATCACGTAATAGGGGAGAGAGTGTGGCAGATATGATACGCGAATTGGGATGGAAGCCATTACAGCAAAGACGTTTTTCGTCGCGGCGAGATCTTTTACGAAATTTCAGTCACCAACTTTCTCTTCCGAATGCGAAAATATTTTGTTGAGCCCCACCTACATAGGTAGGAATGATCATCAAAATAAAATAAGAGAAATCAGAGTTCGAACAGAAAGGTTTAGGCGTTCGTTTTTCCCGCGCGCTGTTAGCGAGTGGAATAGTAGAGAGATAGCACTTAAATGTGAATTGCGGAGTAGTCATGTATGACTCTGAGCGCTATGGGACTCAACTTCTGAGGTCATTAGTCCCCTAGAACTTAGAACTAGTTAAACCTAACTAACCTAAAGACATCACACACATCCCTACCCGAGGCAGGATTCGAACCTGCGACCGTAGCGGTCTCGCAGCTCCAGACTGCAGCGCCAGAAACGCACTGCCACTTCGGCCGGCAATAGTCATGTAGATGTAGGTGTAGAAGCTGTAGGAAATGACAAACAGCGTAAATGGCAGAAAATCTATAAATCAGTAAAAGGAAGACAAAACAGAAACGGGTAACATGATTTTGTTTATTACAGTGAGGTTAGAAATTGTTCACCTCAACATAAAAAACCATTTAATTTACATGTTGTTGTTATTGTTGTTGTCTTCAGTCCCGAGACTGGTTTGATGCAGCTCTCCATGCTACTCTGTCCTGTGCAAGCTTCTTCACCTCCCAGTACCTACTGCAACCTACATCCTTCTGAATCTCCTTAGTGTATTCATCTCTTGGTCTCCCTCTACGATTTTTACCCTCCACGTTGCCCTCCAATGCTAAATTTGTGATCCCTTGATGCCTCAAAACATGTCCTACCAACCGATCCCTTCTTCAAGTCAAGTTGTGCCACAAACGTCTCTTTTCCCCAATCCTATTCAGTACCTCCTCATTAGTTACGTGATCTATCCATCTTATCTTCAGCATTCTTCTGTAGCACCACATTTCGAAAGCTTCTATTCTCTTCTTGTCCAAACTAGTTATCGTCCATGTTTCACTTCCATACATGGCTACACTCCAAACAAATACTTTCAGAAACGACTTCCTGATACATAAATCTATATTCGATGTTAACAAATTTCTCTTCTTCAGAAAAGCTTTCCTTGCCATTGCCAGTCTACATTTTATATCCTCTCTACTTCCGCCACCATCAGTTATTTTACTTCCTAAATAGCAAAACTCCTTTAGTACTTTATGTGTCTCATTTCCTAATCTAATTCCCTCAGAATCACCCGATTTAATTTGACTACATTCCATTATCCTTGTTTTGCTTTTGTTGATGTTCATCTTATATCCTCCTTTCAAGACACTGTCCACTCCGTTCAACTGCTCTTCCAAATCCTTTGCCATCGCTGACAGAATTACAACCTCGGCGAACCTCAAAGTTTTTACTTCTTCTCCATGAATTTTAATACCTACTCCAAATTTTTCTTATGTTTCCTTTAGTGTTTGCTCAATATACAGATTAAATAACATCGGGGAGAGGCTACAACCCTGTCTCACTCCTTTCCCAACCACTGCTTCCCTTTCATGCCCCTCGACTCTTATGACTGCCATCTGGTTTCTGTACAAATTGTACCTTCAGAATTTGAAAGAGAGCATTCCAGTCAGCATTGTCAAAAGCTTTCTCTAAGTCTACAAATGCTAGAAACGTAGGTTTGCCTTTTCTTAATCTTTCTTCTACGATAAGTCGTAAAGTCAGTATTGCCTCACGTGTTCCAACATTTCTACGGAATCCAAACTGATCCTCCCCGAGGTCCGCACCTACCAGTTTTTCCATTCGTCTGTAAAGAATTCGAGTTAGTACTTTGCAGCTATGACTTATTAAACTGATAGTTCGGTAATTTTCACATCTGTCAGCGCCTGCTTTCTTTGGGATTGGAATTATTATATTCTTCTGGAAGTCTTGCTCACCAGCTGGTAGAGTTTTGTCAGGACTGGCTCTCCCAAGGCCGTCAGTAGTTCTAATGGAATGTTGTCTACTCCGGGGGCCTTGTTTCGACTCAGGTCTTTCAGTGCTCTGTCAAACTCTTCACTCAGTATCTTATCTCCCATTTCGTCTTCATCTACATACTCTTCTATTTCCATAATATTGTCCTCGAGTACATCGCCCTTGTATAAACCTTCTATATACTCCTTCCACCTTTCTGCTTTCCCTTCTTTGCTTAGAACTTGGTTGCCATCTCAGCTCTTGATATTCATACACGTGGTTCTCTTCTCTCCAAAGGTCTCTTTAATTTTCCTGTAGGCAGTATCTGTCTTACCCCTAGTGAGATAAGCCTCTACATCCTTACATTTGTCCTCTAGTCATCCCTGCTTAGCCATTTTGCATTACCTGTAGATCTCATTTTTGAGACGTTTGTATTCCTTTTTGCCTGTTTCATTCACTGCATTTTTATATTTTCTCCTTTCATCAATTAAATTCAATATTTCTTCTGTTGCCCAAGGATTTCTACTAACCCTCGTCTTTTTACCTACTTTATCCTCTGCTGCCTGCACTACTTTATCCCTCACAGCTACCCATTCTTCTTCCACTGTGTTTCTTTCCCCCATTCCTGTCAATTGTTCCCTTATGCTCTCCTTGAAACTCTGTCCAACCTCTGGTTCTTTCAGCTTATCCAGATCCCATCTCCTTAAATTCCCACCTTTTTGTAGTTTCTTCAGTTTTAACCTACAGGTCATAACCAATAGATACTAGTCAGAGTCCACATCTGCCCCTGGATATGTCCCATAATTTAAAACCTGATTCCTAAATCTGTGTCTTACCATTATATAATCTATCTGATACCTTTTAGTATCTCCAGGATTCTTCCATGTACACAACCATCATTTATGATTCTTGAACCAAGTGTTAGCTATGATTAAGTTATGCTCTGTGCAAAATTCTACCAGACGGCTTCCTCATTCATTTCTTAGCCCCAATCCATAATCACCTACTATGTTTCCTTCTCTCCGTTTTCCTACTGACGAATTCCAGTCACCCATGAGTATTAAATTCTCGTCTCCCTTCACTACCTGAATAATTTCTTTTATCTCATCATACATTTCATCAATTTCTTCATCATCTGCAGAGCTAGTTGGCATATAAACTTGTACTACTGTAGTAGGCATGGGCTTTGTGTCTATCGTGGCCACAATAATGCGATCACTATGCTGTTTGTAGTAGCTAACCCGCACTCCTATTTTTTTATTCATTATTAAACCTACTCCTGCATTGCCCCTACTTGATTTTGTATTTATAAGCTTGTATTCACCTGACCAAAAGTCTTGTTCCTCCTGCCACCGAACTTCACTAATTCCCACTATATCTAACTTTAACCTATCCATTTCCCTTTTTAAATTTTGTAACCTACCTGCCCGATTAAGTGATCTGACATTCTACGCTCCGATCCGTAGAACGCCAGTTTTCTTTCTCCTGATAACGACGTCCTCCTGAGTAGTCCCCGCCCGGAGATCCGAATGGGGGACTATTTTACCTCCGGAATATTTTACCCAAGAGGACGCCATCGTCATTTAATCATACAGTGAAGCTGCATGTCCTCGGGAAAAATTGCGGCTCTAGTTTCCCCTTGCTTTCAGCCATTCGCAGTACCAGCACAGCAAGGCCGTTTTGGTTAATGTTGCAAGGCCAGATAAGTCAATCATCCAGACTGTTGCCCCTGCAACTACTGAAAAGGCTGCTGCCCCTCTTCAGGAACCACATGTTTGTCTGGCCTCTCAACAGATACCCCTCCGTTGTAGTTGCACCTACGGTACGGCCATCTGTATCGCTGAGGCACGCAAGCCTCCCCACCTACGGCAAGGTCCACGGTTCATGGGGGGGTTAATTTACATAATAAAACAAAAATACTTTATCTCACAAAGTTAGCAGACATTTATACAGGAGAGATCCCTTCAGCTGGAGGCATTCCGTCTGTGACAAGGTTGGTCAATATTCCCTCATGTCATAACAGATGTCCTATCATCCTGTCTCTTCTCCTTGTCAGCGTTGCCACATGTTCCTTTCCTCTCCGATTCTACGTAGAAGCTCCTCATTCCTTTCCTCAACAGTCCGCCTATTTTTCAACATTAGTCCGTAGCACCAAAAATGCTTCGACTCTCTTCCGTTCGGTTTTCCCACACTCCATGTTTCACTATTATACAGTGCTGTGCTCCAGACGTACATTCTCAGATATTTCTTCCTCGAATTAGAGGCCCGTGTTTGATACTAGTAGACGTCACTTGCCCAGAAATGCCCTTTCCTCCAGTGGTAATCTGCTTCCTATGTCCTCCTTGCTCTGTCCATCATTGGTTATTTTGCTACCTAAGTAGCAGGATTCCTTAAGTTCATATACTTCGTGACTATCAATCCTGATGTTAAGTTTCGCGCTGTTCTCATGTTTGCTACTTCTCATTACTTGCATCTTTATTCAATTTACTCTCAGCACATATATCTAATCATTAGATTGTTCATTCTATTTAGAAAACCACATAATTCTTCTTCACTTTCACGCAGGATAGCGAAGTCATCAGCGAATCATATCACGGATGTCGTATCACCTTCACTTCTAATACTTTATTTTATTTCCACCATTACTTCTTCGATGTACACATTGAACAGTGAGGGCGAAAGACAACATCACCGTCTTACACCCTTTTTAATCCGAAAACTTCGTTCTTGGTCGTCCAGTCTCATTATTCCCTCTTGCTTCTTCTACATATTGTATATTACAAGTTTCTCCCTATAGCTTAGTCCTATTTTTCTCAAAATTTCGAAAATCTTCCACCATTTTACATTGTCGAACGCTTTCGTAGGTTCACGAATCCTAGTATATTCTAAATTGACTCCTCTTTCTACTACTACCACTTGTACCTATCTTCCTTGTACCTATGTTTTTTTTTCCAACTTCTGTGATTGCCCTTTCCAGAGACGTCTATTTCTCTTCAACTGTGCTGCCTATTGAGATATTCCTTAGGTGCTTAGCGCTAGAGAACTTCAAGCGTATCTCATCGTTCCTTAGTACTTCCGTATCCCACTTGATTCCGTATTGATTCTCTTAAACTTCAGTCTGCTCTTCATCACTAGTACATTGTGACCTTTGTCTCTACTTCTGGGTAAGCCTTATAACAGTTTCTAATTTCGGAATTTCTATGTGACCGTGATGTACTCTAACTGAAATCTTCCCATATCACCCGGCCTTTTCCAAGCGTACCTCCTGCTCATGTGATTCTGGAACAGAGTATTCGCTATTTCTAGCTGAAATTTATTACAGAAACTAATTAGTTTTTCTTCTCTCTCACTTCTTGTCGCAAGCACATATTCTTGTGTAATCTTTTCTTCTACTCGTTTCCCTACAACTGCAATCCAGTCCACCATGGCTATTAGATTTTCATCTCCCCTTACGTAGTTTATTATCCTTTCAGAATCCTCATATACTTTCTCTATCTATTCATCTTCAGCTTGTGACGTCGGCATGTACGCCTGAACTATCGTTGTCAGTGTTGGTTTGCTGTCGACTCTGATAAGAACATCCCTACCACTGAATTGTTTAGAATAACACACTTTCTACCCTACCTTCCCACTCATAGTGAATCCTACTAGGTTTTACCATTTTCCACTTCCGTTGAGATTGCCCTATACTCTTCTGCCCAGAAATCCTCTTCCTCTTTCGATATCACTTCACTTACCGCTATTATATCTAGAGTGAGCCTTTGCATTTCTCTTTTCAGATTTGCTAGCTTCCCTATCACGCTCAAGCTTATGACGCTCCACACCTCAACTCGTAGAACGTTAGCCCTTCATTGGTTATTCAATCTTTATCTCATGGTCACCTCCTCTTGGCAGTCTCCTCTCGGAGATCCGAATGGCTGACTGTTCCTGCAGCTTTTGCCGATGGAGAGATCTTCATGACATTTCAGTCCTGCAAAATACGCCCAATCGTGTTCGAAAAGATCCCTGCGTAAGGCAAAAAATCCGTAATCTTTGATGTCACCTAAGTATTATCATCACTCATTGGTCGATAGCGTAACGCACGTCTAATCTGTCTTTGACTACTATAACCATACTGGTAGTTTCGAGATGCAATAACTGAGCTGACAAACTCTCAGAGTCTGAGATGACAGGGGTCCTATGAACCAAGATACGAAGTACCCTTTCACGCTGAGCCTGCAGATACAGGTCAGCATGGGCAGACATGTAAACGACATGTCCCAACGTATCATCCACCTCCTTCTAACCAACACATATAGAAGGAGAAGACAGCCATTCTTTCCAACCTTCATCGTGAAACGAATATTTGGCGGGACAGAATTCAGGTGTTCTAAAAAGCCGTTCAAATTCTCACTGCCATGATACTACACAGCAAAAGTATCTTCCACATGTCTGGAGAAACACGCACGTTTCACAGCCACCGACTGTAAGGCGCATTCCTCGAAATCTTCAATAAACAAAATGGCAATATTGGGTGACAAAAGGACTTCCTATCGCATCTCCGCCTTTCAATTCATAGTACTGGTCACTGAATAAAAATAACTGGAAGTCAACATATGCCGAATAGGTTCGTTCATTCAGCACCAAACCAAACCTCAACCAAGGGTAACGTGTAAGACAGAGGGATACAAGAGAAGAGAGAACCACATCAAAACTTCTCAGGATGTCAGAGACATTCAAACGCGTTCCCTCTAATCGACGTTAGAAGTTCACCGAGTTACTAACGTTGTGTTCACACAGATCTAATATAGGGCTCAACAGAAATAGAGTAGCAAGGTGTTTTGCTACACAATATGTCGGTGTGCCGATATTACTTACTTGTTTAGGGGGCCCATGTAACCTAGGGGGAAGAGCACAGTAAGAATTGAGGCTCTTGATGGTCTTCTGCGACAAAGAACTTCTTTCCAGGAGGCTGTTGGTGTTTCTCTGTAAACTTTTTGTGGGGCATCACCGTTTCTCCGATACGTTCAATCAGACAGTAATCTCTACATCTTTCGAAAGTAATTCTGCTTGTCCAAAGTAATGGTAGCAACACTGACTTTACCCGCAGGTAAAAAAAAAAGAAAAGAAAGAAGAAAACAATATCAGGGTCAACTCTGACTCTGACTGCACTTGAAGCAGCCATCTCAGTCGCTTTGATATTACTCCTGGGTCGACGTGCTCCAGTCAACAGGTGACATGCCTCCCTCCAAGCCTCCTTTTTCAACACCAGGAGGTAGTTGAAAAACAGCCTGTTGATCAGATGGTTCAAATGGCTCTGAGCACTATGGGACTTAACATCTATGGTCATCAGTCCCCTAGAACTGAGAACTACTTAAACCTAACTAACCTAAGGACAGCACAAAACACCTAGTCATCACGAGGCACAGAAAATCCCTGACCCCGCCGGGAATCGAACCCGGGCGCGGGAAGCGAGGACGCTACCGCACGACCACGAGCTGCGGACTGTTCATTAGAAATGATGTAATCAACCACTGGCAAATTGTTGCGAGTCGGTGCAAAATTTATACCTTTCCATAACACGGATAAAGCTCCGCCTTGAAAAGATTTCTCTGTGATATGTCTCACACAGAACGTGGAGGGACATAGTATTAGACTTGTGGTTATCAGTGTAGAGAGTTGGAGGTAAAGTTTTACTTAGGACGTGTGAGGGCTCTGTTGGCCAAACATAGCTGGGAGGGGCACCCTAGTTGGCGGGAATTGTGAGCCCTTTTCTGTAACAGGCACTTTCCGCCCCGATAGCTGAGTGGTCAGGGTGACGGATTACAGTCCTACGGGCCCGGATTCGATTCCCGGCTGGGTCGGGGATATTCTCCGTTCAGGGACTGGGTGTTGTGTTGTCTTTATCGTCATTTCATCCCCATTCGGCGCGCAGGTCGCCCAATGTGGCGTAGAATGTAATAAGACCTGCACCAAGGCAGCAGGACCTGCCCCATAAGGGGCCTACCGGCCAATCACACCAAACGCTCATTTCCATTTGTAACAGGCAATAATTGTGTTCGTAACTGAGGTGTGAGCCACTGCATCTTGGTTCCTTTCGAACGTATCTGGCAGGGTTGATTGTGTGCCCGAGCTCACACCTACTATTAAAATTCTTCTGTAAACTACTTGTCTAGCGAATTACCTATTCAGTACTCGCCTGCCTGGTTTCATTTACGACCGTTTCGTTTTGTGTTTTTTAATTAGTGATTTGGTGTTTAGGGGCGAGGCATCTTGTTTCTTAAAGAAATTTGTATGTAAAATTTAATTACTGGAAAGAGATTCGCAGTGGTAGACATTTATCATCTGGCCTTAAGCCGTTTGTGCAGCTGCTGTGTGTAGTTATTTGTTTGATCAACTGAAATCCTTCTCTTGCAATTATCCGTTAACGATCAACGCAGTATGGCAACTAATAATTCATGCTGCAGCTAAGTAGTAGTTCAAATTGTTTTGGTAAGTAAAGCACAGAGAGAGATTATTTTGAGTCTACCAACGTGCTGCGACTTGTTACTTATTTTTTTAAAAACAACCACCAATTTTACGAATTGTATTCAGTAATGTGGTGATACTTCGTTTTGACTGCATTATTTACTAGTCATAAGTGCTCCCACTATTAAGATGTGTATTTTACTAATTGTAAAGTGTTCAATTATTTTTTATAATAAAGTACTATTTAAGTATGTATAACTTTGTTAATTCAGCACTCCCCAACCAGCTCGTAGCGCCTCAGTAATGGTTTGGTTTTCAGTCAGCAAAAATAGCGCTTTTACGTTAGATAGAGAAGGAGTAATTTTCCTGCGAAACTGTCATAGAGCCATAGATTGACAGAACGAAAAGCTTTTTCACACTCCTTGCAAGCGACTTTAGCAACCATTAACTGCGGGCCGTCCGTCTCGACTGTACTGAAGGCGCAGAGGCACTGTTCCTTTAATAGCCCTCGCAGCGCCAAAGTCATTATTTCTCCGGCGTTGGAGCACGGTTTGCTGCTAAAAAAGTAAGGTTCTTCGAAGAAAGTCTCTCTTGAGCACTCACAGCATCACTCCTTTAGGCAAATACTACATCTTTATTCACTGCGGGGCTCTTCTGTGTCCATCTGAGGAGAATCTCTACTTGAGCCGGGATTCTTTATGCTGCTTTCTCTCTCCCTCATTTATTTTCATTTCTCCCATTGCCTTTCTTTTCGTAAAATCCTTCGACCGTACTTTGTGTCGACTGCGCGATTGCCATGAGTTAGGCTGATGAATGAGCTTGAAATATTCTTTTGAAGGAATGTCAGTGTCATGTATACTGGATGATTATTAACTAATAAAGGGAAAGTCAGAGAAGTCGAGATATGTTGCCGTGCACCACTCAGAAGTCGGCACACCCAGGCTAAAATTCTATGAAATTTTGAAAGCCTCGTAATTTCATTCTGTGTTTTCTTTGAAAGCGTCTTGAATAAACCTATCACCAGTCAAAAGTAATTGTCTGACAATGATTGGCGCTCCTTCTGATGAAACGTCAGAAAAACCAATAATGACTGACGGTCGAAGATCTAGGTATGATCACCAACAGGCAACAAGTCAAGAAGTGTCCGTGAAAGTATCAACAATTGTATTCTACAAAGAAATTAACAATCTCGCTACTGAGAAAGCTGATGCCTTTTGTCATAATATTGTCAACATTTCCTATAAATAATATATTAATTTTGTAAAAAGGGTTAGATAATGTTGTCTCAATAATTTCCACAAAACTTTTACTAACTTCATTTGTTTCTACGCTGTGTCGATATGACGAGTGAGAGAAGCACAGACTTTGTCCTGAATTGTTCCGTTTGTCAGACCAATTTCTACAAATTGTGATGTGGAAGTATTCCGACACAATGTATTCTTTCCGTCTAATCAGTACCATTGGATAATCTCTGTAAAAACAAACCTTCCCTATTATCATACGCCACCAGAACTTCTGTATATATCTAAATCTTTCGAGGCATCGTACTGATGAAACTAATGTTCAGAGATTTAATTATGAATGTAGGTCGTGACATTCGACGTTAATTTCAGAAATGAATAGCGCCACACACAGGTGGCCCCACTTAGCCCAACCTCAATCAAATTACAGACAGTGGCGAATGATTTTACGCCTGAGTGATGACAGATCGAACTGGGCTGAGTTTCAATGTGCGAAACTATTCTAGTCTATACAGCTTAACACCCACGTCTCATTTCGTATAAGATTACATTTCATACGAATTATTTCAGAAATAACTATTAACTCTTAAATTTATAAACGATGTTACAATAGTGCTTGCTTTTCTAAAATATTTCATTGGTAATAGCAATCTTTATTCATTATGCTTACTATTTTCTGTCGTTGTTAGTTCTTTAGTTCCCGTACAGAATCCCCCGTAGACTCCATTGAACATCTTACTGCCTATTCTAATCTCTTAATATCACATACTTTAATTCGATTACATTACGTTGTTTGGCACTCGGCCGGGAAATACACTCAAGCGCCAAAGAAACTGCTATAGGCACACGTATTCAAATACAGAGATATGTGAACAGGTAGAATACGATGCTGCTGTCGACAACGACTATATTGGACAAGTGTCTGGTGAATTTGGTAGATCGGTTACTGCTGCTATGATGACAGGTTATCAAGATTTAAGTGAGTTGGAACGTGGTGCTACAGTCGGCGCAAGGGATATGGGACACACCATTTCCGGGGTAGCGATGAAGTGAGGATTTTCCCATACGACCATTTCCTGAGCGGCTGAAGAGAATCGTTCAACGTGACAGAAGTGCAACTCTTTCGCAAATTGCTGCAGATTCCACTGCTGGGCAATCAACAAGTGTCAGCGTGCGAACCACTCTACGAAACATCATCGATATGGGCTTTCGGAGCAGAAGGCCCACTCGTTGCACCCTTGATGACTGCACAGCACAAAGCTTTACGCCTCGCCTGGGTCAGTCATCACCAGCATTGGACTTTTGATGACTGGAAACATGTTGCATGGTCGGACGTGTCTCGTTTCTAATTGTATCGAGCGAATGGACGTGTTACGGTATGGAGAGAACCTCACGAAGCCATGGACCATGCATGTCCTCAGCGGATTGTTCTAGCTGGTGGAGGCTCTGTAATGGGGTGGTGTGTGTGCAGCTGGAGTGATATGGGACCTTGATACGTCTAGATACAACTCTGACAGGTGACAAGTGCATAAGCATCCTGTCCGATCACCTGCATCCATTCGTGTCCACTGTGTATTCCAAAGGACTTAGGCAATTCCAGCCGGACAATGCCACACCCCACACGTCCATAATTGCTACAGAGTGACTCCATGAACAGTCTTCTGAATTTATACGCTTCCGCTGGATACCACACTCCTCGGACATGATCATTATTGAGCATATCTGGGTCGCAACATCATGTTCAGAAGATATCTACACACCCTCGTAATCTTACTGATTTATGGACAGTGCTGCAGGATTCATGGCATCAGTTCCCTCCAGTACTGCTTTCAGACATTAGTCGAGTACATGCCACGTTGTGTTGTGACACTTCTGCGTGCTCGCGAGGGCCGTACATGGTATTACGCAAGTGTACCAGTTTCTTTACATCTTCAGTGCATATCATAAAATAAAGATACGAACCCCCGCCTGGAATTTTATACCAAGTCAGTGTATGCGTCCATTAGGGTGTGTATTTCGGGACTGTAAATGTATTGGTTATAACACGTCTTCCACTCTGACGGGTACAACGTGGATGGTAAAGTTGTAAGGGGCTGTAGTTCATTAACGGGGAGGTGAATACTAATGGTTATGGATATAGCGCACTGTAACATTAAATACAAACGTAAAAATTTTTAGAACAATTGCAAATATTGATTAATGCTTTGATCGCATTGAAATAATACTGTTAAAAGATTATGACTAGTAAGTTTCGGCTATGGGAAACCACCATCCTCTGATCTGTAAAGAAGCAAAATACAGAAAATCGGCTGAAAAACATCATTATAAAGTAACATTGAACTTGAAAATGTTTGAAGTAAACAAAAAATATGAAGTTTAACCTACTGCCTGGTAAACATAGCAGTATTCAATGTCGTAGGTAAAAAACCACCAAACATAAAAAATGAACTTGTATCACAGTCGGTTTTACAGAGTCAGATATTAAATGCAATGTGAAAATAAACTAGATATACCAGTAATCATTATTAAGCAGTGATATGCATATCTGTAGAAAGCAACATGAGAGAGAAATTTGCTAGTAATAGCAACAACAAACCTGAGCGAAGTTGTGCATCTGAAGAAAAAGACAAAAGCAAGTAAATAATGCTGTGACAGCGCCTTCATGTAATGTTTCTTGGTTTCTGGCTGGATGTGGAGCGAGTGGTATGATAGGTGGGTGGCCGGTTTCCTCTCAATACAGTATAAAATGCTCATCTTTTTAAAATACATTTTAATACAGTAGCCAGTAGAGTACTTAATTTAATAATGTCCAGTCTGAAGTTCTGTGGTTAACACCAATCAAATACCATGTACCAATTCTTGAGTCTCGTGTCCGTTTCCTAACTATATACAATGACTAACGTTCCCTCGCAGGTAGTTAAGGTGACGACTGTCATTGTGGAAGACTAGGTCATAGTGCGATGTATTGAGATGCAATCCGAACTGAGTCCCGATGCAACGTACTGAGTCGAGCGAGTGAGACAGGTATATTGATATATGTATATGCACGTTGCCCAGGGGGGCGTTATCGGCGTGTAGCCTAGGGATGTGTCTTGCTCTTCTCTTGTCATAGGCGCGCTTAGGTCAGAGTCTGCCGTACAACGTTTCCTAGTGTGACCCATGTGCTGGCGAAGGCGTACACCAGCACCAATATCTTAGCAAAAAAGTTTTCGCATACCAAATAATCGTAGAAATTATAAAGTGACTGAAGGGGACAGCGTTACAAAGCAAATTTTTTACTTTATTTGGCACGGAAATTTTGTTGTTAAGATATTAGTTTGTGTTTGTGTATTTCAACATCATTTGTACGGACTGGCTCAGCTTCATTGTAGCTATTAACTCTAATTTCTGATTCATGTTGCTTTCTACTCAGTTGCAAGTCACTGCTCTATGATTGTTACTAATTCATGCGGCTTATGTTCAACCAGCATTCAGTATACGCATGGTAGGTCATATTAAAAGCATATACCTTGAATATTACTTCGCAAAGAGGTTTTTCCAAGGCAGATCTGGAGATGGTTACTGTAAATGGAAATGAAGTCCCTTGCTTCTTAACAGAGCATAGGAGAACGATGCGGGAGACCCGCACCGCCGTACTAGACAAGGTCCTAATAGAGGTGTGTTATTGTTGACGTCCTCCGACCATAACGGGGATGAATGACGATGATGAAGACGACACAATATACCCAGTCATCTAGGGGCAGGTGGAAATCCCTGATCCTACCGGGAATCGAACCTGGGAACCCGTGCTCCGGAAGCAAGAACGCTACCGCAAGCTGCGGACGGAGATGGTTATTACTTACACTTGAAACTGGGTACTCATTATATTGTAATATTCTTACATAAGTGCGATCTAGGTATTATTATTTAATTTTTTTTATTTTTACCAAATTACCTAAAGGTGGCTTTCTCTATTCCTTGTATCAAGCATTACTATTAACTGAAGACATTGTTATGAAATTTGTAATTATTTACATAGTTTAAATCAGTAGGCAAAACGAAAAGTTCTCCACTAAACATATGACAGGTAACAAAAAGAAGATTGTAATCAATCAGATGAATACGGAGCAAACATAGGAGTATGAACATTATATGAAATAAACAAATACATCTAAATAGATTGGTTAGAGTAGACAAAATAAGTTTCGATGCTATCATATTTTCTATCGTGTAATCCAATGCGTTCACAAAACTGTTAGTGGCTTCATTTACTTCAAGAAATCAAACTTCAGAATTTTAGCAGCAACAGGAATGTATTTTTACTCTCGCATATGATTTACGGGTCACTATTCGTTCTCTCATGCAGGAGTGGAGGACAATAAGGGAGTATCAAAAACACAACACATTACCGTGCCTAAATCCATCGGCATTCAAAACTGCTTCCATTCGTCTCAGAATGCAGATCCTTTATGTTTCCCGAGGGAATCTTCCTGTAAAGTAGTGGCAAGTCCACGCAACGACGGCAAGGGTGGATAGCGACCACGTACTCTTCCATCCAATGTAGACCACATAGGCTCAAGACTTATGATATCTGGTGACTGTGTTAGTCAGGGGACATGGCACAATTGATCCTCGTGCTCACAAAGTCAGTAGCACGAAGCGCGTTGTGTCAACAGGGGATCTCTCATCTTTGAACACAGCTTCGTCGATGGGATGGACGTGAGCAGCCTAAACGGTCACGTAAACATTGGAATTGATGCGACCTTGCAGAGTAACCAGGCGACCCATTCAGTACCACGATATGGCTGCTATAAACATAAGCAAACAAACGCCATGTTTCACTCTTGGGACGTAAAGTAGACCAGAAGTTGGAAACGATAGGAAAAAAGACTCATCCGACCAAATGACATTCTTCTTTAGCTCCATAGGCCAGGTTTTATGGCTTACGCATTTTTAAGGTCATCTGCACCACTGGTAAGTAGTTTAGGAATTCCAGACTGTCCAGAAATCCCCTGTTTCTTTGATGGCCGGCCGAATGCCCGAGCGGTTCTAGGCACTTTAGCCTGGAACCGCAGGACCGCTAAGGTCGCAGGTTCGAATCCTGCCTCGGACATGGATGTGTGTGATGCCCTTAGGTTAGTTAGGTTTAAGAAGTTCTAAGTTCTAGGGGACTGATGACCTAAGATGTTGAGTCCCATAGCGCTCAGAGCCATTTTTTTCAGCACTGTTTCTGGAGGTCCCTCCGTGTTGTGTTGGTGCTAACAGGGTTCACGACTGAGGCGTTCAGCGTTGCAGAAACTCTGGCAGCTATCATAGTCTTATTTGCAGTCCAAGCCTCTGCAATGGTCGCAATATTGCAGTGACTGTGTTATTCTGATGATGATGCCCTGCGACGACCACAACCGCTATAAAACGCCTCAGATACCGCATTTATCTGCTAACACCGTGTAGGCCACTTTCAAGCACAATGTCTTGTCTGTATGAGAATACACGCAATCGATGTGCGAGTACAGATCGCAGACGTATGGCTGGCGACATATGGAAGTTTGGGTGTGGCCAAATGGTAAGACGACCGTCCGCAATAATTGGGAAATTAGGATTCGAGTCCCGGTCCGGCACAAATTTTCATTGTCGTCATTCCTTTCTACTGTTGGTGGTAGTCATTATTCTCAATTGAGAATTAATCTGATGTCTTTCACTGGTCGTCCGTTACGATCACTAGACACACACTTTCATCCTCATTGTAACTCAGCGGGTGATGTCTTCCCGCTTTACGTGTATGGAAATTTTGTCGGTGGTGACTGGTATTTCTGTTATATGACAGTACCACAATGCGGACACCGTCTCATCTGTTTTATATAAAGAAAAGAAACATGTATACAAACGGATGGTACAATGCACTATGCCTTTTATTTTTTTAAATGTAGTGAATAGTTTAATTTCTTTTAAGTGAGACAAGTCAGAGTTAGATACACTTTAGACAAATAAATGCGAATTGTATCCATGAAGGGAATGATGTGCCGTAGTGCATGATGTTCCACGTACTGCCTCTGCAGAGAGATATTCAGCAGGTCAGATCGCGTGATTGTATAACGAGATCGAAAACGGATATCAGGTAAGCTTTAGTCAAAAGTAAAGTGGAGACGCAAAACGCAAGATAGAATACCTAGAGACCCACGTGCAGCAACAGGTCTGAGTTTTCTCCCTCTGGTATTCGTAGAAGGGAGTAAAAGAGCTCTAGTAATTTAATATTCGTATGTGATGTATGTGATGTACCCATTGTTTCTTCCGTGTACTTGAATACATTAACTACATTATGCCAATAACGTGCAGACGTTATGACTGTATTTTGTCAAGTTGTACCCCTAAAGCATTTCGCATCTCGTTGATGCAAGAAATGAAAGACTTATTTTGTCTGGATGCCATGCTGTACTACAGGAATTTCTACTGGACAGCATGTACGGAACCTGTTTTCTGAGAAGAGATCTACGTGTTCTTGTCTCTGTAAGCGGCAACGACATGGCATATTCATGAAAATATTCCTGTAGTGCAATTTTACGCAGGTTAACATTATGGATGTCTTCATAGCCGCTTCTACCAGCATATTCTCATTTCCTTCACTATGACGAACATATCACAACATTAAAAATAGTAAAACAAAATAAAAGTTCAAGAGTAGAATTAAAATTCAACATGAAAGTATAGCTGCTGTCCACAGCGAAAGTGAAGTAGAAATACAAGACCTGCTGACTGGAATGAACAGTCTAACGAGTACAGAATATGAACTGAGAGTAAATCGAAGAAAGACGAAAGTAATGACCAGTAGGAGAAATGAGAGCAGCGAGAAACTTAACAACAGGATTAAAGGTCACGAAGTAGATGGAAGTAAGGAATTCTGCTACCTAGGCAGCAAAATAATGCATGAGGGACGGAGCAAGGAGGACATCAAAAGCAGTCTATCACTGGCAAATAGGGCATTCCTAACCACGAGAAGTCTCCTAGTAACAAACATAAGTCTTAGTTTGGGGAAGAAATTTTTGAAATTGATCGTCTGGAATACAACATTGCCTGGTAAAGAATCATGAAGTGTGGGGAAAACCGGAACAGAAGAGAATGGAAGCATTTGAGATATGGTGCTACAGAACAATGTTGAAACTTATGTGGACTGATAAAAAGGTAAGGAATTAGAAGGTTCTGCGCAGAATCGGAGAGGAAAGAAACATACGAGAAACAGTGACGAGAAGGGGCAGCACGATTGGACGTCTGTTAAGACATCACGGAATAACATCCAAGGTACTAGAGCGAGGTGCAGATGGTAAAAACTGTAGGGGTTGGAATGCATCCAGCAAACAACTGAGGACGTAGGTTGCAAGTGCTGCCCTGAGATGAAGAGGTTGGCACAGGAGAGGAATATTCGTGGAGGGCCGCATCAAACCAGAAGCCGGTCAGAAACCTGACTCAAAAACAAGAAAACTGATTTTGCTGTCGCATGGGTTTCGTACTTCGAAATTAAAGTACATATGTTCTGCACAGGGTGCTGAGTGAGAATATTTACTTTTTCTAACACCAAGAATTAAAATAATATACCGGGTCCTGTGTCTGAATGGTACTGAAGATCGAGAAAATCATTAATTGGAAACTAATGACCCAGTCCTTCTCAGCTTAGTTTGCATGACAATTACTGCAAGATACTTTGAATTACTGGTGACGTATCACAGGGTCACTTTGTATTTTGTTCGTTACCAGCTTCGCTGTTGCAGCAGTTGAATATTCTGAAAAATAGTGAATAATACCAGTCAAAATACGAGGAAAATAACCTATTCTGTAAATGATAAAAATAACGTAACTTACATACACAAGTTTAGCCTTAATTGAAGCCACAGAAATATGGATACACGAGTGAAAATGTACAGAATAAGTCAACTCTTCAGGCCATAAGATGGAAGACAAGATCGGAGACCCCTGCCAAAAGGAATCGTAGTAGCCTTAAACTTCCTTGTTTCAGCAAACGAATACCGTATATCTCTGAACGTCTGGAACTTCTGATTCTAAATACAGTTCGCTGGTATCTTTCATAGAATATCTCCATTTTACAGCATCGACTCAAACGACGTTTATGTACACTTAATTTTTATAGAAAGATGTTTCACATGTGTGCTATAGAACATCAACAAGCAAAAAAGTATATTTTCTAAACAAAGATCATTATGGCAGTGCTTTCATTAGACATAAAAATGTTCAAGTTGTTGCGAAGGGTTCTAACCATTCAATCTAAAAGATAGGCAGTGGTGGTCCTTGCACGGAAACGGAAATAAACGGTGTGTAATAGGTATATATCTGTTCTAACGGCGACCGGAACAGTCGCGGGGTTGTAGAGACAGAAATGCGGTGAGACCCACAGAGCGGCTGACGAACAATATCACAATGGGAGAGGACAGACACAACCAGCGAAGGACCTTACGACACAACAAGAACGGACAACAGACTCACGGAAACCACGTCCACTTGTAAAGAAAACACGAAAGATAATACGCTGTCTCATGTGAGGCAATATGTCCTGAGACAGTTGCAAGGTTAAACTGGCAGGCTGAGCTTTTTTTTTCTTTATTGTGATTTCATTCCCCTGCCCTATATGGGCAGCAGAGGGCTGTAAGCGGCACAATCCGCCGCTCTTCAGCCGAGTGACATGACAACTAACACAAGAATAAAATGTTACATACGTAAGGCGATAAAAAAGGGAAACATAAAACAGGATAAGGGGAGAAAATGGAGGTAAAAATACACTGACATGGTGACGTTCATGGGGGACAGTTAAAAAAGTCACCAGACAGTTAAAAAACACAGTTGGCGATTTTTAAAACACAATGAAGACACTGAATACAGACGCATAAGTTAAAAGTCGGCCACAGTTTTAAAAACACTCCAGCACAACACACTTAAAACCCAATTGGAGCACACATGGCGAAGAATAAAACTGCCAGGTGGGACCTGCTGAGGCAAAGGTCAGAGAGGATGGAAAACGAGGGGAGAGCAGGGGGAGCAGGGGAAGTGGTGGGATGAAGAGAGTAGGGGCGTCAGCAGGTCCACTAAGAGGCAGGAGACACATGGGCCACGAGATGAAGAGGAAAGACAGGGCAGGAGGGAGTGCAGAGACACTGAAAGGGGGGTGTAGGAGGGGGAAGCCACTCAAGAGAAGGGAGGGGAAGGGGAGGGAGACCTGACGGGGAGGCAAGGAGATGGGGTTACAGTTGGTAGGAAGGGTAGATGTCACAGCAAATCTCATCATCCAAGAGGGGTATATGGTGGAAGTTGCATTGGGAAAGGAGATGGAGGGTGTGGAGATGGAGAGAGGATGGGACACAATGGTAAAGGCACAGCTACTGGTTGGGGGTGGAGAGGAAGTAGACACCAGAGGATTAGGTGGATCAAGGTGGCGGACAATATATAGTGTGCAGACATGTTCAAGGAAAAGGAGAAGGTGGGGGAAGGGGATGAGGTCATAGAGGATGTGCATGGGGGATGGAAGGCGTATGCAGAAGGTGAGGCAGATCGCATGGCATTCAAGGATTTGGTGGGAATTATAGAACTGGGGAGGGGTGGAAATCCAAGGTATGCTGGCATAACAGAGGATGGGGTGGATCAAGGATTTCTAGGTGTGAAGGATGGTGGAAGGATACAGAACCCACGTCTGGCCGGACAGGAGTTTCAGGAGGTGGAGGTGGTTGTGAGGTTTGTTTTGGATGGTAAGGAGATGGGGCATCCAGCTGAGGTGGCGGTTGAGTGTGAGGCCAAGGTATTTGAGGGTAGGAGTGAGGTGGATAGGATGGCCATTGTGGTGTGCATACTGTAAGACCTTTGGTACACCGACCATCAGATTATTTGACTTGTTGCTCTAACGAAGTAGGCGAGTGTCAGCAATAAGTCTCGTGGACTTATCATGGCGTGTTTATCTTCTGCTGTTAGGTCAGATATAGAAATGCCACTTGCACACTTAGAGTAGCAGATTGACGGTGACCAAGTTTTAACAGAACTTGATTAATTTTCACACACATTTATTAAAATAGTAACAAGCAAAAACCTTACATAATTTGATTCTGGATGCTATTTACAATTGACAATCTGAAGTTCCTTTGGTCTTGATATGTTAGTCTTATTCTCACATATCCCTGATACTTGACAAAGTGTCTATACATTTCTCTTCGTGGATATGTACAGGAATAGGATAATCTTATAAGGTGCAGACTAAAACTTGAGTATAGACTGGTACTGACTAATGCAGATTGGTTCAAACTGGTGCAGACAAATGCAGACTGACTGATTGGAGATCTGTACACTCGTTATAATACCTTGATCATTCAGATATCACTGTGTGAGTGTGATCTGTGAGGAGAAAAGGTTCTACGTTAGCAGCAATCTCATTGGCTGCATTACATATTAATATGTGGATTGGCGGAAGCAGAATTTGGTCCATCTCTAAGGCGTCGCCATCACGTAGTGCAGAGAAGGACGAGCGCTGCGCCTGCGCTGTTGTGCTTAGCGGGGCTCACTCTAGTGGGAAAGTTGTGTAAGCACTGACTTCGCGGAACTATGTACACAACAGCCATAAATGGTGAGGTAGTAATCATGGAGGCAGAAGGAGTGGATGGAGAGGCCTATGATGATCGCTTGGGTCTTTGAGGGATTGATACGGAGGAACCACTGGTTGCACTAAGTGGTGGTCAAGCTGGGTTTGGAGGTTACGTTGGGACTGTTGAAGGGTAGAATAAAGGGCTAGGAGGGCGATGTCATCAGCAAACTGGAGAAGATGAACAGGTGGGGGAGGTTTGGGCATATCAGTAGTGTAAAGGAGATAGAGGAGAGGGGAAAGGACAGAACCTTGGGGCACGAGGGCAGAGGGATAGAAAGTATGGGAGTTGGAACTGTGGATAGTCATGTAGGAGGGACGATGGGAGAGGAAGGAAGCATCGAGATGGACGAAGTTGATGGGGAGACCATAGGTCTGGAGTTTGAAGAGAGCAAAGGATGCCAGACACTGTCATAGGCGTGCTGGAGATCAAGGAAAACAAAGATAGCGCAGCGATGGGAGTTAAACTGGAGGGAAAAAACATTGGTAAGGTTAAGGAGCTGGTCGTTCGTCGAGAAGGAAGGCCGGAAATGACATTGGGTAAGGGGAAGGAGGTGGTGCTGGTTAAGGTGGCGGTGAATATAGTGAAAAAGGATGGTCTCGAAGACCTCACTGAACATGGAGATGAGGCAGATGTGACGATAGGAAGAGATATCAAAGGGGGGGAGGGGTTGTTATGTTGAGGGAACAGCAAGACATGGGAAGTATTCCACAGGCCAGGGTAAAATCCAGTGGAGAGGAGGACATTGCACAGGGCAGCAGGGACAGACAGGAATGATGGGGGAGATTCCTTTAGGTGGCAGTAGGTGACGCCATCATGACCAGGGGCAGTGTTGCGTTTGCAGTGGAGGACGAGTGTGATGTCTTGTGCTGTAATGGATGTGTTGGTGTCTGAGGGGTAACTGATACAAGTACTGGAAGCTAGGGGCGAGTGGGGGGACAGAGGTGTCATTGTGGTCAAGGACAGTGGGGAGGAGGGAGTAATTAAAATGGGGATCATCAGGAATGGAGAAGACCTCAGGTAGGTGGGAAGCAAAATGGTTAGTCTTACTGAGGTTGTCAGGAAAGGGTCGATCGTCATGGCGGATGGGGTAATACGGGGTTGGATGGCTACCAGTAAGGCAGTGGAAGGCTGACCAGTACTTGGAGGAGTTGACAGGGAGGGTGGAGGTATGTGCATGTCTGGCGCAAGTCCCAGAGTTTCTTCGCTGTAAGAAGGTTCCGAATGTGCCGCTGTAATTCCCAGTGGCAGGTGAGAGTATCCTGGTCATGGGTGCGGAGGAAGGAGCGGTCGAGCCTGCGGGATTCACGCAGAAGAAGGATGGTCTGTGGAGCAAGCATAGGGTGGTAAGGGTGGATGAGTTTGGTAGGGACATGAGCCTCCACAGCGTCAGTATTGGTGTTCTGAAGGAAGGAAGAGGCATGGGTGATGTCAGTAGGGTGGTGTAAGCTGAGAAGGTGGCTGTCGACCTGTGAGGCAATGGATTCCCGTTAGGCATCCCAATTGGTACGTCAGTAGTCATGGACAGACTTTGGAGAGGCAGCTGGGCGGGTGGCTGCAGCTGTGGGACAGGTATAGGAGATGGTAAGAAGGACAGGGAAATGGTCACTACCAACGGGATTGAGGACATCAATGGTGCCAAGGAGGTTGGGGAAGCGAAGGTAGCATCGGGGGTGGGGTTACTTTCAGGACGGGTGTGTTGTGGGGGAGGAACAAGGTCCCCACAAGCTGAGCGACAGGAAGGCGCTTAAGAACTCGATCGGAGACGCCGCTATTGGCAGCTGCAAACACGTGTTCCACGGTGGCGCCCTCACTCTAAATGCGGGCCAGGAGGCGCGCGCCGCCACAACTTAACGCTGTGATGGTACTGCCACCTCTATGGGTCTTCGACATCCATGACGTCTGCCAGGGATTCAAAATCCGCGGCGCGCGGTACCAGAATATCAAGCAAGAAGAATATGAAATTCGAACTAAAAAGTGAGAGAAATGTAATGAGGAGCTCTCTGTAAATTGAGAATGCACTGCCAGATGTAGGAGTGTACCTGTTGAAGCAAGAATGAGTGGCTAAGCTTTGCACTCGTGCCTTCATTTAGGAAAAAGTACGGCAAGTTGTGATAGTTCTTCGACAGCCGTATAGAATGTAAGCTAATTTCATGCACTGAGAGAATCATGCCTCGTTCCATCACACTACCCAAATTACTTTCGATTTCACTGCCAGATTTCTGACACACCTCTGTCGTTAGTGCAGACAACACGACGCAATTAATCCAAATTCCAATATAGATATTCTGTTTCGCATAATCTTCATGCATGAACCGTGATAGGTCGTTTACGAAGTTCATAATGAACATCCCGAAGCCAACCATTGTGTGAAGACGACTGTGTACTCTCTGTGCCATCCCTGCCCTCCCACTCACCTCCAGCCAGACAGTGCACTGTTCCGATGCCCTACGAACTCTAGTCAAAGATGAAGTAACAACCAATGTAGTCGGCATCATAGTATCAGTGTTTGAAATATCATTGATTATATCAAATTCGATTACACAATGTGGAAGACACCGTACTCTATTGCAACATGTTTCTCATAAGCCGACAATGTGCACTTAGTCCTTGCCTGGTAGTTACAGATATCTTTGTGCTCCTTAAGCGACTCATAAACATTCATTTGCCCTTTTTTGTTTTAATAATTATATCAAGCAAATAATGCACTGAGATAATTATCACAGTACCACAGGGAAGTGTGACAGGACCATTGCTGTTCACAATATTGGGTGATCAAAAAGTCAGTATATGAAAACTTAATAAACCACGGAATAATGTAGATAAAGAGGTAAAAATTGACACACATGCCTGGAATGACAGGGGTTTTATTAGAACAAAAAAAAAACTATGTATTGCTAGACGCGTGAAAGATCTCTTAAGCACGTCGTTTGGTGATGATCGTGTGCTCTGCCGCCACTTTCGCCTTGGTTGGCCTCCTAGGTCTCCAGACCTCAGTCCGTGCGATTATTGGCTTTAGGGTTACCTGAAGTCGAAAATGTATCGAGATCGACCGACATATCTAGGGATGCTGAAAGACAATATCCGATGCCAATGCCTCACCATAACTCCGGACATACTTTACAGTGCTGTTCACAACAATATTCCTAGACTACAGCTATTGTTGAGGAATGATGGTGGACATATTGAGAATTTCCTATAAAGAACATAATTTTTGCTTTATCTTACTTTGTTGTGCTAATTATTGCTATTCTGATCAGATGAATCGTCATATATCGGACATTTTTTGACGTTTGTAATTTCTTTGTTCTAACAAAACTCCATGTCATTCCAAGCATGTGTGTCAATTTGTACCTCTCTATCTCCGTTGTTCCGTGATTTATTCAGTTTTCAAACTTATACTGACTTTTTGATCACCCTGTATATATATAAATGATGTAGTAGAAAACTTCGGATGCCCTTTAAGGCTATTCGAAGATGATACAGTTGTTTGGACCAAAGTAGCAACGCCAGAAGATAGTAAGAATTTGCAGAATGACCTGCAGAGAAATGATGAATGCTGCAGACCCTAGCAGTTCACCCTGAACGTAAGAACATGTAACATATTGCGCATACATAGAAAAAGAAATCCACTACTTTACAGCTACACTATCGATGACAAACAGCTGGAGACAGCGTCTGCCGTAAAATATGTAGGCGTAACTATGCCGTGCAACCTTAAGTGAAATGATCATATAAAACAGATAGTGGGAAAAGCAGATACCAGACTCGGATTCATCGGAAGAATCCTAAGTAAATGTAACTCATCCACGAGAGAAGTGGCTCATAAGACGCTCATCACCCGATTCCTCAGTATTGCCCTTCTATCTGGGATCCCCATCAGGTAGGACTGATAGAGGAGATAGAGGATATCCAAAGAAGAGCAGCGCGTTTCGTTACGGGATTGTTTAGCTGGCGAGAGAGCGTTACGGAGATGCTAAACAAATTCTACTGGCAGACGTTACAAGAGAGACGTAGTGCATCACGGAGAGATTTACTACTGAAATTTCGGGGCAGCACATTTCAGGAGGAGTCAGACAACATATTACTTTACTGCCCCCCCCCCCCCCCACCACCTCCACCACCACCACATACATCTCGCGTATTGACCACGACGAGAAAATACGAGAAATTACAGCCAATACAGAGGCTTCCCGACAAACATTCTTCCCACGCACTATTCGCGAGCCGAACAGGGTTGGAGGGATCAGATGATGTTACCGAAAGTACCCATCGCCACAAACCATTAGATGGCTTGGGATGTATGTAGATATTTTCTTTTAAGGCACAAAATACCTTAATAAGATATATTATCATTGCCTGGGAATGCTTTCAATGCAATAAAATTTATTGGTGTCACCAACATCGACGTTACGTAGAGTGGCACATAATATTAGTGCGTGTGTACTTAACCGTAAAAAAATCCTTTCGAGGGACCTTTACATACTAAGCTCTGAACACAACATCAGTTTCTCAGCATTCTTGAACCGTCACACAGCGTCTCCACTGAAATTCACTGAGCATGTAGGTTCTCCCGTCATTAAGCTCCTAGCTGCAGGAAGAGAATTCATGTGGTCGATATTGAGAAAGAGATTTCCAATCAAAAAATTAGAAACTGTGCATTCTGAGAGTGATAAAACCCTATTTTTAGGAATGAAACATTTCTCCAGATTCCAGCCCCGTACAGCGGTTAAATATGTATGAGCTTTCATATGACTGATCGTTGGCCATCGTCAAGTTGTGGCGGTCACCACTTAATAGTGGCCGAGGAGCACTCGCCCAAAAGCTAGTGATTTTTATCCAACTGAAGCAGATGGAAGATTATAACTAAACTTTCAAAACACTGTAGAAATAACACCACACGTCAGAATGGCATCTGATTGCAACGGAATATTATCACAGAAGGAGGAAAACGTAGGACAAAAGAAAAAAATAGTGTGAAAATTGATCAATAGATGGCTCTGTACGTGTCAGAATACGTTAATGAAAACACCTGTCATGCGAAGACCCACTGAAGTTCGTATTAACACTCTGGGTACACAGCTTTTCCTCCTTTCGCGTCAGCGACGTTCGCCATGACTGTCTCAATGCAAGATCGCGCTCTGCTTTTAGAAGCTGTATTACAAGACTTCCGGCATAAGAAGTCAGCCTCATTCTGCCAACGGCCTTGTCAAAGAGGGCGGAGGAGCGGATAGAGATTCAGGGCACTCTCTTGTCCTAGGGGTGGGAAATTGCCCCTAAAGGCGGAAGAATCAGCAATGATCAACTACATGAGGATTCAGAAGGCAATGGAAACCACTGCATTAAATACACGTAACGTGTATCCACAGGACATGCGGCCTGTAGTTGAAGAAGTGTCATGATGATCTCTCCATTGGCAAAAGGTTCCGGAATAGTCCCCCATTCGGATCTTCGGGAGGGGACTGCCAAGGGGAAGGTTACCATGAGAAAAAGATTGAATAATCAACGAAAGGATAACGTTCTACGAGTCGGGGCGTGGAATGTCAGAAGCTTGAACGTGGTAGGGAAACTAGAAAATCTGAAAAGGGAAATGCAAAGGCTCGATCTAGATATAGTAGGGGTCAGTGAAGTGAAGTGGAAGGAAGACAAGGATTTCTTGTCAGATGAGTATCGGGTAATATCAACAGCAGCAGAGAATGGTATAACAGGTGTAGGATTCGTTATGAATAGGAAGGTAGGGCAGAGGTTGTGTTACTGTGAACAGTTCAGTGACCATGTTGTTCTAATCAGAATCGACAGCAGACCAACACCGACAACGATAGTTCAGGTATACATGCCGACGTCGCAAACTGAAGATGAACAGATAGAGAAAGTGTATGAGGATACCGAAAGGGTAATGCAGTATGTAAAGGGGGACGAAAATCTAATAGTCATGGGCGACTGGAATGCAGTTGTAGGGGAAGAAGTAGAAGAAAAGGTTACAGGAGAATATGGGCTTCGAACAAGGAGTGAAAGAGGAGAAAGACTAATTGAGTTCTGTAACAAGTTTTAGCTAGTAATAGCGAATACCCTGTTCAAGAATCACAAGAGGAGGAGGTATACTTGGAAAAGGCCGGGAGATACGGGGAGATTTGAATTACATCTACATCTACATCTACATCCATACTCCGCAAGCCACCTGACGGTGTGTGGCGGAGGGTACCCTGAGTACCTCTATCGGTTCTCCCTTCTATTCCAGTCTCGTATTGTACGTGGAAAGAAGGATTGTCGGTATGCTTCTGTGTGGGCTCTAATCTCTCTGATTTTATCCTCATGGTCTCTTCGCGAGATATACGTAGGAGGGAGCAATATACTGCTTGACTCTTCGGTGAAGGTATGTTCTCGAAACTTTAACAAAAGCACGTACCGAGCTACTGAGCGTCTCTCCTGCAGAGTCTTCCACTGGAGTTTATCTATCATCTCCGTAACGTTTTCGCAATTACTAAATGATCCTGTAACGAAGCGCGCTGCTCTCCGTTGGATCTTCTCTATCTCTTCTATCAACCCTACCTGGTGCGGATCCCACACTGCTGAGCAGTATTCAAGCATTGGGCGAACAAGCGTACTGTAACCTACTTCCTTTGTTGTCGGATTGCATTTCCTTAGCATTCTTCCAATGAATCTCAGTCTGGCATCTGCTTTACCGACGATCAACTTTATATGATCATTCCATTTTAAATCACTCCTAATGCGTACTCCCAGATAATTTATGGAATTAACTGCTTCCAGTTGCTGACCTGCTATTTTATAGCTAAATGATAAGGGACCTATCTTTCTATGTATTCGCATCACATTACACTTGTCTACATTGAGATTCAATTGCCATTCCGTGCACCATGCGTCAATTCGCTGCAAATCCTCCTGCATTTCAGTACAATTTTCCATTGTTGCAACCTCTCGATACACCACAGCATCATCTGCAAAAAGCCTCAGTGAACTTCGGATGTCATCCACCAGGTCATTCATGTATATTGTGAATAGCAACGGTCCTATGACACTCCCCTGCGGCACATCTGAAATCACTCTTACTTCGGAAGACTTCTCTCCATTGAGAATGACATGCTGTTATCTAGGAACTCCTCAATCCAATCACACAATTGATCTGATAGTCCGTATGCTCTTACTTTGTTCATTAGATTACATCATGGTCAGACAGAGATTCCGAAATCAGATATTGGATTGTAAGGCGTACCCAGGAGCAGATATAGACTCAGATCACAATATAGTAGTGATGAAAAGTAGGCTGAAGTTCAAAACATTAGTCAGGAAGAATCAATACGCAAAGAAGTGGGATACCGAAGTTCTAAGGAATGACGAGATACGTTTGAAGTTCTCCAACTCTATAGATACAGTAATAAGGAATAGCACAGCAGGCAGTACAGTTGAAGAGGAATAGACATCTCTAAAAAAGGCCATCACAGAAGTTGGGAAGGAAAACTTAGGTACAAAGAAGGTAGCTGCGAAGAAACCATGGGTAACAGAAGAAATACTTCAGTTGATTGATGAAAGGAGGAAGTACAAAAGTCATGAATACAGAAATACAAGTGGGTGAAGAATGAAATAAATAGGAAGTGCAGGGAAGCTAAGACGAAATGGCTGCAGGAAAAATGCGAAGACATCGAAAAAGTTGTGAATGTCGGAAGGACAGACTCAGCATACAGGAAAGTCGAAACAAACTTTGGTGACATTAAAAGCAACGGTGGTAACATTAAGAGTGCAACGGGAATTCCACTGTTAAATGCAGAGGAGAGAGCAGATAGGCGGAGAGAATACATTGAAATCCTCTATGAGGGTGAAGATTTGTCTGATGTGATAGAAGAAGAAACAAAAGTCGATTTAGAAGAGATAGGGGATCCAGTATTAGAATCGGAATTTAAAAGAGCTTTGGAGGACTTACGGTCAAATAAGGCAGAACGGATAGATAACATTCCATCAGAATTTCTAAAATCATTAGGGGAAGTGGAAACAAAACGACTATTCACGTTGGTGTGTAGAATATATCAGTCCCTCGACATACCATCTGACTTTCGGAAAAGCATCATCCACAAAATTCCGAAGATGGCAAGAGCGGACAAGGGCGAGAATTATTGCACAATCAGCTTAACAGCTCATGCATCGAAGCTGCTTACAAGAATAATATACAGAAGAATGGAAAAAAAATTGAGAATGCGCTAGGTGGCGATCAGTTTGGCTTTAGGAAAAGTAAAGCAACGAGAGAGGCAATTCTGACGTTACGGCTAATAATGGAAGCAAGGCAAAAGAAAAATAAAGACACGTTCATAGGTTTGTCGACCTGGAAAAAGCGTTAGACAATATAAAATGGTGCAAGTTGTTCGAGATACTGAAAAAAGTAGGGGTAAGGTATAGTGAGTGACGGGTCATATACAATATGTACAACAACCAAGAGGGAATAATAAGAGTGGACGATCAAGAACGAAGTGCTCGTATTAAGAAGGGTGTAAGACAAGGCTGTAGCCTTTCGCCCCTACTCTTCAATCTGTACATCGAGGAAGCAATGATGGAAATAAAAGAAAGGTTCAGGAGTGGAATTAAAATACAAGGTGAAAGGATATCAATGATACGATTCGCTGATGACATTGCTATCCTGAGTGAAAGTGAAGAAGAATTAAATGATCTACTGAACGGAATGAACAGTCTAATGAGTACACAGTATGGTTTAAGAGTAAATCGGAGAAAGACGAAGGTAATGAGAAGTAGTAGAAATGAGAACAGCGAGAAACTTAACATCAGAATTGATGGTCACGAAGTCAGTGAAGTTTAGGAATTCTGCTACCTAGGCAGTAAAATAACCAATGACGGAAGGAGCAAGGAAGACATCAAAAGTAGACTCGCTATGGCAAAAAAGGCAATTCTGGCCTAGAGAAGTCTACTAATATCAAATACCGGCCTTAATTTGAGGAAGAAAGTTCTGAGGATGTACGTCTGGAGTACAGCATTGTATGGTAGTGAAACATGGACTGTGGGAAACGCGGAACAGAAGAGAATCGAAGCATTTGAGATGTGGTGCTATAGACGAATGTTGAAAATTAGGTGGACTGACAAGGTAAGGAATGAGGAGGTTCTACGCAGAATCGGAGAGGAAAGGAATATGTGGAAAACACTGATAAGGAGAAGGGACTGGATGATAGGGAATGACTTCCATGGTACTAGAGGGAGCTGTAGAGGGCAAAATCTGTAGAGGAAGACAGAGATTGGAATACGTCAAGCAAATAATTGAAGACGTAGGTTGCAAGTGCTACTCTGAGATAAAGAGGTTGGCACAGGAAAGGAATTCGTTGCGGACCGCATCAAACCAGTCAGTAGCCGGAAGACAAAAAAAAAATAAAAAATTTAAAAAAATAAAATAAAATAAAAAATTACAAGAATGATGACTGCTCACGTCGTTCTGCAGAAGTTCCGGAAACTGAAGGGTTTGAAACAAGTCGTTGGTCTGATGACTGCCGTGGGTTTTGGAGAAAATGATTCAGTAATTCGAAAAGACGGGTTCTTTTGGTCTGCAAGCTTGTAGAGGGAGGAAACGAATTGATTCGACGTCATTGGAAGCCGTGGCCACAGCAGTGCAGGAAGAGACGAGTGGTGGTGTGCAAACGTGTAGTGGACGGAGAATTTCCCGAACATTCGACATAACCGTGAGCACGTTGCGTAAAATCCTACGAAACATCCTTTTTTGCATCCATTCAAAATTACCCATGTGGACGAGTTGCTTCGCCGGCCGGAGTGGCTTGGCGGTTCTAGGCCCTGTGGTCTGGAAGCGCGCGACCGCCAAGGTCGCAGGTTTGAATCCTGCTTTCGGCATGGATGTGTGTGATGTCCTGAGGTTAGTTAGGTTTCAGTAGTTCTACGTTCTATGAGACTCATGGCCTCAGAAGTTCAGTCCCATAGTGCTTAGAGTTATGTGAACCATTTGAACCTGGTGTAGCTGCCATTACACTGGAGCCGGCATGACTCCACGTCCCTGTCGGTATCTTTCGGAACCTCACTGGCTCTCTTCCTGCACGTCCGAGCGGCAAAAGGTTATTAAGGCTTTTGATCGGTGATCATGTTATTCAGACTGGTCCTTATAAAAAAAATATCAGCGTCCTATTCTGCTTAAATTGTAGCCGTTTATGATCGTAAAAACGCGGGTCTGAGTAGGGGATGTAAAACGAGACTTGTTCTACTGATTTCTCAGAAATTTTCCAGTGGTATCTGTGTATTCCTGCCTTCAGAACACAAAACTTAACCAGGAGCATAACTCTGCAACCCCGTTTCCTCTTCACTCTCTTAGCGCTTTTGTTTTTTACCGAATATGGATAGCCGTCGTAGATGAAACCCCACAGAATAATTATACGCCTTCCTGTTGACCTGCCAGCAAGAGAGACCTTAGCTTCAGAATTTCTTGCTCGCAATGACGTGGACAATGACCGGCCGTGGATGATTTTGTGTACAAACTAAGCCCACTTCCATCTAACAGGATATGCCAATACACCGAATTGTCGAATATGGGCAACGTAAAATCCAAGCGCTACTCGGCCAGTACCAATTCTTCCTGAAAAGGTCACTGTCCGTTGCAGGTTTACGGCATCATTTATCATAGTGCCATATCTTTTCGAAGAAACAGCTGCTTTCGGTCCTGTTACCTTTACCGGCACTGGTAAGTGCTATGAGTGTCTTTTGCGCAACCACGTCATTCCAGCTACCCAGCAGCGTGGATCTGTGGATGGAATCATTTTCATGCAAGATGCAGACCTCTCCACATTGCAAATCCAGTTAAGCAGGTGCTGAAGCGCCATTTCGGTAATGCTAGAATTATCAGCCGCCTTTTACCTACAGCCTGGCCGTCCCGATCACCTGAATTTAATCAGTGAGACTTCTGGCTATTGGGTTATCCGAAAGATTTTGTATTCATTGTTCCGATTGCAAACTTAGCTGCATTGAAGGCACGTATTGTGCAACACATTCTTAACGTGATTCCGGAAACACTTCGATCAGTTGTGGAACGTGCTGTTTCTCTATTTCAGCTTGTTGCAGAAAATTGTGGACACCATACTGAACTAGTTTTGCGCCAGTCACACGTAAATTAATAATCCGATTTGATTTTTATTGATGCTTTTTATGCTGTTTTTGGCCTCAGGACAATTAAAAACCGATTTTTCCCATACCATGTAATATAACCTTGCGTGGTGGATTGACTTGCGTAACTGACAGTATCACTGCACTCCCATGCACACTCAGTAGTGCAGTTCGTTTAACGTCAAACGTACCCTTTAGGCATTATATGATTCATTTTCCAGTTGTATCCGACCACTATTAAAGTATGATGCTTTCAGCGCCATCTATTGCTACATTTTGTTATTTATTTTTCTTGTTCCATACGATTTCCCCCATATCCGATAACACTCCGTTGCAATTTGACGTCATTCTGACCAGTGTTGTTATTTCTACAGAGGTTTGGAAGTTTAACTTTAATTATAAACACCCTGTAATATTAATATTTACCGTTCATTTGTCCATGTATTTTTTGTGTATTCGTTTGAGCAATGAATATTGCATTTGACTTCGATAGACCTCTGCTGCCGACTGACGTTCTCCAGCAGATAGGTGTTGACCAGTAAGTTCCACTGAGAGATCTCCTACTTTTCCTCAGACGGATACGGATCCTCTACACCTCCCATAAACTTGATCCCCATCACCCGCTTGTCTCTCCCATCCTCTCCCACTCCCGTCCGCTGCCGCGCCTGTATTCCCAGTACCATCTGCTCTCCATCTCTCCACTCTCCATACCCTCTCCCAAGGCGGCTTCCACCAGCTACCCCTCCCTGATAATGCCCTCGTCCATTTCATGTACCCCTCCTATCAACTTTGATCCTCCTCATCCACTTCCTGTGTTTCATCCTTTGGGCACCCTCTCTCCCTTCCCTCCCTCCTTCCTTCCTCCCCCTGGGCTTCCTCTAACCTGCGTACCTTCTTTCCTTCCCCTATCTCCGCTGCCACTGGCATCTCTGCTCTCCCCTATCCCTCCTCCCCCACCTTTTTCCCCTTTGCGCAGGTCCCCGGACTCGCACCCGTCACGTGAACATTAGTGCGCAAGAGATCATCGCCATCAGTTTTGTGTGTGTGTGCCGTCGTGTTTGTGCTTCAGTGTTTTCGCCACCCAGGCTCCATCGTTCACGTATGCCGTCTCAAACATCAGTTTTCGTGTACAGTGCTGACAGTATTTTGTTTTTCTTCGCGTGTGTACGGTTTTGTATTTTTTAATTAGTGTGTCTACTCTTTTTTGTCCACCATTATGTTATGTTACTTCTGTGTCTTCATTGTTTTTCTCTCTTTGTTCTACCTGTGGCTCAAGAGCGGAGTAACATTGAAGCTGCCAGCCCACCTTGTGTAAGGTGTAAAAAGACAATAAAGAAAAAAAAATCCACTGAGACGTCCATCTCAAAATATCGATGGATCTGGAAATAACGTTGCTCCGTGAAAAGTGGCAGAGGTTGTGGATCATCACCTCATAGAACGCCGTGTATTGGGTCCTCCAGGTAGAGGGGGGGGGGGGGGGGGGGGGGAGCAGCGTGGGGTTCAGTGCGCCCCGGCCGGGCCATCCGAGCGCGACGTGACGCGGGGCTGCCGTCTGCGCGGCGGGCGGTCGATACGCGAGGGGCGGCGAGGCGGAGCCACGGCTGGGCGCCCACGGCCTGCCCGCCTGCCACTCACTTGTCTGCCACGCGCCAGCTGTCAGCGGCCAGGCGCCGGCCTGTCACACCTGTCTCAAGCCTCACTCTTCTAACACCTCATGGAGCCACCGCCGCTGATATCTCCGTCTGCCACTGTACAGATCTGCAAGGCTTCGGCGCCCCCCATACAACTTACTGATGCTAATCCAGATTTCTGAGATGTTCTAAGTCACGAAGCAATAGAAACTTAATTCTCAATAAGATTCACAGGGATGGACAATAACTGTAACTCCTCATGACATCATCTTTTCTCACATTTTCATTTTTTAAAGGATTAATCACTACTGAAAAGGGGCTAATTTGCCCCAAAGAGTTAGAAAGTTGTAAAACCTCACAAATTTTAATACTATGCTACAAAATCCATTTTTCTTTACAGGGAGCATCAAAAATTTCAAATTCTTAATGGAGGCTGTGGTGAATGAGAATTGCAAAAAATCTTTCAAATGGTTCTGAGCACCATGGCCATGGGACTTCTGAGGTCATCATTCCCTAGAACCTAGAACCACTTAAACATAACTAACCTAAGGACATCACACACATCCATGCCCGAGGCAGGATTCGAACCTGCGACCGTAGTGGTCGCGCAGTTCCAGGACGTAGCGCCTAGAACCGCTCGGCCACTCTGGCCTTCTTGAGACTTACAGCAACTACAGGTTTTCCATACAAGCTGCTGCACAAGTATTCAATATTGAATTGAATAACTTCTGCATTTAACAAAACCAAAGAGGTAAAAAAAACTTACTAAGGCATCTAAAGCATTCCAAGTTAGCAGTGGCCCCAAAACTATTTCAGAAAATTACTTTTGAATACATTATGGGAGTGAACAGTGATCAATGTGATACAAATATTTACTATCAAAAACAGTCATGATCACAATTTATTTATTACAGTGACCGATTTCGACCACTACTGTTGTTATCTTCCGACCAATGAGTAAGAGCCTCCTTCTGGCGGTAGTGATTTACGACCTGAAGGAGGTACTTAATCATTGGTCTGAAGATGACCACAGTAGTGGTCGGAACCAAACGCCGTAACAAATAAATTGTGATCAAGACTGTTTTTGATAGTAAATATTTGAGAAAAACTATTTTTAAAGATCGTCCCTTCTAAGAGAATGAATTAACTAGCAAAAATGAGGCACCCAGGATCAATCGGCTCAAGATTACAGAAGGTAAGGCAAACTCAATTTAGGGAGCTGACGAAACGGCATGGAAGGTCCCCGCCGACATTAGTGCCGGAGGGTAATACGACGCTAGGGGAAGGCCGAGGAGGCTCGCCCCGAAACAACTCACAGCATCAGTAACCATGCAATTGAGCGTCCCCCCAAATGCACGAGGAAACTGCAGACTCTCACCGGAGGTGCACGGCGTCCAGGTTAATGTACCATAAACAGTCTTATCCACTTAGCCCATGAATGGAATGCAAAATAAAAACGCATTCCAAACATCGAGCTTTCAATTCTCCGCATAGATCAACCTTACACCGTAACGGTTCCCGCATACAAGGCAACACACTGTTTCGACACACGCACGCCTCCTGCCCCAACAGACGTCTGCGCCTCTCTCCCACTCCCCATAGAGACTCGACTCAGAGAGAGCTCCAGAAGTCACAACGGCGCGCAGCCCCGCCAACTCACGGTGCGCCAGGACGGTGAAATCACGCCAGATGTGTCGATTCGAGCCAGGATGTCTCAGTCACATTTCAGCAAGTTATCCAACTAATACTTTACTTCTCCGCAGATAAATCCTGCTGACCCGGTACACTTCGACATTCCCGGGCTACAGTCCTGTACCAAATCTAGAGTTGAGCTAACGAAACTACGGTATAAGGTGAGTAACTATGTAGTAATTATATATACTGGGTGATCAAAAAGTCAGTATAAATTTGAAAACTTAATAAACCACGAAATAATGTAGACAGAGAGGTAAAAATTGACACACATGCTTGGAATGACATGGGGTTTTGTTAGAATAAAAAAAACCTCATATTGCTGGACGAGTGAAAGATGTCTTGCACGCGTCGTTTGCTGATGATCGTGTGCTCAGCCGCCACTTTCGTCATGCTTGGCCTCCCAGGTCCACAGAACACAATCCGTGCGATTATTGGCTTTGGGGTTACCTGAAGTCGCAAGTGTATCGTGATCGACCGAATCTCTAGGTATGCTCAAAGATAACATCCGAAACCAATGCCCCATTATAACTTCGGACATGCTTTACAGTGTTGTTGACAACATTATTCCTCGACTACAGCTATTGATGAGGAATGATGGTGGACATATTGAGCATTTCCTGTAAAAAATATCATCTTTGCTTTGTCTTACTTTGTTATGCTAATTATTGCTATTCTGACCAGATGAAGTGCCATCTGTCTGACATTTTCTGAACTTTTGTATTTTTTGGTTCTAATAAAACCCCATGTCATTCCAAGCGTTTGTGTCAATTTGTACCTCTGTAGCTACATTATTACGTGATTTATTCAGTTTTCAAATTTATACTGACTTTTTGATCATCCGGTATGTAAGGAAGAAATTAGTCACATATCAGATGGCATTGGTGGCACTGGTAGGGAAAGAAACATAAATGAATTTGTAAGAAAGAAACTGGTACCATATGACCTGTCCTTTTTCGTTTCTTTTGCACAAAATTAGAACCGCACATCTTTCATTGTTTGTCCTCTGCATATTTCACGTTCTTACAGAATATAAATTGCATTTCAACGTTAATAAAAAGTAGTTGAACTCATAATTTCTTCCTTTATGCGTGCCTTCTTCTGTTTCACGTTACCAATCAACAATTTTTTCAATAAAAGCTGAATTAAAAAACGACACTTTGAGTTAAAGTACAAATGCTGTTTACTTTTAAGTAACAGGCAGTAATAAAAATATTACATAGGATATCATGTCACTTGTATTGCCCCACTCACTTTCTAGACGATTCACCGCTTCTGGGTTTTAGGGAAATCTGGTAAGACATTGATCGCACACATAAAGAAGGAAACCGTTAAGTGGTAACTCCCGATAGGTATGCAACACACCTAATGTAAAGGTAACTTGGGTACGACATTAACTGACCAGAGCTAGAACGTGAACTTCCGTACTCTACGGTTGTTTATGATAGTCTACGGTAGCCTACAATAGTTTCATAGCTCTCATCATACGGCGATAGCAGCCAAAAGAAAGGCGCACTCCATCTCCACTTTTTCAACGGAGTTTTGGAACTTCTAGCGGTGAGCTACGGTGCTGTTTCGCCAAGATTTAAAAGTGTAACAAAAAAAATTGTTCACATGTGTGAAATGTTATGGGACTTAGCTGCTAAGGCCATCCGTCCCTAAGCTTACACACTACTTAACCTAAATCACCCTTAGGACAAACACACACACCCATACCCGAGGAAGGACTCGAACCTCGGCCAGGAATGCAGCGCCCAAGACCGCTCGGCTAATCCCGCGCGGCGAAAGTGTAACAGCACTATAGACAAAAAATTGAGTACGTAACTAAATCCCTTAGAGTTGATAAATAAAACTGGTGACTGCACGTTGTACCTGTTGACATTACCTGACAAATGAAGCATTTGCAGTCTCTCTCAAACGGAAATTAATGTGCGTTTCTAACAATGGTTTATTCATACTTTTCTTACGCATACCTTTACTTCTGTTTTCTACGATAATTAGTTTTTGACGGGCGTCTCTCTTCGGTAGTGAAAGTTTAGTTGTAATCATGGTGTATTTAGCACTACTTTCCGAGGGTGTTAAGGTCAGTCGATGGTGAATAGTTCCTGATCAGCATGAAGTGTTAAAATTCAATCTCCTACATAGTTCAGTGTAATAGGCCCGTGCCCTTATCATCGACCATTCAGCTGCATATGTTCGGCAAAGAGATACCCGACACAGTTGTACAATCCTCTCGTTTCATTTCTCTACCGTCTTTTTCACCAAATATTAGGCTGTCCTCCATCAGTCATTACAATAAGTTAACTACTCCACGTTTATACTACAGCTAAAGTACTCTACAGTCTCATGAGATTATTGTATAGACCTCGTCTACTATCAGATATTTTTAAGTAATGAGTAATTGGGCTGGAGACCATGATTGATAAGCAAACAATGTGTGAAATACTGAACTTTCTTCTCAGTTCCAGCTCCCTCGAAAATATTAAAGACAGTACTGGGTACACTTTCTGAAGATCAGTACTTTAGAAATGTGAAAGGTGTGCCGATATATAGCCCTCAGACTAATCACCAAAGACTGCGGAATACTGGGATACCATTGTTGCTTTCAAACACTATGTGAATGCATTTGACACGAAGACTTGGAGAAACTTTCTCAGGCATTGAAAGTGGTGACTCTCAAGCACAAAGATCGAAGGTAGTACGCAATTCTTCGAAAGAGGAGGCTCTTATTATATGCAGAGGCGTAACAAAGGGGTTCTTAATTCTAGTGACGTTATTAGTGTATAATATCAAAAACCAAAATTAACAGTAAGTAAGGAAAATCTGAAAAGCGTAGACAGTGTTAAAACACTGGTAGAAAATAGACACATCACGGTTTCCAAATGATACGCCTGTTCTTGCAAAAAAAAGGTGACACTCACCTATGTCATGCGGTACATATGGCAGGTTGGCATAACGACACACATGGGAGAGGAGACCCTTACCGATGTACACTGACTAAAAACCTTTGGTGAGAGATCTACACAGAACTGAACAGAGTGACTCAAGAAAACAGGAGAAAACGTATAAAAAGGTTGCTAGTAACCCTAGGAGCCTAAACTGTTTTTCTGTGTCATAGATGCCGGAGGACGTATCGGTGAACTATTAATTCAAGCTATGCAATGGCAGAGCTTTGACGGAGCTGTCATTTTATAGGTTTTATAGATTCATGTGAAAAGGTTCCCTATGTGATTATAGCCTGGGGAGTTAACAGACTTAGAAGGTGGAAGAGTAGTTGGAGCTAGATGCGTGGTACATTCCGTTTCGGAAATCGATGGGGAAGTCAATGTTCTGAGATCCACAGTGTCAAGAACGTACCGAGAATACCAAATTTCAGGTGGATAACGCAGTGACCGACGGGCTTCACTTAATAACCGAAAGCTGCGGCATTTGAGTACAGTTGTCAGTGTCTACCGACAAGGAGCACTGCGAGAAAGAACCGCAGAGACCATTGTGGGTTGTACGACGAACATGACCGTTAGGAAAATGCGGCGACATCTGGCGTTAACGGCGCAACCGACGCGAGTTTCATTTGCTAACAGCATCTCTCCTGGGCTCGTGATCGTATCGGTTGGGCAAGAGAGGACTGTAAAACATTGGCCTGGTCAAATAAGGCCCGATATCAGTTGGTAAGAGCTGGTAGAGGGGTTAGGGTGTAGTGAAGACTCCACGAAGCCATGGATCCAAGGCACTGTGGAAGCTGGTGGTCGCTCCATAATAGTGTGAGTTTCTTATACCTACATGGAGTGGATCCTTTGATCCAGCTGAACCGATCGTTAACTGGAAATGGTTATTGATGGACCCCATGTTGCCCAACAAGATTGGTATTTTTATGGATGACAATGCTCAAGCTCACTGGCACACAGTTTTTCGCGATTAGTTTGTAGACCACTCAGAACCATTCGAGCAAGTGATCTGGCCACCCAGAGCGCCTGAACAACTTATGGGGAAAAGACCGGCCAGTTTGTGTATAAAATCCTGCGCCAAAACTCTTTCGCAATTAAGGACGGCTGTAGAGGCAGCATGGCTGACTATTTCTGCAGGGGGCTTCCGACGTTTTGTAGAATCCATGCATCGCCGAATTGCTACACTACGCCAACTGTCACGATATTAGGAGAGAGAGCACTACCGTTGTGACTTCGATATAAATGTTGTGGATATAAACAGTAGTTTGGGTCAACAAAAAAATTGCTGCATATAAATATTTGTTGAACTAGAGTGAGTATTCAACTTGAAGGTAGGAGACATATTTCACAGTTCTTTGTTTTGGTTTCGTTTGCACAAACATATCACCGACTTTCACTGCAGGACGCTGACTTGCATGTGTTGCCACTTCTTTGATTTTATTTCCTACAGTGCTGTTGCAATACTACTTCTCCCTGCTACCAGCGATTTCATTAGTTCCAACCCAGTTTGCAGAAGAAGATGTTTCCGTTGCCGTGTTTCGTCTCATTACATCCTGGGTGTTGCTGGATGAATACTGCGATTGATCGATAGCACAAATAGCACGATGGAGGCCATTTCTTTGTTCCATTCTTGACAGTGTTCATGTAAGCCTTTTGATCAAGGGTGTCAATTCCACACATGGTCTAGGGGTTGCCAGAGGTATGGGTCTCACGTTTATTGGCGTCAGTATCGTCAGTGTCTGTGCGCCATCTGGTTCAAGTCGACACTGTGAACGTTCACCTTCTCAGAGACAGTCACACTGGGCCGGAAGGATGCATTGATCATGGGAGGCGATTTAAACTGCACCCAGGCACCCAAAGGCCAACTACCACGTCACTCTCTGTGCGTGACCCTAGCGACAATTCTCCAGCACCTCAGCCTAATGGATTCTTGAGAGCAGGCTCATGGTGATCCTACATAGTGTACTCTTTCATCAGCCATTCTTCCAGCCAACTCGATCGCGTTTGCATCCTCCATGCTGCAAAGTGTGTGGTGCGGCCATGGACCACGCAAACTGAACACGATCCATGTAACAGCACTTCTGCTGGCAGCTCGTCGAGATCACATGGGCAGCTTGTTGTCGACACCGTGATGCCTATCAATCTGCGCTGTCATGGTGGGTGCTCTGTGCAAAGCCTGCTCTCTGAGAGGCCTTGATTTGATACGGAATGGATGCTGCGGCATGGCGACGACGGACACAGGTATTCTGTTTCACCATTCTCTGGGAATGTAGTATGATGCTGTATTCGCCACAGCGCCAGGCTACAGTGAATCGTGCCAAGTCCTCTCTCACTGCCACCTTGAATGAGCTATGGTCAGGGCTCACACACGCGACGTATTAGTGCAAGAGATCCATCTATGTATCATGTATCACCTCAGAGGAATTTGGTTAATGCTCTTACGACTGGTGATAGGTGGCGTTTTGATACCCAATGGGACTTTTGGTCTGCCTTCCATGCACAATACATTACACTGTACTCTGAACAACATCACTGTCCTGCCAACATTACGTTAGTCTCCAGACTCTCCTTTGGATCAGTTCCCGTGGATGCGACGATGAATCAGATTGCTAACGTCTGGGAGGACGATGTCCATGATGCTATCCAGCCGGGTACTATGAACAGGTCGCCTAGCCCTGATGACCTCCCACTGAAGTTTTATCAGACATTTCGACCCCTTCTGGCACCAGTGTTGACGGAAACTTGTCAGGACCTTATGTCACCTTTCGTCCCGCTTCCAGACAGTTTCTTCGATGGTTTCCTCATTCCCATCCACAAGCCTCATGGATATGCGATTACTACCGGTTGACGTTACTCAACACCGATACAAAGATCTTCAGCTGGCTGTTGGCTGCGTACTTAAACGGAGAGCTCGGTCTGTGATTTCCCCCAACTATAATTCCTTCGAAGGTACCAATAACATCTGCACTGCCCTCGGCCTCTATTCGGACATAATCGCTCTTGCTCGCGCTCGTCATATACTTGACTTTTGGCAGTTCTTGATTTGTTCAACTGAGTCGATCACGACTTCCTGGCAGAGATGCTCTGCAGTAAGGCCTACCGTGATACTACAGTCGACGTCATAATGGGTCCCCTTCATTGAGCTTCGTCTCATGTACTCTACAATGGCCGTCTTAGTCCTCCCATCCCGATGCACTGATCAGTGTGTCAAGGATGCCTGCTCTTTGCACTGCTGTATGCATTTGCCATGGAATTGTTGTTACATGCCCTCCGTCAAAGCCTCTGTAGCATGTTTCTCAGTTACCATGTATTCAGCTGCACTGCATAGGCAGACGATCTCGTCATTGTTCTTCGTAGCCGTGTTGAGGTCAGAGTGTCATTGGCAATGTCTACCACCTACGGCGAAGCCTCTGCTAGCTCCCTTAACATCTGCAAATCGAGCGACACAGCTATAGGTGCAGGACCCTGCAGACAGAGCTGCTCCTTTGCGTGTAGCTGATACCCTCCGATGCTTAGGACTCGATTCCGCAAGTGACCACTAGCTGGCTCTTAGATCACAGTTTACGAGCACTCGATCTTCTGCAACGCACACGATACGTAAATGTATATTTGGCATCACGTATCCCCCACATGACACAGACACTTTCTTTTCCAACATCAATGGCCCATCGCATGCTAATGGTGGTAGTAGGGAGCTACAAGTGCAATTTTGATGTCAATTTAATATGAAAATTAATTAGATTGATCAATTAATCACCAAAATCTGCCCCTGACCATGACAACCCCCACCGGCGACCACGCCCTTCCTGCCCCCAGACCATGTCACGTGTTTTTCGCAGCCTGCACTTGGGCCCCAGCCCTCTTCCCACGCTCCCGCTTCTCCAACATACCCTCATTGGCGTGAATTTCGAATTTTGGTGGCAATATGAATTTTGGCGGCAATTTCGAATTTTCTCTGCACGGAATTTGTTGTTGGAAGTTGTTTATAAAGTAGGAATAGGTGGTAGAAATCGGAGAACTATGCTCTGAGAAGTACATAATTTGGATTTTGTTGGACAGGGAGACTCTTCTTTAAGTTAAGATCACTTCATCGCTTCGTATAGTGCGATCGCAAAGTCATTAAGATGCTCTCCGTTGTGCCACTGGACTCGCGCATTACTGTCAGTCGCCTTGCTTGGGGCTGGAACACTGTACCATCCACACCACTAGCCTGCACCTGTCCCTGCAGCCTGTCCCTTGCTGGCTCGGCTGCATTCACGGTGGCCGCCTCGTGATACGCTGCCGCAACCCGCCTACCCCGCACCCCTGGCCAGCTGTGGGACTTTTGACATGAAAGGCGCCGTACTACACGAACTCATAACTCCCAGGCGACATGATGACACAACCGAGACACATGCGCAGCTTGGTCACGTGCCTGGCAGTATACTGATGACCACTTGTCTGACCCAGCATTTGACTTCCATGCCACAGGGTGGTGGCAGCAAGCAGCTGGAAATCTGTGCACAATGCCGCTCTCAAGGCACGCTTTGTTGGTCATTACCACAAACAATACAGTTGCTTTCAACAGTTAGCGTCATGCCCCACAGCTCAGCAAAATTTTGAGGGATGCTTCTGGCATTGGGCATATCAAACTATCCATCTGTCTCAGACTCAACAGAGGGTGTTTTCTAAAGATAGCAGATGTGTACAATTTTCCATTCACTTTCCAGAAAGCAAAGGACGTTTTCGGAAAGGGACCTCTACATGTTTCACAGAATTTTTTGTCTCCAACAGCAACTGCCTGCACCAAGAAGAAAAAGAAAGTGAAGTCAGCGTCCTCACACCACATCTATGCCCTCACTAACGACAACATCTAATTAGAAGGGAGCAGCTGAAATATCAAGGCATCTACTTCCTTCAGAATGAACTATGAATGTATTTCTAAAGCTAGCACCTGTGTCCAACATTCCAGCCACTTGCCAGCAAACAAAGGATTTTGGTATCAGATCTTTCTTTCCTACTCCTCCCCCACCCAGAGGTACATTTTTCTCAAATAGCTGCACCAAGCCTGCTTGAAGAAAAAATAAGGCAACTTATATCTTGCTGGTAGGGCACTCTGAGTTTCTATTGGTCCACTACAAAACAAAGAGTGGAGTCTGAAGGTATATAAAGCCTAACCCCCACCGTAATCATCACCAGTCTTTGGCAGTGCATAGTTGTGTCAGTGTTATTCTTGCAACATGAAACGCTCAGCCAGCGTGATGCCAGCGGTAATGGTGGTAGGAAACGACCAAACTTGGGTCAACTGCCATGTAAGAATCCATAAAAGAAATTATGAGTTCAAACTTTGACAATTATACAATTTAATAAAAACGTAATCAAAATTTTTCCAGATTGTGACACATTTTCGTAACAAATGGTTATAAAAGTTAATTTTTCTTGCTATTACATCATTTATTACCGAAATGGTGGAAATAGAACGCCACCTGGAAGGAGGTCTCCAAAAACCGGGAGAGATTGTGTTACCATCGTGCAAGTACATCTAAAAATTCTTATGTGATAGTTATATGTTCAGAAAGCATCTCTTAAAGTATTCAAGTCCTACCAAGAGCTTATAACATGGAAGAACCCAGGAGATGGTAAAAGGTATCAGATAGATTATATAATGTTAAGACAGAGATTTGGGGACCAGGTTTTAAATTGCAAGACATTTCCAGGGGAAGATGCGGACTCTGACCACAATCTATTGGTTATGAACTATAGATTAAAACTGAAGAAACTGCAAAAAGATGGGAATTTAAGGAGATGTGACCTGGATAAACAGAAAGAACCAGAGGTTGTATAGAGTTTCAGGGAGACCATAAGGGAACAATTCACAGGAATGTGGGAAAGAAATACAGTAGAAGAAGAATGGGTGGCTTTGAGGGATGAAATAGTGAAGGCATCACAGGATCAAATACGTAAAAAGACGAGGGCTAGTAGAAACCCTTTGGTAACAGAAGAAATGTTGAATTTAATTGATGAAAGGAGAAAATAAAAAATGCAGTAAATGAAGCAGGCAAAAAGGAATACAAACGTCTCAAAAACGATATCGACAGCAAGCGCAAAATGGCTAAGCAGGGATGGATAGAGGACAAATGTAAGGATATACAGTCTCATCTCGCTAGGGGTAAGATAGATACTGCCTACAGGAAAATTAAAGACACATTTGGAGAATAGAGAACCACTTTTGTGAATATCAAGAGCTCAGATGGAAACCCAGTTCTAAGCAAAGAAGGGAAAGCAGAAAGGTGGAAGAAGTATATAGAGGGACTATACAAGGGTGATGTACTTGAGGACAATATTATGGAAATGGAAGAGGATGTAGATGAAGATGAAATGGGAGATACAACACTGCATGAAGAGTTTGACAGATCAGTGGAAGTCCTGTGTCGAAACAAGGTCCCCAGAGTAGACAACATTCCATTACAACTACTGACAGCCTTGGGAGAGCCAGTCCTGACAAAACTCTACCATCTGGTGAGCAAGATGCATGAGACAGGCGAAATACCCTCAGACTTCAACAATAATATAATAATTCCAATCCCAAAGAAAGTTGGTGTTGACAGATGTGAATATTAGCGAACTATCAGTTTAATAAGCCACAGCTGCAAAATACTAACGCCAATTCTTTACAGACGAATGCAAAAACTGGTAGAAGCCGACCTCGGGGAAGATCAGTTTGGATTCCGTATAAATGTTGGAACACGTGAGGCAATACTGACCCTACGACTTATCTTGGAAGAAAGATTAAGGAAAGGCAAACCTACGTTTCTAGCACTTGTATACTTCGAGAGACCTTTTGACAATGTTGACTGGAATACTGTCTTTCGAATTCTGAAGGTGGCAGGGGTAAAATACAGGGAGCAAAAGGCTATTTACAATTTGCACAGAAAGCAGATGGCAGTTTTAGGAGTCGAGGGGTATGAAATGGAAGCAGTGGTTGGGAAGGTAGTGAGATAGGGTTGTAGCCTATCCCCGATGTTATTCAATCAGTATATTGAGCAAGCAATAAAAGAAACAAAAGAAATGTTCGGAGTAGGAATTAAAATCCATAGAGAGGAAATAAAGGCTTCAAGGTTAGCTTATGATGTTGTAATTCTGTCAGAGACAGAAAAGGACTTGGAAGAGCAGTTGAACGGAATAAACTGTCTTGAAAGGATAGTATAAGATGAACATCAACAAAAGCAAAACGAGGATAATGGAATGTTGTCGAATTAAGTCGAGTGATGCTGAGGGAATTAGATTAGGAAATGAGACACATAAAGTAGTAAACGAGTTTTGTTATTTGGGGATCAAAATAACTGATGATGTTCGAAGTAGAGAGGATATAAAACGTAAACTGACAATGGCAAGGAAAGCGTTTCTGAAGAAGAAAAATTTGGTAACATCGAGTATAGATTTAAATGTCAGGAAGTCGTTTCTGAAAGTATTTGCATGGAGTGTAGGCATGTATGAAGGTGAAATGTGGACGAGAAATAGTTTAGACAAGAAGAGAATAGAAGCTTTCGAAATGTGGTGCTACAGAAGAATGCTGAAGATTAGATGGGAAGATCACATAACTAATGAGAAGGTATTGAACAGAATTGGGGATAAGAGGAGCTTGTGGGACAACCTGACTAGAAGAAGGGATCGGTAGGTAGGACATTTTATGAGACATCGAGGGATCACCAATTTAGCATTGGAGGGCAGCATGGAGGGTTAAAACCGTAGAGGGAGACCAAGAGATGAATACACTAAGCAGATTCAGAAAGATGTAGGCTGCAGTAGGTACTGGGAGATAAAGAAGCTTGCACAGGATAGACAGCATGGAGAGTTGCATCAAACCAGTCTCGGGACTGAAGACCACAATAACAACATATAACATTTCTACTGCTGTTCTGGAATTAGAGCAGCAGCAGGTGGAACCTGAAAGTTCCCATCAAATGGAAGAGCTTGTGCTATCATCATATAAGTACATCAGCAAATTCTGTGTGGCAGTTTACGTGTTCAGAAAACAGCTCTTGATGTATTCAGATCGTAACAAATGTTAACAAAACTTTTCATCTCGCTGTTGCAGAATTAAAGCAACAGCTGTTCAACATTGAACTGCTGATGCTGCTGTTTGATATGCAGCAGGAAAACACGTACAGTTGTAATATATTGCCATTAGAATTTTTTTCATCATATACAGTAGCTTGAGGTATATACTATTCATTTTGTAGATGTTGCTAGTGCTTAAGAGGAAAATATGATCCTGATATGTGCATACGTCGAGAGTAATGACCTGGAGTCATCGGTTCCATCTGGTATGAATTTTGTACTTATTTATTTAATTTTTTTCTTAGTTACGTATAATTATTATCTCGGTGTAGTGAAATTCAGTACAAATTTTTTGTTGTTGTTTCTAATAATTAATATCTTCTTGTAGACAACTTCCTGAGATGGATCGATGACTCAACAACAACAATTCCGGCGAGGGTGAAGTTCTTGAGTGGGTGCGTGAGACGGTGGCCGAAGAAATGCAATGCGCACTTCTGGAACAGGAGATGGAATTATTTGACTGGGTGGGAGAACAACAACAGGGATAGACTGAACTGCTCAAACCTGGGTCTCAAAATATAAAAGGTGATTATAATGTGACCGTCATTGTTACAGCAGCAGGAATGGTGATTTGCTTCATTGTCGTTGTTTGTTTACACGAATATTTTTAAAAAATCTTGACATTGTGATTAATTTTTTCCAACTATTCGTACGTTACAGAGGTGGCACCAACACCACCACGACAAGAACTTGCTGTGGCAACGTGCACGTAGAGCGTTGGTTGTGGGGGCGGGTGTCAAACACACACACGAGCGGCGTGCACTGCTGTACAAAGCGCGGCTCGTTGCCACGTGAGAGGCGACCGCAGCTGTTGCAGTGCCTGCCTCTGCAACACCGCATACTCTCTGGCGTCCGTGGGTAGTTCAGTCGGAGCAAAGATCTCCCCCTTCCCCACCCCCCACCAGGCTGGCTATCGTGTAGGCCCCAGTATGCATGAGCACAGCAGGTCACCGCCACCGTCTCCTAAGTTCTGGCTGCTCGCTCTCGCCAACAACGAAAAGTGTGTGCCTCGTTTGATACCCCTCCCCCTCTCCCCCCCCCCCCTTAGACCCCTCATCCCCAGCGCCCTCATTCACCGGTTGGATGCAGTCGTCGCCTAGCTGTATTACTAATGATAATGAACCTGTGGCTAGTGGTAGTGCTCTATCCCGTCCTGACAGTGAAGGACATCTGATGAGCTGGGTCATAACCCTTCAAGATTACTTGGCGGATGTTAGGGCCTTTGAGGAGCGTATCTAATCTACTAGATTTGAGAATCCGGTTTGAGGGTCTCGTGACCCAGTCAGGTTTCTAGAAGCGTGCCTCCCGGTGCTAGAGGCAGAGCTCCTGAAAGCCCTAGATGATCCGAGATATGTTTCCATTAAATGTAATGCAGTGCTCTACTATGAGGTGACTCACCCGCCCAAACAGCAAGGTGCTGATGAGGAGAAAACCTTTACGTCTGGGATGATAATGGCGTTATATCTTGGAGTACATCAATAGCAGACTGGTATCTTGAATCCACCGTGTGTGCTATAATGGCCCGGTTTTCAGATATGGGAGTAACAGGGCCAGCTAAGGCACTCTGGCAAATACTACATCTCGACATCCCTATCCATGTCTATGATCCGTTAAATGGAGAGTAAAGTTATATCAAACTCTATCAGGATATTAAGAAGAAGAAGGCTTGTATTAACGTTCAAAATGAAAAAGATTACGCTTGTTTTGCATGGTCAGTTCTGGGTTGTGAGAGAAATTACACAAAAGATCCGCAGCGCACATCTCGATATGGAATAGATCCTAACATTCGTGGATGTCATAACTTTGATGGTTTCGAGTTCCCTATGAATATTCAGAACATATCAAAATTTGAGGCACCAAATCCCATAATATCGGTTCACGTTTTGGCCTGAAGAAGAAGCAGAAAAGTAAGCCAGATGAGCAGGACAAGCATACCATAGTTGGACCACCCCATTTTTCGAAAAATGCAGTTGAGAATGATCTTGGTGTAAACATGCTGCTCTTCTCTGAAGGTGCCAATCAGAATTACGTATGGATCAAGGACATGCCCGGCCTACTTTGCAGCTCATTGTCGAAACATAATGATAAGAAACACATTTACTTCAGGTATCTAAATAACTTTACAGAAGAAAAGTATTTAAAAAGGCATCTGGAGGACGGTGAACCCAAGAAACTAGTACATGTTGTTATGCATACAGAAAAAAAACAAGTTCATTAAATTCAAGAATGCTCACGACCAAGAAGGATGTCCATTTGTTGTATAACGAGACTTAAAGTGTCCCCTAGCCCCTATCACCTGCTGTGAAGGAAACCCCCTAGCCTGGCGTACCACTTTCATGCAAAAACATGTACCGTATAGGGCGGCGTACCAAATTGAATGTTCATATGATTAAGACTTAACTGCTATGAATCTTATGTCGGAGATAATCCTGCCATGTGGTTGCTCACTGAGCTTGAAAAACTCTCAACGGATGCTGATAGGCTTTACGGCACCAGCATTTCATGTCCGAATAGGAGGAGGATAAAAAATTACACAATGATGCTGTTAATTGTCATATTTATGGGCTGCTGTTAGATAGAAAACCTGAAACTCGCCGTAGAGCTCATTATCTTACGGGAAATTTCTGTGCTGCAGCTCACAATGCATGTAATTTGAAGTATCAGTTACAATGGCACATGCCCGTTTTCTTCCTTAATTTAAGTGGGTATGACGCTCTCTTTCTAGTTGAGCAATTGGTTGAATCAGGTCAGTATCCTACCTGAGAGTGTTGAGAAGTATATTTCATTCTCCAAACAAATGATGTCAAAAATTGCTCTCCACTTCATGGTCACGCTACGTTTTATGAAGGCACACTCGAGAAAATTGTTGAAAGTTCACATTGGGAGGATATGTGTAACACCCGATCTGCTTACCCCAATGAGGAAAATTTTTATCTTGTGACTGGGAAATAAGTTTTCCCTTATGAATAACTCGATAGTAAGGCGAAACTCGACGAAAACGGCCTACCCGACATTTACCAGTACTCTCACAGGCGATGCCACAACTAGTGCAGATTATGAGCATGCCATGAATTTCTGGCGAGAACTCAATATTCCAAATTTCCATGAATACGCAAGACTATACATGTACATCGACTGGCGATTGCTTGCGGTTGTTTTTGAAAAGTTCCAGAGTGTATGCATGGCCAAGTACTCTCTGGACCCCGCCTTTTAATGCATGGCACCAACATCGAACTTTTAACTGATGTGGATATGCTTCTTTCTTTTAGCGTGGGATCCATGGAGGACTTGATAGTGTATCCATAGACATGCCATTGCAAATAATGCACGAATGGGTGCAGGGTTCAACACATCCCTCGATCCAAGTTATATTCTATATTTGAATTTGAATAATGATGCAGCCACTGACGGTTTGTGGGTTTCAATGGGTGTCTGAAAACGAGTTAGACGGATTAGGTGGAAAAATATTGGGGCTGGCGGCTGATTCTGAAGTAGGGTATGTGGTGGCTAAGCCATGTCCTGAACTATCCTTTCTTCCATGAGAGCTAGTTCTGGATGGTTTGCAGAAAAACTTCTGTGAAGTCTGGAAGGTAGGAGACGAGGTACTGTCAGAAATGAAGCTGTCAGGACGGGTAGTGAGCCATGCTTGAATAGCTCAGATGGTAGAGCACTTGCACGCGAAAGACAAAGGTCCCGAGTTAGAGTCTCGATCCGTCAGTTTTAATCTGTCAGTAAGTTTCATATCAGAACACACTCTGCTGCAAGTGATATCTCATTATGTGAAAAAAGATTTAGCAATATAAAATGGTGCATACTGTTTCTAATCCTTAGATGCAACAGATGTAGCCTACAGGGAAAAATGGGTATATATATAAGGGTTATTGTAGACCAGAAGAGAAGTAATGAAATCGAAATTGGTGTGAGATAAAAGTGCAGTTTTCCGATTATACTGTTTCTCTTATATAACGAAAAAACAGCTAGGGAAATAGATTTAAGACCAGAGTGGATTAAAATTAGAGCGAATAAATATCAATGACTTGATTCGCAAATGACATGACTTTCTTAGCGAGAAAGAGGATGACTTATGGATCATGCCGAGAGGGTAAAAAAGAGAAGTGGAAGGAACAGTAGAACACAGATTGGTGAAAAATGTAGAACCAGTTTGGAGACGATGTGTACGAATTCTACTGTTTTGGAAGCACAATAACGTATGATAAACAAAGCAACAAAGATATAACAAACGGACTATCACAGTCAAAGGGAGAATTATTCGAAGAAGAAATCCCCTAGGAACAAACATAGGCCCTAACTGGTGAAAGACAGTTCTTACAGTCTGTTATATGGAATATAACAGTCTATGGCTGTACATCGTGGACTGTGCGATAACTTCAGAGTAGAAGATTTACAAAGCTTGAGATGTAATGCTATATATATATATTTGATGGAAATAAATTGGTTTGGTAAGACAAGAGGTAGCTCCCCGCATTACTGGCTAAGAAAGGAATGTGTCGAATACACCTCCTAGAAGAAAGAATTGGGTAATAGGGCGTTACCGAATAATTTTCATTCTACTAGAGGGACTAATAGAGAGCGCAAAGTGTGTAGGAAGATCTAATTGGTATATAAACTAATGAGTCAAATATTTTACACGTCCATAAAAACGTATTGGTTCATGTTTGTAACGTAATACAGCGTCGGTTAAGCATTGTTTCGACAGCTCCTGGACCTACGTGGCACCAAATCTCTACGCTGAGGTCATAGAATTCCATAAGAAAGAGGGCCGGTAGTTATGGGACACGTCACATGTATCCACAGGACATGGGACCTGTAATTAGAAAACTGTCATGGTGGGCTCTCCGTTGGCAAAAGATTCCGAAAAAGTCCCCTGTTCGGATCTCTGGGAGCGGACTGTCAAGGGGAGGTGACAACAGGAAAATGATTGAATAACCAAAGAAAAGTTTCAGGAGTCTAGGCGTGGAATGTCAGAAGCTTGCACGTGGTAGGGAAGCAAGAAAATCTGAAATTGGAAATGCAAAGGCTCAATCTAGATGTAGTAGGATCAGTGAAGTGTCATAAAAGAAGACTAGGAGTTCTGGTCATATGCGTGTAGGGTAATATCAACAAGAGCGGAAAATGGTATAAAGAAGTAGGATTCGTTCTGAATAGGAAGGCAGGAAAGAGAGTGTGTTACTATGAAAAGTTCAGTGATAGAGATGTTCATATCAGAGTCGACAGCAAATCAACAACGATAGGCGAGGTATACATGTAGACGGCACAAGATGAAGATGAAGAGATTTAGAAAGTATATGAAGCTATTGAAAGAGTGATACAGTACATCAAGGGAGATGAAAATCTAATAGTCATGGGGGCTGGATTGCAGTTGCAGGGTAAAGAGTAGAAGGAAAGGTTACAGTATAATGACAATTTGGGACAAGGATGAGAGTCAAGGAAGACTGATTGAGTTTTGTAATAAATTTCAGCTAGTAACAGGCAGTACTCGGTTCCCTAATGACAAGAAAAGGAGGTATACTTCAAAAAGGCCAGGTCACACGGGAAGATTACATAAGAGGCAGACAGGGATTCCGGAAACAGATACTGGATTGTAAGACGTAGCCAGGGGCAGTTATAGACTCAGATCACAATGTAGTAGTGATGAGGAGTAACCTGAAGTTTAAGAGACTAGTCAGAAAGAATCAATATGCAAAGAAATGGAATACGGGAGCCCTAAGGAATGACGAGATATGCTTGAAGTCATCTAAGGCTGTAGAGACAGTAATAAAGAATACCCCAGTATGCAGTACAGTTGAAGAGGAATGGTCATCTCTAAAAGGGCAATCACAGAAGTTGGAAGGAAAAGCAGGTACAAAGACGGTAGCTAAGAAGAATCCATTGGTAACAGAAGAAATACCTCATGTGATCAATGACGGAAGAAGGTACAAAAATGTTCAGGGAAATTGAGGAATAATACAAGTCACTGAGGAATGAAAAAAACCAGGAAGTGGAGGAAAGCTAAGACGAAATGGTTGCTAGAAAAATGCATGAAATCATGAAAGAAATTACTGTCGGAAGAACTAACTCAGTGTATAGGAAGATCAAAACAACATTCGGTGAAAATAAAAGCAATGGTTGTAACATTCAGAGTGCAACGGGAATTTCACTGTCAAATCCAAAGGAGAGACGGATAGGTGGAAGGAGTACATTGAAAGCCTCTATGAGTGGTAGATTTGTCTCATGCGATAGAAGAAGAAACAGGAGTCGATACAGAAGAGGAGGGGAACGAAATTAGAATCAGAATTTAATAGACGTTTCGATGGCTTAAGATCAGATAAGGCACACGGGATTGCTAACATTCCATCAAAATTTCTAAAATCAGTATGGCGAGGAGTTTCAACAAAAGGGCTATTCACATTATCGTATAGAGTGTAAGAGCCTGAAGACATATCATTTGGCTTTCGGAAAAATATCATTCACACAGTTTCGAAGACTGCAAGAGCCAACAAGTGCGAGAATTATCGCACAGTCAGCTGAACAGCTCATGGATCCAAGTTGCATACAAGGATAATACACAAAAGAATGAAAACCATAACTGAGGATGTGTTAGATGGTGATCAGTCTAGCTTTAAGAAAGGTAAACACAACAGAGGGGCAATTTTGACACTGCGGTTGATAATGGAAGCAAGACTACAGAAAAATTGAGACACTTTCATAGGATTTGTCGACCTGTGAAAAAACGTTGGACACTGTAAAGTGGTGCAACATGTTCGAAATTTTGTGAAAAATACGGGTAAGGTAAAAGGAGAGACAGGCAATATGAAATACGTGCAAGAGCCACGGAGGAATAATAAGAGTGGAGGTAGTCTTACGCCTCTACTGCGAAACTGTACATGGAAGAAGCAATGATGAAAATAAAAGAAAGATGACAGGATATCAATGATACGATTCCCTGATGAAATTGCTATTATGAGTGAAAGTGAAGAAGAATTGCATGATGTGCTGAATGGAATGGTGTAATGAGTACAGAATATGGACTGACAGTAAATCGAAGAAAGAAGTCAATAATTATAAGTAGCAGAAATGAGAACAGCAAGGAAGTTACCATCGGGATTTATCGTCAAAAAGTAGATGAACTAAACGAATTCTGCTAGCTAGGCAACAAAATAACCAGTGTCGGACAGAGCTAGAAGGACGTCGAAAGCAGACTAGCACTAGTAAAAAGGGAATTCTTGGGAAAGAGATATCTGCAAGTATCAAACATAAGCGTTAATTTGAGGATGAAATTTCTGAGAATGTACGTTTGGAGTACAACGTTGTACGGTAGTGAATCATGGACTGTGGGAAAACTGGAACAGAAGAGAATCGAAGCATTTGAGATGTTTTGCAACTGACTAATTTTGAAAATTAGTTGGACTAATACGGTGGGGAATGAGGAGGTTCTGCGCAGAATCGGAGAGGAAAGGAATATGTGGATACCAATGACAAGGAGAAGTACAGAATGATAGGACATATGTTAAGACATCAGGGAATGATTTACAGGCTATTAGAGGGAGCTGTAGAAGGCAAAAAACTGTAGAATAAGACAGATTGGAATAAATCCACAAATAGTTGAGGAAGTAGGTTGCAAGTGCTACTCTGGGATGATGAGGTTGGCGCAGGACAGGAATTCGTGGTGGGCCGCATCAAACCAAACAGAGGACTGATGACTCAAAAAGAAGAAGTTTTTGGGTTTGGTGCTGTCGCTCAGTAGCGCCAGAGACTTGGTCCGTTTGGTTCATCTTAGTTAAATTTATAGGCCAAGACATCAACGTCATTTCAACATCATGCTCCTCAAACCATTGTAGCACGCTTCCATCCTTGTGACAAGGGCAGTTACCCTAGGAGAAGGTGCCAACGAGGAAGACAAGAAGCATGAAGAGATTGGTGTGGTTCGCAATACTGTTCACGTAGATCACAGCTGACACTGGCAAACCAATTATTAGCACAGATCACTAGGAAACCCAGGTGAATGAGCTACATTGAAAAAACTGCCTCCACCTGCTTGCGTCCGTATACGGTGCTTGATTGGAGTAGCTTTTCGCCGGCCGCGGTGGTCTCGCGGTTCAAGGCGCGCAGTCCGGAACCACGCGACTGCTACGGTCGCAGGTTCGAATCCTGCCTTGGGCATGGATGTGTGTGATGTCCTTAGGTTAGTTAGGTTTAGGTAGTTCTAAGTTCTAGGGGACTGATGACCACAGGTGTTAAGTCCCATAGCGCTCAGAGCCATCCATTTGCCAAATATATCAACAGATTTGATTCACCCAGCTAGGCGACGCGCGTCCACTGATCCACGGTTGGACCTCGATGGTCCAATACCCACCGTACTGCACCGTGTCAACAAAGGAACACATAGAAATCGTCCCCAACGATGCCCAGTTTCTACGATGTGCGATGTACAGTGTGGTCCGAATCGGCTTACGCTTCCACCGGCATAAATATACGCCTCATACCACCACTATCGTGTTTTATAGAGGGGGCAAGCATCCGACCTCCGCTTTCTGTCATGAGGCGACGACGTCCAGTACCCTGTTCCCCACCCGTCGATCCACTCCCCTATGACTCTGAAGTAGTACGGGAACAGCCGACCAGTTTGATCGTTTCCGAGATGCTCGTTCTCAGGCGCTGCTGGGCCATAACAATCTATCCAACGTAAAAGGCGTCTCCGTCAGCGGAGTATATGTACGCTAGAAATATGCACATTCGTCTGTGTATTCAATTGTCAGCATGCCATTAACCATACTAGTCTTTCTTCTTAGTTCGTCGGTTAATTTGTTGGTTTAGGCATATTCATGTATAGCTTCAGGTTACTAGAAAAAAACAAGGTAGCTGTAGCCAGGTTAGGAATTTAAGACCATGTGCTTTGGATATCTATACTTACACTGTCGGAAAAAACACCCTCAAAGACTACATCTATTGAGAATAGGGTACAATATGTGCATACTGATTTTTTCATTTCTTGAGATTCATTTGTTTCGGCCATCGGTGATCAGATAGCATGCCTGTCTGTACGCCCTCTGTCTCCACTGTAAGCAGGAGCTGTCTTGAGTTTAGAGGTGAACAGTGTTCGCAGCATTCGTTCTGCCATGACCAACCAGCGAGTACCTACTGCTGTTTAACAGCTTCAGCCATTTGAACGGAGTCACACCGTAAGCTTCAAGGAAGCTAGATGAACGTGTCGACAGATTACTGCACGTGTTGGGCACAGTGCCTCGGTGGCTTGTCACTGGAAGCCATAGTCCTGTGTAGGTTATTTATATTTTTGAGACAAACAATTTATTTCATGATTTTTCGTGGTCATCTAAAATGCCCCCTTGGGCATTTTCAAGCTACCCGTTAGTGAAACAAAAGACATAAGTTGCAACAGCTTCAAGCACAAAAATGTAGTCAGAAATATGTACATCAGCCTTTTACACATCTATGTTACAGTAAAAAGGTATAATCACATATAAAATCTTCACAAATCACATAGTGATATGGCCGTTACTAAGCAGGTAAGACTTACATGATGAGGCGTAACTAATGCTAGGAAGAATAAGTTTCCTGAAAACTTTGTTAAATGAGCAACGCGTCTGTCCAATAGCGATGGTCGCAGGTGCCAGAGTGGCGTCTGTAAATCTCCGACAGGTTAAATGAGTTACGTTTATGTATGGCATGCCAGATTACCTCGCCTAAAGGGTTTCCAGGCCCAACTGATGCGTTCTCTCTTCTTAAAAAACAATCGACCTATTATATCAGATATTTTGTCATAGTACGATTTCCTTTGGTCTCAGATTCTTTGCAAAGAGTAATTTCTGGGGGAAAACAAACCAAAGACTGTAATTTTAGTGGCAGAACACTTAGAAAATGCTACATATATACTAAAGATACTGCTTACACTACGCTTATCCGCTCTCTACTGAAATATTGCTCTGAGCTGAGGGATCCTCGTCAGATAAGACTGACGGCGGACATGGAAAAAGTGCCGAGAAGGACAGTTCGTTCCTTATTATAGTCAGATAGGGAAGAGAGTGCCACGTGTATAATACGCGAATTGGAGTGGCAATCATTAAAACAAAGTGGTTTTCCGTTGAGGCAAAATCTTCCCATGAAATTTCAGTCACCAGCTTTCTCCTCAGAGTGTGAAAATACTTTATTGGCGCCCACCTAAATAGCGAAGGGTGACCTTTATGATCGTCATAATGAAATCGGAGATATCAGAGCCCGCACGGGGAGATGTAAAGAGTCTGTTTCTCCTGCCCGCTGCTCAAGAGCTGAGCGATGGAGAAATAGCTTGAAGGTGGTTCGATGAACCCACTGCGAGGCACTTAATTGTGGATTTCAGAGTAATTATGTAGATGTAGATCGTTAGCATTTTTTGGATAATGTTTGAAATAGCCTTATATGAAAAAAAAGTTTGTAAAAGTTGAAAAAAGCTTTTGTAATTGTACCAAAGAATGTGTTTGCAATTTTTTTGCAATGGCGAATTTCAGTGAATTGGACTTATATGGGCGTATAGTTATCAATCCAGACCACTGGGTGATATGACATAGGCTGTTATCAGGTGATCGATTGTTTACGTCATCCGCGCCGTGCTGTGCGAATCTTGATATACTGTACTATTAGGCGATGTGCTTGCTGCCTACTGACACTAGAGCTGGCAGTATTTCTTTTCTTAAGTTAGTAATTATGAGGAGGTCAAATGTTCGGCGCGTCGTATGGTGAACTTTATATCCTATGGTGTAATGATTTTCCACTATAGTTTTTATAAGAATGTCACTTAGTGATTTTCCAGCGTATTTCTGTAAGAATGTTAAGTATCGTGTGTGCACACATACACATACACATTTGATATATTTCACGAGCTAGTGTGGTGACATTTCCTATTAGCGGAAAGTGTTATCATTGTATTGGTGCATGTATGCATGTTAATAAGACTTTTCCGAATCTATGTGAGGTAATGCTTATGTATTTCTTATGACTGACATACGAGTTTGTACACCGTGATAAATTCTCCTTAAAGCGACTTTATTTTTGGTACATTGTAGATCCAATGATGACAAATTCTGTCAAAATTGCTGACTTAGCTGCAGAAAATGTTTCCTATTCAACAGTGGCAGAAACCTCCCTACGAATATGTGCAACCTACATAATTTTCAAGAAACAAAAATAATTTCTTCCTTATGTTGGAACAATTTAGTACATTAATCTCATCTAGGTCATTGCACTTATCAACGGCGGACCATGTTGCAAAGGCGAACCTGGCGTGAGCGTATTCAGCCCGCATCCCTGTTCGAAGTATAGCGATTCGTGGTACAAGTACAGTGCTGGCGGCGAAGTGAGTAAGGAGCTTGTGCCTCAGTAGATGCCAAGGCGCTAAGGAACTGCCACTCAAATCTAATAGACACGTATTTTATCAGCTGTTAGCTGTCAGCTCAGTGTCCAGGAAGGAGGAAAATGTGTATGCGGTTCAGTAAATGTTCTCTCGAAGTCCTCATAAATCACAAAGAAAGGCACTTTGCGAAAGTACTTTAACAATCGGATTAGATGTCAAAAAGAGCAGAATTTTTGCCCACGAAAGCCACATTACTACCAGGACTTATTACCGGAAGAGGGATCGGTTGGAGCGAGGGGAGACTATGCTTGTTCGTTACGAAAACTGGTCTGATATATTCACTACTGACCCAACGCCCTGCGATATTTTTCTCTGAGGGTGGCGAAAGAGAAAGTTTTTTGCGCAAAACCAACATCTCGTCATAAACTGGAGGAGCTAATTAGTCAAGTTCTGGGAAACGTGCAGCTGGATTATCTACAGAAGTCTGTCGCAAACATCCAGAACCGTTTCCAGAAGCTGTTAGAAATGACTGTGCTTAGGTTGAGTTCTAGCAATGTGCAGCAATTCTACCATTGTACGTAAGAAAATATCGCTTGTTTCGTGAAATTTGGTTATTTAAAAAGTTACAAAAAGTTTTTACACGGAGTTAAATCTCTCCCAGTATTCCACAGTGCACAAGGAGTCTTATAGATTGCCAGTTCGAACATCTATAGTGCATTGCCTCATAAGTTATAGCTACGCGTACTATTGTCTTACTACACTTTGACGCATTTTCTTTTGTTCTACAACGTACTTTTCGAACTATAACTGCTTTACGGGAGTTTTTCTTTCCTTTTATAATGTTGACGGTCAATGGTTTTGATTATACCTCAGCATATGACGTACTTCTGACTACACTTTCCATGTCGTAATTTTTATGTAACAAACGGCAAGATTTGGTTCACGGTTACATTATTAACACATCTTTTTTCCCCTAAAGCGTTTTTGGCAAATGTAATAGCTTTTAGACATGGTTTCTGAAACTATATCTAGAAGGGACGATGAGAAGGTTTCCATTTAAGAGCGTTACTGCAACGTAGCTCGTCTCCGATGCGAGTATGTAAGCATCGACATGTAATCAAGCCGTCGAGGTGCTTGCGGTAAATGCGGAAACGTGAACCACGGCGACGTCATTACAAATGCGCCAAACAGGACCAACATGCTGTTATTCTTTACTTAGCAGCCGAATGACAAACACCGGTACATATCGATAGAAGAATGAAGTACGTGCAAGCGGTAACATGCCTGTAGGAAAATACCTTTGTGGAATATTGCGACAAAGAGTGCTGCTCCCTCATGATGAACCACGTTGCCATATCGTAAAAGGCATAATATAAAAGCCAACCGGCCGACCTAGTGGTTCTAGGCGCTTCAGCCCGGAACCGTGCGACCACTACGGTCCCAGGTTCGAATCCTGCATCGGGCAAGGATGTGTGAGATGTCCTTAGGATGGTTAGGTTTAAGTAGTTCTAAGTTCTAGGCCGCTGATGACCTCAGATGTTAAGTCCCATAGCGCTCAGACCCGTTTGAACCACAAAAGCTACGCCAACTCAAGTGGGACACACTCGAGCACCCGCATTATAATCCTCGCCTCAAGAAAAATGTGTGTGGATTCCTAAGGGATCAAATTCCTGAGGTCATCGGTCCCTGGACTTATACACTACTTAAAGTAACTTACTCTAACTTATGCGAAGAGCAGCACACCCACCGATGCCAGAGTGAGGACTCGAACATCCGGCGGGATAGACCGCGCAGTCTGTGACATGGCGCCTCTAACCGCGTGGACACACTCCGCGCGACATTCCTAATTTCTCCATATGCTTTTATCACACTTTCAGTCCCTTGAAAAAGGCCTTGAAGTGTCGACGATTCCTCTCGGACGAAGATGTGCAGCAGGTAGCTACGGAGCCCTTCGCGCTGTGGGGCAGGGTGTTCTACCAAACGGGTATCTCCAATCTGATTACTTTGTGCTTTGTTTCCCTCAGTGCCTACGCCGATGTTACCGAATTGGCATACCGTTTCTGGACAGTACGGATTTTTAAAGTACCCTTTTCATCGCCCGTTATATTAAATTCTGCTTCACTGTGAATCGTTGTTCTTATTTATTTTCAGATATTAGGTAAACTATATGATATCACTGGAAAGTGACCCGTCTGATGTCGAAAGAAATGTTGTCTTTCAATACACAACAAGTACAACTTGATCTTTATTTTGTGGAAATCATTGTCAGCCTCATGACATTTACAAATGGACGTCAAAATATTTTTGCGAAGGCTCTGTTTTTTCGTATTTTCTCCTGACTGTAAGTCTTCTCTATGTAACGGGGAGGCAGCAAAATATTTTGGCGTTTAAAGGTTTCTGACTGAAAAAAATTTTGCGTCAGTGAAAATCCAGGTCATTTAAATTACCATCCTAACAATTGTGCCATGTTTGTAACACGTGTCCCATATTTTGTGATAACACAGAACGATCTACACAGTCCACCTTTATTTTAATTTTATTACATCTGTTATGAATTGTATACGGCGCAAAATAGGATACATAAGTGCCATTTATTTGTTGCACTTCCTTGGTGCTACGCCAACAAAATACAGAGCTTCGTTGACAACAATTTCTATGTAAATGTTACCTTTTACGTAGTTCCTAACTGTAATGATAAAATATTTAGCTGAAGTGATAGTTTCTATTATTTTTTTTTTCATTTATCGTGTAATAAAATTTCTACATAATTCTGTTGGTACTCATCACTAACTTTTATTCTTTATGGCATGTTGCCGTTTTCTGATCCATTCGTATATCTTATCCAAATAATTTTATAATTCTTTATAATATTAGGGAGATATTACTTCTTAATCCATAAATTACTTTGGAGTCAGTCCGACGAGCGCTCTTATTTGATTTGTATATGCAGTGGTCGTTTACCGTCTGCAAAGTAATTTATAGATGAATAACAACAAATCGCCTTCACAGTTTCTGAAAAAATGCCGAATATAACTACCAATTTCTCTATAGAAATGAGTTCCCATTAAGTATTAATTATCGTGACCCTTATGATACAAAATTATCTTGCAGGATATACGAACGATACTTTTTGAATGCGTACTAGTTATGTCTCTAGTGACCGTTTTCTTCGAGCTACCTCATTATATTTGAACACAGTAGGTTTAAAAATTCTGCGACAAATCAATCTAAAGGAGATAGTTCTCTCATATACTTCTGTTTCCATTGTGATGGTATACCTCAATAGGAGTGAAACACATTATTCACACTAACTCCAAATATGAGCTCGGATTCAAGCAGCGACGCTCCGAAGTCAACAGCACCTCTCACTAACGTGTATGAGTGTGTCATGTCGATGTCACGGCAATGCATGAAACTAGTCGCTTTGTTTCGTACATCATTCAAAATTACAAGCAGCGTTCGGGTAGCTTATACCGGAATAAATACCAGTGCAGGTATTCTTTCACTATTCCAGCTCAAAATTTCCATACGACTTCGTCTATTTTTGCGCAGGCGGCTGTGCTTTTTAGATGAAGCACGAAGCGAATCATGACACAACCGGGAGAGAAATAAAACGTCCCACGTCACGGTGCGTACGTCAAGCAGGATTTTTTCTTAAATAGAAGCGGTAAAGTACAACACGGCTTCCACAGCGTGCGTCAATCCGTGATGGCAGTAACGGTATTTTCCAATACGCCCCACAGCAACGAGGGCGAAATCGAGTCACTGCTGAATTTAACAGCGGACGCGTAGCTTCGACACTGTTTTTCCATCTCGAGAGCAGACCAACTCTCGCACGGAATGAGCCTTCTCTCTGAATCAGAAGGAGGTCACAGTCGAAGATCTTCTTGAAAATGAGAAAAGTTTCCAGCCTCTTTCCGAGCATCAGCAGCTGTAGCCCTCTCTCTAGTGACAGAGTGGTCCACATGCTGTGTAAACTCAACCTCAAGTAGTGAATGGACAAAAATTTTCTGTTTTTTAAAATTTTAATCAATCTAAGGAAACTGAACAGCTACTAACAGTTAAACACAATTTTACGTATATATCTTACACAACAGAGCTAATCGTCGTTCGGCTGTTTTTTCTGGAACGCACAAATCTGTGAAATTTTGACTGCAGTCAACTTGAAAATCACGTATGTTGTAGGTTCGTGTTATTTTAACACATAGATAAGCTATTGTACAAGATACCTAAAGAGTGTACTGGAGCTTTGTTTTAGGTTCTCGAAAACTAAGTAGATACCTTGTAAAAATTCTGAAGAGATGTGTTCTTTGCCCGACTGGAACGCATATAATCACACGGATAGAAAAGTTCAGTGTCAGAGATGGTAGTACAGAGTAAACGTGGAGAAAGGAGTTACAATATATGTAAAAAGTGGACACAAGCAGAAACAGGCCGTTTTCGCGTAGATCAAAACCTGTAAAAATGTCCTTGTGAGCTATTACAGTACGAGACTTCCCTTGTAAGTGTATGCGTCTATAGACCCCAACGTGGACACTTTCAGCTGCTTGTGAGAAGTCTAGAGTCATGACTGCTACCGGTAAACCGTACACACATATATTTACAGGTTGAGTCACGTAAGATGTAACACCCATTTTATTTCATGAACGGTTCCGTACAAGGAAACGAGGTTTTCGGCAAACAGTAGTACGCAGAGGGGCACATATTATAGTATGTGATAAAGAGTAAAGATCATAATACCGAAGCAAGCACGATTTTTTTTTAAGAACGGAATGATATACTTTCTTCTGACGGCATCCGAAAGCCCTTGGAAAGACGAGTGCAGTGATACAATGCTTCTTAATTTTTAGAACCGAGAGGTATCCTAACACTGAAACCCAAGTCGGCTCGAATTGGCTATTTCGTTGTAAATACACTAATGACAGGCTACCAAATTATAACAAGGCTTTCAAATGTTTACTTGTATGCACTGCAGAACAGGGAGAAAGTGTGTTGTTTACAGGCACGTCATTTCTGCTTCAATGTTCCTTACATGCTGACATGTACACCAATGGGTAGAAGTTAGGTATGCCACTTTTACACGGCGAATGTCAAATAAATGCTGCGGAAACGGTACGGTGCGTGGGGGTGTGTACCCTAGTCGTCGCGCCAGACACTTGTACTTGCAGGTCATTGGTGCGAGCAGGCTTCCTCAACGTGTTTCTTAGCACAACGACTGCGACTGGCAGAGCCTTGAAGAAGCTGTTCCGACTACTACGCTTCCCAGTCTACACTGTTGCATGTGGCGTATTGTCTATAAACATTGGATTAGTCAGCCGAGTACCATTTGTATCTTGGATGGCCATAAATTCCACCTCTATCGTCTGTCGCTACATCAGGCGCTCAGAGGGCGTTCCCAGCTGATTATTCGCGTCTTGCAAGGTAAATACTGACTGAAACGTTTCCTAACCTTTGGACAGTACGGAAATCTGCAGTACAATGACAGGCAAGGTCCACTGATTTTATTCCTCTTCATTTCTTTCTATCGGAGGCATTGAAGGATGCAGTCTCTATGAAGCCCCAATTACGTTGAACTACATTCGCCGTCGAACCACCACAGAATGCAACGGCGTATCATTCAAAGTACTTTCATCAGTTGATCTGTGTCTCCAAGGGCGATAACAAATGTGCCTTGCAGCGATGCTAAACAATTTGAGCGCTTGCTTCAGTGAAGTGTACAACTACTTTTCGTTAAGAAAAGGATATGTTTTGTGGGTCACATGTCGTCAGTCATTCTGAATAAAACTATTAGTCTATTGAAGCGTATTCCCTGTAATTACAATTTAGAGTACTATTTGTAGACATATCTGTCAACAGCAGGTGTTTTACCTTTAAGAAGCATTCAGATGTCTCCAGGCAAAGACATAACAGCTATAATTTTTGTTTTCCTTAAATATAAGAAAATAATACAGTAATTTCTTTTTTCCGTGAATAGGGCTGTTTGACTTTACAAATTATGAACAACATAGGTTTCTGCTTCGACTTTGACAACTAAGCAGCAACGTGGAGGGTTTAAATGGGCAGTTCATTGACGTAACTGTAGTTGTTTCCACAAAAACCTGAAACCTACACACATTTGAAATAGTTTTAGTAAGCCCCATTTGATGCGACAGAAGCTAACATATGACGTACTTTCACACGTCAGCTCATAGCTGACCCTGTATCTATGTCGTATTCCGTAGTTCCACTAGCAAAAAGTCGTAGTTGACTATCTATGTCGTATAGGAAATGAGGTTTCATCATAGTAGCGTAGGTGTGTTTTGCTGCTTATAACCTGCCGTGAGAGCTCTGCTTGGGGCTATTTACACCACAATAGTCTACTCTGCCATATGCTCTACAATTTAAATACCTTTCGTGTATTTTATTGTGAAAGGTTTTAACATTATAAACAGTTGCTATATCACTGTGACTGTTTTTTCAATAGCTGTTGGATGCATTTATGGAAAGTATAGGTTCCATAATTCCATAAGAAGAAATATAATTGCTTCAGCATCTCGAGCGTGACAAAGTATATGCCCCTCAGCGTACTATCATTTGCTGAAAACGTCGTTTTGATATCTGTAGCCGTTCATGAAATAAAAGGGATGTTACGCCTCGTGTGACTCACACTATTTAATACATTCGGTACTAGATTTGTGCCAAGATTAGAAGTAGAAATGTTAAGTCTTTTACAAAAAAATTGCGCCGTGCCTAAGGAATTAAAGCATCATGTAAGTGCAAAAGAGAAATTTATATAGAGACCAGGAGAAGACAAGATCCATTATCACTTGCATTACCCAAAAAAACATATAATATTTTAAGGAGAGTCGTTAAATTGTCCCGAAATATGTGAATCATATCAGACACAGGGCAGCCAGTCACTGCACAAGATACTATCACAATTAAACTGAATGACAATGTTGTGCCTGATAACTCACAAGTAACGATTACTTTCTAAATGTAGGAGCAAATCCTGTCAAATGGTTCAGCTGAAGAAGCAGAAGAAAGTATTAATCAAGTCGCTCCACAAAACTAAGCACCAACACCCTTTACTGGAATTAGAGAGAGTAAAAAAAAAAGGAAAGCTAATAAGATTTTGATAAGGTTTAAAATACAGTTCTGAAGAACTGTTCTAACGTAATCAGTAATTTCCTCAGTGATATATGTAATATATAAACGGTAGGGGAATTCTTTCCCATTGAGATTAAAATATGACATTGTTACGCTTCCTTTATAAGAAAGATAACAAGAAAGACTTCAACAAGTGTTGTATAATTTTCTTACTGCATTTTTCCAAAATACTCGGAAAAGTAATTTACTCAAATATGTGTGAATTCCTAAGAGAGCAAACTGCAGACGTCATCGGTCCCTAGACTTACACACTACTTAAACCAACTTAAGCTAACTTATGCTAAGAACAACACACCCACCCATGCCCGAGGGAGGACTCGAACCTCTGGCGAGAGCAGCCGCTCAATCTGTGACATGGCGCCTCTAACCGCGCGGCCACACCGTGCAACTTACTGTACTCAAGAACACTATCAATTTTTCACAGAAACAAATACTTAACACATCAGAGATTATATTCCAGAAGGGTCACTGTATTGAGAATGCTATTTATAAACTCACAAAATATTACAAGTATTAAACAAAGAAATATCGCCAGTTGTTCGTTTCTGTGCTCTGTCCACAGTGTTTGTGTAAATCACGTTACTTTCTCAGGATTGATTTTGGGTTCACTCCTCTTTCTTATAAATGTGAATCTCCTTCCATTTAACATTCGTCGAGCGCTGACACAGTTTGCCGACGATTCTAAATCTCCATAGAGAAATAGAAATTATTAATAATGGCCTTCAAAGAATTATTAAGTGTCGCTCTGAAATATTGCGATGATTCGCCATGTTCATCTCTCTACAGCAAAAGCAATTGATGTAGCAGGTGAACAGTAATCATTAAACTGGGTAGTAAGTTACTAGTTCATGAGTGTACATCTTGCTGATGGATATTTGAAACGACTGAGTTGCTGAAAAGGTACTATTTTTTTATGTCGCGCGCTGTTTGTGAACTTTTGACTCCGAGTAGTGACACTCCATGTGCGTCGAAGACAACGGGAGGAGAGACTAGTCTGTTGTGAGCTCCGAAGCGGTAATGTTGCCTGGAGGAGCAGTGTGAGAAATGCTGCCGGTGGGTAGCGAGTGATAGTTGTAAGAATAACCTGTTCCGTTTAGGAATAGGTGCGGCTCTTTGCAGCGGAACCTGCAGAAAGCAGTTCTTTCATCGTTACGGAAATTCGGTGCAGCACTCTGCGCTGTGGTTATTTGAAAACACACATTTCAACGTACACCTTGGCGCCGAATTTCCGGTAGGCAATATGTTGTAGTTAACTGCACTTGACTGAACCACGTATAGAGTGCTAGGTTATGCTTCTTCTCTACATATGAGTTCTTACTTGTGACTGTGTTTCTGACGTGTACCGGCTTCTCAGGCGAACTGGCGAAGTGGTTGCAGTGAGTTCTGAGGCAGTAAGTGATGCAGTGAGGTAACATGTGTGGTGGAACTTGCCGTCACTGCGAGGTTTTAGTGGTGCATTGTACATTTATAAGGTGTTGTATACTGCAAAAGTGGCAAACCAGGTTGTTTCAGTATTAAAAATTATTAAAATTTAAATTTCATGAAGGTGACCAGGAAATAAATGATTTCCTTAAAAATATTATTTTATGCATTTATTTTAAGCATATATTTTGTGTAAGAATTTTTTTATGAATAGAATGTTACGTGTGGTTGTACCGGGGTATGAATGTTTATGTATTGTCGCTCACGTTAGTTGTTTTATTAAGAGTACTGTTAGTATGTTGGCTAACATATCTGTTTAGTTGTTATTTCCGGACTTGTTCAAAAATAGTTCAAATGGCTATGAGCACTATGGTACTTAACATATGAGGTCATCAGTCCCCTAGAACTTAGAACTACTTAAACCTAACTAACCTAAGGACGTCACACACATCCATGTCCGAGGCAGAAGTCAAACCTGCGACCGTAGCAGTCGCTCGGTTCCGGACTGAAGCCCCTAGAACCGCTCGGCCTCCACGGCCAGGTCACGAATTGGAATGATGCATTATTGTGTATTTTATGCATAAGCTTCGCTAAGTTCTAGTATGATTTCATTTTCAGATGAGTTGAGATTTCCTTGTTTATTATGTTTTAGTGGCTCTTATGCTAGGTGCATGTGTATTTGCAACCTGTAAACTGAGGAGTAACGTTCATCTCCAAGGACTACAGGCGACTACGCTATGTACATAATTAACCTATCTATTGGGCAGACGAGTAATTATTTTAATATGAAGTTATTTAATTTTGTCTACCATAGTTGAACATTTCGTTGATAAATGCTGAGCAGTAATTTTGCACTTCATGTACACAGTTATCGCTCCCACTACCAGTCCTGCATAACAATATTTTCGCTCTTCATATAAGCGTTAATCTTGAAAACAAACGGATGAACCTTGTAATACGTTCTCAACACTTCCACTCAGTTGTGCCCTATGGAATAATTTTCAGGGGGAAACTCATCACTTAGAAAGAAATTATTGATAGCACGAAAGCGACTAGTAAGAGCAATGCGTGTTCCTCACCTACAGTCGCCGTGTCGTTACTTCTTGAAGAATTTAAGTATTTTAACTAAATCTTCGAATGCATATATTCGCTAGCAAAATTCGTCATGAGTGATTCATCAGAGTTTTACAAGACTAGCGTTGTCTACATCTATAACACAGAGAGGAAAATCAACTTTAATACTCAGTAAAGCTCCTAGTGGCACATAAAGGCGTCCTACGTCTACATCGACACAAATATTTCGCAAGCCAACTTACGATGTATCGGAGGATTCTTCTGGTAGAACTCATTGATCTCCCATTCCTTGATTCACTCGCGAATGACGAGACGGAAGAATGATTGCCAGTAAATCTCTGTAATAGTTACAAATTCTCGAACTTTTTCATCAAAGTTATTTCGCGATATGCACGTGGGAGGAAGTGATAATTATCCTGGCAAGACTATTGAAAATTCAATGGTAAACCTCTCTGTGGTGCACAACGGCCCTTTTGTAGTATCTGCTACAATATTCATAAGTAAAATATTTGGTCATTTTCCCATGCACATAAAACGTTGACATTGTGAGCTCCCTTGTTTTACCATTTCGTTGATAGTTACTACTCTCAATTTTTATGAAAACTTCTTTCAACTTCGGCATTATTTGTAATCACTGGGTGACGCACATGAACCACACTCTATTGAAATGTCAGTATAAGTTCAAAAATGGTTCAAATGGCTCTGAGCTCTATGGGACTTAACTTCTCAGGCCATCAGTCGCCTAGATCTTAGAACTACTTAAACCTAACTAACCTAAGGACTTCACACACATCCATGCCCGAGGCAGGATTCGAACCTGCGACCATAGCAGCAGCGCGATTCCGAACTGAGGCGCCTAGAACCGCTCGAACACAGAAGCCGGCTCTACTATTTTTCCGTAACAATTTTTCTCCGCATAGTCTCCCTGCAACACCCTCACAAGCTTTTCAGACTGTTTCTGTATATTAGTCATCTCAGGCTGTGGGTAGGAGGAGCCTGCTTACAGCTGTAGAGAAATACAAATTGTTTTATTTTACTTCATTATGTTGTCTTGTAGTCAGTAAATTTTACCCTGGCTGCATTGAATTGTAGACATGTATTCATTGTATTGTTTTACGTATGTGATGTAATTATGAGTCCAGAAAATTTTACCATGATTTGGTAGGACAGTTAAAATGGTAAAAATCATTGTTTTCTCGTCCTGAGAATGCCTGTTGGTGGGGTCATTGCTCTCAGGTCATAGATACCCGGTCCTCGAGTAAATGTACTCTATGTACAATCCAAGCTCGTTTCACAGATCATGCACCAAGTTCATCTGCAAATACCTCAGGAAGTAAGTAGCTTGAAGCAATGGTTCTACAGACAGCTTAGAGCCCTAATGTTAAGAAACTTTTATCTGACTATAAATCATGATATCACACTTTAGAAATAAAACCTGCCATTACAGTAATAACAGAAGTAGTTCATCTGCTCCAGTAACGATATGAATACAAATCTTATCAGTACACACAACCTGAGTCATAATTACAGCACATTTTGACAGAAGATTAACACTGTATAGAACAATGATTAAGTTATGAACTAGCAAATATTACAGCATCAAAACTACTCATGAACAACTGTTTTAATCTGGAACTGATTAAAAGAATCTTTTAAATTACATTTGTGTTATTTCTTTCTTTAATCATTCACCATTGATCTGTGCGTTGTTAAGTATAAAGGCACAAATGGAGCACAAAGACTCAGAAAGTGAGCCAAAGTCCTGAAATAAATGGCAAAAAGTCTCCTAGCTAAATAGCGTAAATGAGAGAGAGAAATATAATTATGATGGACGTTGCCCTCTTATGTTTCATCAGATCGACTTCTTGTTGTCTCCTACGACTTAATTTTGTGCAGATTTATATCTTGAAAAATACCCTGTCTTACATTGCATAGAAAGTTATAGCGAGTACTTGGTACCAGTAATAGTCATTGTCTAAAAGTTCTACACGGCTCACTCGCGTTAATGATACTACCTCTGTAAGGTCTCAGGCAAATCCAACACCTTCCATGAAAACCCTGACATGATAAGCAAATCCAATAGTATGTCACATAGCTCCGAATAATTCGTAACATTAAATTAACCAAAGTAATACGAGTAACGAGTGAGCAAATGGAATACCACAGACTAACACAAGAATGCCTAAATGCATGTCATACCTTCCCGTGAGACAGACTCAGTTCTGAGGGGAGAAACGAGAACAGAAGCCGAGAGCAGAACCGTGTTAAGCTAGAAGGCCATACGATAAGGGACGGACTGGACACCCACGTCTCCAGCTAACCACTAGGACAACGCCAGCTGCAAGTTTTAGTTTGAGACTTTTTCGCGCCTCTGTTACGTCAAGGACCACCCCCCAGCCCATGTTAAAAGCTAGAGCCCTCCAGAAAAACAGTATAGGTCTTACGATAACGCTAAAAGGACCACACCAGCTTCATGTTTTAGCATGAGACTTTTTCTCGTCTCTGTTACGTTGCAAACTTTAAAAACATTGCCCCACCAAGAAAAGTGTAACGTTTCTCATTGGATAGACAGAATTTTTGTAGGCGGAGCTTAAGGTTAACATTGAGACCCTGATTGGTCACATGAAAACACAGCCAGATATTTTTTCTAACCAACTTCGGTAAATGGTAGTAAGGAGAAGTTAGGAGTAGTTAGTTAGTTCCGAGACGGCGAGCTGGATTACTGCTGCGCCGGCCACCGCCCCTGACGAACACCAACAAGGAATGAATGTACGCGATGGCACATAACAGCGCATAAAGCTTCACTCAGAACTGCAGAAGTCTCATCTGTTACACTCCCTTTTTGCGTAATACTAGTGTCGATCGTCAATTAAACCTCATGGTGTTCACATATGCCACTTGAAGTAAAAATTTGAAACGCGATGATTTTTCTGTTATATAGTTATTGAGAAGCCACATCAGCCACTGTAATTTACAACAGTTAGATAAGTAGTTAAAGATAATTGAGGGTCACTGTAGACCATTTTGATAGTTTTCTCTTTTCTGAAACTTTATTTAAACCTAGATTATAGATGTGATATGGCATAGGTCATCTTTCGATCCATTGTAGAACTTGGAAACCCATTCAGGGAATATACGTTCACATTTTTGATGAACGCAGTTGGTTTTTACCATCCTGTATTAAAACACTACCTTTTACCAATAGTGCAATTCATAAACAATATGTTGTGAGTAGAATAAAATTTCCAACGGTAAACTTAACTGTTTTTCGACGTTATTTTACCATCTAACTAAAAATAGGAAAGCCTTGAATCCCTTCCACTAAATTTAGTTAGTGTTAAGTTTTTTTTTAAAGGGAGTGCAGTGGAGCTGACGCTGAAATCATTAAGTATTTGGTTAGGTCATCGCTAGTCTCATTGAACACTTCTGAATTCTACATGTCATGTGTGGTCTGGCGTCTCCTTACCAGCAAAGGGTCCCAGGTTCAAACTAGTCAGTTCCCTAAAAAAACACGCTCAGAGCGTCGTTGCGCGAAAATAGTAGGGAGACACGATATAGAACAAACAGACACCACCCAGAATGTTAGAACTCCTAAGTTCGATGTGAATGTGCAATAACCAATTGCGCACAGCAGGTGATTCCCTTTCCAGTGGAGAAGGAGGGGGGGGGGGGGTTCTCGCAGGTGACGGAGCAATTCTTGTAGTAGTGCGGAAAAAGATCGATGTTCTTGAAGTCCAAGAGAGTATGATCATTGTCTTTCGGGCCAAGTGTGGAAGCGACTGTTTGCGTGCCGCTGTGGTTGAAGTGTAAAGTGCATGACTAAATGGCGCTATCCAAAACAGGCACCGAAGCATCCGTGGTGCATCACGAGCCATATGTGACTGTGTTCAAGGAGAAGTGTACGGCAGAATAGGCTTGCAACTGTTGAGCACCTGACAGCTGAAATGAACGGAGGGGGAACCTCCTCAGCAGCCGCCCAGCTGACGTTGCCGTGTATGGATCTCTGCAGCAGGCGTCTCCTTCATGCACCCATGCTGTCTGCTGTTTCTCAGGGACGAAGGCTGGAATTTGCACTTCAGTATAGCAACTGGACGACAGTTGGCCTTCTCAGAAGAATAGTTTTACGCTCCATAGTACAGAAGACCTCTGGCGTGTACGGGCCTACTACAGTAGTTAGAAGAGTTCAGGCCGTAGCAGGCAGCTTTACCGTCTTCGGAATGTAGTTATAGTATCCCCGCGTGGTCTCGATATTTTGGAAGGCAAAATAGATCAATACATGCATGTATCTATCCTTGAGTTCACCCCTACGTGCAGTTTGTCGCGCTGTGCGTCCTCAACTGCAAAACCTAAAGCAGCTGGCCATTGCACTAGAGTCGGCATGGCATCCCTGTCGGTACATTCCAGAATCTTACTAACTCGCTTCCTGCACGTCTTCGCTGTAGAAGGTGGTTATTCAGATTGTCACATTAGTGTCTCTGTACACTCACAAGTACCTCTGCACCAATGTATGACAGAGACAACAAAATTGTTACATATAGATTTTCATTTTATCTAACAGGTGGAATATAATGCGAGATTGTCAAACTGGAGCAAGTGGTCCATTTTAAATACATTCTTTTACTCTCAAATATCCTAGTCTGAGTTATCAGAGCTAAGGGGAAAGTGTCTTGTTAAGAAAGTCACATGACGTCATCAAGCGCTCATGGTGTTCACTCATAATGAACATGATACGCTGATTGCTCTGAAGATGACAATAGAATTGCAACGGATTAATGTAATCGTTCACCAAACGTGATTATCGGATTCATGATTCAAAGAGCTATCCAACAGGATTCAGCCAGACTATTATATTTTAATATCTATGTTGGCCATTTGTTGTTTGGTCACACACTCTTTTTCAGAAAATTTGAAATTCCTAACATTCCATTGTTGAGATATCTTTACATGTTTAATATCTGGGTTGTGTAGGTCGAAACTAACATCCTATGCGTAAGTGGATAGAGAGATATAAATCATCATCATGATCATTATCATTAGATTATGCCTTTCAGCGTTCAGTCTGGAGCATAATACCCTTTATAAAATTCTTCCATGATCCCCTATTCAGTGCTAATATTGGTGCCTCTTCTGATGTTAAGCGTATTACTTCAAAATCATTCTTAACCGAATCCAGGTACCTTCTCCTTGGTCTACCCCGACCCCTCATAGCCTCTACTGCTGAGTCCATGAGTATCTTGTGTAACCTTGCTTCTCCATTGCGTGTAACATGACCCCACCATCTAAGCCTATTCGCCCTGGCAGCTACATCTATAGCAGTTTTTCTTTGATTTCCTCATTGTGGACACCCTCCTGCCATTGTTCCCATCTACTAGTACCTGCAATCATCCTAGCTACTTTCATATCCGTAACCTCAACCTTATTGATAAGGTAACCTGAATCCATCCAGCTTTCGCTCCCATACAACAAAGTTGGTTGAATGATTGAACGGTGCACAGATAACTTAGTCATGGTACTGACTTGCTTGTTGCAGAAGAGAGTAGATCGTAGCTGAGCTTTGCTGCACCTCGCTTCCAGTTCTTTCACTATGATGCCATCCTGTGACGATATACACCATAAGAACTTGAAACCACCCACCAGTTCTAACTTTGTTCCTCTTATTTGGCACTCAATCCACTTATATCTCTTTCCCACTGACATTACTTTCGGTTTGGAGATGCTAATCTTCATACCATAGGCCGTGCATTTCTGATCAAGCTCTGAAATATTACTTTGCAAACTTTCAATCGAATCTGCCATCACAACTAAGTAATCTGCATATGCGAGACTGCTTATTTTGTGTTCACATATCTTAATCTCACCCAGCCAGTCTATTGTTTTCAACATATGATCCATAAATAATATGAACAACAGTGGCGACAGGTGGCAGCCTGGTCATACCCCTGAAACTACTCTGAACCGTGAACTCAATTTACCGTCAACACTAATTGCTGCCTGAGTATCTATGTAAGGACCTTTAACTTCTTCCAAAAGTTTGCATCCTATTCCATAATCTCGTAGAACAGACAAAAACTTCCTCCTGGGAACCCGGTCATACGCCTTTTCTAGACCTATAAAGCATAGATACAATTCCCTGTTCCACTCGTAACACTTCTCCATTATTTGCCGTAAGCTTAAGATGTGGTCCTGACAACTTCGAAGAGGCCTAAAGCCACACTTATTTTCATCCAATTTGTCCTCAACTAATCCTCGCACTTTCCTTTCAACAATACCTGAGAAGATTTTACCCACAACGGTGATTAAAGAGATACCTCTGTAGTTACAGTCTTTTCTGTTTCCATGTTTAAAGATTAGTGTGATTACTGCTTTCGTCCAGTCAGATAGAATCTGTGTGAATTATCTGTTATTTAAAATTCTTAGGCTAGAGTACTAAGCTTTTCATTTATGTGTGCTCTGGCACATTCCGCGCTTATATTGTTATTAGTTATTTTCTGTCGCTTCTGTCTCCTGACAATGCCCATAATTACATTTATTACGGTGTTCTGCTGAGTTAGACGCTTGTGTAACTACCTGTGCTCTTTGTGTCTACTCTGGTTTTAATGTACACGTTGGCAATTAATTCGTGTGAATTCAAATGGTTCAAATGGCTCTGAGCACTATGGGACTTAACTTCTGAGGTCATCAGCCCCCAAGAACTTAGAACTAATTAAACCTAACTAACCTAAGGACATCACAAACATCCATGCCCGAGGCAGGATTCGTACCGCGACCGTAACGGTCACGCGGTTCCAGACTGAAGCGCCTAGAACCGCACGGCAACAACCGCTGGCCACGCCGTTTCAATTATCCTGTGTAGCCATTTAAGACCTGACATTCCACTGTGTTTCTACACAGGTTCTTTTGAGATCACCGAAGTTAAGCACTGTTGGGCGTGGCTGCCACTTGGATTAGTGACCATCCAGCCGCCATGCGCTGTTGCCGTTTTTCGGGGTGCGCTCAGCCACGTGATGCCAATTGAGGAGCTACTCGACCGAATAGTAGCGGCTTCGGTCAAGAACACCATCATCACGACTGGGAGAGCAGTGTGCTGACCCCACGCCCCTCCCATCCGCACCCTCCTCTGAGGATGACGCGGCGGTCGGATGGTCCCGGTAGGCCACTCGTGACCTGAAGACGGAGTGCTTTTTTTTATTCCACTGTATTTGATGAGTTCCGACTTAATTTCATCCACCCCAGCCGCTTTATTGCACTGCAATCTATTGACCATTTTCTCTACTTCCTCAAATGTGATCCTATTTCCATCATTATTCCTATCCCATTGTACATCAAAATCTGAAATATTACTGATCGTATTTTCACCTACATTGAGAAACTCTTCAAAATATTCCCTCCATCTGCCCAAGGCATCAATAGGATTCACCCTTAGTTTTCCTGACCGGTCTAAAATACTAGTCATTTCCTTCTTACCTTCATTCCTTCTTAAAGCCTCGTCGTGGGTGTCATGTGGTTACGGTAGATTAGTGAAAAATTCAAAAACGGCAAAGTCAGGTTAATGTGTTACGTCTTCTATACTCCCGGCAGAACGATTGTTCGACTACCAGCTGTAACAATGAAATCGAACCGATACAGCCATCGATGATAAGATTGGAACAGAGAACGCTGTGACAACCACGGAGTAAACTGCCAGTGAGGGAACCGGTCACGTGATCCGGAGGCATAATTACAGAAATCAGTACTTGTATGTTAGAAGTATAGACCCTGGCTGTTGAGACGCTTGTCCCACCGTGACACAAGGAGGTGAATGGCTGTCTCATAAAAATCCCTGGGCTGCGATGTTAATCAGTTCCGCACGTACAGCTGGACGTCGTCGTCCGAGGTGAGTCGTTTGCCTCTCAGAGCCTTTTTAAGGAGACCAAAATAGCGTATCACATGGAGAGAGGTCCGGATTTGATGGAGTGTGGCCGAGAACCTCTCATTTGGATTTATGCAGGTGTGCCGCGACTGTGTTGGCCGTATGAGACTTTACGTTGTCGTGGAGCAGAATGACCCCACAGGTGAGATTGCCTGGTCGTTTTGATATGATCGCTTGGCGAAGAGTGGTCAAGGTTTGCCAGTAACACTGGGCATTCGCAGTTGTCCCGTGCTGCAGGAAGTGAATCGGAAGGGGGCCATCTTGGTCGAAGAAGAACGTCAACATAGGGGCAAACGATTCACCTCGGACGACGACGTCCAACTGTACTCGCGGAACTGGTTAACATCGCAGCCCCGGGAATTTTATGAGACAGCCGTTCACCGCCTTGTGTCACGGTGGGACAAGTGTCTCAACAGCCAGGGTCTATACTTCTAACATACAACTACTGATTTCTGTAATTATGCCTCCGGGTCGTTTCTTTTTGAACGCCCCTTCTATATTGACCAAGGAGGTTAAATAGACTATTAAAACAAACTTAATTAAAAGGGCAGTTAAAATGCCCGTTATTCAATGCATTCTACACGGTGAAGGATTATTTCGATTATACTGAGTAGGGCTCAGGCAAAATACGTAACAATAGTGAGACATCTATCATAGCATATCAGACTTTTACATTTTTTTCTATTCTTTCATCTTTTACTTTTTGAAACCCTACTTACAAAGCTATACAATGTATAATACTAACACCGTACCCTTTTCTGAACTCCATCCACCGGTGTAACAGCGGAATGGTGAGTAAGTTTCTCAGAGCAGCAAAATAAACATCGTCGCCAAGGTCGTGAAGTCAACTGATATTGTGTTTAGTGGTACGTTATGAAATAATGTGTGACTAGTGCGTGTAGTGTGCAGCGACTAGGAATGAGAAATGAACAATGTAGCCTAGCCTTTTACATTATTGAATAATATCTTTGAAGAAGAGTATTGTGCATCAGGGATAAAACGAATGAAGTAGCACTGTTTTAAACTGACTGGCCTCTTATGCAAAAGGCCGGACGTTCCAGACTTCGACACCCTGTCCTGAATTGTCCTGCCCTAAATTACTACAGGCAAATGCTGGAATAGTTCGTACTTCAGGATCACGGCTTATCTGCTACCTGTGTCATCCTTGTTGAATTAGATCTATCATTATATAAATCTACATTTACTGTATACAGGCTCCACATGCCACCAAGTGGTGTATTACGGAGATTACCACCAGTCATTTACTTAATTATTCCAATTGCAAGTGGAATGAGGGAAAAACGAATATCTACACGACTCAGGCTGATTTCCCATATCCTGTCTTCGTGACCTTTCCGCGAAGAGTGCGTTGTAGACAGTAGAATCGTTCTGTAGCTAACTGCAAATACCTTTTTTTTTATTTTCTCAACTGCGGTTGGTGAAAAGAACATTGTCTTCTGTCCAGAGACTCCCATTTCAGTTAACGGAGCATATGCGTAACAATACCGGTATCACATTCAGCAGCATGTTTCTGAATTGCTTCGATGTCTTCTTCAAATCCGACCTACTGGGGATTCCAGACTCTCTTGTAGTAATGAGGAATGGTCACCATCCTGTTCGATACGCGGTTTCCTTCGTACATGGGCTACACTTTCGTAAAACTCTCCAAGTAAATCGAAGGTGAGCATTCATCTTTCCTACTGCGGTTCTCACGTGCCTCTTCTGTTTCATGTCGCTTTGCAACGTTGCGCCTAGATAAGAGATTTGACTTAGTCAGGAGGCGCAAACTTATCTGAATTTGTCGTTTTTAATATTGGTTTCGAACATTACAGGATTATATTTCCCATTTACTTGCATTAACTTTTGTTTTACTGGATTTAGACCAAACTGCCATTCACCACACCAAACAGATATTCTCACTCATTATGTATCCTTCTACGCTCACTCAAAGTCTATTCTTTCCCATTTGCTACAGCAGCTTCCGCAAACAGTCACAGACTGCTGTTCACCTAGATTCATGTCACCAATGTATGTAGAGAATATTAGTGGGCCTATCACACTTCTCTGAGGCACTCCTGACGATACTCTTGTCTCTTATGAACACTTGCTGCCGAGGAAATAATACTTCCCTTACTTAAGAGGTCTTGGAGCGATTCACATACTGGAACACCTACTCCGTATGCTCGGAACTTCGTTAATAGTCTGCAGTCGGGAATTGGGTCAAACGATTTTACGAAATGTAGGAATGTGAGACCAACCTGTTCCTTTCATCCACGGTTCACAGTTCACCTTGCGATAAAATCGCAAGCTGCATTTCGCATCAGAGTTGCTTTCTAAATCTGTGCCGATTTGTGGACACAATCTTTTCTGTCTCAAGGATATTTATTATATTCGAACTTATAATTTGAACAAGAATTCTGTAGCATGCCGCTGTAAGGATACAGGTCTTTACTTTTGGGGATCCGTTCCTTTAGCCTCCATATATACAGAGGCTGTGCGCTGATGAACCAAAACATTATGACTACATGCTTAATAGCTTATTTGTCCGTCGTTAGAACAAAATACATTACTGCTTCTGCGTACCAGGGATCCTAAAGCTGTTTATGGAGATACGTGATATCAGATGTCTACGTACATGTCATGTAATTATCCGAAATAGCGAGCCGCTGATTTGCGTACGCGATAGTGGCACCGATAGCGACCCAGACGGATTCTCTGATATTTATATCAGGCCAATTCGGTGAGTTCACTATAAAACTCCTCTAACTACTGAAGCACGGACAATTATACTGCTGAAAGATGACAGCGCAATTTGGAACAATATCAAGCGTGAAGGGATGTAGATGACTCGCAGCTATCAGTGTGTTTTCGATTACTACCAAATGTCACAAGCAAGCGTAGGAGAATGTCTCACACAGAAAAATACTATTCCCACCAGCTTGCGTCCGGGGTGTGCTGAACGTTTCAAGCCGGCCTTCACCTCGATGCCGGCGTTTTGGTGACAACCATCGACCTAGTGTAGCAAAAATGTGATTCACCCGAAAAGCCAACTCATATCCATTGATCGACGGTCGAATCCCGATGGTCCCGTGCCCACTGCAATCGTAATTTATGATGTGATTGGGTCAACATGTGACCACCTAGGGATGGTCTGCTGCGGAGCTGCATGTTCAAGAATGTACTTTGACCGGTGTGCTCTGAAACACTTGTGCATGCACCAGCATTATGCTCTTTGGGCAGAGATGACACAGGTCCACGGTCTGTGAAGAGTCGTGTACGTCCAGCCATTTAGCGCCCAGTGGTAGAATCGCTGGCGTATATCTCTTTCCATTCTACCTCTTTCCGTAGATGCTCACGACAGCAACACATGAACATTCGACAAGCTTTGCCATTTTCGAGATACTCGTTCACAGGCTCTGCGTAATAATAATCTCTCCTTTGTCAGATTAACTTATCTCAATGAATTTCCCCATCTGCAGCCCATATCTTCGCTAGTGTGATCCCCCGTCCTAGTCTTCTCCGCTTACATACTTTTATTACCGCGTCACGTGCCCACAACGCCTCAAGGCCACATCCAATGTCACGGTGTGTAGTGATCATAATGTTTTGCCTTATCAGTGAATGCAGCTAAGGGGCCCATGTCGGAGAGTACTCTGTGTAAAATCTAAACTGGGTCCCTTCCGAACATGACGACTTCCTTGCTTTGAACTCTTTCGGTAGTTTTTCAACGCCATTGACGCCTGTTTCTTCGTCCTGTGCGATGATCAACCGATGGAATGGCTGTGGTTCTCCTGGTTGAACGATTTTTAAATGCGAAATTTAAGACCTCATCTTTCTGTTTGCTATTTGCTACTGACACACCATACCGATCGACTAGTGGCTCGATGGAAGCCTGAGAACCACTTAAGGACTTGCCTGAATAAATGAATTATGTAATTTCTGTTGTTCTTAAATTGTAACACGACAACATGTCCAGTAGCTTTGTATAAGTGATCTGTAGATAAATAAAACAGACGCTATTGGTACTACTATTGCTGCTGTATGCTGTCTAAAGAACGCACGAAAATTAATGGTGACCTAACGGAGACAAACTTTCTACTATAACAGCTCTTCGCTTCCCTTGGTCTTTCTTGTGTTGCCGGTAATACGCTGTCGTATTGTCTACCTCTCATTTTCGATGATTAAGTGACATTTTTGTTGTATACATTTCGAGTTATTTGTCCTTAATTTAGTTTTTCTCAACTTAATTTATTTTTTGCCGTCGTACAGTGCTGTTTTGGCCGTAGTATTTAGATAATCATTTTCTTTTGTGCATCATGGATCCTTTTTTACTCAATACATTATGCTTTCAATTTTTTGATTCACAACTTGTCTCATTGCATCAGATATTCCATATTCTACGGGGTTATTTATGTTTTCGGTACAGTTTCTAGCGAGATAAGAACTCATTTCTGATTTCTAATTGCACTATACGTGTCAGACAGATATTTTTATCTGTTCCGTTTATTTTCGGGTTCTTACTCGTATCGATCATTTTCTCGTATGTACTATATGTGGAACGATTGGGATCCAAAGCAGACCGCTGTCTATGTAAAGACCCACGTTTTTTACCATCTTTATCTTTGGGAACTGGTTATGGCTGAGATTCATTTGATGCCTCTCATTCGGGACTTGAGTTGCTTAGTAGAAACGTCTCGTGGGTTCGCACATAAATTTTCAAAGTTATTACTTGGTCCGGACGGCAGCGAAACAATGTGGCTCATAACGTATGTCACAATCGGTATCTGGGGCACGGAAAGACTACCGTTGCTGCAGAAGGTAGGGCGCTGCTCGTAATACATTTCCACACCGAGCCCTTTCGTAATCAAGGAGTACAATCGACGCACTATGACAATACCCAACATATGATTCTGCGAGCCTTGCAATACGGAGCTATAAAAATGTAGCCTCTGAGTTCAGCCGTTCCATGGCGTCCTAACAATAATGGAAAGTGCGACGCAACCGTAACAGATAACTGAGACAACACAGTGTGGGCAGCTGCGCTCCAGGTAATGAGGGCACAAACCGCGCCGCAGGCCGCGATAACATTGTGGCCCGATTAAAAACGACCGTTTCTGATGCTTCAATGTACGGTCATCCCATCTGCATCGAAGATTCTGCCGGAGTGACAGTCTCGTTAGTTACAGGACAACGTGGTTGGCGAATTGTTATGTGTTGCCTACAGCCAGGAGAAGACTTCGCGTCTCAGCCCACAACCGTGCAGCTGTCGTGAAACGTAGCCGCTGCAAGCACCCACTGCTGTTCAGTAAGTTATGCGATTGGCAGAATGATGAAGTAGACGAGTTTGGGCGCTCCTCTGGTGAAGTGTCATACCAAGTGACTCCAAACTGCCGCCTCAAAAACGTTGTGAGAGACTCATGAGTGTCAACTCCCTGGCTGTTCGGTGTGTTGCTGATTAGGATCCAAGGCTTCTCAGTCGTTGATATGTTGTCAGGACCTCCGTCCTAACGTACACACTGTCCTCAATCGACCAAGCAAAATGTATCCACCTTCCTCCTCACGCCTGAGTGCGGAAATCAGCTTGCCTTCTGCCACACTGGAGGAGAAATTCGCACTGTCAAATTCACAAGTAGTAAATCCGTTTGCTCACAACTGCGCCGCTGTAGGGAAACTTAGCTGCTGAAAGCTTCCACTACTGTTTAGTCAGGTATGCGATTGACAGATGATGTGGACGAGCTTGGGCTTTCCTCTGGTGTAGTGTCGTACTATGTGACTGCGAACTGCCGCCTAAAACCGTTCTGGAAGACGCCTGAGAGTCAACTTGCTGTCTGTAGGGCCTGTTGCTGATTTGGATCCTAGGCTCCCCAGTCTGTGATATGTTGTCAGCACCTACGTTCTGACAGACACTCTGTCCTCAGCCGACGAAGCACTGTTTTCACATTTCTCCTGACGCCTGAGAGTGCTACTCAGCTTGCCCTCTGCCATATTGGGGGAGATATAGGCACAGTGAAATTCGCAAGTAGTAAATACGTTTGCCCACAACCGGGCAGCTGTAGTCTAACTTAGTCGTGCACGCTGCCAATGCTGTAGAGTCAACTATGCGAGTGGCAGATGGCGTGGAAGAGCTTCGGCCTTCCTCTGGTCAAGTTCCGTACAAGTGACTGCACACTGCCACCTCAAACAGCTTTGTAAGACGCCTGAGTGTCAATTCCATGGTTGTATGGTGTGTTGGTGATTTGAATAAAAGGCTTCCCAGTCCGTGATATGTTGTCAACACCTTCGTCCTGACGAACACCCTGTCCTCAGCAAGCGAAGCAATGTGTCCAGATTCCTCCTAAAGCCTAAGTGTGGAAATCAGCTTCTACCACGCTGGAGGAGGCCGGCCAGAGTGTCCGAGAGGTTGTAGGCGCTACAGACTGGAGCCACGCGACCGCTACGGTCGCAGGTTCGAATCCTACTTCGGTCATGAATGTGTGTGTTGTCCTTAGGTTAGTTAGGTTTAAGTAGCTCTAAGTTCTAGTGGACTGATGACCTCAGAAGTTAAGTCCCATAGTGCTCAGAGCCATTAGAAACACGCTAGAGGAGAAATTCACATTGTGAATTTTACAAGTAGTAAATACGCTTTTCCACAACCAGCAGCTGTAGTCGAACCTTTCGGCTGCAAGCTGCCACTGGTGTTAAGTCAGCTACGCGATTGACAGTTGATGTGGATGAGCTTCGGCCTCCCTCTGGTGAAGTGCCATACCAAGTGACTGCAAACTGCCGCCTCAAACCCCTGTGTGAGATGCCTGAGTGTCAACTCCCTGGTTGTATGGTGTGTTGCTGATTTGAATCCTAGGCTTCCCAGTCCGTGATATGTTGTCAGCACCTCTGTTCTGACGTACAGCCCGTCCTCAGCAGACGAAGGACCTGTCCACTTTCTCAAGTAGTAAATACGCTTGCCCACAACAGGGCAGCTATAGTGGAATTTAGCCGCTGCATGCTGCCACTGCTGAAGAGTCAACTATGCGAGTGACAGATGATGTGGACGATCTTGGGCTATTTTCTACCAAGTGACAGCCAACTATTGATTCAAACCGCTGTGTGAGGCGCCTGAGTGTCAACTCCCTGGCTGTATGGTGGGTTACTGATTTTGATTCTACGATTAAAGGTCCGTGATATGTTGTCAGCACCTCCGTTCTGACGTGTACCCAGTCCTCAGTCGCATTCCTCAACGCCTGAGTGTGGAAATGAGCTTACCTTCAGCAACACTGGAGGAAAAATTCACACTGTACAATTCACAAGTAGTAAATTCGTTTGCCCACAACCGGGTAGCTGTAGTGGAACTTAGCCGTGCATGATTCCACTGCTGTTGAGTGACAGATGGCGTGGACGAACTTGGGCTTTTCCCTGGTGAAGTGCCGTACCAAGTGACTGCAAACTGTCTTCTCAAACCACTGTGGGAATTGCCTGAGAGTCAGCTCTCTGCCTGTATGGTGTGTTGCTGATTTAGTTCCTGTGCTTCTGAATCCGTGATACGTTGTCAGCCCTCCGTACTGACGTAAACCCCGTCCTCAGCCGACGACGCACTGTATCCACATTCCTCCTCACGTCTGAGTGTGGAAATCAGCTTGCCTTCTGCCACGCTGAGAAGAAATTGGTACTGTGAATTTAACAAGTAATAAATACGTTCCAAGAAGCTACTCGAGACGGGTGTAAAATGCATGTACGCAACGGAAAATATTGAATATGAAGATGGTATTTGTTCCCGAAAGAACAGATACCATTCATGACCGTGCAGCTTCTCTAGAATGAAATGATAATTAAATCGAAACCCTTACCTGTACACAGATGTAGTTGATATACATCAATCGGGACAGCTGAAAATGTGTGCCCCGACCGGAACTCGAACTCGGGATCTCCTGCTTACATGGCAGACACTGTATCCATCTGAGCCACCGAGGTCACATAGGGTACTGCGATTGCAGGGACGTATCCCTTGCACGCTTCCCTTGAGACCCACATTCCCAAATGTCCACAACCTACATTTGTAGTGTTCCTAATAAATAGTTACCCATTCGCTGTAGGCAGCTAAGTGTTTCGATTTAGTTATCGTTTCATCCTAGAGAAGCGGCACGGTCATCAATGGTAATTGTTCTTTCTGGAACAGATACCATCTTCATATAGGTAAGGGCTACCCGGCCATTGACCTTCTTCTGTGCGAATTCACGCGCTTTGCGCGAACTCTTACGGGACTCGTCAGCTTAGTCAGATGCGAGTAATGGAATAATATAAAACTTTTTGTCTATAGTAGGTCTAATAGGCATTTGATTTTGGTACTTTGTCAGTTATATTCTGTCAATCATGTAGATAAAAAAGACCTATTTGTGCCCATTTGTCTCGCGTATTTGGCGTGTGTTACAATTGCTGCAATATTAGGAAGGCCTATTCCATTTTACGTGCAGGAGTGACCATGAAGGAGCCGCTCACAGCTCTCATCTCAGCTGTTCACCAAACACAAGCCAGCTTGCTATCCTCGCTTGGCAGGAGTAGCGAGCTGCGATGGGGCAAATTTAATGCTCCGTTAAGACTCTGTGGGTGTGGTTCGCCACCGACGGACAAAGCCAGCGTGGTGCGACCAGCGAGGTTACAGCACAAACGTACAGTTACTCTCTTTCCTCAATACATGATAATCTATGCATATGTCTAGCGGGCCGGTGTGGCCGTGCCGTTCTAAGTGCTTCAGTCTGGAACCGCGTGACCGATACGGTAACAGGTTCGAATCCTGCCTCGGGCGTGGATGTGTGTGACGTCCTTAGGTTAGTTAGGTTTAAATAGTTCTAAGTTCTAAGGGACTGATGACCACAGATGTTAAGTCCGATAGTGCTCAGAGCCATTTGCACCTTTCTTTTTTTGCATATGTTTCTAACCACAAGGAGTTGAAGTAAACATCACTGGGTGCAAATAAGCAGTGTAAACAGTTGAGTTAATGTTAATCCAAGTCTACGTCCATTACCTTCGAGCGGTGCAGTTACATGTGGAACATGGTATTTCACGGACTATAAGACGCAATTTTTTCCTCGAAAGATTGCCTACAAAATTCAAGTGCGTCTTATCCTCGAAATTAATATGAAAATGACTAGTGTTTGATTTAAAATTCTCGACAGTCTCAGCAATGGACATATATTCGTTGCCGTCGAAAACCCTTTCCCCAACTGGCAACGTCGGAGTCAACTGGCAGCAGCAGTACACCGATGTTACGAACATGAGTTGTGGGGATTCCCAAGCTTGCTAACACTGACTCCCTCCCACCTCACCATCACAAAGCCAGAACACTGCCTACCCTACGATGCGTTATTGCGGTCTACTGCGCTAGTGACGTTGAACTGCAAGTGATTTGTGCTATCGGTTAGTAGCCAGTTTCGAAAAAAAGGGTATTAATATGATATGGGCTATCAATTCAAAGTAACAGCACACGCAGAAGAACGTGTAAACAGAGGACTAAATACAAAATGGTCGAAAGAAGAAGATGACGTATTGAAATGGGATCAAGGACACCCTCAAAATTGTACTGTAATTAATTCAAAAATAGTTCAAATACACGCTCGTAAGCTAGCGGATACAGTGGGACTTAACAGGCTATAAGGATGTAGTTGGTTAGTGCTACAGGTTTATGAAGCGTCATGGACTTAACACGCGATCCAAAAACAGCAGTTCTCAGAAAATGCCACAAGAGCATCAGAAGAAAATGTTACCTTTCCACCGCTGTATTGTCCGACAGCGAAAGAAGACCAATGTAGAAACACGCCAAATCGCGAATAAGACGAAGAAAAGGAAAGGTGCTTTATTGAAGAAGAGTTTTCTTCTTGTGCTAGACCAGTTTAGTAGTCATTTGAAAAATTCTGTCAAAGGGAAACTAAGACAAGGAAATACAGTTAGCTGTTATTCCTGGAGGATTCTCAACTGCAGCTCTTGATTTCTCGATAAATAAATCTTCTAAGGTGTATATGAAGAGGGATGGAACAAATGGATGAAGAATGAAATCTAACATCAATTGACGCCGAGGAGAGCTTTAAAACAATCTACAATCAAACAAGTATGTCAGCGGATAAAACAGTCGATGTCTGTACTGAGAGAATATATTATTCTTAATCTCTCCAGAAGTGCGTAATAAGTAACGCTATCGATGGCAGTCAAGACGATCTTATACATGAACAGCACAACTATGACGACGAAGAGAAAGAGAAAGAAGAAGGAAAAGAACGTTGAGATGACGAATTTCACGGATTTTAAAGGTCAGTCCTGTTTTGTGAACTATGAAATTTTTTTCTCGTTTTCCCCTGTTTTTGTGCTTAAACTGTTACCCACACTCCAGCTTATTGGAATTTTCCTTTGGTCAACGGATGTGTGAATGACTACACTTGGTGCCAGAGAAACTCAGTCTTTCTTATATTTTCGATTCTCCTCCACATAAAGAAATGCGCAAACAGATGTCATCCACACATTGCAATAGCATAACTTCATTGTACTATACCTTCCCTTATTTTCTGTAGAGCCTGCAATAATAAACAAACTCCAAAACATTGCTCTTGTGGTATATCTGGATGGATAATTACGTTCTGAAGTGTCTCTGTATAATTTCAGATGCCAGGGATGATTTAAGTTGATGGATTGGGCCCGCAGAGCATTCCGGGAAAATCTTCAGTTCGAAGTAACCACGGTGATTGGAGATTGCTAACTCCTATATCAATGTATTATGTTAGTAGTACACTGCTCCTACGAAAAATGGCTTTAAGTATTCATTCTGCATTTCCTGCTAGAAGGCCAAACTGTGTGTGAGGAAGACGTTACTTCGTGCTCATCAGCAACTCTTCGTTCTGGTGGAATACGATCATCGTTTCGTTTTGCTTTCCTTTTTAAGTATCCTCGCAAGTGTATTTTCTGAGATTTTAAAAGCTCTACCTCTAATCTGCCTAAATTCCTACAATTAACAATTATACAGTAATTTAATATCCAGCCTGTGCCACACGCACAATTTCACAGATGTCAAAAGAAACAAAATTAAAGTTACACATTACTTTAATATGGATTCTGAAAGTTGGTAACAAAGAACTGTGGTTACTTAGGTTTTCTCACATAAGTAAACAATATATTACGGAATTTTTAGAAGCACAGATCATTTTCTCTGTAAACAAATAATTTTTATGGAAGTGTAAAAATCGGTTTCAATGTGTAAAATTACGTTCCACACATTACATAACCCTGGAATGTTTATAAAACCGTGTTGCTTTATGTGATTAGTACAGCATATGTGCCCGCAGTAGAAACAAATATATCCCCTGAAAACTGAAACAAAAGATATAAACACACAGGATGTACAGAAAGATCCCTCGAAGAAGCAAAGAAAATATCAAGTATTTAAAAATAAGGTGATTACGCTAGATACAAAGGAAACAATAACATTAAACCGGCGGCAGCCTCCTTTCGTCTCAGAGCAGTTCCATCCAAAACGTGAAGAGCTCCCTTCTCAGAGCTGTCTGTATCTGTGCTAAAAAGCTTCTATCTGAGAATGTCATATGTTCGGTGTTTACCGTAAATACACAGAACGTAACTTGAACCAAAAACATATCACTAACGGAAACGCGTATTATGGTAACGAATGCGGTTATGTCGTCACTGTAACCGAAAAGACCGAACTGCAGATCATTCTTTGCGAAATACTTTTCACTTGGCCTCCTCTCTTTTCTTACCGGTGAGTTCTGAAAGAAAAATCAATTTATTTTCACGCCCTGCCTAAGATCGAGTGATACGGCAGGGCTTCGTTTCTCTGCATTAAGTAGCTTAAATTTTAATATGAACATCGATCAGCAGAATAGTTTTTTAATTGTATGCCTGAATTTTATATTACATTGCAGAACGAAGCCTGCCTTCGAACATGTAGTCAGATGCGTCATAAATATTAAGTAGGTGTACGTCCTTCCATTTGCTGTGTGTTTTATTCTGTCAACGTAAGTACCTATCTGCCGCTGAACCACTTTCACATGTTGCAGATTTTGTAAAAATTATGTCATTTAGTGAAGGTAATGTTATTCGCTCGTTGTTAACATGCGAGTACATTGACTATAAGAAGGTTTCCATCTGACGCTTGTTCTAAGTACATTTATATTGAAGGTAATAGAGATTTATGGCTTAACTTGCATGATAAAAGAAGACACAATGATAGGATTCATTTTGACGTATAAAGCTGTAATTAATCTGCTGATAGATGGTGTGCATTTCTGGAATAAAAAACTGCAATTATTGGTGGGAACAGGGATCGTTAACATTAAATTAAATCTGTGTATGACTTCGCGAAATAATTCAGAAAGTGATCGCATTATATCATACAGAATCAGAATACAGTTTTAAATAACTCAGATCTCCTGAAACTCACGAACTGTGTTAACAGTTGGAATTTTCGCGACGTTTGTGCCGATTACATAGTTATAATTTTCTTCTGTATTATGTTAATCCGTAGACTTTCCTGACCGTTGTCACTGAAAGTAAATTCTTCTGGGCCGTTAGGCCTCATCACATTTCTTCTAAACGAGCGACGTTACGGCCCCTGTTCTGGAATCATATTCAGGATGTTGTGCTGTTCAAAAATGGTTCCAATGACTCTGAGCACTATGATACACAAAATCTGAGGCCATCAGTACCCTAGAACTTAGAACCACTTAAACCTAACCAACCTAAGGACATCACACACATCCATTACCGAGGCAGGATTCAAACCTGCGACCGTGTCAGTCGCGCGGCTGTTGTGGTGTCCACTGTTGACTGAACATTGTCAGCAGGCTAGATCTAGGGATGTGGGTGGCAGTCTCAGGGGGCGCCAAAACCATACTTTTGAAGAATAAAACCTTGTTTCACAGAGCGCCTATTATACAGCGCACGTTGTTCTATCGATTTCTTATTTTTTTTAATAACCTTTTGCAGGAAGAGAGCCAGTGAGGTTCCGAAAGATACCGACAGGGACGTGGAGTCATGCCGGCTCCAGTGTAATGGCAGCTACACCAGCTTCAAATGGTTCAAATAACTCTAAGCACTATGTGACTGAACTTCTGAGGCCATGTGTCTCGTAGAACGTAGAATTACTGAAACCTAACTAACCTGAGGACATCACACACATCCATGCCCAAAGCAGGATTCAAACCTGCGACCTTAGCGGCCGCGCGGTTCCAGACCGCAGCGCCTAGAACCGCCCGGCCACTCCGGCCGGCGAAGCAACTCGTGCACATGGGTAATTTTGAATGGCTGCAAGAATGGATGTTTCGTAGGATTTTAAGCATCGTGCTCAAGGTTATGTCGAATGTTCTGGAAATTCTCCGTCCACTACACGTTTGCACACCACCACTCGTCTCTTCCTGCACTGCTGTGGCCACGGCTTCCATTGACGTCGAATCAATTCGTTTCCTCCCTCTACCAGCTTGCAGTCCAAAAGAGCCCGTCTTTTCGAATTTCTGAATCATTTTCTCCAAATCCACGGCAGTCATCAGACCAACGACTTGTTTCAAACCCTTAAGTTTCCGGAACTTCTGCAGAGCGACGTGTGCACAGTCATCATTCTTATAATTTTATCCGTCTACTGACTGGTTTGATGCGGCCCGCTACGAATTCCTTTCCTGTGCTAACCTCTTCATCTCAGAGTAGCACTTGCAACCTACGTCCTCAATTATTTGCTTGACGTATTCCAATCTCTGTCTTCCTCTACAGTTTTTGCCCTCTACAGCTCCCTCTAGTACCATGGAAGTCATTTCCTCATGTCTTAGCAGATGTCCTATCATCCTGTCCCTTCTCCTTATCAGTGTTTTCCACATATTCCTTTCCTCTCCGATTCTGCGTACAACCTCCTCATTCCTTACCTTATCAGTCCACCTAATTTCCAACATTCGTCTGTAGCTCCACATCTCAAATGCTTCTCTTCTGTTCCGGGTTTCCCACAGTCCATGTTTCACGACCATACAATGCTGTACTCCAGACGTACATCCTCAGAAATTTCTTCCTCAAATTAAGGCCGGTATTTGATATTAGTAGACTTCTCTTGGCAAGAAATGCCTTTTTTGCCATATCGAGTCTACTTTTGATGTCGTTCTTGCTCCGTCCGTCATTGGTTACTTTACTGCCTAGGTAGCAGAATTCCTGAACTTCACTGACTTCGTTACCATCAATCGTGATGTTAGATTTCTCGCTGTTCTCATTTCTACTACTTCTCATTACCATCGTCTTTCTCCTATTTACTCTCAAACCATACTGTGTACTCATTAGACTGTTCATTCCGTTCAGGAGATCATTTAATTCTTCTTCACTTTCACTCAGGATAGCAATGTCATCAGCGAATCGTATCATTGATATCCTTTCACCTTGTATTTTAATTCCACTCCTGAACCTTTCTTTTATTTCCATCATTGCTTCCTCGATGTACAGATTGAAGAGTAGGGGCGAAAGGCTACAGCCTTGTCTTACACCCTTCTTAATACGAGCACTTCGTTCTTGATCGTCCACTCTTATTATTCCCTCTTGGTTGTTGTACATATTGTATATGACCCGTCACTCCCTATACCTTACCACTACTTTTTCCAGAATCTTGAACAGCTTGCACCATTTTATATTGTGGAACGCTTTTTCCAGGTCGACAAATCCTATGAACGCGTCTTGATTTTTCTTTAGCTTTGCTTCCATTACTAGCCGCAACGTCAGAATTGCCTCTCTCGTGCCTTTACTTTTCCTAAAGCCAAACTGATCGTCACCTAGCGCATTCTCAGTTTTCTTTTCCATTATTCTGTATATTATTCTTGTAAGCAGCTTCGATGCATGAGCTGTCAAGCTGATTGAATTCTCTCACTTGTCAGCTCTTGCCGTCTTCGGAATTGTGTGGATGATGCTTTTCCGAAAGTCAGATGGTATGCCGCCGGACTCATATATTCTACACAACAACGTGAATAGTCGTTTTGTTGCCACTTCCCCTAATGATTTTAGCAATTCTGATGGAATGTTATCTATCCATTCTGCCTTATTTGATCGTAAGTCCTCCAAGGCTCTTTTAAATTCCGATTCTAATACTGGATCCCCTATCTCTTCTAAATCGACTCCTGTTTCTTCATCTATCACATCAGACAAATCTTCACCCTCATAGAGGCTTTCAATGTATTCTTTCCACCTATCTGCTCTCTCCTCTGCATTTAACAGTGGAATTCCCGTTGCACTCTTAATATTACCACCTTTGCATTAATGTCACCAAAGGTTGTTTTGACTTTACTGTATGCTGAGTCTGTCCTTCCGACAATCATATCATTTTCGATGTCTTCACATTTTTCTCGCAGCCATTTCGTCTTAGCTTCCCTGCACTTTCTATTTATTTCATTCCTCTGCCACTTGTATTTCTGTATTCCTGATTTTCCCGGAACATGTTTGTACTTCCTCATTTGATCAATCAACTGAAGTATTTCCTCTGTTACCAATGGTTTCTTCGTAGCTACTTTCTTTGTACCTATATTTTCCTTCCGAACTTCTGTGATGGCCGTTCTTAGAGACATCTATTCCTCTTCAACTGTGTTGCCTTCTGTGGTATTCCTTATTGCTGTATCTATAGCGTTAGAGAACTTTAAACGTATCTCGTCATTCCTTAGAACTTCAATATCCCTCTTCTTTGCGTACTGATTCTTCCCGACTATCGTCTTGAGCTTCAGCCTACTCTTCATCACTACTATATTGTGATCTGAGTCTATATCTGCTCCTGGGTACGCCTTACAATCCAATATCTGATTTCGGAATCTATGTCTGACCATGATGTAATCTAATTGAAATCTTCCCGTATCTCTCGGCCTTTTCCAAGTATACCTCCTCCTCTTGTGATTCTTGAACAGGGTATTCGATATTACTAGCTGAAACATGTTACAGAACTTTCTCCTCTGCATTTCTTGTCCCAAGCCCGTATTCTCCTGTAACGTTTTCTTCTACTCCTTCCCCTACAACTGCATTCCAGTCGCCCATGACTATTAGATTTTTGTCCCCCTTTACATACTGCATTACCCTTTCAATATCCTCATACACTTTCTCTCTCTGTTCATCTTCAGCTTGCGACGTCGGCATGTGTACCTGAACTATCGTTGGCGGTGTCTGTCTGCTGTCGATTCTGATTAGAACAACCCGGTCACTGAACTGTTCACAGTAACACACCCTCTGCCCTACCTTCCTTTTCATAACGAATCCTACACCTGTTATACCATTTTCTGCTGCTGTTGATATTACCAGATACTCATCTGACCGGAAATCCTTGTCTTCCTTCCACTTCTCTTCAGTGATTGAGCCTTTACATTTCCCTTTTCAAATTTTCTAGTTTCCCTACCACGTTCAAGCTTCTGATATTCCACGCCACGACTCGTAGAACATTATCCTTTCGTTGATTATTCAATGTTTTTCTCATGGTAACCTCCCCCTTGGCAGTCCCCTCCCGGAGATCCGAATGGGGGACTACTCCGGAATCTTTTGCCAATGGAGAGATCATCATAACACTTCTTCAACTACAGGCCACATATCCTGTGGATACACGTTACGTGTCTTTAATGCAGTGGTTTCCATTGCCTTCTGCATCCTCATTTCGTTGATCATTGATGATTGTTCCGCCTTTAGGGGCAATTTCCCACCCATAGGACAAGAGAGTGCCCTGAACCTCTATCCGCTCCTCCGCCCTGTTTGACAAGGCCTTTGGCAGAATGAGGCTGACTCCTTATGCCGGAAGTCTTCGGCCGCCAATGCTGATTATCTGTAAAAATTTAGGCAGTGGCGGGGATCGAACGCGGGAGCGAAGAAATTTTCGATTATGAATGAAAGACGCTAACCCTATACCACGGGTATGCCTTATACGATTTCGAAACGTATCACTGTTGGTTTTAGGACATTTTTTGAACAAATTCTATTTCTCAACAAATCATTAGTTGAGTTTTGAATGCATACGTAATGTATGAGATGTCTCTGATGTCCTGTCTCAAACTCTCGAGTCAGTGATGCGGAGAGGGGGTGACGCCACTATCAAATTTATGCTCCGGTTTGGAAACATCCGGAGCTGAGGGACTACTATTGTGTTTTCTTATTTGCAAAATCTCTTCTTGTTGCCATTAGATGGTCAACGTCACTAGTTAGAAAGAGATGGCCCACTAACAGCAGCAGGAGGAATTTTAACCAGTAACTTCTCTCCAGCATCAATTCGGGAAAATACCTTTCTAACCAATGACGCTGGTCCACTAATGGTAGCTACAACAGTTTTAGCCCAAAACACGATTTCATGTTTTACTTAGCGAGTGTTCATTATCACCGTTAATGACATTAGTTGACATCTAGGATATACGGGAATCCAGCCGGATGTTCGCATCTTTCTCGCACGATATTTCAACAGAGTGCCTCGCTGTCTTCTTCAGGTGTTAGCTGAGACTGGTCCTTCGGACGATCGAGTCCAGTATTCATGCCTGGAAGGAGCTGGGCGTTCCCTAAGCGGTCCTCGCCAACTCGAGTGTTCCGTCTGTCGTTCGCGCCCGCCACACTCGGCTTCAATAGGCCCCTGCAGTCGCGGATGTTCCAGCTGCCGTCCGCGCCCTTTTTGGCCGTCCTCAACCGTTGTGGTCGTAATCTGAGATGTGTCATACCCGATCTGAGATCTTGGGTACTCTGTCTCATGACTGTTACTATGATTTTCACGTCTATTTTGTGCTGGGCGTTCCATAATCGGTCGGCGCCGTGTGTTCCGTCTGTGGACCGCATCCGTCAAACGTGTATCACTCACTCACTCATTCCTTACGAGTCTGTCCTGATTCTCGAAGATGCAGGCTACGCATTCGTTGCCATTCCTGCGAATCATCTTGGTGTGGGATGGCTTCCTCTTTTTCCGAATCGGCCTGGCGTTGGTTTCTGGATGGTGAATTTCTGCCTCCGTTGAGGAGATTTTATTCCCGCAACAAGTCAGGCCAACGCATGGTTGGCCTGTTATGAATAGGGTGGCCCAAAACCCTGACGAACTGGTTGTCAGACCGTTTCGCCCGCTATTAAAACACTCGCGCCGACTGCTTGAAGCGGTCAAGGAGGAGGGGGATTCCTGTCTGCTCGTGCAGTCGAGCGGTCTAATAGAGCCTCGACAGCCGCAAATCGAGCTTGAGCACTCTGTTCTGCACTTTGCAAAAACAGACATAATGTCTTTTGGGACAACAGCAATCAGTGAAATTATAATGTTACTTAAAAACCGTCTTGATTGCAAATATTTTTATTCATATGACCGGTTTCGGTTCATTCAGAACCATCTTCAGATCTGATATTTCACATGCTACGTCACGTAGCATGTGAAAACTGCTGGATTTGGACGGGTTACTCCTGTAACTGAAATATCAGATCTGAAGATGGTTCTGAATGAACCGAAACCGGTCATATGAATAAAAATATTTGCAATCAAGACGGTTTTTAAGTAACATTATACTGTTCTGCACTCTCTGTAGCTTGGTGATGTGCGTTTCGGCTGCGTTGCCCCACACCATGGCTGCATATTTCAGCACTGGACGAACCAGCGCCAAGTATAGCATGATGCCAAGGTGAGGAGGCAGCACAGACGATGGGTTGAGCAGAGGGTACAGAACGCGTAGGCGCACTATTGCTCTGCCCCTGACGTCCTCTATATGCGGATTCCATGTCAGCTTCTGGTCCAATGTGACACCCAGGTAGTGGCCAGTCTTGCTCCATGGGATAGGGCTGCCAATGATGGTAACTGGCAGAAGATCGGGTGGCATTGGTCTTCTCGTGAATACCACTGCCTGACTCTTCGCCGCATTCTGCTGGAGACGCCACTTGAGTGACCAGGCACCAAGGGCCTCGCAGCCTCACTGGAGTAGACGGCGCATCTTAACAGTCTTCATGCTCCGCACAAACAGTTCAGTGTCGTCGGCGTATACTGCCAACTTCACTGGCGCCACACGCGGAGCATCGACTGTGAATATGGAGTAGAGCAGGGACCCAAGGACGGACCCCTGCGGCACCCCAGAATGTATGGGATGATGGGAGGATGTCCCATCATTCAGTCTGACATGGAATGTCCGCTCAGCCAGGTAAGATGGAGAAGGACTCCATGCTATGTGCGGACCTCGTGCACCACAAGTTTGTACGTGAGGCCGTCGTGCCATACAGAGTCAAATGCCCTGGAGACATCAAGGAACACTGTCCCAAGGAATTGCCAAGTCTCCCGGGCTCGCATGGCCTTTTCTATCAGCCACATCACCTGGTGAATGTCGGATTGGCCCCTCCTAAAACCGAACTGTTCGTCCAGAATTATCCCTTCCGCCGTCACATGGCGGAGCAGCGCCTCGCATATAGGCGCCCCAACGTCTTGGAGAGTGCAAGCAGCAGGCTGATGGGTAGGTAATTGGTGGCATCACATGGGTCCTTGTTCGCCTTGCGGATGCCCACCCTCCAGGATCGGATAAGCGCACATTGGCAGACTCTTCAGTAGGAGGTTGGTGACCCCATCAGCACCGCCGACCTTTATGGTATTGAGCACCTTCAGCTGCAAAGCCACCTCCTCCTCAGGGTCAACGTCGTCCCCGTCGTCCCTGGCTTCCATGAATACTGGGAGCTGCTCTTCCACATGGTGGAGGTGTTCTTCGTTGATGTTGTCATCCACCGCGGTGCATTACAGCTCAGTCTGCCAGGGCGCCTGCTTTGCCGTCCTGTCTGACAAGGAGAGGTGTAATGCGCTGTCTTCTGCGTCGTAAAGACATCACTGTCCGCCAGCAGATGCTGTCCTCAGGGTTCAGGGAGGCGACAAAGTCTGACCATACGCTGTTCCTATGGGCCTCAACCACCGCTTTGATGTCTGCATGTGTTGAGGCGCCGTTTCGTCACAGGGTGCCGGGTGAGTTGCCAGTCCCAGAACAGTCGATTCTTCTCCCCACAGCAGCGGGTCGGCAGAGTCCGCCAGTGACTCCAGGATGGTGTCCTGGAACTGGTCGTGGTCCATGCCCTGGTATGTCTACCACTGGTAGGTAGCCCGATGCACACCGTGTTGCGGAGGCAGTCGTGTGTTGCCCAATGAATGCCCTTGAGGACTGTGACATCGAGCACGTCCGACTGTCCCCTGGCCATGAAGCTGGTGGGTTCATGCAGACCCAGGATCAGGGCGCCGTTCTGATGGGCAGGATGAAGAAGTTGGCAGCCACTAACATTCGTGATGCAGAAGTTCCATTCCAGGTGCTTCGCATTGAAGTCACCTGCAATGGAGGTCCTCCCCCCAAACGACATCATCGCGTCGAAATCCACCTCTCGGAGATGCCCTCGGGCCGGCCTGTATGTGGCCACGAAGGTGATCTGCCCCACAGCCGTGGTGACAGTCACCCCAGATGCTTCCAGGGTGACCAAGTCTGGGAGTATTACCAGCGGTGGCGGAGTGAGGGGCGGATGTAGATGGCGGTACCCCCACCTGCCGTCGGCCTGTTGTTCTGGTAGCAAACATAGTTTGCTTCCCTCACATGGACTCCTGGCTTAACGTGAGTTTCGTAGACCAAGCACCACACATCCTGTATGAACTGGCGATTCTCACCTTGTTGTGGGAATAGGCTGTTGGCGTTGACGCCGCAGATGGTCAGTCCATGGGTAAGGGCATTATCCATGGTGCGGTTTCGTGGCGATGGTAGTGGCTTGGAGGGCATCCATTACTGCAGTGACGGGCACCAGCAGTTGCTGGAGCAGCGCAGGAGAGAGCTCAGCAGTGCTCCCAGGTCTGCTGCTTCCTGTCCTGGTGATGGCGCGGGATGCAGGTGCGGGTGCGGGGGTGGTGGTGCACAACGTTGCAGCCACATCCGTTTGTGTAGCCGCACACCTAGCAGCCTGAGGCGTCGCAGTGGTTGGGGGACGAGCAGTTTGGCATCCTCCCTTGTGGTGGTCTCCTGGGTGGCAGCCAGGTGGGCTGCCTCGCCACGCACCATAGTGACTGCTGAGTACCCGGACGAGTCCTCGTGTTGTAGCGGCGGGAAGGCCGCTTGCCACCCCTTGGGGGCGTCAGCAGACTCCCCCTTTGTGGCAGAGGCGAAACTGGTGCCGGGTTGAACCTTTCGTGCAGGTGCTGCACGTTCTTGTTGGCGAAGGCGACGTCTGAAGGCTGCGCTGCCTCTGTATTTCGCCACATGTGGCTTACTACAGTTGCAGTTTCCTATTGTTTCTTAGATGGCAGTCGACGCACTTGACACATTGGGCTGGCATCAAGCAGTAGCGAGACATGTGGTCAAGCCCTGGCAGGAGAAGCACTGGGCGCGCGTCCACTTGGCCTTGAGCGGCACCACCTCTACTCCAATCCGAGTCACCATCTGCAACTGAAATATTTTCCTGTTCTCAAAATTGAGCGGTACGACAGCAAAGAACTGCTGCGGAAGTCCTCCTCGTGCTGGAGGACTTCCATAATTGTGACCGAGCTGGCCATGTAGCCCAGTCCTGGCTGCTCGTCCTTTGGGTGAGAGGTCTTCATCCACAGAGGGAGATGGCAGAAGACCACCTTCAGCTGTTTCACTGGCTCCGCGTTGTGGGCGAAGCAGTAAAGCTTTTCCTCCTCGATGAGCCACATGGCCGCTCGATATTCTTCCATTGTGCCGATCGAGACTCTGTACAAGTCTCGACCGACTCAATTTTGACAGAGGTCGTGACTGCCTGGAAGGACTTTCATGACACAGTGATCGGTGACGGGTGCGGGCGCCCGCCTCTTGGGTGCCTCAGTGGCATCCATGACCTCTGGCTGGTCCGAAACGTCAAAGAACGAGTTCGCTGTCGGTAGCGGATGAACTGACTCAAGCCGTTTCGCCCGAGCAGTGTGCCGCCGCTTCGACAATGAAGCCGTCGTCTGTCCACTGGTCTGCCTCGGTGGGGGCATGAACTTCCGGATCTTCTTCTTCTGACTTTGCCTGTGGATAGAATCAGAAATTATGGAGGAATCATCCTCCTCCTTTGCTGCAGGTCTCTTCCTAGAGGGCTGTGACTTGTCCATGGCTTCTGCTGCAAGTAGATCGCCATGGTTGGCCTCTAAGAAGTCTCCTTGTTATGGGAGGCGGCGTCGACCAGCAGAACAGTGACATCTTATTTAGTCATGCCTGGCGGGACTGTGTCCAATGATGTTGTGGCCTCTTGACCGTCAGAGACAGGGGGAGCAACCAGCAATGCACTAGTTTCTTTTCTGACTGGGATATGGAGCGTCACTCATCGGGGCCACCCTTGGCAGAACAATGTCGTGTTCTGTCGACACGCCTTGCAGGGCTCCTGACGGCACTCTTGCCTCTTCTCTGGCCACACAGCCGATTGACACTAGGTATTTGCGAATCCTGCTCTCTGCTCGCTCGTCAGAAGCGCGCTGCAGGTAGTATGTGGCGTCCGTAGACGCGTCATGACTTTAAACACCTGCTCCGCCGTGAGCGGGCATTCCGTGCCATCGTCCGTGTCGATTTTCTGGGTCATTGCACGTGGAGGGCCGGATGGAGCCGCCAATAGGGCTAACACGGTCGCCGAGGCCACTCCCGCAGGGCAGCAATGCGCCGCACCCTGTGACTGAGTAGCGAGGTCCTGCTTGCATCGCATGCTAACTCCGAATCCAGACGCGGGCACAATGGCCCTCTCTGGTCGCTGGTGTTCCGACCTCCGTCCACGCCCGGCCTGGCGTGTGTCAAATCTGGTCTCTAATGTCCGACACATAGGTATGTGGATGATACTTTTGTTTTCTGGTCCCATGGTAGTGGTAGTGGTCAGTTCATAATGGAAATGGAGAAGGATGGACTACTTCCGTTCTTGGATGTTCTTGTGAAGAGAAAGCAGATGACACATTCGGACACAGTGTGTACCGCAAAGCTACGCACACTGATTTATACCTACAAGCCAGCAGTTGCCACCATCCAGCTCAGAAAAATGGAATGCTCAAAACACTAGTCCACAGAGCACAAACTCTGTCGAATCCTGATAGTTTGGCCACAGAAATAGAACACTTACAATCAGTGTTCAGTAGCAATGGGTACTCCTCTAGAGATATCCAGAAGGCACTTCAACATGCCAATCAGCCGAAGGACCCAGAAGAAGATCCCAAAGAGGCAAATAAGATGGCATACTTGCCATACGCTGGACCTATCTCTGCCAAAACCAGAAGCATTCTCCATAAATATGACATCTAGAGCATATTTTACCCACCCACCAAAATTGGGGCTATGCTGGGGAATGTAAATGATGACCTGGGGCTAAGCAAGCCAGTTATTTACAATATACTGTGCCAGTGTGGGATGTCATACATTGACCAGACCAGGTTGAGCAGGTTGAAGAACACCAGAGACATACCAGACTCAGACAGGCAACTAAATCAGCCATAGCAGGACATTGTCTGGAACTTGGTCATTCAAGGTATTACAATGACACCAAGATTGTGACACAGACCTCAAAATTTTGAGACAGTCATTAAAGAAGCCATTGAGATTAAGATAACAGACAATCTAATCAACCATGACTTGGGATACCAAATCAGCACTGCCTGGAATCCAGTGCTCGAGCTTGTGAAAACTCAACGTAGGGCACTCCGGGATTCTACAATCAATAAAAGTGGAGACAAAGAGAACAGCTGTGAGACAGGGCATTGGACATTAGAGACCAGATTTGACACACTCCAGATCATAAACTCGACTTCAGAAGACGGACAGGCCGGGCGCGGACAGCGGTCAGAACACCGGCAACCAGAGAGGGACAATCTAGCTGCGTCTGGTGGGCGCGGAACGCAGACGGAAAACACGAAGCGGCGCGGACCGATTATGGAGTGCCCAGCACGAAACAGAAGTGAAAATCTTAGTAACAGTCATGAGACAGAGTACCCAACATCTCAGATCGGATCTGACACACCTCAGATGACGACTACAGCCGTTGAGGACGGCCAAAACGGGCCTGGACGGCAGTCGGAACATCCGCTACTGGAAGGGTCCATTGAAGAACACTCGACTCGGCACGGACCGATTAGGGAACGCCTTTTTTTTTTTTTTTTTTTTTTTTTAATAACAGGTGGAGCCCCTCCACGCCCACAGCGGCATGACGGCCAACACAAAAGGTCTACTGCCATCTCTGCATAAGGGTTAGAATTCACTAAAGTGAGGTGTCGCAGGATGTGGATACTGCGATGTTTGCGTACGTCTGGTTAGGATTAACCATTAATACGCGCTCATCTGGAGAAAGATTGGTCGAAATCTGACGAAGGGTAGCGGTTTTAAGGGCAGAGGAAAAAAAGTACCATGGCAAGAGCCAAGGGAAAAAAACCTCTGCGATAGTTAGGTCGGGTGGTAAGAGCAGTAGATGTTGTCCTGCTGCCTGCGATAGGTTGTGCAAGGATAGGCTTTGTTAGTAGCGGGTATAATGCATGTCGATACCTTGGCGATGTGCGTTGTGCTGCTCGGCGGCTGGCGCTGGGTGCTGGTACAGAGTCCTCGTTCAGCGTCAGCAACCTGCAACAGTTAGGTTTGCTATCGATCTAGTGTCCGATAGGTCATGTACCGGAAGCACAGTGTGAGGGAATGTTGGCAGATTGTTTGTGCCCCTGTGGGCGAGCTCGTCGGTGTCCCTGCTGTGGCCTGTTAGTCGGCTCTAATAGCAGCTGGTAGTTGCCAGTCAGTGTTCCTTATATGCAGGGGCTTACCGACGTTTGTCGCTGTTTGCGTATGTTGGTTTACCACAGGTGGCTATGCCCTAGCTATCAGTGTCTTTGGTCGCTTGTGCTTCCATCTGTGGAACGCCCAGCTCCTTCCAGGTATAAATACTGGAGTCGATCGACCCAAGGACCAGTCTCAGCTAGCACCTGAAGAAGACAGCGAGGCACGCTCTTGAAATATCATGCGAGAACGATGCAAACATCCGGCTGGATTCCCGAATATCCAAGATGTCAACAGATCACCGGGAAAGCATGAAGAATTACAATGACATTATTTTTAAGTCTGATTTCGAGAGATTCTTTTAAAGCAAAATCCCAGTAGCACGAGTCGTCTGCAGCCACATGTCTCATTTTATAGCATCCTATGTCCCTCTGTAAGACAATGCTCAGCCACCGCACATTTGTCAAGTTGTAATAATCGCGTATGGCGATTATGTGCAACACTTCTGTCATTGACGATACGAATAATTTGGCAACCATATATTTTATCGCACTCAAACGGTATTTTATAACCGCCAGGCTTCCTGGAATTGAAATGATCCTCAACACAGCCAAGGAGTGCTGTAATAGCTGATAGACGGAGCACATATCTGATTTCATTTTTGTTCGAAACCCTGCCTATCTTGACAGATACGTCCCCGGCATAGTAAAGGGAAGCCACAGAACTGTCTACAGCCGGTTTAGACAATTGTATAAATTCAAAGGCACGTCGAATCTGTCTGTCTGTATAGACGTTATGATTAAACAAGCCCTTGCAGCTCTTGTAGCAAATTCTCAGCATCAAAGATAACACATGCTCTTTCAACCGAGGCTCGTAAGACTCCTCTACTTTGAAGCGACGTATGACAGCTGGTAGCATGTAAAAAACTATCAGCATGTGTCGGTTTCCTACAAACGCTGTGTCCGAGGTCCGTCATCCTTCTTCTAAACCACTACATCCATAAATCAGTACAGGAGGTTTCTCATCTTTTGCGTCCAGCTCGACCTCCACATATTACCATTTCGTCGAATCAACGGACAGCTTTTCGGTCCTTTTGACGGGATCCTGAATTATTACAGCAGCAGACAATGGCAAAGGTACCGATTCAATTTCCAAGGCCAGTTATGTGAACAAGTAAGGTCAGTCGTATTATATATCAGAAGGATCCCACGGATTGCATATTAACGGACGACGACTTCACTTCTGAAGAAGAGTTTGTTACCTGAAGACATTATTAAAGTCTTCGTCCTGTTGTCGCCGTCCCACCTGGATTATACGGCTTGCTAAAAGTACATAAGGATGGTGTCCCGTTACGCCCTGTATTCAGTAATTTGGGTGCGCCGACTTACAACTTGGCAAAGTATTTAGCGTCGCTCCTCAGCCTCATGGGGGTAAATATGAACACCATACTTCCAGTTCCATGGATTTCCTTCAGCGTTAAAGTCGCTTCGTCTTGGTCCCTCCGATTACTTGTCAGTATCAATGTAGTGTCTTTTTTTAGTCGGGTCCATCATGAAGAGTCATTGAATTTAATTAATGAAAAACTAGGTATGTAAGTGACGAAGCTCTTTCGTCATGTACTGACGTCCACGTATTTTTTGTTCAATGACAAATAATTTGAACAGACACACGGTGTGGCTTTGGGATGTCCTTTATCCCCCATAGTCGCTAATCTACTTATGGAAAACTTTGAGGATATGGCCCTGAAAAGATCTATTTTGAAGCCTCCTTCTTTTTTGAGATATTTTGACGGTATGTTTCTTTTTGACAACATGGAATAAATTATTTGTACCGGTTATTTGACCATTTTAGTTTTCTACATCCTAACATCAATTTCATGCTGGAGATTGAAAATGAGGGTAATATGTACAGGTTTATGAAAACGATAACCTAACTACAGGACCCAGAGTTTATAAGAAACCGACAGAGGCTGATAGTTATTCACATACTATCAGTTGTAATCTACCGTTTCAAAATACAGCCGTCTTACGGACTTTGATCAAAAGTGCATATGCTATCTCTGATGCTGAGAATTTACCACAAGAGCTGTAACATATTAAGGTCGTGTTTAATCATAACGGACGGACAGATTCGACGTGTATTTGAGTTTGGATCACTGCCTAAATCAGCAGAAGACACTTCTAGTGCTGTGGCTTTCCTTCCATATTCTGAGAACGTGTCTGTCAACAAAGGCATGGTTTCGAACAAAAATGAAATCAGATATATGCTCCGTCTGTCAGCTATTACAACACTTCTTGGCTGTGTTGAGGATAACGCCTGGCGGTTATAATATACCGCTGAGTGCGGTAAAATACATATTGGCCAAATTATTCGTATCGTCAATGAGAAAGTATTGGAAATCATCGCCATACGCGATTATTAAAGGTTGAAAAGCTGCGACGTCTGAGTACTGTCTTACAGAGGGACATAGAATGCTATACAATGAGACACAAGTGGTTGCAAACACCTCATGTCACCGGGATTGTGTGTTAAAAGAATCTGTCGAAATCAGACTAACAGATCGTCAATCATGCAAATCCGCTAAGTAAAACTTGGAATCTGGTTTTATCAGATATGAAAAAACAATGCCATTTCATTTGGCCTGCTATGAGTATTTTTATAATTGTTTCACAGTATTCAGCGCTGGAGGCGTTGCAGCACCAGCAACGTCTGAGCACTTGATACTGTCTCAGCGCACGCGCTTTCGTATTTTCACAGCGTATAGAGATTCCATCGTTCAAGGTGTTAATGAGTTAGCGGCGAGAGCAGCTTGTTTTCTGACCTGATGATAGTGGCCTGATGGACCGCGGAAATGTTGTGTACAGCTGACAGTTTGATCCAGCTTTAGATCCGCCAAGAATCTGATTATCACAATTTCCGTCCCCAACCGGTTCGATAGCAGTAGACCTTTCTTCGCCAGGAAAGGCTTCTTGGTCTTTGCCAGTTAGCTTTCCATATCTTCCTTGAATCGCCTGTCACTCGTAATATTACTTCGAAGGTATCAAGGTAGACGAATTCCTAAACTTCATCTACGTCGTAATCACCAATTTTGATGTTAATCTTCTCCCTATTCTGATTTCTGCTACATCACATTCTGTTTGCATTTTTCCAGTTCGTCGCCAATCAATATTCTGCACTCAATAGAATGTTCATTCCATTCAAATATTCCTGTAATTCTTCTTCACTCTCAATAAGGATAGGAGTGTCATAAGTGAATTTTACTATTGATACCCATACGCCCTGGGTTCTAATCTCATCTTTGAATTTTTCTTTTCCTTCTGTAATGCTTCTTCGACGTCTAGATTGAACAGCAGCAGCGAAAGTCTACATACTGTCTTACATCCTGTTTAATCCAAGCACTTCCTTCTCTGTTTTCCAGTCTTATTGATTCCTCTCGTTCATATTGTATCTTAACCGTCTTTCTCTATAGCTTACCACTTATTGTCTCAGAACTTCAAACAAGAGCGTGTCTTGGGTTTTATTCAACCGCAACATGAGGTCTCCCTCTCTGTTGTTTTTACCTTTTCTAAAGCCAAACTAATTGTCAAGTAAGTGTTGCTTAACTTGTAACAAGTCTTTGAAGGAAGCACTTGGCATGCGGTTTAGAATTCTCAGCATCAAGGAACATATGGTCCAATATGTGACTATCGTTTGAGTGATGCATGTGGTGCCTGAAGATGGCATAATAGAATGCTGAAACTCATAGGAAAAATAAAAGAAATAATTTCAACTTCACAGCTGTTGACGAATGTGATTGTTAAATATTTGAACAGGAGCTGTCCCATGTCCACAATGCACCGAAGTGTGAATGCTTGCGGAAACGTACTTGACCTCTTAGCAAGAAATAATCCTGACTAAATAAGGAGCATCGTGTCAGCGATTAGTGATAGCAAGATTGTTGTAGCTAGATTGATCCCGTAACATCCAAACCCACCAAAAACAAACGCAAAATACATCTGCTAAAAAAAAAAGAAGAATATATTCGCTTGACATCTTCGTAAGAGACATTCTCCTTCCAATATGGCTATTTAGGCGTAGACTATAAATCGTTTGCATTCTCAGAAGTAGTACCGAGGGCAGTTGAGAGATACAAACCTAACAAATTAATAAGAGATAGTACTGATCCCAATGGTACACAACGCCGGTCAGAGAACTATTGCAGAAGCAACGAATAAAGAATGCCAAATTTAAAAGAAAGCAACATCCCCTAGATCTAACTTAGATTTAGATCAAACTTCAGTGCGAGATAGTTTCGACAACGAAAATATGTCTCGAAATCTCGCTAAGAAAAAAAAATAATTCTGGTGGTATATGGAATAGACCAGTGGCCGGGCGCAATCCATACCTCCACTGCGCGATAACAATGATGACATCGCCACTGAAGTAGAGTTACTAACCACGGCTTTCCGAAATTCCTTCACGAAAGAAGGCGAAGTAAATATTCCAGAATTCCAATCAAGATTAAGTAGCAACATAACTTAGAAATTGGTATCCTCGGTGTAGCAAATCAGCTTACAATACTTAAGAAACGCAAGGCTTTCGGTCCAGATTGTGTATCAGTCAGTTTCCTTTCAGAGGATGCTAACACAGTAGCGCCTTATCAACCACATAAAATCGCTCGCGCGTCCAAAAATCTGTCCCCAGAGAATGGAAAGTTTCTCAAGGCACACAAATACTCAACAAAGGAAGTAGGAGTAATCTGCTGAATTACAGACCTATATCGCTAACGTCGAATTGTGGTATGGGTTTTGAACATATACCGTGCTCGGACATTATGAATCAGCTAGAAGGAAAAGATTTATTGACAAATAGCCATCATGGATTCAGAAAATGTCATTCTTTTTAAACACAACTAGTTATGTATTCTCTCGAAATAATGAGTCCTATCGACATGGAACGTCAAAATGGTTCCATAATTTGAGATATCCAGAAGGCTTTTGACATATGGCTCATAAGAAATTTCTAATCAAATAATGAGTCTATGTAGTGTCGTCTCATTACGCGACTGCATTCGTGACTGCCAGTCAGAAAAGTCACAGTTCGTAATAATAGACGGAAAGACGTTGAGTAAACCAGAAGTAATATCAGGCGCTTTGTTGTTTCTCATCTACAATCTGAGCAGTCCTCTTCGACTGGTAGAAGATGATGCTGTCTTTTATCGTCATATAATGTCGTCAGATGATAACAGCGAATTTCAAAATAATTTAGCAAGTCATCTGTACGATGGAACAAAGTGGCAAATTGACTCTAAATTATGAAAAGTGTGAAGTCACCCACATGAACACTATAAGGTATCCGCTGAGTTTCAGTTACACGATAGGTCACACAAATCTAAAGACTGTTAACTCAACTACATACTTAGTGATGACAACTGTGAATAACTTAAATTGGGGCAATCTCATAGACAAACTTGTGGAGAAAGCAAAGCAAAGACTGCGATTTATTGACAGAACATTTACAAAATGTAACAGGTCTACTAACGAGAATGCTTACACTATGTTTGACCGCCCTGTACTGGAGTAATGCTGTGCTGCGTTGGATCCGCATCAGACAGGATCGACGAATTATATTGAAAAAGTTCAGAGAAAGGTAGATCGTTTTTTGTTATCGCGAAATAAGGGAGAGTGCACCACGGATATGATACACGAATTGGGATTCCAGTCATGGAAACAAAAACGTTTTTCGCTGCGGGAAGGATATTAACGTGAAATTTCAATCAACAACTTTGTCCACAAAGTGTGGAAATATTTTCAGACCTCCAGCATGCTGGAATAAATGTGGGTCAGCAACTTCTCTTAATCAGTACAACGAAAAACCTATCCATAGTTGCCAATTTCATCTCTTTTTATTCGCTCGATGACTAGTTTCGGGCAGGGACCCATTTTCAGAGCATCTTAACAAAGTAAAAAACGGTACTTCCGAAAATCCAAAAACAAGTCACAAATGTGCAAACAAACAGTTACGGCGCATACAGATTAGTCATCTGTATGTACTCGTGGCCCGAAACTAACCATCTAGTGCATCAAAATAGTGAAATTTGCAGCTTTGGACTGGTTTTTCGTTGTATTGAAAGTATTTTGTTGGAGCCCGCCTGGATAGGGAGGAATGATTACTACAATAAAATAAGAGAAATCAGAGTCCGCATAGACAGATTTAAGTTTTTTATTTTTCTCGCATGCTCTACGAGAGCGGAGCGGTAGAAAAGTAGCTTACAGATGGTTCGATGAACCCTCTGCCAGGCACTTAAATGTGAATTGAAGAGTAATCATGAAGATGTATAGATGTACAAATCATACGCACTGTTAGTGAATTGTTACATTTGACCGGTGTTCTTTAATTTTTAGCAACGAGAAGAAACATGAGAAATGTTTTTGAGTTTAATTAATGATTTTGGTCACTGAACCAGATGGCAACATCATACAACGTATGAGATTTGTACTAATGAAGTGAAGGTTGTAAGTAACTTCAACGTATATAAATCAATGTGCAATTTCTTGCAGTATCTACATATACATGGATACTCTGCAAATCACTTTTAAGTTCATCTTTTAAGTTCATCGAAGCACCTCCCCAATTCTCTATTATTCCAATGTACTCCGTCAGTCCTGTTGGTAAAGATCCCACACCGTGCAGCAGTATTCTAAAAGAGGACGGACAAGGGTAATGTAGGCAGTCTCATTAGTAGATCTGTTACATTTTCTAAGTGTCGTGCCAATAAAACGCAATCTTTGGTTAGCCTTCCGCACAACATTTTCTATGTGTTCCTTCCAACATGCAGTTTGTTAATAAATTGTATTATTCACGTGTTGCTTAAAGAAGGAATACATCACATTTCACTCACCCTTGAAAACTTGTTTGGAGGGTGGTATTTTACTCTGTCTCACAAGAGGAGTACGTAAACACTAAAACTTTCTTTTGTTTGGGCATAACGAGAGAAAATGACGGAAAAAGTGAAGGCGGAGTGCAGAATCACTGTTTCCGTTATAGTTTTTTGTGTTCTGAAGTTGTTGATACGTCACAGATACGTTGTTTGTAGGCCTTTTTTTGCTTGAGTTGTGAGAAAGTGCTGTATTGATGTAGAAATGATATGTAATCCGGTATACATGGATTATATAAACTTAGGAGTTAATTTCATATTTCGGTAACTTTTCCTAGAGAGTAACTTACGTTGGCTAAGCCTTTTTTTTGTGTGAATGCTTGAACATTCAACATCCAGTTTATTGCCAAGAATTCATTGCACATTCTCAGGTCATATCGGTGGCCGTAAACTTGAAGCATTGTTTAGTGCCACATCTATCTTAGGTTCTCCTGCCCACCTCCCTTCCATCGGGCAAAGGTGCAATATCACAGTGAGGGGAACTGAGCAGACGGATCCAATCTGAGAAATGCCCCGCGGGGACACTACGGGACTTCCTCCTGGTGCGATTTCCCCCTCGGCGGGACTTCCCCCAGTGCGGTACTTCCCCCACAGTAAGATTTCTCAGCTCACGGCTCTCTACTCGTTATTTCCGCTGTTCCGCCTGTCTGGCTCTCGCTGACCACGCCAGACAGATTGTGTGCACGCCACCGCACGGCTGCCAGCTTTTTGTCCTGTTGGCCGCAGAAGCCTGGCTTAATTAGAAGACGTCGCAGACGTACCAGAAAAGAATCTCCTTGGCTGTACAGATGTTTAGGTCATCCGCAAACAGATAAGCTTAATCCTGCAGTGTTTCTTTATCTGTAACAAGAACGAAAATTGTACTTGCTTTTCTTTATAATGAAGTTAGAATAATGACACAACTTTATATTTAACTCATTTTACATGATCCGTGCTATATCTCCCTTTATTCTGCACATTTCGTTCCCTATCCCATATTCAGTGGGTACATGGTTTTGCAATGAAACGTTTTCGCCAAACTTGCATTGTAAAATAATCTCGTAACGTGGTAGTGACCACTGCTGAATAATGTGTTTCACCCAGTTGCATTTATGCATTATTGAAAAAAAAATTTCAAATGTGTGTGAATTCCTAAGGGACCGAACTGCTAAGGTCATCGGACCCTAGACTTACACACTACTTAAACTAATTTATACTAAGAACAACACACACGCCCATGCCGTGGGAGGACTCGTACCTCCGGCGGGAGGGGCCGCGCAATCCGTGACATGGTGCCTCAAACCGCACGGCCACTTCGCGCTTCTATGCATTAATGCGTATGTCAAAGCACAAGCCAATTTAAAGTTCTATTTCTTGAGTAATTTCTACGTTCATAAACGACTGTGTCTCAAGGTTACGTATGCAAATGTTAGATGCTCACTATCAGGCATATAGCATATGTTTACGTTACATTTTCTTAATTTGTACGTTTTACATCAGTCACATTGGCCTCCGATAATAAAATTTTTAGCTTCTAAGTTACGGTGATAGGATACGTTAGGTTACTTGTAACAGGTTTTCTTTTTTCTTCCTGAAACCACCTAACTTCGTATCATGAAGAACATATCTGATGAGGCAATTTGGTGAGTAAGTGCTGCCACTGTCGTCTCCAGCGCCTTGACCATCGTCGTTCCTTTTCTGTTATCGTCATCAGAAACGGATTTCCAACCTCCTCAGTATCAATCAAAATGGTTCATATGGCTCTGAGCATTATGGGACATAATTTCTGAGGTCATCAGTCCCCTAGAACGTAGAACTACTTAAACCTAACTAACCTAAGGACATCACCCACATCCATGCCCGAGGCAGGATTCAAACCTGCGACCGTAGCGTCAATATCAATCATCAACTATATTCACTTTTATTTGGTGACCAGTGAATGTTGGTAAACGAACCGTACGGGGTTTCAGTATGGTTTTTACTCGCAAAGCTATTAATTATGTGTCGTTAAGTGACGATCAAACGTGTGTTGATGTGATGGAGAAAGAAATCATAATTAGTTAGGCTTTCGAAACATTTATGCTCTGGTAGACTTCAGTTGGAAGATTAGTTTCATGGAGCTCTCCACACTAGGCAATTTCTCCTCGACTCAACGACTCCCTCAACCCCCCCCCCCCCCCCCCACCCGCCCCCAATACACACACAATAATCCTTCATTCCATCACCAAACTCACGATTTCTGGATACTGTAGGGCATACCTTATCAATTGATCTATTCTTTTACTTCAGGTCTGCTACAAATTTCTTTTTTCAGCAGTTTCGTTCACAACCATTACTTTTTCCATTCGATCTACTTATCTGTCCTTCAATATTCTGTACTACAACGTTTCAAAATCCTCTATGCTATTGTCTATACAAGTTATACGCAAGTGCTCCACCAACTGACCCACCCGGAAAGACTCAAGATTCGTCCTCATAGACATACATCTGCCAGTACCTCACTCCTGGGAAGTTTGGAAAGTAGGAAATGAGCTAGCGGCAGTAAAGTTCTGAGGAAATGTCGTGAGTCGTGCTCAGATAGCACTTGAGCATGCATGAACACCAAAGGTTAGGGTCAGACTCCCGGTCGAGGACACAGTTTGTATGTTGCCCACTATATATACAGGTTAGAGAAAAAATTATTTTAGCCCTTGATAGCTGATGCCAGTAGGAACCAAAACTACAAATGTTGCCTACGTCGACAATGCACAGTTTTTAAACTACGGAAACTTGGCACCACTGTCTCTGATTGGCCGCGGGATTTCCCTCTTGCCAGTTGCACTGGACTACGCATGGCTGTGATACTTTGCCTGTCGGAGATCGCGATGTATCCAAGGAGGCCCGCACGCTCGGTGGTAGTGCGCCACCCTTCCACTCTGGGAGCGAATGCGCCAGGATCCCGACACATCCATTGTAGTTTCATGATAGGACGTGCCAGGAACAAGCCCGTCAACAACTGTTAGTTCGCGTACAGAAATTCTATTACAAACTGTGTCGGCACTGAAAAGGGCCATTTTTTGCAGCTAGGGCATTGTTTACTGAAAGCAGGTGCTCGAACTCGCGACCCTACGACGCGACACAAGCCTGGTAACGTCGAACGGTGTTTTCCCAAACTTTTTCAAGGATTCCTGCCATTGCTCTGAGGTGATTGGCGGCATGTTCAATGCGATCCATTAATTCCTCTTTGTTTCTACGTGGTTTGCGTCCGAGTCGGTGAACTACAACCCCGAAGCATCCCCACAGGGCCGGCCGGAGTGGCCAAGCGGTTTTAGGCGCTACAGTCTGGAACGGCGTGACCGTTACGGTCTCAGGTTCGAATTCTACCTCGGGCATGGATGTGTGTGATGTCCTTAGGTTAGCTAGGTTTAAGTAGTTCTGAGTTCTAGGGGTCTGATGACCTTAGATGTTAAGTCCCAAAGCGCTCAGAGCCATCCCCACACGTAAAAGTCCGATGGCGTGAGGTCTGGTGACCATGTGGGCCATGTCCTAGGAGCACCTCTGCCAATTACCCAGCCATCGAAGTTTCATTTAAATATCCGTGCACACCACGATTGTTATGTGCGAGCGCCCCATCATGCTGCAACCACATGCGTATCTGTGTGTACAGGGGAACATCTTCCAGCAGGCCGGGTAGAGTTTCTTGCAAAAACTGAAGGTAATTTGAGTAGTAAGTTGAGGAGGTAGACGGAACAGCCCAATCAGATGGTCACCCACAATGCTTGCATAAATGTTGAGAGAAAATCGTTCCTGCTGTCCGTGGACGTACGTGGCGTGAGAATTTGCCCCTGCCCAGTAATGAACGTTTCGAGTGTTGCAAAGGCCACCCCGATGGAGTGTGCACTCGTTGGTAAACAACAAAATGGGGGGAGGGGGAAATCGGGATCTCTTGCAACGCGACGCAGAAGACACCGGTAAAACCATAGCCTGTATTCGTAGTCCGACACAGAATGTAGGTCCTGGACAGGATGCAAACTAAATGGATGCTGGACTTCACCCTCAAAACCACCCAGACTAATCAATGAATGACTCCCATGCCGTGTCCAACCACTCTAGTACTTCTCGTAAGTGCTTCTTCGAAGCACTCGAGAACGGTCTCTTCAAATGCAGAATCTTGTCGTGTTCGAGATCTTCCGGCATCACTGTCATATTCCGCTAACGAGCCTGTTTCACCCAGTCGCCGGTGAATTGCTGTAAACGTTTGCGGGTGTGGATGACGTGGGTACCGTTCCTCATACAACCGTCGAGCTTTATGTGCTAGTCCGTCAACAAAAAACATAATTTATTGTTCTTCAAACGAATATTGTGCCGCCATGCTTACTGTGTGACTAAATCTCAGGTGACGGTTGTGTGCTCCGAAGCGAAGGTGAAGTGGAGACAAACAGCAAGACCAATTCGACACGTTAGGGCAGTTACTGGGCGATGGTATTCGTGAACCGACAACCATATCACTGCCCGTCAACCGATAAACGACAACCGGGCAATCCCACGGCCAGTTGGAGCCCGTAGCGCCAAGTTTCCGTAGTTTAAAAATGGTGTGTTGTCGACCTACACAATATTAGTAATTTTGGTTCCTACTGGCATCCGCTATCCAAGGTTTAAAATTTCGTGACACATTTTTTCTCCACCATATATATTTCCTTGTCTGAAATTTAGTCCAACTTCACTTCCCACTCATAAGTATGTACTACCAAAACTATGTATTCACCAACTGTTATTCAATTTACTCTCGTATGTTAACCTTTGACTAATTTAAACTGAAGCGTAACTGATCTGAATGCAGCTTGTCTTTGTATCTGCTCCTAGTCAAAATTTTGACTTACCTTGCTTCTTGACAACATTGTTGCAGATTTCTCGAAAGCGCAACAGCAAGCAGCCATTGGGTAAACTAGTTTTTTTTTGTATATATACAAACTGTTGCACGTGGTAATGCATAATGTCAAACAGTGGGATGGGGAGAGTAACTATTCCTATGAAATGATGTACCAAGACAACGATTTTAGAATGAAGTATATTCTCAAAATACAGAGGGTAACTTCGTTTGATCTTCACACATAAAATTGGTCTGAACAATACTGTACATAGCAAAGCGAACAATGATTTAAAACGGGTACAATGCTGACAGAGAATTTCTATAAAAATAATGCAGCTTAATCAGTTAATATGTTAATCCATCATTCAAGGTAGTAGGGTGGTCTTTTTGTCACATATGAGCAAATTAAGTAGCTGACGATAATGATTCCGACAAATGAAGTGCGCAGTGCTCAAGTCTTACCTGAAACTTCTTCTCTTCGGAAACAGTTACTTCATTTAAAATTTATACTCTTTTCACCATTCACTGTGCACATAATACTCATGCTTGCTGTCCCTTTCCCTTCTAACAGTCACCTAACACTATTCGACTGAGAATATAACAGACTGCGCAGAGGTAAAGACTGCACCAGGACTAGACCAAAGATTTCTTAACAGTAACGTAACTTGCGATCTGTCGGACATGCATATCGATGATATACAAAAAGCAAAATTACATGACCTACTTACAAGTTCTAATCTGCCAGGAACTCGCATATCTGCATAGAGTCAGCTGAAGAGTGAAAAATTAATTTCTTAATATATGTGCTAGTAACGATTATAAATTAAACTCTGTGTATAATTTTACCACGCAGCTTCCCCTTTAAATACATTCTCCAGTGCATGTTCAACTATTTTGTGTTCTCTTCCATTTCGGACTTCCAGTCGCCCACCAAATTAAATTTTCGCCTCCTTTACACAGTTTGTATTTGTCTGTAAGAGATAATTTCTATTGATGCTGTAAATATACATACGTATGTATACACATTGAAAGCATCAATACAAATAAACTCTTATAGACAAATACAGTCAAATTTGACCAAAGCGGCACGTGTATAAAGCGGAAATTTGCCCCAGCCTTACGCATTCCATACACTTACAAATGCTAAATTTTGTCTAAACAGAACGCACCTAACGCGGAAATAGAATGCACATTTTAAGACTAATTTGATAGTTCATTGTGTGATGCACAAACGACCTTACACATTCCTACCATAGTCTAACATACCAAGTCATGACTCTCAGCCTCCTTTTTGTTGCCCACTGCGATAGCAGAACGATAGGTGGCCAGAAAGTTATACTGCTAAGTTCTGCACGATCTTCTGAAAGCGAAGGAGAATCTTAATTGTTTGTATTTATGTGGATAATGGTTTTTACAAACGAGAGCGTCTGAGGCGCAGAAAATTGCAGCAGCAACAAGAAGAAGAAGAGTTCTGTGACTTTTTTTAGTTTTCCTCAGGACACTGAGAGTTGCGAACTGCTACGTTAAAGGACAGTTTTCTTGTAATCTACACGTATTTACTGAACAATATGGTGTTCCTTTAAACACAAAGAAAAAAACTCCTAGTAAACTGCAGAAAACATGACTGTTTGCAGAAACACGTCGTATTGTATTCCTGATCAATAATGTGAAGCTTTTTTACGCTCTTCTTGTCAAATCAATGAATTTGGAACATAGCTGAAGGAAAAACCACACAGACATGATAATAAAATAGCATAAGCAATAACACAGTTTCTCAACACAAAAGAAACCTGTTCCGCCACTGCTGCTATACATAAGCCACAAACAGCAAGAACCTTCAACACATTCGCAACTAAAGTAAAAATATTAACATTTACAAAAATACTCAAGTTATTTGAAAGTTGAGCGAAGTGTAAGAATGTGTCAGTCACTGGACTCTATACAAATTTGTTGTATCATAAAAACAGTCTAGAAAATAAATATTTTTTTCCATGCATGAAATGCGTGCTTATATTCTCTAGCTTTCAGGTTATTAAGTTGCAGTTATGGACATATTAGAAAGTATTTCTTCAGAAAGAATTTGTAGTTTATGTCAACCGATCAGTGAGATTCGTCTGTTCTTGCATTTATTTCACGATCATTCATGTCTATTGATAGTTTACAAACGCTTGGAACGGGAAAATGTAATAACTATTTCGTCAATTAAGTAGAAAAATAATAACAACCATTCTTTGTACCGCTGCTTCCTCGCCTCTTACGGTGCTAGGATAATAAAGAGTTTTCACAGCAGTGATTGTCGTAGCTGTGTATGTTACACTGTGGTACTACTGTATTGCAGTATACTTAGTTTTTCGCGACTCTACAATGACGCTAATTTTAACACAAAGGCCGTACATCCCTGACACAACTAAGAGAAAAGGTTCGGTGCAGCCCGGCGCGTCCTGTGTGGGTATCAGACCGTGCCGCTCAGTGCAACAAGGGACAGGTTAAGCAGAGTGTTGGTACACCAAAGGAAATTATTCACTGTGAGCGCCCTCTTCTGCTACTTTTCCCCATTATTACTGGTTCCAAGACTTTTTAAGTAATAGAACCCAGTACGTTGTCCTCGATGGTGAGTGTTCATCGAAGGCGAGGGGCATCATCTGGAGTGCCTCAGGGAAGTGTGGTAGGCCCGCTGTTGTTTTCTATCTACATAAATGATCTTTTGGATAGTGTAGATAGCAATGTGCGGCTGTTTGCTGATGGTGCTGTGGTGTACGGGAAGGTGTCGTCGTTGAGTGACTGTAGGAGGATACAAGATGACTTGGACAGGATTTGTGATTGGTGTAAAGAATGGCAGCTAACTCTAAATATAGATAAATATAAATTAATGCAGATGAATAGGAAAAAGAATCCTGTAATGTTTGGATGTTCCATTAGTAGTGTAGCGCTTGACACAGTCACGTCGACTAAATATTTGGGCGTAACATTGCAGAGCGATATGAAGTGGGACAAGCATGTAATGGCAGTTGTGTGGAAGGCGGGTAGTCGTCGTCGGTTCATTGGTAGACCGCTTATAAGACACTAACACGACCTATTCTTGAGTACTGCTCGAGCGTTTGGGATCCCTATCAGATCGGATTGAGGGAGGACATAGAAGTAATTCAGAGGCGGGACGCTAGATTTGTTACTGGTAGGTTTGATCATCACGCGAGTGTTACGGAAATGCTTCAGGAACTCGGGTGGGAGTCTCTAGAGGAAAGAAGGCGTTCTTTTCGTGAATCGCTACTGAGGAAATTTAGAGAACCAGCATTTGAGGCTGACTGCAGTATAATTTTACTGCCGCCAACTTACATTTCGCAGAAAGACCACAAAGATAAGATAAGAGACATTACTTCTAGTACAGAGGCATATAGGCAGTCATTTTTCCCTCGTTCTGTTTGGGAGTGGAACAGGGAGAGAAGATGCTAGTTGTGGTACGAGGTACCCTCCGCCTCGCACCTTATGGTGGATTGCGGAGCATGTATGTAGATGTAGATGTAAACGGTCGCCGAAGCACACAGGAACATTGTTGCACATCTACGAACACTCTGCTTTGAAAAAGGCGGGTGTTGTTCCTTCAAGAAATTGTTGTATCTGGCGAGGTCAAGCATGTCAAACAAATGCATTACCTGCGTTATTTCCTGTCGGTTACCGTCGACTGGTAGGACTTAAAGTGGGAACATTATATTGAAGAAAAGTGTATGATCATGGAAATACGGAGTTAAAAGTATCCACAAGATGGTTGGACAGTTTCAAAGCTGGGCACAACATCGTGTAGGATTAAATGCGTGGGAAGGTTTAGGATGTGCAGGAAAGTGTAGAAACAGGTTGGAAAACAAAACTGCGCAACTCAGTTGCGACTTATGACCCGAAAAGGTTTTCAGTGCCGGTGTCACTGGACTGTTTTATCGTGCACTGCCTTCAAAGTGACTCGCAATTGGATGTGAACAGTGCACCAGCGGCAAAATGTCCGCGGAAAAACTCACTGTACTGCTGTGTGGTCTAAGGCGCTGCAGCCATGGACTGTGTGACTGGTCCCGGTGGAGGTTCGAGTCCTCCATCGGGCATGGGTGTGTGTGTTTGTCCTTAGGATAATTTAGGTTAAGTAGTGTGGAAGCTTCGGGACTGATGACCTTATCAGTTAAGTCCCCTAAGATTTCACACACATTTGATCATTTTTTGAAGTTCCCCACTGCCTAGACAACGAAATCTGCTACCCGTCAAGTTATCAAACGTGAAGTTGGCTTGGTTCCCGCCAGGTTCAACCATTCAACCAGCATCACGGGTGTTATTTAAACATTCAAATCCCATTACATGCGGTTAGTGATGTAGTCTCTTATTTATAGTGTTGAAGCAGCGGATAATGTATTTGCACTTGCATGGACATTTTCTGTCCAGTACGCACTAATTTGGATTGATTTGACAGTAAGGAAAATAGAGTCCGAAACTATTACCAATGCTTGAACAAACTGGGATTTCGTGTCAGAAACAAGACTCTTCCATAGCCATCGAATCGGAAGGAAATGCAGCAGCATCATACAAAAATTCCATCCGGGCCCTAGTGGTTCTCAGATTTCTTTCTCACATGCCAAAGTTGTGACTTACATTTTATTTTCATTTTCTGTAATCATTTTTCTTTTGCCGATCACCGTTTCAGTTCCACAGGATACTGTATTCCAAACATAAGCATTACATGTGTACCGGTGATAAAATGTACGTTATGTTGTTACCAAACAGTGAAACAGATGAAAATAGTTTATGAAATTTAACGATATAACAGACACATCAAAAACATGTAACTTCCACTAAATTGCACTTGAATAAAGCACAGTCGTCGAAATGCCACAGTCGTCGAAATACGTTGTGCATAAAATGTATACTATACTGAAGGAAAGTTTTCTAACTGAAATATTCTTGCCAGCAAGTCACGGCAGATGCGCCGAAAATGGTCAAATTGAAAACGTGCCAGTTCTATAATTCCGTGTCGTCGATGCATAAATCACTAAGTACGTCATAAAAATTCCAAAATCACTTCGTCAACTGCATTTCAGCATGAAAGATGCTTTCGAGTTGAGTAGGCTATCTACTGTACCTTCAAAAGCTACACTGCTCTCTATGAGTAAGAAACGTAGACTCAGCATGTCTAGAATTCTTGTGTAATAAATACGTTCTGTGCCCAAGAAATTACATTTTCATCGTGAAAAGCAGCGCCACGTCGCATTCACGACAAGTGCTCTACGCGCCAAGTTGTTACCATACTTCGGATGAAAAGTTTTCCATTGCTTTCTTTCCCTTCCCTTCTCTTCTCCCATTTCCTTCACGCTCGATTTATTAGCGCGGAAAAGTCAATAGCGTGTCCGCGCTGAACTTTTCGACCGCCCCCCCCTCCCCCCCCCCCTCCCGTAATTATGGCCGCCGTAAGACACGACTTGGCTTATTGCGAGGGAACTTCTCGAGGGCCCTTAATGAAACTCGTCGTGGCCGCTGTCTGATGGCGGACAATACGGCGACGCTGGAGAGGTAAGAAGCGTGTAAGTTGGATAATTAGCACGCCCTTCACCGAAAACTGCTAATTAATCTACAGCTTCGACCCGGTCGACGACGGTGTATCGGTTTCATTGGCTCACTTTACAGCGAACAGTGTGTCACGTGTTTTTCGTCAACCCGCGTACTCCAACTGCCGGAAGTGTACTGGTCGTCCTCCTAACGTTACGGGCACACCACAGGAAAACGTCCTGTGTAAACGACTACCGTCGATGAGTGAAAATGAAATTAGGAGAGTATTTGAATGAAGTGAAAATATCGGAAATTCAAAATTCGTTGGCTTCGCGGTTTTAATCTTCCATGTTTACAGTTCAGCGAATTGTAGTTAACGCATGGGTGATTTCGTATTAGCTCCGTCAAATTCAGTTAAACCATATTTCAATGAGCAGATTTTTATTTTGTGTTTCTTTATGAAAACAAAATCTGTTTTTGTTGTGCAGTATACTTGTTAACTATAATGCGTTCTGATATTTTTGTGCCGGCTAGAGTGGCCGAGCGGTTCTAGGCGCTACAGTCTGGAGCCGCGCGAAAGCTACGATCGCAGGTTCGAATACTGCCTCGGGCATGGACGTGTGTGATGTCTTTAGGTTAATTAGGTTTAAGTAGTTCTAAGTTCTAGGGGACTTATGACCTCTGAAGTTAAATCCCATAGTGCTCAGAACCACATGAACCATTTAATATTTTTTGTAAAGAGATGGGCTGGGCCGTATATTTCTATCAGCTTCTCTCGTTGGTTTTATATGAATAAATACTTATTTTTTCAGTTTTTTAAGTTGATATGCAGTTTGCAATGTTTCAACAGAGAAGATAATATACGAAATTAATTTTGATAGATTCATGAAACGTTACGGAACAGTCTTATACGTCACCAGCCAGACAACCAAAGCTTCGTGGATGGCCGGTTGTTCGTTAGGCGACCGCATCACAGTAAGAAAAGAAACTTAGGGTAGTGTCGCCCAGTCATCCCATATCCAGTCCACAATATAAATGTAGAAAAACTAGAACGTGTGCAAAATAATGGGCGTGATCTAGTGGAAATTTACCACTCCTGACGTTGATGAATCATGATGTTGTACAGTAACATTTCTATACTAATTCAACATGAATGAACTATAAAGCAGCATGAATAGATACTAAATACACTTGAATGCTAAAGAACTCTTCTGGATTTTGCGGGTAAAGTGACTTCAGTATAATCTATGTCAAATATTCAATTTATGTCACATGAAATGAGTTACTGTTAATAGATGAAGGCAGTACAGCACCCTACATTAAACTCAGGATCTTTTTGGCTGAGTAGGTCAATTTTGTTCGAACTATGCAGTTAACATAGTTTTAGTCATTTTTTATAGCTTATCGGTAGTGTATAACAATATATATTCAGTAAACTAGTATCCCTTGTACCCTTGTCCTAATATACATAATGTAAACGTAGAGAAAAGTAAAAAAGTAAAATCAAGTGTTGTATGTATATCGTGTATAATCCATAACCCAAACCTCCTGGGTCCTGGTTCGAACCCAGATCCAGTCATCAATGGTGGCGGAAGACTCCCACTATAAATAGTCGCCATTGTTGTGCTAACAGGGTTGTCACAGATGGCTGAGGGGTGGCCGGTTTCAGTGCAACTTCCTGCCTTCGGTTCGGAAACTGCTACTAAAACTATTATACGAAGTAAGTAATATTAACGGAACACAAATTGCAAATCTAAGCCCAATCCCAAAGAAGTAGCATCCATCATAAACTTCTTAAAATCTAAGTATTACAGAGGGTATGATAACATATCAACGAAATTAATCAAAGACTGTTCATGTGAGCTGAGTTCTATCTTAAGTTATTTGTGTAACCAATCTCTTTTCAGCGGAACATTTCCAGATTGGCTAAAATATGCTGAAGCTGAACCTCTTTACAAGAAGGGAGAAAAAGAGATACCAACAAAACATGGACCAATTTCACTTTTGCTCGCTTTCTCAAAATTATTTGGAAAGGTTGTGTTCAAGCGTCTCCTTAAGCAACTGACTGCAAATAATATACTGTCCAAGTCACAGTCCTAATTTATTAAGGGTTCTGATACAGATAAAGCAATTTACGCTTAACAGTGAGAATGTATATAATTCATTAGATAATAAATTAGAGGCTACTGGAATTTTCTGTTACGTGTCAAAAGCCTTTGACTGTGTGAACCACAGCACTCTCTTACCTGAATTAAAATATTATGGTGTCGCCAGCAATGCTGCGAAATGGTTTGAGTCTTTTCCATCTAACAGAAAAAAGCTGTGTAATTGCAAAATACCTGTGCAGTAAGCAGTCAGTCTTGATCTGACTGGGAATTAATTACATGTGGTGTTCCTTAGGGTTCAACTTTGGGCCCGTTGCATTTTCTTGTGTACATTAATGATGTGTTAACTGTTACATTGCCAGGTGCTGATACAAACTTTGCAATAAGTACCAAACCAACTACAGATTTATAAATGGCTGCTAATCAAATTATCACTGACATTAATAAGTGGTTTAAAGCTAATTCACTCTCATTAAACATTGAGAGTACCCACTATATGCAGTTCAGAACCTGCAAGAGATTTCCTCCCAGCAAGTGTATATCACATGAAGACATGGAAATCGAAGAGGTTGACAGTGTTAAATTTCTGTAATTACAACTGGATAATAAATTCAGTTGGGAATCGTATACCACAGAACTACTTATGCTCCTAAACGAGTCTGTGTTTACCTTGAGAATAATGTCAGATGTAGGAGATATAAATGTAGAAAACTTGCATACTTCGCTTACGTTCGTTCTTTTGTGTCATATGGGATCATACTCTGCGGCAACTCATTAAACTGAGCAAAAGTTTTTAGGTTGCAAAAGCGTGTGATAAGAATCATTTGTGGTGTAAATTCAAGAACATCATATAGAAATCTGTTCAAGGAACTTTGTAGTCTATCCACTATGCCTCAGTAAATTTACTCCTTAATAAAATTTGTTGCATGTAATACATCTCTATTTCCAATAATAGCTCAATACATAGCATCATTACTAGTAATAAGAGCAATCTACATTAAGATCTAAAATCACTTACCTTGGTCCAAAAAGGGGTCCAATATTCAGGAATACGCATTTTTCAATTAATTGCATCAACATTAAAAACGTGGTTTCAGGTGAAGCACGGTTTAAACAGAGTTTGAAAGACATTTTGACAGGCAACTCTTTCTACTCCATAGAGGAATATCTTAACAGGTACTGTTAAGCCAGTTTAAGTAAAAATATCTATTAGATTTCAGTTTTGTCAGTACTTGGTCACAACAGTCAAGATTATATATTTTGTGTATGATAAATTTATTAGTAATACATAACAATGTTTCATTCTGACTGCGTGTTAATTCTATAAAACTTTTTGGTTCCAGTTTAACGCATTGTATTCACCTATTTCGACAATCTCCTGGCAAATTATCAGGCAAGTAAGTATTAAAATCAAATGTTTTATGTTTCTATGTTATACTTTCTTAAATTTTCCACTCCCCAGAGAATCGTCTCATTTCTAGGGTCTATGGAACGAAAACTGAATCTAATGTAATCTAATCTAATCAAATCTAATCCACGATTTATGATTTTTACGTCAGACGGCAAGTTTCTTGTCATACTCCAGTTTGAAATGACATAAAAAGTAATTTTATAGATCTATAATACCTTCTAAGATGATAATTTTTCTTCAGTCATTGTTCTTGTGTCTTGTTTGAAGCGGCCCGTCACGAATTCCTCCTTTTTCCATGTCCTTTCAGTGCGACATAGCTCTTTCACACTACGTCCTCAATTATATTTTGGTTGTATTCCAATTTATGTTTCTCCCTACAGATTTTACCCTTCACAGCTCCGTCGAGTACTATGGAAGTTACACCCCAGATGTCTTATCACATGCCCCATCACATTGTCACCCCTTCAACTCGTTATTTTCTATATATTCCTTTCTTCCCCTATTATACGGAGATACTCCTCATTTTCTACATTATTAACCGTATGGTTACCACTTCCCGCAATATTTCAAAAATTCAGTTATGAACTGATTTATCCCGTCTCTCTTATTTGATGGTAAGTCTTCTAAATCTCTTAATCTAACACTGTGTTCACTATGTCTTCTAAAGTGACTCCCATTTATTCCTCAGTGCCCTTCTCCTCAGAGGGGCCTTCAGTGCACTCTTTCCACCTATCCGTTCTCTGCGATTAACAGTAGGATTCTCATTGCATTCTTAATTATGAGCTTTTGCTTTTAATTTTATCGATGTTTATTTTGACTTTCCCATACACGCAATGAGTCCTTTCGACGATCATTTATTTCTCGATTCACGTTTTTTCTGGTAGCCATTTCACCTTAACTACCCTTCACATCCTACTTATTTCAATCCTAAGTGGCTCATACTTCTATAATCTTGTATGTCGCTGAAGATTTTGTATTTCCCTCTGTCGTCGATTAATTGAAGTATTATTTAGTTATATAGCTTTCTTGGAAGTTACCTTCGTTGTAGCTATGTGTGTCTTTCCAACTTCTGTGATTTCTCTTTTTAGGGACGTACTTTCCTCTTCAGCTGAACTGCATACTCTGATATTCATTATCGCAGTCTAAATGACCTTAGATAATTTCAAACGCACCATTTATAAGTACCATGGCATTGCATTTCTCTGCGCAATGATTTTTCCGGATGAGTATCTTAAATTTCAACCTTTTTTTCATCAGTATTAAATTCTGAACCGGGTCTGCATATGCTCCTGTGTATGCTTTAGAATGCGACTTCGGACTCTCTGTCTGACCATGATATAAGACAATTAAAGTTTTCCCTTATCTCTAGACGTGTTGCTAGTGTACCTTCTCCTCGCGCGATTCGAAAAATGTGTATTCGCTGTTACCATCTGAAATTTTTTACTAAATTCCGTTACTCTTCCTCCTCTGTCATTTCTGCTCTTGTGACTCTTTCTGCTACTATTTTCCCTGCCTGCCATCGCCTTCCAACAACTCAGGATTACTATCATCTCCTTTTATACACTGGATTACCAGTCCAGTATCTTTACATACTTACTCTATCTTTCCATCACTGCTTATGATGTCGGCATGTATATCTGAATTATCGTTGTTTGCGACGGTTCGCTGTCGATTCTGATGAGAACTGCTCTATCATTGAACTGTTCCCAGTAACGCAGCCTCTACCCTACTCTCCTATTCATAACGAATCATACTCCCGTTGTACCATTTTCCGCTGCTGTACATTTTAGCCTATACTCGTGAGTGCAGAAGTCATTTTCTTCTTTCATTTTCGCTTCACTGATGCCCGTCATAGACTTAACATTTGCATTTCCCGTTTCAGATTTTCTAGCTTCCGTTTCGACGTTCAAACTTCCTACATACTGCTCATCGTCTCGAACTATGTTACCCTTCTGTTTGTTATACAGACATTTTGTCATGGTTACCTCCCGTACCGCATTCCCGTCCCAAAGGTTGGAAAGAGCGTCTAGTAGGCAATCTTTTCGCCAATGAAGATATCATCATGACACTTTTTTCACTTATAGGCCACATTTCCTGAGGATACATATTGCATGTCTTTATTGTAATGGTTTTTCATGCCGTTGGTCAATGGTGATCTCTCCAACCTTCAGGGGCAGTTTCCGACCCAAGGGCAAAAAGTTGCACTGAAACCGACAACTCCACAGCCCTCTGTGACAACGCCGTTGGCACAACAATAGCGACTATCGATAAAGCGGAGGGTTCGAACCAAGGCCCCAAGACGTTTTAATTATTAATCATACACGCTACCCCTAGAAGAGTTATTTTTTACTTTTTTACTTTTTTCTACTTTTTCTTTATATATAATAGGTCAAAAATCCATGGGCTACTAATTTAGTGACTGTATATTGTTATACACTAGAGATAATCAATATGAAATTGATTAAGACTACCCCTCCTAGAGGTTAACCTATTAGCTAGTAAAAATGGAAATGCTGTGTGGCTAGGACCTCTCCTCAGGTAGACCATTCACCTGGTGTAAATCTTTCGAGTTCATGCCACTTCGGCAACTTGCGTGTCGATGGGGATGAAATGATGATGAGAAGGACAACACAACACCCAGCCAGGAATCGAACCCGGGCCGTTAGATCACGCTGACCACTCAGCTACCAAGAGCGGACATTTAGCTAGTGACTCATGTCGAATACTTCGGCTATGAACATGTACATACTGAATACCCGTACATACCAGGCCAACTGTGGAACGATCATAAGAACATTATCTAGGATAACAAGAAAAGAAACAAGAGAAAAATTGTATGAAATGAAAGCTTTGTCAGCTTTGGAGAAGTGTACTGAACAACGCGGTAGATTACAGTGATAATAAGTGGGAGTCCTGTGACCCGTGAAAAGCTGCACGAGTCTGGTCCGATGTAAAAATGGCATTGTACAGAGAGAACCGAATACTTTTAAAACGAAAATGTTCAAATGTGTGTGAATTCCTAAGGGACGAAACTGCTTAGGTCGTCGGTCGCGAGACTTAGACACTGCTTAAACTAACTTTAACCTATACTAAGAACAACACAAACACCCTTGCCTGAGGGAGGACTCGAACCTCCGTCGGGAGGGGCCGCGCAATCCGCGACATGACGTCTCGAACCGCTCGGCCACTCCGCGCGGCTTTAAAACGAAAGGAATCAACGAAAATAAAGAAAGATTTCTCTCACATCGATGCAGAACCAAAGAAGGGATAATACTAAAGGGAGTTTTGTCGGTCGTGCCGGGTTCCCGGGTTCGATTCCCGGCGGGGTCAGAGATTTCTCTGCCTCGTGATGACTGGGTGTTGTGTGATGTCCTTAGGTTAGTTAGGTTTAAGTAGTTCTAAGTTCTAGGGGACTGATGACCATAAATGCTAAGTCCCATAGTGCTCAGAGCCAGTTGAACCAGGAGTTCTGACATTCGGAAGGAATGGTTAAGAAGGAATTTTAAGACCAAAGAAATGTTAGCAACAATTTCCTCTGTGACGTGCTAATCGCCCCCTTCTTTAAAGTAGAAGAAGAAGATCAATGAGAACCCATGTTAAAAAAGTGTAACCAATAAAACTAGGTTCAAAAAGTGATGGGCTTCAAATACATTGACTTGAAATGAAACGACTTCCAACTGCTTACCACTCTGCGAATAACATTCTGCTCTGTTAAAACAGATAGATAAATGACGTATAATATTAAGCACTCGACGAAAATGAAGGAAAATGCGGGAACATTTTTCCAGATTTTTACCAGTCGTCCACAAGAACTGGAACAGCACATGGCGTGGGGTTTTATGTTTGATGCATCATTCTTTGGCGTGCATACGGAGCGCTACGAACAAGAATTTCTTCGAAAAAAAAACTGGAGACAGTAATATTAGTTGTTTTCTTGGATTACGTGTAGTCTGGAATGGATAATGTTTGCATAAACCTGAACTGTACTAAATTATTGGTAGTCAAGAGTTGCGATTATTGATTCCGTTTTTTAGCCATGTTAGGGAAATTATTCATGAGTTCTGAAATCAAGCCAGCAGCTTAAGAATAACATTTGCGTCAAGAACATAGCGACGAAAGGAAACGAAAAATAAGATTACCTGATGGAGAAAATCGAGAAGAGTTGAGTGCGGGTACTAAATTTCGTGCGGCATCAATTGCAGTTGTTGGTAAACTACAACCGGAACTAAAAAGCGAGAAGAAAGTATTGCAAAGTAGTCGATCTTTTGCTACCTTAAACAAGCAGTATAATAAAACAAGAAGCTAATGAACTCTTAGCAGAAATGTCAAAACTCTGTGAAAAATTCCTAAGTGATTTCGATGAAGAAAGTTTTCGTTGTGGAATTATTCATTTTAGCGAGTATTTGAAGAAAACTCTCAGAGAAAGTCTACTAAAAATTTCGCCAGTCGAATTATATGAATTAATGGTTGAAAATGGTCTTGATGTTTTTCGAAATGTGATGATTGCTCACCGAACTTTTCCCCTCAATTCTAACTGCGAATTGTAAAGCTGAGAGGGGATTCTGCAGAAAAGCCCTTACCAGGAATAAATAATACGTGTTACAATGCAAGAGAACGAATTTCCCCTCTCGTCTTGTTATCAACAGAAGTTTAGTTGACTAATTTTCTTGATTTCTAGGATGCGATAGAGGACTTCGCTAGGACGAAAGTGAAGAAAAGAAATTTTTGAGGCATTCATTTTTTATTTGTTTCCCTAACGTAAAAGGATAAGTTTGCTGACGTCGTAGAAGTACGCATATTTCATTACCATTTGTACTGTACTATCACAGAAATGTGCTAGGCTTGCGTGAAGTAAGCAGGGGCCACACATATAGACTAGGGGCCTCTGCGATGGTTAACCTTGACCTGGCCATAGGACAAGAAGTCCATACTAAATCATGGAGGTAAGTTGCAAGGCACGCGCTGTCGTCCCTGGTGATCACAGTCCCAAGAGCCACGTCTCACCTTTTGCAATGTCCAGAGAACCATCATAAATTGCGATTACTTCATTCTAATTATTGATCGCGGAGTGTCCCTTCCGTTCGTCCCAATGCATATTGCTTTCAGTTACCTACTGTACTACACTGTGGCAATTCTTTTCAGTGTATGCACTTAGTTTCATGTGCCACTTCACCTGAAAGCTGATCCTATCCCTGTGTAATACCAATATTAATTACATGCCTTCTTGGGCAAAACACGATATTAAGCATATAGTGCATTTTCTGAATTCGGCAGACACGATTCGTCATACTAAGCGTCACTATTTACTGTGTATCGAAAGTAGTGACCTAATCTTCTTCTTTTTCCTGACGTTCTCCCACATCTGTATCCATTCCTGTTGTTAAGTCGGCTATATACTGCTTTGATTACTGCAGGGACAGTTTGTACGCATGAGCTATTGTGCTATCACCCGTATTTGTCACACAGCACTGATAGTTTGAAATTGGACACAGGTGTCCGAAACTCTTCACTTTCAAGAAATAAAAAGTAGATACTTCGCAATGCAAGTTACGACGCAGCTCAAATCATGTATTTCAATTGTAAGACAATTTGCGGATCTATTGTTAGTTGCAGAATGCTGAGAGCTCGTAAATATTAATCTTGACTTGTCAAAGTTACTGGTAGAGGATGGCCGCATGTACTACCACTTGCCACCCCTCCCCCTACCTCCCCTCATCAACGTCTAGTGTCTGGAGTGAAAGGTGTTTGCAAATCAACCTAGTCGGAAGTGGATAACTGCCTAAAAACCACATCTATGCTGCTCTTCACATCGGCCAAGTCGTTAATCCACCGTGCCGATCCGAACCGGTTCCAGAGTGCTTCCCCTAATCTTGGAAATGGAGTGGCAGTTCGGGAGGCCTAGTGAACGGAAGAGATTTGGTATTAAAGGTCACGTTTGGTATCATAATATTATCATTCTAATGGCTTTACCGGGCGAGGTGATACATTGGTTAGCACACTGCACTCGCATTCGGGAGGGCGCCGAATCAAATCCGCGTCTGGCCATACTGATGAAGGTTTTTCGTGATTTCCATAAATCGCTTCAAACATATTCCGGGACGGTTCCTCTGAAAGAGCACGGCCGATTTCTTTCCCCATCCTTCCCTATTCCGATGGACTGATGACATCTCTGTTTGGTCCCCTACCCACAAATCAACCAACCAGCCAGCCTACTAGTAGCTTTAGTAATAAAGAGTGACAGTTTTAAATTAGATATGTATCCATACTGACATGGTAATAAACATTTGTGTTTACGACCGTTGGTGAGTTTGTGGGGAAAAATTCGTTGCAGTTATAATTCACCAGCAGGAAGATGTAGAAGTAGGCGGATGGGGAAAGCAATGATTTTAACCCTAGAATAGCCAAGCTATTTTATCACGATAGACAACTGATGTATTGCTTCATAATGTTATTTTTTCATTAATACAACAGTGAAAATATGAATAAATACTATTTCAGCAAGGTATATTAATATCAATATCAATATTTAATATGGATACTGTGAGTAACAACATTTTTATTCATTTTTCTAAAATTCACTGAACAATAAACCCTGAAAAGAAGAGTCCCTTGATAAAATAAATGTTTATATTATATAAGTATAATATAATGATGCTGATCTGAAATTAGTTCATCGGACTATTAAATCAACATTGCATTATGGCTTACTAAGGACCATGTTTACGTTTATATTTCAATATTGTGTGCAGTTTATTCCTTACAGTGTTCTGTTTTCATTGCTTGTATTGACAGAGGGTAATTGTTACCCACCACATACGTCTCTTCTGCAGTTACTATAAACAATTTACTGCAGCCTCCTGTTTTAGGGTCGCACATGTAACAAATCCTTTTCTTTTCTGGTGTTTTTTTCTTTTACAACTGCAATGGAGTCTTCAGGTTCATACATAACAGTTTCCATGCATTGAAGAAAATGTTCCAGAAGTCCTAGTTTTGGCTTTCGTTGGATATGGGGTTGAATCAAAGCTTCAGTAAGATCTCATCTTTCTGACGTCATATGTCAGGCTTTTAACATGTGCTGCAACTCTACATAGATCAACTGAGTTTAAAAGCCGGCCAGTGTGGCCGAGCGGCTCTGGGCGCTACAGTCTGGAACCGCGCGACCGCTACGTCGCAGGTTCGAGTCCTGCCTCGGGCTTGGGTGTATGTGATGTCCTTAGGTTAGTTAGGTTTAAGTAGTTCTAAGTTCTAGGGGCATGACCTCTGAAGTTAGGTCCCATAGTGCTCAGAGCCATTTGAACCATTTTTTGAGTTTATGAAAACTGTCAGTGACTATATTCTTGTTCTTTTTTTCTTTTGCAGGAATAAGTATGAACGATCTGATCTAAGTCCATCCCACCATTCGTCTCATTATAGTACTTTAGTACGTCAGGCTTAGACGAACCATACATAACACTTTTCATACTATGAAGAAAATGTTCCAGAAGTCCTAGTATTGGCTTTCTTTGGATATGGAATTGAATCAAAGCATCAGCAAGTTCGGCAAGAAAAATCTGAAGTGTAGACTTCATCTTTTTGACGTCATATGTCAGGCTCTTAACATGTGCTGCAACTCTACATAGATCGACTGAGTTTTTGAATAATGTCAGTGGCTATCTTCTTGTTTTTCATTCTTTTCCAGGAATAAGTATGAACGATCTGATCTACGTCCATCCCACCCTTCATCTCAATATAGTATTTTAGTACGTCAGGCTTAGACGAACCTTCAGTAACTACATTACATGTGTCATGCACTATAGAAAGCAACACTACACTTTTGTCACCGTCAGACAGTGAAAACTTATCTGAAACTGCCTCGGTCCCACTACGCGACAGCGATGCGGCAGCCACGAGTGCGGTAATTGATGGATTTGTAGTTTTCGCTTCACGATGTCCACTATGGAGAAACGGTAGTTACTTTTATTCTGAACAAGGTTGGGTTATCCCGACTGAAACCTAGGTAAATCTAGGTAAACGGTGCAACTGAGGCTGTTGGTTATTAAAGCTAAAATTAATATTTATACGTTTTTGACAGGGTCGCGAAATGCTGAAAATATTCGCATGTTATTAGTGTGTGTGTGTGTGTGTGTGTGTGTGTGTGTGTGTGTGTGTGTGTGTGTGTGTGTGTGTTTGAGTCCGTGTGCATCAGCATATGATTTAACAGTACTCTGTAATTTTTCATATGTAACTGCCATCATTGTATGCAACAAGAAGACAGGTTTGCTCTAATAAGATATAGGTTGTTCCCTGCTACCCTTGTCTAATACACAATAGGTACGGCGTCAGCCACGCTTATTGTCAGTAGAATTATATGCTTGATTCTAGCGCATCAAAAGTGGCTTAGGGGCACTAGTTTACAAGCGTGCATATACTCTTGTTTAAGTAAATAGCGTTTGTGGTAACAAGTAAACAACCGAAAGGCCTAACACCAGGACGGAGCCTTTTATGAGAGCCCTATTCGGCGGTGTTGTTAACGAAAACACAGAGACCGGCTGCCTTGGTTCAAATGGCTCTGAGTACTATGGGACTTAACAACGGAGGTCTTCAGTCCCCTAGAACTCAGAACTACTTAAACCTAACTAACCTAAGGACATCACATATCTATGCCCGAGGCACGATTCGAACCTACGACCGTAGCGGTTGCAGACTGAAGCGCCTAATACCGCTCGGCCACAACGGCCGGCCCGGCTATTTTGCCTTTCAGTTTAACCACCGAGCGAGGTGGCGCAGTGGTTAGACACTGGACTGGCATTCGGGAGGACGACGGTTCAATCCCGCGTCCGGCCATCCTGATTTAGGTTTTCCGTGATTTCCCTAAATCGCTCCAGGCAAATGCCGGGATGGTTCCTTTCAAAGGGCACGGCCGACTTCCTAACCCGTCCTTCCCTAATCCGATGAGACCGATGACCTGGCTGTCTGGTCTCATTCCGCAAAACAACCAACCAACCAACCAACCTTTCAGTTTAAGGACATTACTGTAATAGTTTCAACATCAACGTTAATAGAACTTATCACTCTAAAAAAGAATTTAGCGCCTCTCTGAGCACTTTCATTTGCCCAAAGTCTCTTTTTCTACATTTTGAGTCGTTCACTAAATGAAGTGCGTGGTACCTCTTACACAGCTCACTTTATATAAGAAAAAGAGTTTAGGTATTAACAGACAGTCCGTTGATATCAACACTGTACGTATTGACAACGACTCAACTTCATTTTCCATTTAACGACATAGTCGCGAATAAAGGCATCGGCGCTGCTTTGCATCTACACAGCGGTGACGCAACCCGCCGCTGTGCGGATCTGTTCTTTGTGCGTGACGCGTTGCGAGCTGGTGACGTATTTTCGACCGACTGCCTACCCTTAATGGCTTACCTCGACGACAGGCCGCGGGCGTCCGTTAATTACTTCTCCACGGGCAGGTTTCCGTCCGCGTCCCCCACCCCCGTGTAGCAATATTTTACGATGCGATCCATTAGCGTCACAGCCACTGTGATCCGGGGGTGTCTGCCGCCTCCGAACAAAAGCACACTGCGAGGCTGGCGTGCGGTTTTTATTAAAAATGGGCGCCGTCATTCGCCGAAGCGCGCCGCAGCGCCCGCCGACAAACACGAATCGATGGCTGCTGACACAGCGATATGCGACGTCGCGCAAACTCGATTTCATATTCTCTTTTCTCTTTCAGCACGTCTGTCAGACCGGCAATGAATATAGAATACGGGCTATTTGACAACAGCTTCCGACATCTCAGTGTTTATTGCGGACGGGATGCGGAGAATCTTTTGCTTTCTCTGGCGTCTATCGACGTTCTCTGGCTTCTATTTTTCTAGTTTCTTTTTTTTTTCGAATACACTGGCGAGTAAACAGCTGGCTGATAGCGATCTATAGAGGCGTCGTACACCATCAAGAAGAAAAGAAAACAAGCTGAGCGACTTGATGCCAGTGCCGCTAGCTAGTGCATAAAAGAAAAAGTATCTTGTTGTGTGGTAAGAACACGAAAAACAACAGCTCCATTACAGAGAATGTGCTTTCAGGTACCCATCACAGTGTATACATCTTCACTACCCGAATTAAAATTCCACTATGCAGCAGATTATACGGTGAAATGAAAACAAAGAATGATTGTTTCGTACTTAGGTCACGAGACGACCATTAGCATGCAGTACTCTTAACACGAGACAACATTAAAGTAGCTTTCTTGCCTAAAATATATATGTGGATGAAGTGAACAGTGAAAAAAAAATCACCCATACAGGATATGTAAGGGAACGTTGAAATATTATGCCATAGTGTTTGAGTTGCGGTACCGACAATATGCTGCGCGAGTAGACACAGTGCATAACCCATTAGTATTCTGGACGTACTGGCTTCAAGTCCTTGCCTTAGTCAATACACGGCTAATTTCCCTTCAGAAAGTTCCAAATCCGATCTTATGTGATGCTATTTTTCTACGGGATACTAAGCAATATTCCTCTATCTTTTATCTTTTAAGTAACCATTGTGACCTTCCCTAGCAGCAGCCGAGGGAGTGGGCAATGCAAGCAAGTATAGCGCATCAGTTAGTTGTGGAGTTACTCAGAAACTCGAAGCAAAGAGTACAACGACCAGAAGAGAAGACGATAAGCTAATCACAAAAGATGACTAACTGACTTGTAGGTTTGTTCTAGGGTTTTGATCTCTTTACCTTGCTAAGCTACACTGTGCATGAGCAATAAAGTTTCACCTTTTCGAAAAACCGACGTTTTCGTCCATTGCGACCCGGAAGTTTAAAATTTGGCTCAGATATTCTTCCCCTGTAATGATGCAAAACCGTGGTACCCTGAAACATCATCCTTTGGCTGTGCGATGCTTCAAACAGCAAGGTGTCGACAGATGCGGAAGAAAGGCCGGAGCTCAGAAGCTCATGTGAACTTTAAAGTGTCACTAGAACCAAATTTCACCACACTTCTTTCCAATACCACTGGAAAGGTTATCATACCCCACCTTAGCAACATTTCATTCCAGGCCTCTCAGGATCGCCAAGAAAAGGTCTCAGGGGATGGCACAAAGGGTGTGAATGAAATCACCCCTTCCGTTGGAGCGATCTTGTACACACATCACACACCCTTCACTGTCCAAATCGATGTGCAATAGAACGACGTTCTTGAGACCCTTTGACACTAATTGCAATGCCAGGATTACTCAATTCTTCCCTAATAACAGAATGGGGTTGTCTCCCTACAGGTACATGCTTAAAGTGTTCAACAAATTTTTTGCTTGCAGCGCTGAGGGAGTTGCGAAACTGAATGGTCTTAGGATAAACCTTTGCCGTTTTATTGATGAATGTGTCAGTTTCGCAACTGACACCCTCAGTTCCCTACCCCCCCCCCCCCCCCACCCGAATCCCATGATAGAGAAAGGCGAAAAAGCATAAACACCCTTTACTGCTTTGGAAACATTTTGTCGAATGGTTTTGAACAACTCTTAGTGGTACAACACAGTCTACCAAACAAACATTGCAGTTGTGCTACGCTCCACAGGGATCAGATCATGTTCAATAGGCTTGTAGCGTTCTTAGAGAAGATGTCAGTCGTCCGGAGGGTGCAGCAGTGACAAAAGTTGTTATCAACGTCGTTCTGTTGCATGTAGCACGAAATATGTATTTATTGTTGTCGTTGTTGTTGTCTTCAGTCCTGAGACTGGTTTGATGCAGCTCTCCATGCTACTCTATCCTGTGCAAGCTGCTTCATCTCCCAGTACCTACTGCAACCTACATCCTTCTGAATCTGCTCAGCAGTGTCAAAAGTTGTTATGAACGTCGTTCTGTTGCATGTAGCACGAAATATGTATTTATAACCACCCAAAAGGAAGCGGTGGGTTCATTGACGCCCATTATGATACTTCCTGAGACGTTGTTCGTGTGATGTCTGAGTGGCAGCGTGTTTGTTTTCTCAGCCACCCATAAGAAAGCCGGCCGGGGCGGCCGAGCGGTTCTAGGCGCTACAGTCTGGAACCGCGCGACTGCTACGGTAGCAGGTTCGAATCCTGCATGGATGTGTGTGATGTTAGTTAGGTTTAAGTAGTTCTAAGTTCTAGGGGACTGATTAACTCAGAAGTTAAGTCTCATAGTGCTCAGAGCTATTTGAATCAACCCATAAGAAAAACGAGTGATTTCAACGCTGAGTGTCATGGTTCTGACCCTGTCTGAGGTGGCAAGAAAAGGGTTGTGATGCGGCTGGAGAGGGTGGGAGGGTGACAACCTTCCTATCTTGCGACACGTGTTCGATGACTCTGGGCAGAATTGTTGCAAGATATGGTGCAATGTGATTTTATTAATCGATCTTACACCACACTAGAACTTCTGAACTCTGGCCTTTTTTTTTTAACTCGTGTCGTCATCTTGCTGTACAAAGTGTCACCATACCCAAGGTGAAGTCGCAGGACGCCACTCCCAACCCCCTTTTTAGACAAATTCCACTATTCTCCATAGCAAATGGGGGAAAATTCCATAGTTAAAAAGTGACCATTTAACTGTTTAGTGCTGTATATACACACATCAAAAAAAGGTTTGCATCACACCGATTCCCAGAACTCTTGAATATAGACATTGGCTGTAGATATTGTATCACAGACACAGTTCCTGTGACTGTACACAGATGTCACTAAACCCGCCCAAGGATGTAAACAACCACCCGTGAGCAGCGCCTATTAGACAGAGAGGGGCCGACAGTCGATCAGTTCCAGTCATTCCACAAGAAAGGAGGTACACAGCTCGTGTTGTCTGTAGTTCACATTGTTACTTTGTGCCAAGAAGGGCTCTCAACAAGGGAAGTACCCAGTCGTCTTGGAGTGAACCAAAGACATGTTGTTCGGACATGGAGGAGACAGAGACGGTAACTGTCCATGACATGCCTCGCTCAGGCCGCCCGAGGGCTACTACTCCAGTGGATAAGCACTACCTATGGATTATGATCTGTGGAACCCTGACAGCAACGCCACCATGTTGAATAATGCTTTTCGTGCAGCCACAGGACTTCGTGTTACGACTAAAACTGTGCGGAATAGGCTGTATGATGTGCAACTTCACTCCCGACTTCCATGGCCAGGTCCATCTTTGCAACAACGACACCAAGCAGCGCGGTAGAGATCGGCCCAACAACATACCGAATGCACCGCTCAGGATTGGCATCACGTTCTCTTCACCGATGATTGTCGCATATGCCTTCAACAAGACAACTGTCAGGCTGAACGCCTCAGACACACTGTCCAGCGAGTGCAGCTAGGTGGAGGTTCCCAGATCTTTTGGGGTGGCGCTATGGGGGGCCGACGTACATTGCTGGTGGTCACGGAAGACGCCGTAACGACTGTACGATACGCGCTGGCATCCTCCGACCGATAGTGCAACCATAACTGCAGCATATTGGTGAGGCATTCGTCTTCATGGACTACAATTCGCGCCCCCATTGTGCACATCTTGTGAATGATTTCCTTCAGGATAACCACATCGCTCGACTAGAGTGGCCAGCATGTTGTTCAGACATGAGCCCTATCAAACATGCCTAGGGCAGACTGGGAAAGGCTTTTTATGGACGACGTTACCCACCAAGCTGTCTGAGGGGGCCGGCCGGTGTGGCCGAGCGGTTCAAGGTGCTTCAGTCTGGAACCGCACGACCGCTACGGTCGTAGTCCTGCCTCGGACATGGATGTGTGTGATGTCCTTAGGTTAGTTAGGTTTAAGTAGTTCTAAGTGCTATGGGACTGATGAGCACAGATGTTAAGTCCCATAGTGCTCAGATCCATTTGAACCATTTGTCTGAGGGATCTACGCCGAATCGCCTTTGGGAAGTGGGACAATCTGGATAAACAGGGCCTTGATGAACTTGTGGATAGTATGCCACGACGAGAGGACGTTCTACTGGGTATTAGAGGTACCCGTGTGTACAGAAATCTTTACTACCACCTCTGAAGTCTCGTTGTATAGTGGGCAGATATGACGTTTATGTTGATCTCTAATCCAATTTTCTGTACAAGTTCCGGAACTCTCGGAACCGAGGTGATGCAAGACTTCTTTTTATGTGTGTAAAAACATTTGACAAACAGGTTTTCTTAAAACTTGAATAAAATGATATTTTACGTAGGCATGGTTGTCATAACTTTTATGTTAGCATGGGAGATGCTGATATGTCATGATGCGTGACAAGATAGTTGTTACGTGTCCAGCATACTCGTAAACCGACTTGACTAATTTTGACAGAGTTGTATGTCAGTACTGTCCATTCCTTGCACTTACGACTGTCGTATTATAACCAAAATCGATGATTAATGTATACTCGACGCTCATAGTCGACAGCGGAAAAGGCGACGTTCCAGGAATTTTCTAGGACTGTGATCCTAGCAGATATAAAGCAACACGTCCGAAATACTTTTTCTAATGATCAAGTCTCTTAAATTGTTACCTAAAGAGAAGTTGTGTAATATTTTGATTATCACATAGAAAAAATAAGCGAAAATTGCGGTGTCAGTGGCATCGGCGCGTGCGCGCGCTGGATCAGTTCACTGATTGGTTGCGTTTTTTACATGCACCGAGTGTTTGTGCACTACATTATTTTCAGCTGTTTAAGCGTTGTGAGCTTGTCTGTAGGCTGTGCAATGCATTATTTCGACAGTTCACGAGTAGGTTGCCAGTCTGTATACTGTGAAATGCATTATTTAGACAGTTTACGAGTTGTTTGCATGTCTGTATACCAGTGTACTACATTATTCACGAGTAGTTTGCAGACTATATACTGTAACCCCAAGCATTTTAGGATGAGTGTTTTGTATCAGTGTAATAAATAAACTATGGGAAATGCGCCCCTAAATAAACTGTTCCAAAATAAATACACTTCTTCCTCACTCCATCAGCCCAGAACAGGCTGAGTCCTTTTCCCACAAATATTTATCTCCAGACTGCCATCTTGGATTACATCACAGGAGAGATGATGGCGCCCTATGGTGGCTGTATTGTGTAGTCGGAGTCCACACCTCATAGTTAACACACTGGATGGAGGTACTGCATCTAACTGTTTAATTAAAGATTGCCTGCAAAATAAAGACTTACATCCATCCTATCCATCACAGACTCAGTCCTTTTCCGGCCAGTTCCTAGGAAGAGATGGCGGTCGGATGACTTAGGTTAGTGAAGGTAGCCCAAGTGACCTTTCTTCCCGCCATTTTCTTGGGTTAGTGGAGGTAGCCATGGTGTGTTGCATTGTCATGATGGAATTTGAACTTCCTAGCATTTTCTGGGGGAGGGGATGGGGAGGGGAGGAGAGGAGGTTAGATTAGTGGAGGTAGCCCAATTGACCCATCTTACCACCAAAATTTGAACTTCCCACCATGAGGTCATTACGACATTGCCATATATATATCTCTGCCATCTTGGTTCCGCCATCTTGAATAAATTTGGCAACAATGCAAGCTGGGTTGGTGCCGCCCTTGTCAAACGACTTACAGCATTCATTTCGATACCCAAGACTGGTTTGATTGGTTCAAGCAGGGTGCAGGATGTAGGTTAATGGTACAGCGTCCCGCCTGTAATGTTGCTATATCCAAATCGGTAGAATATGTTTACATTAACGGCTGCTATGTCGATCCACAGCTCCACTTCTTTGCCTGCTGCTCGGGTCACTTCAAAGCTTTGTGCTAAGTCCAAAACTTTGTTTAATGACTAGTCTTCGATTTGAAGTGACTCGTGCTTGAAATCCCTGTTTGGAGTAACCCCAGATGAGCATGTCCATCATCATGTCTGCTGAAGGGAACTCCTTACTTTTAGGGGGAATGGAATGACCTTTTCACCGTAAGCCTTGCAGAACCACAGTCCATTCTCTATTAGTCTGGTTTGACTGTTTCTTGCATTGGTAAAATGCTGCCTGAGAGGAAATAGCATCGATATGCCACAGGTAATATGTAATCAGCAACGAACGTATATTTGAATAGGGTAAACAAACATCTAATGGGGCTAGCGAGAGTTACCATGAATGTGTGGAAATGCTCCAGTAATCTATATTCGTATGCTTCCAGTCTTCTTAAGCCTCATAAAAGGAAGAAAAAGCCGCCACTTGATGTGTTTCTTGTGCCTACAGTAAGCTTTAAAAAAGTGGTTGGAGGGTGTTCAGTAGCAGCTTATGGTTCTCGTCCTAGTGATGAATAAGAAGAGCTGCCAGTGTAGATGGTTGCAGGGTCGTCGCCATTTTACTGTGTATAGAGACTGGCAATGGCAAGGAAAGCGTTTCTGAAGAAGAGAAATTTGTTAACATCGAGTATAGATTTAAGTGTTAGGAAGTCGTTTCTGAAAGTATTTGTATGGATTGTAGCCATGTACGGAAGTGAAACATGGACAATAAATAGTTTGGACAAGAAGAGAATACAAGCTTTCGAAATGTGGTGCTACAGAAGAATGTCGATGATTAGGTGGGTAGATCACGTAACTAATGAAGAGGTACTGAATGGGATTGGGGAGAAGAGAAGTTTGTGGCCCAACTTGACTAGAAGAAGGGATCGGCTCGTAGGACATGTCCTGAGGCATCAAGGGATCACAAATTTAGCATTGGAGGGTAGCGTGGAGGGTAAAAATCGTAGAGGGAGACCAAGAGATGAATACAATAAGCAGATTCAGAAGGATGTAGGTTGCAGTAGGTACTGGGAGACGAAGGAGCTTGCACAGGATAGATTAGCATGGAGAGCTGCATCAAACCAGCCTCAGGACTGAAGACCACAACAACAACATCCCGCTCTACGGTTCATTGACACAAAACTGATAATAATGCTACTACAAGCTTCAAGTTGTAGATGAACTCTTTATGGAAAATTATGTAAACTGTTAGTGGTTATACCAACGTCCAGAGAGTGCTAGTGAAATGCACAATTCCACTAGAATCACATGTTCGTTGACGTACTAAGCCTAGTAAACATTGAAGTCAACGTTCCAGCACAGCATTCGGATTGTAAGTCCAGAGCGCTGCCAAATCAACATCGAAAAGCAGGTTCACCGCAGCGTAGCATTCCCAAGTTTGAAGTAGACAATGAGAACCGCCTTGTAGTTGTCAATAGCGACGTTAAATGATGCTCCATAGTTAATGGAGCCGGCGACTGTGGTCGCGGTACACTCTGGGTGGCCAATCGCTGAGGGTTTTGGCGGGAAATCGCTGTGTTTTGTAGCCCGCGAGCACCCGAAGGCAGCCTGCGATGTTAAGCAGCGGTCCGCTCACGTTGAAGTGCCTCCAACGATGCGTTTCTCGGCCGTGCATAGTGGAGCCCGCCGCTATTCGGTGCGAAGCTTTAATTGTGGCGAATATCACAGAATGGTTGTCTGATCTGAGAGAAATAAAAACGTTGTACGACCATATCAGTAAGGTCACTGCATAATATGCAAGACTATTAAGTCATGTGCTAATGCAAGGCCTTCGGCAGTCAGTTTGATAAGATATAGTAAATTATTTCTGGCCGTACTCGCTGTGTTTGGGAACCGTGAGTATGTGGATAAACCATTTATTTGTATAGTCTGCTACCAGTTTTGTTTTAAGTTTTATTTAATGTACCGCAAGGTGTGTCGAGCACGTTCTGCTGAACTTGAGGCTCTTATGCACACAGAAATTTGTTACTTAAAAAAAAAAGTGTCATCCTAAATTAACATAGGCTTTGTGTACAATCTTTACTGCTGATGTGGCTGTTAAGGTATTTGGTAAGAAGAAGGGGTGTAGTCATTGACCAGAATCTAATGTACAGTCACATCTTCTGCTGGGATGGAGCTATGTCTCGGTGTTTACGTTTGACACCACAGCTTGTGCGAGATACAGTTTTGCATGAGCTGTTATGGTCCGAAAATCATTTGACACACTTTTTCTTTTGACCGTGGTTCACTTATAGTTTATTCCTCCGAAAGCTTCATTTACAGATGATCGAGCCGGCATGGGTGGCCGAGCGGTTCTAGGTGCTACAAACTGGAGCCGCGAGACCACTATGGTCGCAGGTTCGATTCCTGCCTCGGGCATGGATGTGTGCAATGTCATTAGGTTAGTTAGGTTGAAGTAGTTCTAAGTTCTAGGGGACTGATGACCTCAGAACTTAAGTCCCATAGGGCTCAGAGCCATTCTTACAGGTGACGGAGTTGTGAGACATTACACTAGGCACTGGTTTTCGACTTAATTCATTGACAAATTTTTCCATATACATATAAATACCATACACTTAATACGATATGAGGGCTTTGCAATGTGTGAAGGAGCATCGACAACAGCATTTTTTTTTTACACCGATATTTACGATACCAGTCGGTGTGGTAGCCGTTTGTTTCACGTTGGCATATGTTAACTCTATTCCATTAGAACTGACTGAAAACTACTGACGAATTTTGAGTCCTTGTATTCTGTTATTTCATTATAAATAATATGTACATATTTTGTATAATCAACGACTATTTTTATGAGGATTATAGGTGTCGCAAGGCGAGTGTCTCATTCGAAACGACGCGATTTGTGGACCGAGAAGATTTTATTGATGCTGCCCTATTGTTAACACAACGCCAAAACAAAAACTCGTTCTGAACATTGGAGAATATTTCAACTACAAAACGTAGCACTTCACAAAGAGGGCTGACAGACACAGAAGCATTTATTGCGCTAATACACGTTGTACAATCCACAGCGTAGCAACGGGGGCGGTTTACCAGTATCCGAACCGCTGGCGGCGTGGTAGGGTAAGCCGGCTCGCCATTGATGTTACCTGAGCAACGGCGTCGCGTTCTTCCGGTGAGCCGGACGTCTAAAGCCACAACTAATTTGAAGCGCACAGTAGTGGGCGATGCCGGAGTTTGAACCCCGTCTCGCGCTGTGTCTTTGGAAAGCTGACTAATTGTGTTCTGCTGAAACAGACAGTCTTTATTATTGCGATGTCAAGTTGGTATCTCTTTTGTCAGTTTACCGTAAAACTGGGAGGTTTAATGAACATTTATGGCTACGAATGAATTCAGTTTTCCATTGCCCGACCCTTTCATTCCCCAAGCAACCAATGACAGCATTTCTACACCTCTGGATTTGGCGAACTACCGTAACCGCGCAATGAAGACGAGGTGTTAAAGGACTTGCTGAAAGCCAATATGGCTCTGCCCATGGACGGACACTTAGGAGCTGATTCATTGCGACGAATCAGCATTCTCACAGCGGTCGTGTGTGCCTGCCGAGTTTCCGACACGCACACGAGGTATTCTAACAGGAAACACAAGCCGGACATAATGAGTCGCTCTCGGCCCTTGTCAAAGTCACAGATCGGGGACCCGTTGGTTCGCCGATTTTTTGCTCACAAGGAGAGACTTTTTGTACGACGTGGTGTTTTGCTGTTGCGTTCTGATAATGATCAGTCCAGGGTCGTGGTATCACGTTCGTTACAGTCCTCTGTCTTACAGCTCCTCCACCAAGGGCATTGGGGCATAGTGAGAACGAAACAACTTGCTCGTCAGCACTGTACTTGGTTCGCACCGATGCGCGATTACGAATATGTGCTCTTCTTGCATGGTGTGTGCCGAACAACAATCAGCATCACCGCGGAAATTCTTTGCATGGCCAAAAGCCACTTCCCCTTGGCAACGCTTACACATCTATTTTGCTGGTCCTTTCTGGAATGCTCGATGGTTGGTTGTGGTAGATTCATTCAGTAATTTTCCTTTTTTTGTCCGGATGTCTTCCACGACGTCATCTGCCACCATCCAAGCGTTATCCGCTATCTTTTGCATTGAAGGTCTTCCACAGACTATTGCTTCCGACAATGGCCCACCATTAATGTCCGCAGAATTTCAGTCATTCTGCAAGGCCAATGGTATTCAACATCTGACGTCAGCGCCGTTTTCACCACAGTCAAACGGTGCCGCTGAACGATTGGTCAGGACTTTCAAGTCACAGATGTTGAAGTTGAAAGAGTCGCATTCTCGGGAGGACGCGTTATTGCTCTTTTTGTCCTCGTATCGCTCTCAGCCCCGAGATGGTCGCTCGCCGGCTGAGTTGCTCCACGGTCATCATCATCGAACCTTGATGTCTTTGCTACATCCGATTCATCAGGTTGCGACGTTGTCTACTATCGCCACTGTCGAGGCTCGAAGGGCGCATTCTTCGCTGCCTCGGCAGCGCTATGTATCTGGTTTTGGGGGCCTCTGGTGAGGTGCGTCTTCATCTCAATCAGCTGCGCCTATGTCGTCGCACAGGATCTGCAGCTCGCCGTCTGCTTTCAGCGACGGTGCCGTCCGGTCAGCGCCCCGGGGACCCATCTACTGGCTCGCCTCAGCCCCAGGTGTTACCGACTCTGCCTTCCAGTTTGCCCTATGGCAACGTGCCGCCGCCGCCGCCACCGCCGCCGCCGCCTGTTCTCCCGCCGGTGACGCCCGCAGTGGACGCGTCGCTGCAACCGCCGGGCGCCTTCCTGGGTCACGCGTCGCCGATCGCTTCCCGTGACCAGTTGTCCTACGACATGGAATTCTTGCCCGCTCCGGACCACATGTCGTCTTCGCCCGTCGGGTGCCCGGCCCGATGGAGGTCGACCCTTCGGCCCCTCCTGCCTCTCTACGGGCGCATACACCGCATGTTGGCGTGCACCCTGGAGCAGGTTTTCAGGCGTTTCCTAGCTCCCCGTGGTCCGAATGGCAGGGTGCGGGTGGCACGGACTCGCCTGTTGTTAGGCTCCCCACCTCGTCGCATACGTCAACATGAGGTCGACCCCACGGCGAGAGGAAGCCTTATGCCACAACCGTACGCCGATTTGCGGGGGAGGAATGTGGTGTCACCGCCAGACACCACACTTGTTAGGTGGTAGCTTTTAAATCGGCCGCGGTCCGTTAGTATACGTCGGACCCGCGTGTCGCCACTATCAGTGATTGCAGACCGAGCGCCGCCACACGGCAGGTCTAGAGAGACTTCCTAGCACTCGTCAGTTGTACAGCCGACTTTGCTAGCGATGGTTCACTGACAAAATACGCTCTTATTTGCCGAGATGATAGTTAGCATAGCCTTCTTCTACGTTATTTGCTACGACCTAGCAAGGCGCCATATTCAGTTATCATTGATATTTTGAATCATATACTGTCACGAGCGACGTTCGTCATTAATTGATTAAAGTTAAGTATTCCACCAGCTACGTCCGTTTTTCTGAAGTCTAATTTCCTTGTCCTGTTCCAGACCTCACGCCAGCCTGCGTGAGCTAAAACGCTCACAACGCTTAAACAGCTGAAAATAATGTAGTGCACAAACACTCGGTGCATGTAAAAAACGCAACCAATCAGTGAACTGTTCCAGCGCGCGCACGCACCGGTGCCACAGACTACACAAACACCCCCAGGATTCAGGTTGCACCAGCGTCCCCCGTGAAGTGACGACATGACTGTCAGCTGCCAAGCCATACACAGGTGTCCATTCAGCTCCCGCAGGCATGAGGCGGTGGCATTCCATTCATACACCTGACAAATTCATGTCAAAATATTTGTTCACCTAGGGACCACTGCTGGTGCAATGTCGAATAGCTGCAGTGTGGGTACAGTGCCAAGAGAGATAGCAGCTAAAGGGGTTCTCAATGTTATATTGACATCACATGTCTATATAAATGAGAGTCAAGTCACCCTCTGGGCTGCTGGCGCAGGACCTCTCTATCTGTAGATACTGACGTTACAGGTCACGCTATAGATATCTGTTCCAATGTGTCCCAGAATAGCTTATATGCTCAGCATGGCTGATGCGTTGCTGTGAAATGTTCGTCCTGCTATCAACATTCGTCTCAGAAACGTTAAACGTTCTCACCGATAAAAGTCTTCTTCATGTCTGTGCACAGTCAGAAAACAATGTTAATCATAAAAGCATTCTTATTGTTTGGAAAGAGAGCACTGTCTAAGCAAAGACCGGGGGGGGGGGGGGGGGGGGGGAATCAAATCAGAACAATTACGCAAACAGAATTCGAAACACTGTCCTACAGAAGAAAAAAATACCGGGAATTTTCGGTATCCTCCAGCTACTGGTCTGGAGATGTCCTAACGCCACAGCGGTGGATGAGTTACAGCATCCGTACCAGAGATGGCTGTCTGCTTACACTTGACTTTGACACTTGCTTTCTCAGAACTTCTCGTAGTGGCCTCCATCTTATTCGAATCAATTTGAAGACGCTCCCACGTCCCGGCACAAGGATGTCTTGTGAATGAATGGAGAATTATGATTGGCTCTTATTGAATTTACCAACCGAATTACTGATACCGCCGATGTGGAAGCACTGTCTGACTTTTTTCTTTCTGCAGACAAGACTTTCAGCAGTAAAAAACTATTTTGTATAGATCACCGTATTGCACCGACAATTAAATCCTGCAAAGTGGCCTACAGATCGTCAGATACAGAAAGACGCATACTTAATTACACTGCTCTGCCACTGAGGACAGGAGCTTGAATATTAGAGCGTGAAACCCATTTCCAACCAAGCAATATATCACTGCATACCGTATCGATGTAGTAAACTTACAATTCGTACCCAGCACCATGCAAAAGCACCCCTTTTCCATAATTGATATAGCTATCAAATCCCAGACACTTGTACATACACCGCGAAGACAGACAGCACAAGTACATGCACCGTAGGTCTACTCCTCGCTGCACTGGATATTTTCCAGCGAGGTCAGGGGGTCAACCACTCCTGACGCGTGACCAGAGCGCCCTCAATGGATCGAAGTTGTACAAAGGCTGGGTTGGTTCCCCTTGGCACAAAGACGTTACTGTTTCTGGTCCAGACCTGCTTGCTTGCTTTTCTACACCCATCTCCAGACTCTGGGTTTACAAGAACATACGCAATTTCTAATGGTTTGTCAGAATATCATACCATTTTCCTGATACTTCTCCACTATAGTTTGCATAGCAGTACACCTCGCGCAATGTAATCCCAAAGATATAGACTGGATATAATTTCTCTATTACCCCGAAACTTTAGTGGGATGAAGTGTGCTGTAAGTCATTGAGTAACTAGAAACTTATCCCTTTTGCGAAGACCCTTACATCAAAACTCGAAAAAGAAACAGAAGAAACTGATATTTCTATCCGGGATTACCGATGTCGGTGATATAACAGATTCCACACCATCCCTATTATTTACAAAGTCAGCTAAGGTGTTTCTCACCTCTTGAGAACCAAAAAACCCGACTTTCACTTTTCACCTGCTAAATGCACACACCACAATCGATGTTCCCTCAACTAAATAAAGTCGCGAATTTAATGATTATAAAGAATCCGCTTCGATTGCAAATAGAAAGGGAATGTTGACCTAGGTTTCGGAGCAGATGGATCAAATGGCTCTGAGCACTAGGGGACTCAATATCTATGGCCATCAGTCCCCTAGAACTTAGAACTACTTAAACTTAACTAACCTAAGGACATCACACACATCCTTGCCAGAAGCAGGATTCGAACCTGCAACCGTAGCAGTCGCGTGGTTCCGGACTGAGCGTCTCAACCGCGAGACCAACGCGTTCGGCGCAGATAACCACACCGTCTTCAGAACACACTAAAACTACAAACTGTTGGACAATGCCTCTTTAGGCAGTTTGTAATTTTAGTGTGTTCCGAAGAAGGCGTGGTTATCCTCCCCGAAACCTAGGTCAATATCCAGTTTCTATTTACAGTCGAGGCCGATTCCTTATAATCATTAAATTATTCACAATTGCTGACGCGCTGCAGTGTTAAAAGTTCTCAAAGGCGCGAGTTGTACAGAAGCAGTCAACCAAACAGTTCACATGGGAGGGAATAATGGTCCAGCGCAAACGCACATCCGTATTGGATCTTCTCAAATTTCCAACACATATTAAGTATTAGTTCGCTATTCTGCCATGTAGAGGACGACACGTTTAAGTCAGCTACATTCCTACACCCCAACAGGTCTCTCCATTCGGGAAGCTCTTACCATTGGCTAGAAACGTGAATCATTCCCGCGACAGGTCACCGGCGCTTCATGACAAAAAAATGGTAATGGGTGTATGGCATCGTTGGTTGGGAGGCCCCTATTCGGGAAAGTTCGGCCGCCAAGTGCAAGTCTTATGTCATTCGACGCCACATTGGGCGACTTGCGCGTCGATGATGAGGACAACACAACAGACAGTCCCCGATTGGAGAAAAATCTCCAACCCAGCCCGGAATCGAACCTGAGCCCACTGGCATGGGTTGAACACGTTACCACGCAGCTAAACAGGCGGACGCTTCACACTAATCATGCATACACAGAATCGTTCTAGGAAAACCGGCCACATATATGTTGTATCCATGTACTTACAGTTTAATATTACAATCACGGTCTCAATTGGATGATATTCGACAATGAGTGCAGTATCGAAAATACACCCTGCTGACGGCCTTGGCTCTGGAAATAGAAATATCTGTACCATTCCTGTGACTTGACATTATCTTACCTTTACTGTCACAGTATTCCACGTCGAATCCATCCCTTCCTTACGAATGGACATAGTCATTTCCTTTGCACATGTCGGAACACAAACACTTACTATACAAGCCTGATGCTCAAGTGACATTATAATGCATCCTCTATTGCTACCTATAATACTCTGCCAATAACTGATTGCTATCGATACGAAATAATAGTGAGAGAATATCATCAATGAGTGGACATGTCTCATAAGTTTTTCCTGCAAGTGCGTTCACAAATGGCTCTGAGCACTACGGGACTTAACAGCCAAGGTCATCAGCCCCCTAGAACTTGGAACTACTTAAACCTAACTAACCTAAGGACATCACACAACACCCAGTCATCACGAGGCAGAGAAAATCCCTGACCCCGTCGGGAATCGAACCCGGGAACCCGGGCGTGGGAAGCGAGAACGCTACCGCACGACCACGAGCTACGGACCTTGCAAGTTCGATCACTGTGTCTTAGAAAGAGATTGGTAATCGTCGTACAAAATGCCAGATGTTAAAAAACACTATCTCAACGACCATATTACTATCACAAGCGGTCTTGATTGTACAGGTGCACACAGGTATCCATGTTAAAAGCTATACCCGCTTTTTATCGACTTATGGCATGACCTCCAAATGAATTGGTTTTTCCAGACAAATACCATGACACTAAATATAGACGATGATCACTGGAGTTTATTTTATCTGACCAACAGTGCAGTTACATGTACCCCAGGATCCAACCTCGTGATAAAATCACTGAATTTTGAAAGTCATTTGGCTAAGGAACGTTGTATGAAATCGGTATTTTCAACTCACTTATGCCGCCGCTAGATATTTCGCCAGTATTTGTAACGTATTCTGTCTCGATGCTATGTCAGAGGTTCTGCGATATATCCAGTGAGTTAAAGACGAAGGTTGAATGAGAAGAATCACAAACCGTAGATGGAGTGCTGTTAGAAGACGCAAGAAATGTACACAGGCTTCTAGTGTTACACTCTCCAGTAGAAATACTGTCTGGGATTAGGAATAAGGTCTTTCTATTCAAACACTTACCTGAGTTCGATAGTACAGAGAAGTCCTCATATTTCTGGCGCTCTCATGCCTCGAAATAAGTCACCTTTTCCTAGCCTATCAGTTACAGTAAAATTTTAGATAGTTCCTATGCCTCGTACAACTGCTGCCATTTCTGCAGGTTTGCGCATGTGATTGTTCCAATTTAAGTAGGAGCTGAGCAGAAGTCAGAGAGAAGCAACCCGTGCAGAAACAGAGTGATCTTAGTGTGACAGGGCCGTGTTTTGATCTTTCGGTGGAAATGGGAACATCTTGTCGTAGATCTGCCAGCAGTGTACGATGTGTAAGGTCATCGCCTAACAAAGCCTGCTCCTGCAACACGAGATAGTATAAAAGGCAGCATGCGAATTGAGGGAAGATGAGGATTTTGCTACTGTATTGTGGTGTGCCTCCAAACTACATACCAATACTGCTGTCCGAAGCAGATCCACATCCCTCAGGGCCCATTCACTTCTATCAGCCCAACATGCTGTCTTCATTATTCTGTACCATCCAACAGAGAAAAATTACGAACCATAAAAGCTCCATTAACTTCATGCGATAGAGAACTCGATGACATTTTTACCACATAGCTCTCCCCCAGTATATCGAAAAAAAATACCATCTGCGATCTGGCATCAAACAAATGTGACAGTCCTGTTAAATATTCAGCTATTGATCCATTGCACGGACCAGTTTTTTTTCTTCTGTAACACGCTTTGTACACTGCCATACATTTTTTTCTTCTTTTTGCCTTGGGTTAGATGTCTGTGTCAGGTTCTAAACTGACTTTAACACTTTCCGATCCATTGCTTCTCACAGAAAACTAGACGTCTCAGGGTATAAATCATCTTGTTACTGGAGCTACCGAAACACACCACACACGCTGTGTGATTTTAAACAAAAGACAGTTACAACATAAGGAAACTGGGAGGGTGTCGCGGCGTGTTGGAGAGTTTCCTAACTGCTGTCTAATGGTGATTGACGACCTCTACACTGAAACTCATCTGTCACCGTACGGAATAGTTGATGGCTCCGCATTCCATTCCGATTGATTCCTCATACTGTAGTCATGTACGCAATCACTGTTTCAGTGCTAGACATCCCCAGAAGGTGTGACCGCTCCACTAGAACTGTTTCTCCAACTCAAACAAGCAATGTTAGTCAATCATTATGTGGTAACCAACAGTGTACCAGTGGACAGATGGGATGGAAAAGACACCGTCGATTTACTCTAATAATAATTTTACCAATTTTATAGTAATTTCAAGACCGACCAGTGATGTGACAGCATATTTCCCAATTTCAGTATCATACCTAAACCACCCCATCCCTAATTGGCGAGTATCATTGCGAATGTAGATAGATGACTGTGCAGTATGTCACTGTTAATTCTTGAACACATACATCATCAAAGTATACCAGACAGTGCTCTGCATATTTGTAGCACCTCGAGCCTGTTGTGTGCTTAATTTACGATCTACCTTTATGCGGACGGGAGCCACTGAGCTTCCTCATAGTCTTAGGATAAAATTAGAGATCGAGAGGCAACTCGCATTGTCTTTGACCAGCCCACCCCGCATCACCGTTACCGATTTAATCTGCAATCGACTAGAAGTAGACCGCTACATTCCACGTCTCGTGAGTGAATGGAGATTTCCGAGTCCTCGACCAACCAGTTGCACAAGTTTTCTACAGATGCGCCCATTTCGAGGAGGTTAGCACTCCTTATCGATGTATAGTAACAGATTAGAAAGTGTTGTGATGTAATAGCAGACGGTTAAGAAGAACAAGGAAACGGTGATTTTTACACATGGTGGAGCTCCAGACGGATGGATTTCGAAGCATTGTATGTGAATCAGCTACGCTATCCTTTCTTATTGTTCTAGTGTCTGGGATCAGTACCAGGAGGGTACTGGCAAGAGAGAACATAAACACATGCACTCCCAAGGCTACAACGTTCTGCACTTAAGTCTATAGTGTCCTTAGATCGCTTGAGTTTCCAACCTGGATTTCAGCGTTGTTAATATTCCTATGTAAGAAATATATTTCCATCGCATCACATACATCCTTCTTGCAGGTTTCCACGATAAACTATGATGACAAACTGTAAAACGAAAAAGTACTTCCTTAAAACAACGGCTCTGTGTGATGAATGCATTATATGGCTTTCCAGAGATGTATAGCGTCCACTGTTAACATCCGATCACGGTTCAGAAATTATACTATGCCCACATCAGTCCTATATAAAATGATTGTTAGTAACAGAGAAGACCTTTTACAATAAACAGATAAATGCATAGCAGCGCCGCCAGACATGTGAAATCACAAGTCACACTGCCACTAACTCTGTAAACAGCACATGTCACGCATATGTATGCACGGGAATTTCAGTGCCTCACAAACACCTATCGTTAGCTAAGTTATGAAACTGAAGTATCGATTTTACACCCAAGATGCGTCAGGGGAATGGAGTACATCGCATAAATCTTTGTTCGTTTAGAGGAATGTGTCATGTTTCATCATACATGAGATGGAAGTCGTCTTATGACCGAAAGGTCTACTGGTAACAATCGCAAATAGACACTGCTCTAAAACACACACAGAACACACGGCTGTATATGAGCCGAACGCAGGCTATGTCATACAACTGATGCATCCTGACTGAACATAATGAAAAAAGGGTCAAATGACCTTCAGCAACTTCTCCCTCTCTCCCTCTAGAATATATCATCGGTCTACCATTAAATCGTACACGTTATAACTCCATCTCAACCGACCACTCTATGTCATCCTTTATCGGAAATGCAAGTAAGTTTAGAGGCAGATGGTTCTCTGTCTTCCTGAAACTCGTCAAATACAGTAGTCAACTCTCGTGTATCACTGTTATCTCACTAGACATACTGTAGAATGCTGCCTCGAAGGCAAAAAGTAATTGTTTTCCTGGTTCCTTTCGCTTCCATGTCGACGTTTTTTTCGGATTCCTCTTGCTATTGCATACTTGTCCCCATGTACAGATTGTTCTGCTCCAGCCAGAAGACACGTAAGTACTTCTTCAATTTCCCTGCATTTCAGTGTATTTTCCCTGAATTTATACGTATTTTTCGCAATTCTATTGATTTTATGTCAGTTCTACCAATGCGATCATGACATAACCTATCGTTCCGTGTTCTAAAACTGCTTTTAAATGTAATACAGCTGCCAACACCTAGCTGAAATGCACTAAACTGGAGGCATACCACAGCACTGTACTTCACTGTATTCAGTCTCCTCCTCCCCACATATTCCACATTTGCAGAGCGTGTGCTCTGTTTTCTGTATGTTTGTGTATGTGCTTGTGTCACGGACCTGTTCATCCCCGAACTTGGCAGCGCAAAAGGATTTTGAAGTGCACACCGCACTGAAACGTAATGCACGGCCTGGATACTTTAAAGCCCGCGACGTTCCGTTAGCTTTCACAGACCAAGTACAGAAAGAAATGGATCACCTAACTGCAATTACAGCTCTAGAATCTATTCCTTCTAGTCAATGGTCTACCTCATTTCTATTTGTGCGAAAGCCATCGGGAAAGACCCGCTGATGCGGCGATTTTAAAGTAACTGTCAATGCCCATTCAGAGATTGAGACAAGATCTATTTCAAAGCCGGATAAATTACTGTCAAAATTAAAAGGTGAGAAGTTCTTGTCTAGGATAGACCTAGCGGGTGCATACCTCCAACTTTCCCTAAATGCAGAATCTCATCAGTTTCTTACACTTAACACGCTGCATTGAGTTTATCATTTGAAATACCTAATGTTTGTTATAGCAAGAGCGCAGTTTATTTTTCAACGGTTTTTCAACAATTAGCACTCAAAGTGAATGGATGCATTAATTGTTTAGACGACATGATTGTTACAGGGAGAACCACGGAGGAACATCTTCGCAGTCTGAAGTCTTTATTCACAGTCTTAAGAAGGCTGGCCTGTAAGAGAGAAAGGAAAAATGTTTTTTTTTTTTTTTTTCTTTTCCAACCTGATACTGAGAACCTCGGCCACATCTTTTCCAGCTCAGGCATTCGTTCTCTTGATAAATATGTCGAAGCCGTAATTAAACACACCAGACCAACAACTATTAAGCAACTTCATTCTTTTCTAGGGAAGATGTATTACTGAAAGTTCTTACCTGCAGCGGCAATGGAAGCCGCCCCTCATCCCAGCTATGCAAAAAAAAGGGTGTCTTTCCACTGGACACAAGCTTGCGAGCGCGTCTTTCACAGGTTGAAATACGAGTTGTAATAGCCACGTGCCCCGCACGTTCTGCTCTAAGCAGATAATTTTTGCAATAGACGCTTCTGATACAGGCGTCGAAGCGGTCCTGGCACACAGGGAGGCGGATTGCTCTTAGCACCCTGTGGCGTATGCATTGAAGACATTGACTGATACCCAACGCAGGTATTCCCAGATAGAAAGAGAAGCGCTGACCAAGATCTTCGCATTAAAGAAATTACACGTTTTTGTTTATGGCACGAAGTTTCACCTCATCACAGACCATAAGTCGCTGATCATCTTATTCAGTCCAGTTGCAAAGATTCCAGACAGGACTGCTTAGCGCCTCCAACTCTGAGCTCTATTTTTGGCACGCTAACAGAACAAGACTTACCTTCGCAACTTGACTCAGCATGCCACCGCTGATACCCACTCCCGCCTTCCAAGAGGATCCGATCCAGAGTTCAAAATCGATAAGGAAGCAGAAGATCCTTTTCTCATTACCAGCTCCCGGGACGCAGACGCTATCGATAATGACGAGGAACTCCAACAAGTCAGGAGTCACGTAGTTCATGCATGGCCCGAATGACAACCTCCAGAGTCTTCGGTGTAATTCCGTCATTACTTTAATGCCTACCATATCATGTTGATCGACGAAGTATTTCTTCTCGTTTCCGACGAAGGACCCCCACGCCATCCCTTATTCTTTACATCTGCACGTCCTGCAACTATTGCTCAAAGGTCACTGGGAGATATCCCGAAATAATTCATGGCTCGTAGGTTCATTTTCTGGCCAGTCATGAACCAGGAAATTGTACGGCTCACCAGAATAAGTCCATCCTGCGAAAGCCAGCATGCAGCTTCACGACATTTATTTGCTTCTTGGCCACCATGTGCTCGCGGAGACTGACTGAATTTTCCAGGCCTGTGTTTAACGCCATGCTCTTGATAGTCGTTAATGTGTACTCCCGATTTCCATACATTGTACGCTGCGTGGACACGTCAACTACCAACACCATCCCAACTTTAGCATTTTATTGAAGGGAGTTTCGTGGTTTCTGTGCCCAGCATGGCATTTGCCACGTGCCAGCACTTCCGTTCCATCCACAATTTAATGGGAATCCTAGAGGATGGTCCGCATTTTCAAACTCAGGTGAAGTTATATCTCCAGGATCACTCCACCGATGCACCACTAATACACGACTGGCTATTACAATTGCTACACCACAAATATGACGTCTTACAGACTCTAAATTTGACCGACAGGAAGAAGATGCCGCGATATGCAAATGATTAGCTTTTCAAAGCATTCACACAAGGTTGCCGCCGGTGGTGACACATACAACGCGCTGACATGAGGAAAGTTTCCAACTGATTTCTCATACACAAACAGCACTTGACCGGCACTGTCTGGAGAAACGTTGTTGTGATGCCTCGTGAAAGGAGGGGAAAAGCGTACCGTCACGTTTCCGACTTTGATAAAGGTCGGATTGTAGCCTATCGCGATTGCGGTTTGTCGTATCGCGACGTTGCGGCTCGCGTTGGTCAAGATCCAATGACTGTTAGCAGAATATGGAATCGGTGGTTTCAGGAGGGTAATACGGAACGCCATGCCGGATCCCAACAGCCTCGTATCACTAGCAGTCGTGATGACAGGCATCTTATCCACATGGCTGAGACGGATGATGCAACCACGTCTCGATCCCTGAGTCAACAGATGGGGACGTTTGCAAGACCACAACCATCTGCACGAACGGTTCGACGACATTTGCAGCAGCATGGACTATCAGCACGGAGACCATGACTGTGGTTACCCTTGTCGCTGCATCACAGAGAGGAGCGCCTGCAATGATGTACTCAACGACGAACCTGGGTGCACGAATGGCAAAATGTCATTTTTTCGGATGAATCCAGGTTCTGTTTACAGCATCAAGATGGCCGCGTCAGTGTTTGGCGACATCGCGGTGATCGCACATTGGAAGCATGTATTCGTCATCGCCATACTGGCGTATCACCCGGCGTGATGGTATGGGGTGCCATTGGATACACGTCTCGGTCACCTTTTGTTCGCATTGCACTTTTAACAGTGGACGTTACATTTCTGATTTGTTACGACCCGTGGCTCTACCCTTGATTCCATCCCTGGAAACCCTACATTTCAGCAGGATAATGCACGACCACATGTTTCAGGTCCTGTACTGGCCTTTCTGGATACAGAAAATGTTGGACTGCTGCCCTGGCCAGCCCGTTCTCCAGATCGCTCACCAATTGAAAACGTCTGGTCAATGGGGGCCGAGCAACTGGTACGTCACAATACACCAGTCACTACTCGTGATGAACTGCGGTATCATGTTGAAACTGCACGCGTACACGCCATACAAGCTATGTTTGACTCAATGCCCAGGCGTATCAGTGCCGTTATTACGGTCAAAGGTGGTCGTTCTGGGTACTGATTTCTCAGGATCTATGCATCCAAACTGCGTGAACATGTAATCACAAGTCAGTTATATTATAATATATTCTTCCAATGAATACCCGTTTATCATCTGCATTTCTTCTTGGTGAAGCAATTGTAATGGCCAGTAGTGTATTTTGTGAGCAGTTACAAACCCGTGCCCATCGGAGACAAAAGTCCTGTGGAACTTTTCAACAGACGGCAATCCTGGACCCTCGTGAGCCTGCGCATGTCGACTTCACGGCCAGCACCATCATTGCCTGCTTCCAATTTCCGCCCTGAGACCTTAGTTTGGGCGAAAGGATTTGGCCGGCAACCAGTCTAGATTCATGAAACAAACATCCAGGAGGGGTGCCGGAAGGTTTTCTAGGTGCAGCTTCTGGGCCAGGCGGTTCTGTGACAGTCCAATCAACTACATCCCTGTCTAGCTTCCTAACAGTTTTTTCCATCCCCCTCTCCACACCACAGTTGCTAGTCACCAAAATCCCATCCAACCCCAAGACAGCCACTCAATGTATCACAAGACATAATCATACCTTTGACTACGGTCAGCTTATCAACAAGTGCGGCTTACCCGAGACGTCACAAACCACGAATAAGTCCGGGTGCAGATGAAGACAAGTCGCTGGCTCCTTCTGCTCCACTGCCGAGGTCTTTTGTTTTGGCAGGGGGGGGGGGGGGGGGGGAGGGGGAGTCATCAGTCTTCTGACTGGTTTGATGCACCCGCCACGAATTCCTCTCCTGTGCTAATGTCTTAATCTCAGAGTAGCACTTGCAACCTTCGTGCTCTATTATTTGCTGGATGTATTCCAATTCCTGTCTTCCTCTACAGTTTTTGCCTTTTACAGCTCCCTCTACTACAATGGAAGTCATTCATCTTAACAGATGTCCTATCATCCTGCCCCTTCTCCTTACCTGTGTTTTCCATATATTCCTTTCCTTCCCTGTTCTGCGCAGAATCTCCTCATTACTTACCTTATCAGTCCACGTAATTTTCAACACTCGTCTGTAGCATCACACCACAAATGCTTCGATTCTCTTCAGTTCCGGTTTTCCCATAGTCCATGTTTCACAACCATACAATTCTGTACTCCAGGCGTACATTCTCTGCAATTTCTTCCTCAAATAAGGGCGATATTTGATATTAGTAGACTTCTCTTGGTAAGGACTGCCCTTTTTGCCACTGCTAGTCTGTTTTTGATGTCCTCTTTGCTCCGTCCGTCACTCCTTATTTTACTGCCTAGGCAGCAGAATTCCTTAACTACATCTACTTTGTAACAATCGATCCTGATATTAAGTTTCTACCTGTTCTCAGTTCTACTACTTCTCATTACCTTCATCTTTCTTCAATTTACTCTCAATCCATACCCTGTACTCATCAGACTGTTCATTCCATTCAGCAAATCATGTAATCCTTCTTCACTTTCACTCAGGATAGGAATGTCATCAACGAACCGTACCATTGAAATCCTTTCACCTTGAATTTTAATTCCACTCCTGAACCTTTCTTTTATTTCCATCATTGCTTCCTCCATGTACAGATTGAACTGTAGGGGCGAAAGACTACATCCTTGTCTTACGCTCTTTTTAATACGAGCACTGCTTTCTTGGTCGTCCACTCTTATTCTTCCTTCTTGGCTGTTGTACATATTGTATATCGCCCGTCTCTCCCTATAGCTTACCTCTATTTTCCTCAAACTTTCGAACATCTTGCACCATTTTATATTGTCGAACGCTTTTCCCAGGTCTTAGGGCTTCTTCAATTTTCTTTTCCATTATTCTGTTTATTATTCTTGTCCGCAACTTAGATGCATGAGCTATTAAGCTGATTGGGCAATAATTCTCGCACGTGTCAGCTCTTGCCGTCTTCGGTATTGTGTGGATGATTTTTTTCCGAAAATCAGATGGTATGTCGCCAGACTATTCCTATTTGGCTCTGACCATTATGGGACTTAACATCTATGGTCATCAGTCACCTAGAACTTAGAACTACTTAAACCTAACTAACCTAAGGACAGCACACAACACCCAGCCAACACGAGGCAGAGAAAATCCCTGACCCCGCCGGGAATCGAACCCGGGAACCCGAGCGTGGGAAGCGAGAACGCTACCGCACGACCACGAGATGTGGGCTGTCGCCAGGCTCACACATCCTACGCACCAACATGAATGGTCGTTTGCTTGCCACTTCCCTCTACGATTTTACAAATTCTGATGGAATGATATCCATCCCTTCTCCTTTATTTGGTCTTAAGTTTTCCAAAGATCTTTTAAATTCTGATTCTAATACCGGGTCCGACATCTCTTCTAAATCGACTCCTGTTTCTTCTTCTATCACATCAGACAAATCCTCTCCCTCAAAGAGGCTTTCAATGTGCTGTTTCCATCTATCCGCCCTCTCGTCTGCATTTAACAGTGGAATTCCCGTTGCACTCTTAATGTGATGACCCTTGCTTTTAAAGTCACCGAATGTTGTTTTGACTTTCCGGTATGCTGAGTCGGTCCTAGAAACAATCATTTCTTTTTCGATTTGTTCACATTTTTCCTGGAGCCACTTCGTCTTCGCTCCCTTGAACTTCCTATTTATTTCATTCCTCGGCGACTTGTGTTTCTGTATCCCTGAGGCTGCCGTAATATTTTGGTACTTCCTCCTTTCATCGATCAATTGAAGTATTTCTTCTTTTACTCATGGTTTCTTCGCAGTTACCTTCTTTGTACCTATGTTTTCCTTCCCAACTTCGGTTGTCGCCCTTTTCACGGATGTCCATTCGTCTTCAACTGTACTGCCTACTGAGCTATTCCCTATTGCTGTATCTATAGGGAACTTCTAAGCGAATCTCATCATTCCTTAGTACTTCCATATCTCACTTCTTTGCGTATTGATTCTTCCTGACTAATGTTTTAAACTTCAGCCTACTCTTCATAACTACAATGTTGTTATCTGAGTCTGTATCAGCTCCTGGGTATGCCTAACAATCGATTATCTGATTTCATAGCGAATCCTACTCCCGTTATATCATATTCTGCTGCTGTTGATATTAGCCTCTACTAACCTGACCAGAAATCCTTGTCTTCTTTCCACTTTAGTGACCCCTACCGTATCTAGATTGAGCCTTTGCATTTCCCTTTTCAGATTTTCTAGTTTCCCTACCACGTTCAAGATTCTGACATTCCACGCCCCGACTCGTAGTAAGTTATTATTTCGTTGACTATTCAACCTTTTTCTCATGGTAACCTCCCACTTGGCAGTCCTCTCGCGGAGATCCGAACGGGGGACTATTCAGGAATCTTTTGCTAAAGGATAGATCATCATGTCAATTTTTCACTTACAGGCCCCGTGTCCTGTGGATATACGCCACGTGTCTTTAATGCAGTGGTTTCCATTGCCTTCTGCATCCTCATGCCGTTGATCTTTGTTGATTTTTCCGCCGTCTGGGTCAGTTTCCCACCCCTACGACAAGAGAGTGCCCTGAACCTCTGTCCACTCCTCCACCTTCTTTGACAAGGCCGTTGGCAGAATGAGGGTGACTTTTTATGTCCAAGCCTACACCATACCATGTTCGCCTCCAGCCGGGGGGTTTTCGTCGATATGATCCTGTGTGCCGAATCATTAACGCCGCTGAGGATTCGGAGGAGAAACCCATGGATGTGGCGTTCATTCGCAGCAGATGCTTTCGTAAGGGAAAAAGGATGCTATCGACCACACTAAGGCTCTGGAGTGGCGCGCTCCATTACGAGCTGCCGGGAAACGCACCTTGGCTATACTTCTCCGTGACCGGACCGCTGCTAACATCGCAAGCCGCCATCGCGCGCGCGCGCTCTTCAAACCACAGCGATTGTCCACCAATAACACTCAGCGATGGGCCATCCAGAACATACAGCGACCACAGCCGTCGGCTCCGTTAACTATGGAGCATTATTTAACGCCGTCATTGGCTTCTAGAAGTCAGTTCTCATCGTGCTATGCTCTTGAAACTTCCTGGCAGATGAAAACTGTCTGCCGGACCGAGACTCGAACTTGTCCTCGAAAGGCATAGGTCCTGAGTTCGAGTCTCGGTGAGGCACACAGTTTTAATCTGCCAGGAAATTTCATATCAACGCACACGCCACTGCCGAGTGAAAATCTCATTCTGGTGCTATGCTCTTCTCCACTCTCGGGAGTGCTACGTTGCGATGAACCTACTTTTCGATGTTAAATCGGCTGCGGTGTGGACTTAGAATCCGAATGCTATGCTGGAACTTTGACTGTAATGTTCACTATGCTTAATATGTCAACGAATTTGTGATTCTGCCGGAATTCTGCATTTCACTTGCCCTTCCTTGTCGTTGGTATAACCACCATCAGTTTACATAATTTTCCATAAAGAGTTAATCTCTACTTGGCGCTTGTAATAGAATTATTTGTATCAGTGTTGTGTCAATAAACCGTAGAACGGTGATATATTTATTGTGGCATCCCTGGTTATTGTTCTACATCGCAACCCGGAAGTTCTGTTTGCTGTGCTGCACGGTGTAGCTGGTATCAGAGATTCCAGGTGAACATTTTGTTGCCCGCTAATGCCTGTATTTAAACATCGATTTGCAGGAGGATTTCAGTAAAGTACGGTCCAGTGCGAGTGCTGTAATTAGGGGATCAGGCCGGCGCGAGCCCAAAGCCCTCATCGGCAGCGGCGTTAGCGCTGCTTCCGGCCGCAAATCTGCAGCCGCCGAGAAAGCGCCCAGAGCGAGCAGCGGATTGGGCGATGCAAAGCGACGTTTAAATGTATCGGTAGGCCGCGGCCAAGATTCACAAGCTCTGGAAGAATTTAGAGGCCAGGGGAGTCGGTTAAAGACACGGGCGACCTAATTGGACGCACCCGTAACATCAACTGTGATCTGCAGGGATTTGAGAAGCGCAGTGAGCGATTGGGGGGGGGGGGGGGGGGGGGCAGTACTGGCTGGGAGAGTGAGCAACCGCGCAGCCGGAGGCGGCGGCCGGTGTTAAGCATTTGTCTGCCGCACGCCGAAGTCGCGCTTTGGGGGAGCGCGCTCTCAATTTCCGCCGGCCGCGTTAGGTAATTCCGCGATCGATCTAGCAAGGTCCAATCAGCCCGCCGACCGCCGCCGCCGAGCCGCGGCGGCTGCAACAAATATTGCATGCTTCACCGATTGCTGTATTGTGGCCAATACTCTGTCGATCGGTTAAAACTCTGTAGCTCTCCTCCGGCGCGCATACCGCAGCTAACTAGTTAGCGAAGCTTTATGGGTTATCAGGAACAAAGAAAAATCCTGCGCGCCATGGTGAAATAATTTACGGCCATACTTAACGTTTCAAGAATGCTATTTCTGACTCATTTCTAACACTGCAGCGATCTACTACTTCACCGTTTATTAAACACGTTCCCTTGCTGTTTCAACTGTCATAAGCTAATCAGAAAAAAGGTAGTTGAAATGAAATTTAAAAAACCTGCAGCCGCCTGTTTGCTTTTAATTTATTTACGCAACCAGTTCCGGCGTTCCACTACACCGTCTTCAGAGCGCTTGACGAACGTGAATTGGAAGGAATCTGGTATTGTGTGCTGTCATAATAGGAGCCAATGTCAAACAACCTGTGTGTATACATCCCTGATTTACAAGACACTATCCCATCTTTCTGTTGATGAACGAGGGGATAGTCCCATGTAAATATTAAATCCACGGACACCAGTTATTTACACTGAAGAGCCTAAAAAACTGTCACACCTGCCTAATATCTTGTAGAGCCCCAGCGAGCACGCAGAAGTGCCGCAACACAACGTGGTATAGTCTCTGCTAGTGCCTGAAGTAGTGATGGCGAGAACTGACACCATGAATCCCGCAGAGGTGTTCATAAAACCGTACGAGTACCATGCGGGGGTGATCTCTTCTGAACAGCACGTTGCAAAGCATCCCAGATATGCTCAATGATGTTCTTGTCTGGGGAGTTTGGTGGCCAGTGGAAGTGTTTAAGTTGGGAATATTGTTCCTGGAGTCACTCTTTAACAATTCTGGACGTGTGGGATGCGGTATTGTCCTGCTGGAATTGCCCAAGTCCGTCGGGATGCACAAAGGCCATGAACTGTTGCAGGTAATCAGATAAGATGCTTACGTAGGTGCCAGCTATCAGAGTCGTATCTGGACGTACCAGGCGTCCTATATCACTCCAGCTTCACACGCTCCACACAATTACAGAGTCTCCACCTGTTTGAACAGTCCCCTGCTTTCATGCACGTCCATGGACTCGTGAGGTCATCTCCATCCGCTCGATATAATTTGAAATGAGACTCTTTCGACCAGACAATATGTTTCCAGTCCTCAACAGTCCAATGTCGGCGTTTATGGGCCCAGGCGAGGCGTAAAGCCTTGCGTCATGCAGTGATCAAGGGTAATATTGACAATTTTAGACCTATTTCTATGCCATCGGTGTTTGGTAAAGTTATTGAGAAGGTTATATATATAAGGTTACTCGAGCATTTAAATTCACATAATTTGCTGTCAAATGTACAGTTTGGTTTTAGAAATGGTTTAACAACTGAAAATGCTATATTCTCTTTTCTCTGTAAGGTTTTGGACGGATTGAATTAAAGGTTGCAAACGCTAGGTGTTTTCTTTGATTTAACAACGGCTTTTGACTGTGTTGACCACAAAATATTACTGCAGAAGTTGGACCATTGTGGAGTAAGGGGAGTAGCTTACAATTGGTTCGCCTCTTACTTTAAGAACAGAAAGTAGAAGGTAATTCTCCGCAATATTGAGAGTGGTATTGATGTTCAGTCCCAATGGAGCACTGTTAAGTGGGGCGTTTCCCAAGGGTCGGTGCTGGCGCCACTGCTGTTTCTTATTTGTGTAAATGATATGCTTTCTAGTATTACAGGTGACACAAAAATATTTCTGTTTGCTGATGACACCATCTTGTTAGTGAAGGATCTTTCGTGTAACGTTGAAACAGTATCAAATAATGTAGTTCATGAAATAAGTTCGTGGCTTGTGGAAAATAATTTGATGCCAAATCATAGTAAGACTCAGTTTTTACAGTTTCTAACTCACATTTCAACAAGAACCGATAATTTGATCAGACAGAATGGGCATATTATAAGCGACGCGGAACAGTTCAAGTTCCTAGGCGTTCGGATTGATAGTAACCTGTTGTGGAAAGCCCACGTCCAGGATCTTGTTCAGAAACTAAATGCTGCTTTATTTACCATTAGAACAGTATCTGAAATAAGTGACAGTTCAACACGAAAAGTAGTCTACTTCGCATATTTTCATACACTTATGTCGTATGGTCTTATTTTTTGGGGGAACTCTTCTGATTCAAAAAGGGTATTTTTGGCTCAAAAACGGGCTGTTCGAGCTATATGTGGTATAAGTTCGAGAACCTCTTGTCGACCCCTATTCAAAAGTCTGGAATTCTGACATTGCCCTCACAGTATATATTTTCTTTAATGTCGTTTGTTGTTAGCAATATTAGCCTATTCCCAAGAGTTAGCAGCTTTCACTCAATCAATACTAGGCAGAAATCAAATATTCATGTGGAATGCACTTCCTTGAACCTTGTGCAGAAAGGAGTGCAGTATTCTGCTGCATCCAGTTTCAATAAGCTACCACAAGAACACAAAAATCTTAGCAGTAGCCTAAACTCTTTTAAGTCTAAACTGAAGAGTTTCCTCATGGCTCACTCCTTCTATTCTGTCGGGGAGCTCCTGGAAGAGCTAAAAAGTTAAGCAAATTTCAGTGTTACGTTGTTGATTTTCTTTATTTAAACTTAAGACTTATCGCCTGAATATGTTTTTTATATTTAATTTTATCTATTTCTACTATCGTGTTATAATTCCATGTATTGACTCGTTCCATTACAATAGAGACTTCTTCTTGATTTTGTCCCACGGAACAATAAATAAATAAATAAATACAAGTAGTCCTTCGGCTCGGAAATCCTACATCGATGATATTTTGTTGAATGGGTCGCACACTAACATTTGTTGATATCCCAGCACTGAAATCTGTAACAATTTGCGGAAGGGTTGCACTTCTGTCACGCTGAACGATTCTGTTCCGTCGTCGTTGGTCCCGTTCTGCAGGGTCTTTACCCGGCAGCAGCGATGTCGGAGATTTGATGTTTTACCGGGTACCTGATATTCAAGGTACACTCGTGAAATGTTCGTACGGGTATATACCCACTTGATCACTACCTTGGAGGTGCTGTGTGCCATCTCTCGTGCGTTGACTACGACAACAATTTCAAACTCACTTAAATCTTGATAACCTGCCATAGTAGCAGCGGTACCAGATCTAACAACTGCTACATACACGTATTGTCTTATATAGGCGTTGCTGACCGCAGCGCCACATACTACCTGTTGACATATCTCTGTATTGGACACGCATGTCTGTAGCAGTTACTTTGGTGCCTTAGTGTAATATTGGCTCCTGTAACGACTGCTCACTAGACTGGATTCCTACCATCCTAGGTTAGTTACGGGGCCTAGAGGTGGTATAACGGAACACCGAAACTGATTACGTAAATAAATTAAATACAAAGTAGATGGCTAGAGGCTGCTTTGATGCTCATTTTAAATTGAGCAATGGAAGATTTTGTAACCGTCTATTACAAAAATAGTCACACAAAAGAAGGAAACATTAGTTAGTTACATTGCACCGGTCGCTCTGTAGCAACGTAGATCCTGTTGAACTAGCAATAGGAGGTCACAGCAGTGACGTCGTGTGGGCGTGGCTGTCGGTTAAATGTCCCGTAAGATGGATCTGCTTGGTGACGTGTCACAGTGGCAGAAAAGAGTTTTGGTGTTTGGATTTGCCCATAGCCACATCGTAGATAAAAGGAATGGCATACCACTAAAAGCCGGGTACCACGATGTAAGAAAGGTGTTAGTAAAAAGATCCTGCCCCACGCCTTCTCAATTGCGGTCGCTATAAAGTCTGAGAGGAGTTGAAGCTGTCTGTGACTGAGATGGCTTAATCGGTTCCCGAGCTAACACTGCTTAGGGGACTGCATCCATCGGATACCTGTAGCGGGGCACCTTGCAAGCAAGTCGGTCTCCGTAGCTGAGAAGTCAGCGCGGTTGTGGAGGACCCAGGTGCGATTTCCGATACTGCTGCAATTTTTCCTTGCTCGCATGACCAGCACGGGACGCACTAAGCCCCGTAAGCCCAGCTGAGGAGCTACTCGGACGATCAGTAGCGGTTCGAAGGCCCTCCATACCGCAGCCGATGACGATGCCGGACGATGACACGGAGGGTCAGTCGAGCCAGTTCACCCCGTCCAGGGCCAATTAAGTGGCTTTTACTTCACTTACCTTGTTACAAGAGATAAATTAAATCGAGCCACATACATACCATTAGTTGACCTAGGACGAATTCCTTCTTGGTTCTTAAGAATAAGGAACAATAAGAATGGAAGAAGAGCTCGTACTAGAAAGGTATAAATCTGAAATGAGTATTTCTCCCCTACCGGTCAATCTCTAATTCTAAGAAGAATTTACGGATACGAAAGTTTCACGACTGGGATTAAAAGTCGTGGTGAAAGAATAATAGTGGTAAGATTCGCTGATGAAATTGCTGTCAGTCAAAGTGAGAAATAAGTACAGTCTACTGACCCTAGGGAATGGACTGAGAATAAGCCGATGAAAGATGAGAATAATGAGTTGTAGCAGAAATGAGATTGGTGAGATGCTTACCATCAAAACTGAGGAATTTAAGAATTTCTGCTATCTCGTAAGCAATACAACTATGGCGGACTAAGCTAGGAGGACATAAAAACAACACTGACACTGACGAAGAGGGCATTCATGTCCGAAGGATGTTTATTAATATAAAATATCAGCTTCAGTTTGGGGAAGAAAGGTCTCAGAATGCGCACATAGGGTACAGCGCTTTAGGCTACTGAACCACAGATTGTGAGGAAAGAGGAAAAGAAAGTGGAAACATTTAAGATGTGATGCTACAGAAAGAGAATGAAAACTTGGCGAACGGTAAGATAATAAATGAGGAGATTCACCACAAAATCGGCGGGAAATGAGCTGTATCGAAACTCTGACAAGGAGATGGGACAGGATGATAGGGACTTACATTGAGACAACAGGGGTTTGACTCCCATAGCATTACAGGGGGCCCTAGAGTTCATTAACGGCGACACGGTCGCACTGTGTTTATGTCCTACTGTAAAATGAAGTGAAATCAAGAGGTTAGCTCTTGAGAGTAAGTCGTTGCGATGTGCATCAATGCCATCCAGAGGAACTTGCCCCCCCCCCCCCCCTCAGAAAAAATACAAATAGATAAACCTTGCAAAAGACCAGGATGATAACATTGACCAAATGTAGCCCGCCGCTCTACATCATCTGTCTGTATTTTAAACTTCGGTTTACGAAGATTGCAACAACAGAACTGCAAGCATACATTCCTACTTTCACAAACCCTCACCCTATCGCAGCTTGAATGGTCTGATAAATCAATCAATCAATCAAATCGGCGATCGAGGACCCTGTACATCATGCGCCGACCTCACAACGCTCCTCCATAGACGGAAATCTTGAGCACTTTGGATGCAGTTGACACGGACTCCTTGTTGGCTGAGGTCTTTCTGTAGCTCGTCCTCCCACCGTTTCCTGGGTCTGCCGATTGGACAGGTACCATCAGGTATTCCCATAAGTACGGCTTTTTCCCAATATGTGTCTGGTCTCCTAGCAATGTGGCCTGCCAAGTTTATTCTCCGCGCTTTCAGTTTTTGAACGATGTTCGATTGCCTCATCAGCTCATACAGTTGTTCCTTTTTTTTTTTCTATTTCTCCACTAGCTCCCTTCCTGGATAGGTCCAAGGATCCTTCTCATAATTTTTCTTTCGACGATCAACAAGTTTTCTTCATCCTTCTTTGTTGTGCTTAGGGTTTCTGTCACATACAACAATACTGGCACTATCACGGAATTGTATGCTTTACGTTTGGTCTTAATTCACAGATTCTTGGATATATTATCTGCTTTAGACTGAAATAAGTTTTAGACCCGTTCACAATACGTTGGTTTATTTCCAGTTTTTAATTATTTTGCCTGTTGAACCATGTACCAAGGTATTTAAAATTTTCCGATTTAACAAATTTCCATACCTCTACCGGTAATGGGACGTCATTAGCGGCTTCTCTTGATACCTCCATTACCTCAGTCTTTTCAGCATTAATCCGTAACCCGACCTTACTTGCATTTTGCGCTAGGTCCTCTACAGTTTCTGCCATTTCTTCCTGTGATTCTGCTAGAACTGCAATGTCGTCTGCATAACCCAATAAATCTGTCGTACCATTTAGCTTCACACCTTTTCCTGATAAACCATCAGACCTTAACCCCAAAGACTATTCCCGTATTACCTACAACAGCAGATGGAACGTAGCAGTCAGGAACCCCACAGTTCGCAAGCTCTACGTGACTTCACCTTCAATGGGCTCCGTCAGATTAATACCGCATAGCTGAGGGAAGTTGTGGACATCTTCTTCGCCGACCTAAAGCCACTATACATGCTAGGGACGATGCTAATCGTCATGTTTCCTACGGGTGACCAATTTCCTATCCTGTGTGCTTAGTTGAAAATGATCTTGTTTCCTTCTTAGTAAAGGGCTGTAGGAGCAGGAAATACTGACAGGCTACGTAGGAGTTATGCAAATTAGACACAAACTGATATTCGTGCAGGTATCATAGGACTATGGACAGCGTGAATGTGTAAACCGTGGCGGCCGATGGACGAACGTGTGACACTGCAGTGTAATTTCACCGTGCAGCTGGTTACCAAAACAGGGGACATGTCTCTACCAGGGCATAAAGTGTTGGCCAATTAATTCCATGTACTCCGTTTGACAATAACTATGCCTCGCAGACAGGTGCTTGAAAAATATACGCAGTTGTCAGCATTTGATAGAGGACGTGCAGCTGGGTTCAAAGAAGTTGCTCAGAGTAATAGCGTATCCAGTTGTGACGGTCGAACTAGAAGGTTATGACCGAGCAATGGTCAGACAGACATTCAGAGCCCAGGATTCATTATAATCGCTGGTGTTTCAGTGACCACAAGGACCATTAATAGGTTGCTAACAGCTAGGGGCCTGAACTCACCGCACCTCTTTGCGCAGACTTTCATTGATCTTTGTATACCACACCGCCCATTTTCAGTGATGTCGAGCATGTTTGTCCTCGGATCAATTTGACTGGAGTGGAGTTGTCTTTAGCGAAGTTTGAGCATCTATGACCAGCGAGCATAAATCTGGATGAGCACCGGAGAACTTTAGGATACAAATTGACTGTCGCCCTTCATATGGCCCGACAGCTGAAAGTGATGGTGTAAGGTGTCAATTAATTTCGTAGCAGGAACCCTTTTCGTTTTTACCTCGGTACCCTAACAGCACAGCACAGCAGTAATTTTACCCTTCGTCTCAAGCCATCCCGGGTCTAAATTTCAGCCCGATAATGCCCGCCTATACACATGGAGAACTTCTGCTGCTTGTCTTCACGCTTGTGAAACCCTGGCATTGCCAGCAAGATAGCCATATATATCCACAATTGAGAAAGTTTGAATCATTATAAGCAGGGCTCTCGGTCGCACTCTGGCACTGGAGTTCAAAAAATACGGAACAGATGCCGCAACCATTACTTTACGGTTGTAATTATTTTTCACAGAAAAAGCGTGAAGTTACAGAAGATCGTAGGTAAAAGAATATTAAACACAAACTGCTTGATCGGCTTACTTGTAGTGTTATGCTCACTCAGTTGTAAGCAATCTGTGTCCGCTTCTGATACGCCTCTAATGACTTGCTGGAGGAATAGATTACCTGCTCCCGCGCCGCCACCCCTAAGCCGTGCATGGCTCATGTTCATGCCCTTTATTGCTTGGCATCTTGTCATTGCAGTTATGGCATCTCGTTTCTTATTCGATTTACTGGCGTCACTAAGTTGTTGGCTTCCCTGCCCATGAGTGGCAGCAGCAGCACTTATCGATACGTGTACTGGGGTACTATCTTCGGAGCGACCGCTAGTATTTCCGGGTCATGTCGTGTGGTGCGGGCACTTGTGAATGGACATCAGGTCGGTTGGGGGCGCAGCAGCGAGCAGGTCCGTGCAGCGCGAGGACAAGCCGGGGCCACGACGACTGCGTTGCACACCGAACCCTGGACGTTTGAGTTGACTGAAGAGATAATTGCTAATGCAACCTCGACAATTCTGAGATCTCGCCTTTGGTCGGCGGGTTGTTGCTCCCAGGGACGCTGAGCCTGGCGGCAACAAGTGAAGTGTTTTGAGGTGGTGAAATATTGCAGCCGTCTCTATCTATTTGTTATTCATCATAAAATTTTGTGTTATTCTTATTAGTGAAGTGCAACCAGCGGTAATTTTGTGCCTTGCAGCCCCAGTTACCTCCCTGGAGGTTTGCATACTTTTCCGGCAGTGTACCTTTCCCTCGTCGTGTTGACGCTGTCCGACATGGAGTGTAGTTCGACAGCATCTTGCATTATACTGCGAATTTATTTATTTATTTATTTTTGGAGATGTACCCTGGTTCTAGTGTTTCCTTCGGCCTTGGGTGTTTTCTGAAGAGGTAGTGCTGTCTGTCTCTTCGCCCTTGCCTAAAAACATTCCATCGTTGTACCGGTGATCGGACGTTAGGCGGATTGATTAGCCGGTCGGTCTGCGATTAAGGTGCCCCTAGTTTGAGTTGCCATCCTGTTACGTGAGTACAACTCTTGGCTGCCTCTCTCACTTTACCTTATGTTTCAGTTACCTTTCCAGGCTGACCATTGGAAACTGGCTGAGAACCACTTATCCTGATTCCTTAGATTGTCATGTTCGTTTTAAGGATGTTTGTAATTTTCGAATTGTTGTTGGTGTGGCCTTCAGCAGAGCAATAATTTCACTTCTTTGGTGATAAGGCTTTCAGACGTGTCACAGTAAGTTTTTTTAAGCTAACTTGTTTTAAAAGCAAGGTATTGATTTTAAAGGTGCTATTTGGAATTGTTCTTCAGCCTTCTAATTGAGCCTTCAGCGCCGGCCGCGGTGGTCTAGCGGTTGTAGGCGCTCAGTCCGGAGCCGCGCGACTGCTACGGTCGCAGGTTCGAATCCTGCCTCGGGCATGGATGTGTGTGATGTCCTTAGGTTAGTTAGGTGTAAGTAGTTCTAAGTTCTAGGGGACTGATGACCACAGATGTTAAGTCCCATAGCTCTCAGAGCCATTTGAACCATTTTCTTTCAGGCCTTCAGCAGTTTGTTGTGTGAGGTTATTGTTGGTAGCCTTCGGCCCTAAAATTGTGGAATTCTTTCTCTGTAATAAGGCCTTCAGGCGTCATACAGTCAATTGTGTTTTTTTAAGAGTTTGTTTTAAAATTTTAATTTCTTTAAATAAAATTTACGTATTTGTTGGGCAACCTAGAGTAACTGATTACGGTACTATCCACAATCGTAACCTTATCCTGCCCCATACTGAGAAACCAGCTTTCAACCCCCACACACATAGTTCTCGCAGTGCTTTGTTTTGCAGTATTATGTGTCAATTTGAAAGACCGTGAGGCAAGGAGACAGTAATTGCATCACCTTGTAACACCATAGCTCTAATACTCTAATGATTTATTTTGGTTTTTCTTTCATTTAATATTACCTCGTTAAGCTTCTGTAAATGTTTTTGTATACTCCTTTCATTGTAAGAACTTCGATGTCATGATATGATTCTATGGAATGTAGTGTATCTGTCATTTAAATTCTTTGTCCCATTTGGATGGAACAAAACTTACTGTACATAATTGTAATTTTGTGTGAATAATTTTTGGTAGAAATGTCAATATGTGCAAATGTTCTGTTTTACTTATTGTATTTGTTTTTTGTTATGTAAACTGCTGATCCTCACTTAGAGTTCTTAGTTATTCTGTATGTAAAAGCTGTTGTGACTCCGCTCTGGAACGGAACTGTGTAGAGCGCGCAAATTGTGGTTGGCCTAGGTAGAAAAGGTGGAACAAGAGTCAGTCGGGGACGAGCTAAGAGTCGGGGACGAGCTACCAGTCGGGGGCGAGCTGCAAAACTGTGCACTGCCATGTAAATGACGCATATTGTGCTGGTTCCGAGAGAGGCTTTCTCTGCTACTTTCCAATGCCTCGGATGGATGGATAAATAGCTGGAATTATTCTGGAATTTTTATCGATCATCGCCACCAAGAAATGACAGAGTTCAACAATTCTACCTGCAATTCCACCTACCAACTTGCAATCGCCACCACATTGCGCAATCACTATAATGAAGCACTATAGCAATGTACAGTGAAGTATCAGCTGAACGGATGTGTTAGAGTGCTCAAATATAAGGTAATTTACAACTGAATTTATGTACCTACCTTGATTTTTCTCCTTATCATAACACCTCTCAGGTTCTCCTCCGTGTGAACTGAAATGATTTCCGAGAGTCCTTACTGAAACAACATTAAAGCCCAGTGTTTTGCTAATTGATGCGTCTTGAAGATAGTAAAAAGAAAGTTAAAGTTAATGATGCTTGATGAAAGTAATTTTCCTAATAAAACTGCTTATTAATGTATTGTTGCCAACTTCAAATTAAGAGTTCGTAAGACTGAGGCTTATAAAGTTTTGCTTAGTAAATGATCACATTACTGCCTGTTGTAAATCTCAGGTGAGTCAGTGTCTTACATATATGTTAATTTTGTCTCTCAATGTAGTAAAAGTGTAAAACTGCAGTGTGAAAAGTTATATACTCATGTTTGCTAAGTGTTTGTCTCTCCTGTATATTAGAAGTGCATATTAATAATATAACAGGATCAACAGTTCGTCTATTGCGTTAATGCTAGGTAAAAAGTAATGGGAAAACCACTAATTATGAAAAACATTACTTCTTTATTCCAATGATAGTGAGAAGAAACCTGTTAGTGGATTCCAATTAACTTTCATTTTAAATAGTCAAGTATTTAACTGAGAGAGACTTACCTACATTCAATTAATGATTCTCCAGTGATTAGTAATAATAACGTTATAAAGACCATTCAGTTTGTGTAAGCCCTGAAAGTAATAGTGTGTTTCAGTATTTGTTATATTTCTGCAAATAGTTTGTGCTGTTCCAGTTGTTAGCTTCAATCTTAAAACATACGTATGTGTCAAGAGTTCACTGCACTCGCGTGTGACAAAGTATTGGTTGTGTTTATCCATTAAAGTTACTAATAACTATTTTATTGAACGAGAATGTTAATCATTCTCTTGCCTAGTTAGGCTGGCGACCGTTTTCTTTACCCGTTAAACAGTGCAGATAGGCAAAATTTTGTTTGTTACTGTTCAAATATTTCCGTAATTCTGACTTTCACTTCCGATAAGCCACCTCCGTTAGGTACAACACGGTCAACACAACAAAATTCTTCTCAGAGGGTAACACTGCTCTGTTGCGTTATACCATAATTGCTTTAATAAGATTGTTTTATTTCACAACCTGCTTCAAGCTTTAAGGTTATGGTACAGCAGTAGCAGACAGACGGTAGTGTTATAACCTGAAAATGGGCCTGTCGACTGACTTCACAAAAGTCTTGCCTCAGTTCTTTTTGACACGAGATAAACTTTTCGTGACAGAAACTACGTTCGCTTAACAGTTCCACTTCGAAAGATGTACATAATTATTGTCAACACCCTCGTTGATTCCGATCGTAAGTTGATCGATACATCAACACACCCAGGCGCCACATAACTGTTACATAGCTACATCGCAATAACAGTCCTTGTACTCACATGTGCCCCTTCAGTGATCAAACTGTGTTGAAGGAAATTATATGTGTTACAACATCAGCACGTTGACTGAAAGCTCCCAAACGAATACAGCAACATTTCTATACCTTCTAATTAAAATTTAATCATCATGTGATGTTATTTTCAGTACTTTTATTACAGCTGAAGATTAATATGATTACATGAAATCTCTAGGTGTGCCTAACGGTACTGGAACTCTTCAGGTGGAGATCACAACGCTGAGTGCCCACAGGACTTGGTGAAAGGTCGAAACTATTGGGTAGGATTTGAGTGGAGTGGGTTCCGAGCTTAGTGTTAAGAAAACATGGGATCAATTTAACAATTAATGTATTAAACGTTTGAAAAGTAATAATAGAACAGGAACACAATTTCAGTAAAACAATATAGCATTCTGTAGCCCCTAAATGGGATCAATTTAACAATTAATGTATTAAACGTTTGAAAAGTAATAATAGAACAGGAACACAATTTCAGTAAAACAATATAGCCTTCTGTAGCCCCTAAATGTGTTTAAGCAGAACTTAAAACAATCAGTAGAAGAAAATGTCTTCTATAAAGTAGACTGGACTGAAATCTATCATCTGCCCTAAGATACGGTACACAGATGGACAGCAACATTAACAATCAACAAGACATGACCCTCGACCATAACCAATAATGGTGACTGAGTCAACTGCTGGAGTTAGACGTAAGGTGCACAGACAAAGTCAGTTAAAAACTATGCATCTGCCTGCCCCTACGACCGTCACTAGATACCCACCACAACGTTCAGCCAAACTACTAAAACATATACCGTAATAAAATCTTATATAAAAACACATACAGTTGACAATTCTCATAGAATAAGTGACAAAATGAATTCTTAGTACAATCTGAATAAGAAACTGAGTTAAGCTCACGACACAGTTCATACAAAATCAGTCTTTGCCTAATTCATTACAGTCACAATGTGTGAGTTGAGTTGCAATTTAACTTGATCTCTCTCACAGCGTGCACACCTGTTCGCCCCATGTAACGTCAACAAACGACCACAAACTGTCACATATCAACTGCAGACTTTCGTGCTGCGTATACATGCAATGTACGGCTCCTACACAACACAATGAAAATTATCAACGATGCATCAATCGTTGACTCTAAATCAGTAAGGTGATGCCGTCCTGGAATACGAATCCCCTTTCCCGCCTACGCTACTCTCCTGGCAGGGAAGAGACTCTAGCCGCTCCTCCAGGCTGTAGTGTCGACACAGCGGCCCCGTCCCGAGCTAACCGTAGTGACGTCCGGCTGACCGTACCGCAACGCACTAGCTTCTAGAGGTCATCACTCTTGTCCCTCCCACAGTTCTCTTGTTCCTGTCCTTTCAGCAACTCTCTTCACACCAACAGCTTGAGGTCCAGCCTGCTGTTACGGGCGCCTCGGTCGCTACGCCTCTCCGGCCTCATGCAGCAGGCATCCATCTCTGCCACGGAAGCGAGGGCTCTGGCCTCCAGAAGACGTTGCCGTGTCTTCTTCCTGCAGCTCACTAACCTTCCAACTGCCTTTCTTGACCTCCACTCGACTGAGACAGAACGCTCTTGGCGATGACGTGCCCGTGCCATTCGCCCTCTGGTAACTCCAGGGCGACATCCCACTCAGAATGACTCTCTGGCGTGAGTGGCACGGAAACATCAACCGGACAGATTGCACAGACAGCTGGATGCTATGCAATGATTGCAGAAATGGTGGTAACGATATGAATAGAGAACAATCGTGAATAAAGAACAACAGCGTTGCAAGTGGAGTGGAAAGGTCCATCCAGAACAACAGCACGCGAAGATCTTAACATCATTTTACTGACTCTGATGAAAGACAGCATCCTAAATCAAGGTGCAGATTGCAGGTAGAGTGTCAACACGGATCGTTGGGAACAGACTGGAAGCTGCCATTGCTGGCCCATGTGGCCGAGAGGTTCTATGCGCTTTAGTCCGGAACCGCGCTGTTGCTACGGTCGCAGGTTCGAATTCTGCCTCGGGCATGGATGTGTGTGTTGTTCTTAGGATAGTTAGGCTTCATTAGTTCTAAGTCTAGGGGACTGATGACCTCAGATGTTACGTCCTATAGTGCTCAGAGCCATCTGAACCATCTGAAGCTGCCATTAGTCGTTTACTGCCGACGCCAGGAAACAGAGAAAATCATAGTGTAGACCCAAAATGGCATATTAAGTGGCATTCGACGGTGTTTAGTGACGAGTCTCGCTTCGGTGTATGGCGTGCAGGTCGATTTCAACGCTGGCCGTCGTGGCCAATCGTTTCTAGACGCTTCAGTCCGGAACTGTGCTGCTGCTACGCTCACAGTTTCGAATCCTGTCTCAGGCATGGATGTGTGTGATGTTCTTAGGTTAGTTAGGTTTAAGACGTTTTAAGTCTAGGGGACTGATGACCTCAGATCTTCTGTCTCACAGTACTCAGAGCCATTTGAACCATTTTTCGACTTCAACTCGTCGGTAGCCGATCTGTTGAAAAGGGCCATTGTATGCGATGATTCTAGAGACCCATATCTGTCCAACACTTGGACTCACGCTGATGAGACCTACTGGATATGACAAGACTAATTTGATAATTGTCGAAGGTATGCTGAATGCTCACAAGAACAGTAAACTCTATTCTCATAGCTTCATTATCAGGTTACCACATGGAATATATCAGCAGAATAATGTATGATACCTTTTACATATATCTGTGCGTACATGTGTGTGTGTGAGTTTATAATTTTCTTTCATCCCAATTTTCATCCAGCAATCTCCATGAAATTACGTATGAAATGTTAAGGGATCAGAGCAATTTCATCAAGATGACATTTTGAGTTTGTTTACTTCCCTTCTGTGTGAAAATATTCGTGCTCATGGGGGCACACCTCATACTGATGATTCAAAGTGAATCAAAGTTTAATCATTCAAACCAATGCTCTGATACATATGCCTACAACGTCTGACGGAAATAGAGCTGATGCTTTATGGTGTAACATTTCCCATTTCCGTTAGCGTACATTCGTTCTATAAAAATCTCTGTTCCTCGAACACTTGTCGTCAACACTAAAATACCTTATACGCTATACTTGCGGTTTGCTGTAGGAAGTGAATAATCTTTCCGGAGCTCTGTCCCCTTTCCGTTTAATTCAGTAAGCTTTCACTTTTGTGTTCATTCTCCCGAAATCAGTTCGTCCTGCGATTGACCGCCACTGATTGCCACAGATCATTGGCGAATTGGCTTTCCAACCTCTTGCGGTTCTTGCTCTGTCCAATTAGTTCAGAGGTACCGCACTCGTAAAGAATTCCCTAAGGGAGCTGTAATCCAAGCTGCTTGTTTGCATTAGCCCTTGCGGAGGCTCTTCGCATTTCAGCTGATGTGTGGCACCTCTAATGAGCCGCTACAAGAGGATCCTTACCAGCAGAAGGGACAGTCGTCTTGGACCCGCTCTGTACTTGTGTTACGGAAACGTCCCTGGAGAACAGCCTTTCTGTCGCTTACAGGGTGGAAGTACTCAGCGCCTGGAAATATAAATCACCTATTATTTTAAATGTTGAGAACTCTATTATATACTATACAGCTGTAATAGAATGCTTTATTACATGCGATCGACATCGGTCTCGGATTAGATTATCACTTGGTCCAAAAACTATCTCATCTATGCATTTTAGTATGTCCAATTGACATAATTTTAAGTATATACAACTATTTTCACTGATGTATCCGATAACCGTTATTCTAATTACGCAAATGCATGGCTGAGATGGTTATTGGACCCGATGATGGTCTGATCCTAGACCAAAATCAACTGTTTCAGTTGTGTATTTCCCAACACAGTTCTTAACACTTATTAAACCTCCATAAAATATAACTATTATTTTGTAGGTCAGTTTGAACACTATAGGCTGGCCGGGGTGGCCGAGTGGTTCTAGGCGCTACAGTTTTGAACCGCGTGACCGCTAAGGTCGCAGGTTCGAATCCTGCCTCGGGCATGGATGTGTATGTTCTCCTTAGGTTAGTTAAGTGTAAGTAGTTCTAAGTTCCAGGGGACTGATGACCTCAGCAGTTAAGTCCCATAGTGGTCAGAGCCATTTGAACCATTTTTGAACACTATAGTTGCATTGAAAGGAATATGCCTTCGTCTCCATGTGGCCTTTTAAGTGATTCAAATGGTCTTTCATAACGGGATAGGAGTTTAACGTTTATTCCTAATACGATGTAACTCAGTATTTTCGACATCAACATATCATTGAGACAAATTATAGGAACGTTAACGTATCGAAAAAGTGCTAGCAACAATAGAACATGGAAACCCTGATATTTTGATTTTTACGTTGGCTCCCATTGAGTCGTGGTGCCTTTATTACTGCGCACACTTTATCAATAGTATGCGAACACCCCTATGTAACGCAGAATTGACCGCTAGATGTCACGAGAGTTGGACCTGCCGGTACAAATAGAGACGAGGTGTGTTGTGTTGTCAGTTGAAGGAGCAACAGCAGAGTGGGTCGGTCAGAAGTGCTCAATGACCTAGAACGTGGACTAGTCATTGGATGTCTCCTGAGTAACAAATTCGCCTTGGTTACTTCAACCCTTCTAAAAGTTCCCATGTCGTTTGTTGATGATGTGACTGTGAAGTGAAAACGTGAAGTAACAGCCACAGCCAGACCATAACCAGGCAGGCCTGAAGCCCTGACGGACAGATATAGTCGAACGTTGCGGAGAGTGGTTGTAAAAAATCCCGTGAGATCTGCGTGTCTTACAAACTGTTGCTCGTAGACCAGCTAGCACAGCTCTTGTGCGTAGGGAGTGAAACTGAATGGAGTAAAGTGGTCGAGCAGCGCCTTGTAAGAAACACATTTCAATAGTCAACCCTTAGCGACGCTCGAGACGGCGTGAAGAGTGATTTGGCCTGCCGCTGTGGCCGAGCGGTTCTAGGGGCTTCAGTTTGGAACCGCGCTGCTGCTACTGGGGCAGGCTCGAATCCTGCCTCGGGCATGGATGTGTGTGGTGTCCTTAGGTTAGTTAGGTTTAAGTAGTTCTAAGTCTAGGAGACTGATGGCCACAGATGTTATGTCCCATAGTGTCAGAACCATTTGAACCATTCCAACTGGAGTGATCTCGTGTTATGAATTCCACTATATGTCAATCAGATGGAAGGGGTAGGGTTTGGTCAATGCATGGGGAACCTTGCCTGGCGCTTAAGAAAACGCTAAATGTACATTTTTTAAATATTTGTGAACAACAGCATTCCTGAAATGGACTAGCCTTCGAAGAATCCCAATCTGAACATCTTTGCGATGAGTTAGAACTTCACTCCAGACCTCAGCGTCCAAACATCACCACTTTCTCTGGGTTCGGGTCTTGAGTACTCCTCATTTAGTGTGTCCTCAGCAGAGTTCACGTTGTCATAAAGGCGAAGGGTGGACCCACCCAAAATTGACGTCCACTATGAGTGTCTGGAAACTTCTCATCACATCTTTCAATGGAGAGTTGTGTTTTAAGAGTGTTGTAGGAGTTGGTTCCTTGCTGTGAACGCTCTCGATCAGATGTACCGACTCAAATATGTTTCATGTAGCGACGGTTTTAATCTCAGCTGCCAGTTGTTTTCATTTTACTTCGATAGAGTAATTTATGTGCTGTTAAGGCGAGTCATTCGTTGTTAAACTGCTGAGTGCGACGGAAGGTTGCTAGTGGTCTCCAGTAACTGCCGCTTGTTAACTGGTTACTGTTGCTTTCCCCGAACCAGGCTTCTTAATGCAAAGTATATGATGCACGTCTGTTGTGGCTTTGGTTGTCTTCAGTTTCATTCATTCGTCGCCAAGTTTAGAAACTATAGCACCTCATTTCAGGAAAACTGTAAGCTTCTGTTGGAAGCATTCTGTCCCGCTCGCTTCTTTTTCGATTAGCTTCGGGGAGAACGACGGTACAAATAAGCGTCAAACCAACCTGGTCGAGCCGGCCGCGGTGGTCTCGCAGTTCTAGGCGCGCAGTCCGGAACCGTGCGACTGCTACGGTCGCACGTTCGAATCCTGCCTCGGGCATGGATGTGTGTGATGTCCTTAGGTTAGTTAGGTTTAAGTAGTTCTAAGTTCTAGGGGACTGATGACCACAGCAGTTGAGTCCCATAGTGCTCAGTCATTTGAACCAACCTGGTCGAGGTTTCCCGTGATTTCCTTAAACCGCTCGAGGCACTTACTGGGTTGGCTCTTTTGAAAGGACACAGCCGATTTCCTTTTCCATTCTTGAAACAATCCGAGCTTGTGCTCTGTCTCTAATACCTTACTTGTCAATCTGTCGTCCTAATCTTCCTTCTCTCCTTTTCGCGTCTTTCGCTGACACGATAAGTCGACACGGAGTTTGGGGTGCAGTGACGGTGAGTAGGAGCTTTCCAAGAAGTAAGAATCTTTTGCGTCGGCCAGCGGATTTTTATTACATTTTAACTAGCGGTAGACAAACAGCGGAAAAATACTCCTGCCAGAGCGCAGGAAATGGAATATGTTTCTTTTTAAAAGACTGACCAAAAAGTGACAAACTAGATGACTCAATCTTTATTACGCATTCCTCACCAAAATTTTGATATGCGAAGATTTCTCGCTCTCTGTAGTTCAGCCTTCCTATCTCCTCTCAGCATCTCCCTCTCACTGCTACTGTCTACGTATGACTCTCCTTCTACGTCTCCACTTCCTCACTTTGATTTACAGTACATCCCATGGCTACTCTCTCCTCTCGTAATTTCATTGTCTCCTTTGTTTTTCTTTCCCATACTTCGGTAGCTCAAAAATCGTGCGGGTTCCACCTTATTTTTTCTCCTACACCCACGTGTTTAAACTTTAGGTCCAAACTGCGCCTTCCCTTATACCTACTCATGGCACACCAGACGGAGAATCCACATTCTCCAGGCCTCTCGTTGGTCTCCATTCATTTACACTTTTCATTTGCAGAATCTCCTCTCGCCTTTGCTCCCAGTGCTTCTATCTCCATCCATCTCAGATTCACTTTTACTGCCACAGTCCATTACAAGCCATAAGTATCTCCTCTTTCTTTAGCTTCCACTACTATTGTCATTATCTATATCTTTGCTTTCACTACCACTTTGTCTCTCCCACTATCACTATTAACTATCTCTTTCCCTCCCACTGGCATAGTCTTCTCTCTCTTCCACCGCCGCTGTCTCTTTCGCTGCCTCTCCCCTATTCTCTTTCAACAAAATTAAACGCGAATATTTTCGCGTGCCAAAATTTTCGTCAGGAAAGCGGAAAGAGGATTGAGGCAGCTGTATCTCCACTTTTGTGTTATTTTCTTTGGGGTGGAGGGGGGGGGGCATATTCGCCCCTCCCTGGTTTTTTTCGCTCCGAAAAAATGGTTCAAATGGCTCTGAGCACTATGGGCCTTAACTGCTGTGGTCGTCAGCCCCCAGAACTTAGAACTACTTAAACCTAACTAACCTAAGGACATCACACACATCCATGCCCGAGGCAGGATTCGAACCTGCGACCGTAGCGGTCACGCGGCTCCAAACTGTAGCGCCTAGAACCGCTCGGCCACTCCAGCCGGCTTTTTCGCTCCGACAGGAACATTTTTCCACTGGTTCCCTTCTCTACCCTCCAACAGCTGATCTGTTATATAATACGATTTCTATACGTCAATGAAGTTTCGAAAGTTTAGGTATATACTTCGACACATTTGTATATTTTGACACAAAAAAAAATACTTACACAGAATACAAAGTTAACAAAAAATCGTACGCCTTACATACTTTGCTCATCAATCGCAGTTTATCCAAAACGCCCGGATCATAATTCATATCTTGAAAGAGCAAAAACGTTATTAGAAATATTACTAAAATTGCAGTCTTTCCAATTTTACATAATTTTTAGCAGTTACTTCAAGTTCTTTCCAGGTAAGTTGAAACCCTTTTTCGCCCATATTCGTCACTGAGGTACCACTTCAGGGACATCTGAATAAGTGTGAAATTAAGAGACAGCACATCACAAAGTTTTATTGGTGACAAACGCTGACTAAAATGCAGATTGGGGCTTCAACACCTTAGCGACGATCCCAGAACCCTTGCCATATGTTGACTACGTCACTTAAAACTACTTATACTCCCCAGAGCGGATAGTGTGTGCATTTTTCACGTATATAGATGTGATAACTTCGAACCTATGAATCTCGGTAACGGAAAAGCACATCAAAAAGTATCAAGATTTCCCTCGAAATTCATTTCCCGAGAACTTCATCTTAAGAAAATATGACAAAAATTTTGACGATTTTCCATGAAAATAAATCACGAAAATACCCATGGGAGCGGCATTGGCAGAGACCGAGGCGAGTGGAGGAGCTTGTAACATCTGCAGCAGCAGCAACATTTGTCTGATGCAGAGTTTGTGATTTTTTTCACGTACTTGGTTAAGAAGTGAACTTTCTCTGTATACATTACTGTGTAGACTAGTGTTTAGCCAATTACTAAAAGTTTTTGTTTTCGCGTAAACCTTAGTGCATATCCTCGTGTGAAGTGGATTCCTCGTGTAAATTTCCGCTGTCGGAAGAGCCACGTATCGTATGTACGCTTAAATCTCATGTTAGTACACCGCATATAGCTTAGATCAGGTCACTGAAGTATGCATATTTATTTCCTTCAGTAGTTTTTGGGTAAATGCAGTTTGTAGCAAAAAGTAACTGTTGATGCATCAATTCTGAGTAGAGAAATTTATATTTGTCTTAACTCCCTGAGGATTTGCGTTCTCCGATTATACTGAGAACGTTGCGGAGTAGAATCCTGTGTTTATTCTCCTCGTTATACGTTGTGTAAATTCCTACCTCACTAGCGCCACAGACGGGTAATTTTCTCTTTTGCGGGGCCTGCTAGTACTTTCTCGTTAATCTTGACTGATTTGTATGTATTTTTTGAGGCCTTATAACTATTTTGTGCTAAGGACTGGGCATGTTGTGAGCGGACGCAAGGAGGATTTCCTGCTGCCTGTAAACCATCGGAAGCTATGTTGACCGTAATCATAACGTGTTGGCTTTCACGGCCGGTGTCTTCATTAGTTAAAACTTCCGGGCTGAGAGAGCGTGGTCAATCTGTAAAACATCTTCTTCCTAACGTTTCGTTGCCAACTGCGGACAACTGGCCGTGGAGGTCCCGTGTTTATAGAGCGCTTAGAGGGCGCTACCATACGTCACATGCAGCCGACTGTAAGTGTATCTCTGACTAAGGTAATTATTCTCGATTGAAGATAATAGATTGTCACATCGTTTGTGCAACTTCGACCTCATACCTTATCTAAGTTTAAGGCTTCCTCTTTTCTGTTAAAATTGTTGTTGTGCTTCTGAATCTTTGCACAATAACACGATGACCTGTCTAGCACGCTCGTCTCACTATTTTTTTTATTTTTTTTTTTTCAGAATGACCGTCTTTAAAGACATGTCCCGCTACAGGTGATTTGTTCTTACGTCCCAGTCGAAAGTTCCTTTTGCGATCCATTAAGCGGTATTGACACTTCCTTTCGTTCCTCCAATATAAATCTTCCCACAGATGTATGGAATTTTTACACGCCACAGGATTTGCTAAAGGGTGTCAAGCGTCTTTCTCCCATCTTAAACACTCACTAAGCTTGTTGGTTGGTCTAAAGATTGTTTTAGCTTGAAACTTGGCCAGAACTTTCCCAATACAGTCTACAATATTGCGAAAAAATGGAAGAACAGGTTTTTCAGCTGACAGTTGTTGTTGCTGAGTGTTGTCAGACGCTTTTCTACTAGGATGTAGTGCTCGATCTATCTCATTGTCAACGTACCCATTTTCTTAAAAGCCGTTCACAAACGATTTAGTTCATCTTGCAAAGAAATTGGCTCACAGATCTTATTAGCTCTGACAACCAATGTTTTAATGACACCGCTCTTCTGTCTGGGATGATGGTTCGAATCATGGAGGTAGCGGTCGGTGTGCGTATCTTTTCTATGCACTTTATGCCCAAGATTTCTTTCTGTCCGTTTAAGTACTGATACAGTCAAACATTACTTCAAAGGGCTTTTATTGGCAGACTGCAGCGCCTGCTGTTAAAATAAATCCGTGAATAGATTAGCAATAGCTCGACCCAGAGAGCTGCCCATGGCCACTCACTTTGTTTGTTCGCAAACTCATTATCATACTGGAAATAAGTCGTGGACAGGCAATGTCGAAACAGAGCAACTATATCAGTGGGAAACATATTAGCTATATATTAAAGGGCTTCGTCAACGGGAACCGCCGGCCGGGGTGGCCGAGCGGTTCTAGGCGCTACAGTCTGGAGCCGCGCGACCGCTACGATCGCAGGTTCGAATCCTGCCTCGGGCATGGATGTGTGTGATGTCCTTAGGTTAGTTACGTTTAAGTAGTGCTATGTTCTAGGGGACTGATGACCTAAGAAGTTAAGTCCTATAGTGCTCAGAGCCATTTGGACCATTCAGCGGGAACCATGGTAAACAGCGATACGACATCAAAACTGACAAGGATATCACGTGGACTGACAGTAATCCCATTCAATTTTCGATAAAGTGCAGTGGTCAGTTGCACTATATCTCTCATCTGATGGTCCGTGATGTGAACAGTCCCATCAGGAGGTCCAACAGAACCTACACTGGGATTCTAATCCAGGAGTTTGGTGGTCAGGGGATTACATAAATCAATCTAGTGCTCTTCAAATGAAGCATGTACACAGCGAGCTATGTGATACGTTGAATTGTCCTACTAGTATATGGGCATCGAGCTGAGTAAAAGAAAAAACTCTGTGTAGAGATGGACATCGTCCCCAAGGGTATGTGTGTGCTTTTGCTGATCCATCGCGTCTTCCAGAAGGACGAGATATCCAGCGACTGCTACGAGAAAAATCCAAGGCCTTAACCCTCAGTCTCCAAGCCTGGAAGCTCCCAACGAGTCTTTCAGTCTGTACACGCCAACGGAGGTCCCTCCAACAAATCATAAAACGTGATTCATCTCAAAAGGCCAGCTGTCTCCACTCTGTAGACGTCAACTCGCGGTACTGGCCTTCAAACTGCAGCCATTGTGGCCCATGTACAGCAGTCAGCACGGGTGCATGAACCACACACCTGCGGCTTAGGACCATATGCAGCAATGTTCGTTAACAGCCTTTGGAGAGATACTGTTGGTGCCCCCCTTGGTTCATCTTGACGGCCAGTTACCTAACACATTAAGTGATTTCGCACATGCGAATAAGGACTACCATCGAGTGTAGACTGGAATGACGACAGTGAAAATTTGTGCGGGACCGGGACACGAACCCAGGTATCCCGCTTATCGCGTGTGGTCTCCTTACCATTTGGCTATCAGTGCACGATTCACAGTCAGCTCCAAAGTTCCATATGTCGTTAACCATGCGTCTACGACCTGAACTCGTTCATTCATTATGTATATTACCGTACAGGTCAGACGTTGTACTTGAATGTCGCTTGCCCGGTAACGGCAAGTAAATACGATATAGCTGTGCTTGTGTTATACTGATCACGATGCAAAGCCCCTTTGGACATGAATTCATTTCTTAGATTTATTCTCAGTCGATATTCTGTACTCACTAAGTTCTACATTGCATTCAGCAGAGTCTGCAGCTCATGGTCGTGCGGTAGCGTTCTCGCTTCCCACGCCCGTGTTCCCGGGTTCGATTCCCGGCGCGATCAGGGATTTTCTCTGCCTCGTGATGACTGGGTGTTGTGTGATGTCCTTAGGTTAGTTAGGTTTAAGTAGTTCTAAGTCTAGGTGACTGATGACCTCAGATGTTAAGTCCCATAGTGCTTGGAGCCATTTGAAGCAACCATTCAGCAGATCATGTTCAGTTTCACTCAGGATAGCAATGCAATCAGTGAATCTTATCGTTCATATCCTTTCATCTTCAATTGTAATTGCGCTCCTGAATCTTTCTCTTACTTACATCATTGCTTGTTCGACGTACAGATTGAACAGTAGGGGCATAGGATTACATGCCTGTCTTACATCCTTTTTAATCCGAGCACGTCGTTTTTGGTCGTCCACTCTTATTATTTCCTCTTGACTCTTCTACATACTGTATAATGGGCGTCTTTCCCCATAGCTTACCTCTATTTTTCTCAGGATTTCGAACATCTTGCACAATTTTACATAGTTGGACGCTTTTTCCAAGTCAACAAATCCAGTAAACAAGATTGGATTTTGTTTTTAGTCTTGTTTCGATTATCAACCGCGATGTCAGAATTGCCTCTCTGGCGCCTTTATCCTTCCCGAATCCAAACTTATCGTCACTCACCCTCAGTTTCCTTTTCCAGTCTTCTGTATTATATTCTTGTCAGCAACTTGGATGTATGAGCTGTTAAGCTGATTGTGTGGTTATTCTTGCGCTCATCAGCTCTTGCAGTCTTCGGAATCGTGTTGATGATATTTTCACGAAAGTCAGATGGTATGCCGCCTTGATAATACATTCTGCATTCCTGTTGCGTTTCAATGTTACCACCTCTGCTTTTAATTTCACTGAAGGTTGTTTTGACTTCCTTATATGTTGAATTAGTCCTTCTGACAATTATTTCTTTTTCAATTTCTTCACATTTTTTGTGTACTCATTTCGTCTTAGCTTCACTGGACTACCTATTTATTTCATTCTTCAGTAGCTTGTATTTCTGTATTCCTGAATTTCGCTGAACATTTCTGTACTTCCAGCCGCTGTGGCCCTGCGGTTCTAGGCGCTTCCATCCGGAAATGCACTGCAGCTGCGGTCGCATGTTCGAATCCTGCCTCGGGCATGGATGTGTGTGATGTCCTTAGGTTACTTAGGTTTAAGTAGTTCTAAGTCTAGGTGACGGACGACCTCAGATGTAAAGTCCCATAGTGCTTGGAGCCATTTCAATTTCTGTACTTCTTCCTTTCATCGATCAAAAGTAGTATATTTTCTGTTACCCATGGTTACTTTGCAGTTACTTTCTTTGTAGAAATGATTTTTATTTCCAAATTCTGTTATTGCCCTTTTTGGGGGATTCCATTCGTATTCAACTGTTCTGCCTACTGAGCTATTCCTTGTTCCTAGAGAACTTCTATCGTGACTCCTTATTCCTCAGTACTTCCGTATCCCTTTTCTTTGTACATTGGTTGTTCCTGATTAATCTCTTAAACTTCAATCAACTTTTTCTCACTCCTACATTCTGATCTGGGTCCACATATGCTTTTAATCGAGTATCTGATTTTGGAATCTCTGTCTGACCATGATGTAATCTAACTGAAATCTTTCTTCATCACCCGGCGTTTTCGACGTATACCTTCTCTTGCTATTCTTGAGCTGAGTATTCGCTATTGCTAGCTGATATCTGTTACAGAACTTAATTAATCTTTCTCTTCTCTTATTCCTTGTCCCAAGCCCATATTCTCCTGTAACCTGTACTTCTCCCTCAAGAACTACATTCCAGTCCTCCAAGACTATTAGATTTTCATCTATGACACTTTTCCAGTTACAGGCCACATGTACTGCACACACGCGTTATGTGTCTTTACTACAGTGGTTTCCGTTGCCTTCTACAACCTCATGCCGTTGATCATTGCTGATTCTTCCGCCTTTAGGAACATTTTCCCAGCCCAAAGACAAGGAGTACCCTGTACCTATGTCTGCTCCTCCACCCTCTTTGACAATGTCGGTGGCAGAATAAGGGTGATTTCTTACGCCGGATGCCTTCCACGGCAATTGCTGATTATTAATCAAAACGTAAGGGATGGTGGATTTCGAATCCGGGATCAATGACGTTTTGATTCGTAATCAAAGACGCTACCCAGATACCAGAGCTAATAAAACATATAATATGGCTGCTCTTGACACTAACGTACAGTGTTAAATATTGCTCGACAGTAAAACTGTAAAAGAATATGACTTAAAAATGAACATAAACAATCACAATCATAGGAAACTTCTTTTTTTAAAGTTTCTGTGAGGTTTTAGACGACATTCACCATGATGGTAGACGGTGGCGTTCGTGGAGTCGTAGCGCCTGCTCCGTTCACCACCATCGTCTACCATCATAGAGGTAGATCTGAAAATAGTCTAAACAAGTCCGAAATCTCATAAAGAAAAGAAGTTCCTTGCGGTTCTGGCTGTGAATGTTAATTTTTAACGTATATAAAAAAGCCACTATTCTCCAAGAGAAAGGTTAACAAAAACTATTTAAAAGAATAAATTTTACAGTGTGCAAGTATTCCTCATTACATTGATCAACGACGCAGTGTTAAATTAAGCGGGATGCAAGATAGTACGTGACGTGGGTGGTACACAAGTTTGCCCATTGTGTCTACCTGTACCGGAGACAGCGGGGGTCGTGCGTGTGGCAATTAGGGCTAAGTAATTGCCGTATAAACCGCTTCCGGCTTTATCGTGTGCCATTAAACGGTTAGCGGGCCGGGCGCGTATCAGCCGTTAGGCGTCGATGGGCAGCAGCGGTGACCACTGTGACTGGACGCGGGCCACGGTTTGCCGCCGCGCCAGGGGCCAGGCCCCGATACGACGTCACGGCGCGACGTCACAGCCAGTTACTGGCTGCTCCCCCCACAACTGCGTGAACCGCGGCGTATGAGAGACGCTCTGTCTGAGCGCTTTGATCTGAGGGCGATCTTCTGATTACCTCAAGCAGAGGTGAAATGTTGGCAGTAACGAAATACACGGTTTATTTACTATAAATGAATTGGAAAATATGATACTTTTGTCTCATCTCAATAATCCTCGAAGATATTCCTGAAAGCGGGCGAAATCGCCAATATAAAGGAGAGGTCCTTACTTTATATCAGATACGCAGAAGCTGATTTTTATGCGATATTGTTGGATATGGTTTACCTCTATTTTTCTTCCACTTTTGGACACTGTGATGCAGTGTAACAGTGTCGTGTAGGTGACTGAGTAAGGAATAAAATGCGTCTTGGTATTTTGTGACACATTATATCTGAAAGCGGGAACGTTACTGAAGTTTTCTCATTCATGGCTTGTCGTTTCATGCTCTTTAAACTAAAATGCAAGACAGTGATTCTTGTATATTCCTCATTAAAGGCAAAGATCCATGTTAGAAGACCAAAGCGATACACAGTTTTAAACTGAATTTAAGTGTCGTTACAGCGTAGATAGTGAAATCTTCATTTTGGAATCAACGACAAAAACTACTAAGATTTGACTAATTCCGTCGTCACTAGATCATTATCCAAAAGCCTCATAGGGAGTGGGAATCTACGCAGCAGAATCACTGTGCAACCAGCATACTGTTGAAAATGTAATGACAAACAAAAGTTCTCTGAGAGACAACGCATTTAGCTACGAAAATCAAATATGGCCAGAAGAAGAACACAAGAGAAGGAAAACTGGCGTTCTATGTGAAACGTCCCCTTAGAAAAATTGTGCAAGACTGTGCTTAAACTGACACACAATATTTGTAGCGCAACGCAATCTGACTTTCAGAAATCCCTAAGAAAGAATGGCCCTGACTAACATTAACGTATACCTTTCACAAATCACTTACTTCAGAAAAATCTTGGTTACTCGAACTACTACAATACAGCGAGCGCCACTACTGCCAGCTAAATAAAAGATTCAAACTACGGAAGGCACTAACTATTGATAGGCATAGTTAGCGAATGAAAGATTTTAATAGAGAACAGACAATGTATTTACCTTAATAGTCATAATATATATAGCAGTTTATGACATCCAGTCTTACAGATTTCAAAACTCCGCCATCTCTCTCCCCCACATCCACCACTGCTGGCGGCTCACCTCCAACTGCGCAACGCTACGCGCTGTTAACATCCAGCTGCCCAACACTACAATGGCAGACAACATTGCAAACTACCCACAGATTGCGCACAGCACAACCAGTGATTTTTCATACAGAGCGCTACGTGGCGTTACCAATAAGAAAACCTAAACAGCCTACTTACATAGCCCCCATGCTCCCCACAAATAATTTTACAAATTGTTTTGGGCACTGGCCAACACAGATTTGAATTTTTTTTTCATAATTACAATAACAAAGATTTCAAATGCACACACTTCTTCATACAATGTTGGTCAAAAGCTAAAATTTTCACACAGTCCATAAAGACAGTCGTGATCGTTCATCACAGTAAAATTACAGTGTTTTTCTCAAAGTCTGAGCAATAAAAGAAATTGCACTAGGAAGTAGTGGATTTCTAAGCAGTCTTGAAGAAGTAGTGTTGTCCTTTGACATTCTGACAGGTAATGAGCCACAACAGAGCAAACTCACCGCAGAGTCAGTCGAAGTTGAGGACTATTGGTAGGTAGGTCATCACAGAGCAGACCACTGTAGTCTTGTTAGAGATTACGGTATTGATGGGTCATCAAAGGTGCAGACACACTGCAGTCCTTGTAGAAATAATGGTGTTGGTGGGCCATCAAAGATGCAGACCCACTGTAGTTCTTGTAGAGATGACTAGCAACCATCCGTTGCGACTGTGCAGGTGTATAATCACCATCGAAGAGTCTTGCAGACAATATCACAAGTCCTTGAACCACCACTTGTGCACTCACAAAGTTTTTTTCTAATTGTCCTTAGAACCAGCAATGCTGTTAACCAGTCCCTTGCTGAATTAGTAGCATTGTAAATACAATCAGTCCCTACTCCTCACATATTGTCCATATACTACGACCAACAGAAACGTGTGCAGTGAAATGTAACTTATAAGTTACTTAATATGATGAACTGGTGTCAATTACCATTTGATAACATAAGAATACAATAACAAAGGTACAAAATACATCATTAAAAAACATAACAATACAGATAACATTTTTAGTAATAGAGGCTTTACAAAAGAATAGAAATAAACATGTACATCAGTGTTACAAGAAGTATGACATAAGTATATACATAAAAGATCAGAATAACTTTTGAAACATCAACTTCACACATGAGCATTAAAACAAAACAGAATAAATAATGTCTAACATCTTTACAAAGTAAATAACATATTAATAATGCAAATTATATTTAAGGATGACAGTATTCCTCATCATAGTGAATGTAGCTTAGTATTAGAACAGAAAAAATTCTATGAAACAGTACACAGAGACAGGAAGAAAAAATATGCACAAGAGTACACAAACACATAGTGGGATAACACAAAAGGAAAGGACGGGGATTGTTTTCAGTGTAACACTTGGTACTGCAGCCCAACCCAAAACTTCAATCCATAGATCGTCTCTCTTATTTCAACATTTGCTCCAGCCAAAAAAAAATCCTATCCAAGCATTCTTTCTGTATTTATATATTCACACACTTCTTACCTCATTATTTTTTGTTTTCCATCATATTACCCCATCATTTATTTCCAAGAAAATCCTTCCTAAACCTGTTATCCCCAAATCCTACTTTTTTTGTTCCTATCCTCTTTCAAAGTACTTTTTTGGCCAAACCATTTTCTTCTCAATGCATTCCTTCCAATTCATCCCAACTCTTTCTCTTATATAGTCTACCCCCTCTTAAGCTAACTTAAATCTACTGATCTCAGATGCTTAACTAAGGGACAAGGCAATGCAGCAGCACAAAACAATTAATACAAACAGCAATGACAAAAAATGGAAGTAAGCAAAGCATGAAACAATAAATGTTATAACTTATACCTAAACTTGACAAACCCACGAGCAGAAAAAATAGTACACTAAAGACAACAACACAGGTAAGGGAAATGTATATTCACATCTTAATGTCTATATACACTCCTGGAAATGGAAAAAAGAACACATTGACACCGGTGTGTCAGACCCACCATACTTGCTCCGGACACTGCGAGAGGGCTGTACAAGCAATGATCACACGCAGGGCACAGCGGACACACCAGGAACCGCGGTGTTGACCGTCGAATGGCGCTAGCTGCGCAGCATTTGTGCACCGCCGCCGTCAGTGTCAGCCAGTTTGCCGTGGCATACGGAGCTCCATCGCCGTCTTTAACACTGGTAGCATGCCGCGACAGCGTGGACGTGAACCGTATGTGCAGTTGACGGACTTTGAGCGAGGGTGTATAGTGGGCATGCGGGAGGCCGGGTGGACGTACCGCCGAATTGCTCAACACGTGGGGCCTGAGGTCTCCACAGTGCATCGATGTTGTCGCCAGTGGTCGGCGGAAGGTGCACGTGCCCGTCGACCTGGGACCGGACCTCAGCGACGCACGGATGCACGCCAAGACCGTAGGATCCTACGCAGTGCCGTAGGGGACCGCACCGCCACTTCCCAGCAAATTAGGGACACTGTTGCTCCTGGGGTACCGGCGAGGACCATTCGCAACCGTCTCCATTAAGCTGGGCTACGGTCCCGCACACCGTTAGGCCGTCTTCCGCTCACGCCCCAACATCGTGCAACCCGCCTCCAGTGGTGTCGCGACAGGCGTGAATGAAGTGACGAATGGAGACGTGTCGTCTTCAGCGATGAGAGTCGCTTCTGCCTTGGTGCCAATGATGGTCGTATGCGTGTTTGGCGCCGTGCAGGTGAGCGCCACAATCAGGACTGCATACGACCGAGGCATACAAGGCCAACACCCGGCATCATGGTGTGGGGAGCGATCTCCTACACTGGCCGTACACCTCTGGTGATCGTCGAGGGGACACTGAATAGTGCACGGTACATCCAAACCGTCATCGAACCCATCGTTCTACCATCCCTAGACCGGCAAGGGAACTTGCTGTTCCAACAGGACAATGCACGTCCACATGTATCCCGTGCCACCCAACGTGCTCTAGAAGGTGTAAGTCAACTACCGTGGCCAGCAAGATCTCCGGATCTGTCCCCCATTGAGCATGTTTGGGACTGGATGAAGCGTCGTCTCACGCGGTCTGCACGTCCAGCACAAACGCTGGTCCAACTGAGGCGCCAGGTGGAAATGGCATGGCAAGCCGTTCCACAGGACTACATCCAGCATCTCTACGATCGTCTCCATGGGAGAATAGCAGCCTGCATTGCTGCGAAAGGTGGATATACACTGTACTAGTGCCGACATTGTGCATGCTCTGTTGCCTGTGTCTATGTGCCTGTGATTCTGTCAGTGTGATCATGTGATGTATTTGACCCCAGGAATGTGTCAATAAAGTTTCCCCTTCCTGGGACAATGAATTCACGGTGTTCTTATTTCAATTTCCCGGAGTGTAATTAAAGTGGTGCACCACAAAAACTTATTCTATGAAATAAGTTACCAAGAACTTGAAAAGAAAATTATGTATGCAGTTCCTGTGAAGGGAAATGCCTTTTTGTGCTCCCTCATTTTTTTAAGCATATCACATTATTATTAAACACTGGATCTGTAGACAGAAAATATATATATTAGTACATCTATAAAAATTTATTTTAACCAATGCTGCAGTGCAGCTAGAAACTAGATATTAAACAAAATAGGTAAGCCAAGGCGTGAAACGTCATTCGGTAGCCATAAGGCATTTCATAATGCAGTAAACAATCTTCCAACTAGCAAGACAATAGACACGAAACGTTTCTCATCATTTCATTTCAGTAAATATCATAAATTAAGAACTCTACAGTGTAATCATGTTTTCAAGTTTGAGGGTGTCGTATTTGCGATGCTTTCTACAAAGGAATGTCAATAGCAAGGAGAATGGCGTCTTTTTTTTCTCTCCACCTGTGCCTCTGACAGGCACACACTAATGGCTTGTTTCAAGGCGTCTGTCGTGCAGTTGGGTGCCCACGACGCATTACTTACAGATGCTCACTTAACTTTCTTACCGAAATATTTACGACAGCAGTTTCCGCTACAGTGACAATCTCATATGAAAATATTTCACAGGTCAAGAATTTGCGTTACAAATCTGTAGAAACAAAATCCTTTAAATATAATAGTGTCCAAAAAATTTTCCCCATCATAGTGATACATTCACGCATATACACACATTTCATAACTCTTAAAGTACGATTCTAGGTTTCCATTATCCTTTCTCACAAACCTGAGTCCCTAACCATTACTTATTATTCCTTACCTTATTACACATATACATATTCGTCAACACATCTTCAATATTTCATCATAACAAATACGTAGCTTAACCAAATAACTCATATAACATCAGCTTAAACATACCTCAGCAGCATAATTCACATCGTCGTCGTAATAATAACATCATAACACCTCAGTCAAATCTCAAAATCGTCATAGCTTTCTGCAATAATTTCAAAACCCAAAAAAAATTCTCTGCTCATCTCAAAAGTGTCATCTACCTCAAACGTACTTTAAAAATCATGGTCTCATACCAAATATATCATTTAAAGCTCTCAAAGTATCACAATGGTTCCGAAAAAATATGAACAGTTCACAAAGTACAGACAAAATATAATTTCGTAAGTGTGAAGTTATCCAACTGTGTAATTACGCAAACATCTGTCACTGATGTAGTAAAATAAATGTTTGTCTCTCCCAGTTAAATGATCAGATAGCTGTGTAATTAATGTGTTAGAGAAATATGGTACCGATGTGTAAAGATGTATAAGCAAATACCATATTAGCTAGGGCTCCTTGTGCTTGCCATACACATGGTACACAAAGTAAGCGTGTACCCCCCCAAATGAAATATTTTAATAGAGAACAGACAAAGTATTTACCTTAATAGTCATAATATATATAGCAGTTTATGACATCCAGTCTTACAGATTTCAAAACTCCGCCATCTCTCTCCCCACATCCACCACTGCTGGCGGCTCACCTCTAACTGCGCAACGCTACGCGCTGTTAACATCCAGCTGCCCAAAACTACAATGGCAGACAACAATGCAAACTACCCACAGATTGCGCACAGCACAGCCAGTGATTTTTCATACAGAGCGCTACGTGGCGTTACCAATAAGGAAACCTAAACAGCCTACTTACATATGGATCGGAGCGTGGAATGTCAGGTCGCTTAATCTGGCAGGGAGGTTAGAAAATTTAAAAAAGAAAATGGATAGATTAAAGTTAGATATAGTGGGAATGAGTGAAGTTCCATGACAGGAGGAACAGGACTTCTGGTCAGATGAACACAGGGTTATAAACACAAAATGAAACAATGGTAATATAAGAGTAGGTTTAATAATGAATAAAAAAAATTAGGAGCGCTGATAAGCTACTACGAACAGCATAATGAATGCATTATTGTCTCAAAATAGATACGCCTACCACAGCAGTACAAGTTTATATACCGACTGGCTACGCAGATGAAGATATTGAAGAAATGTATGATGCGATAAAAGAAATTATTCAGGTACTCCAGGGAGACGAAGATTTAATAGTCGTGGTCGACTGGAATTCGGTAGTAGGGAAAGGAAGAGAAGAAAAAGTAGCAGGCGAATATGGATTGGGGCTAGGATTGAAAGAGAAAGGCACCTGGTAGAATTTTGCACAGAGCATTCATGCCTGACACTTGGTTTAAGAAACATGGAAGAGGCCTGGATATAGTGGATGGTTTAAGACAGATTATATAATGGTAAGACAGAGATTTAGGAACCAGGTTTTTAATTTTAAAATATTTCTAGTGGCAGATGTGAACTGTGACCACAGTTTATTGGTTATGAACTGTAGATTACAACTGAAGAAGGTGCAATAGGGTAGGAATTTAAGGCGGTGGGACCTGGGTAAACTAAAGGAACTAGAGGTTGTACAGAGTTCAGAGAGAGCATTATGGAACGATTGACAAGAACAAGGGGAAGGCAGTAGAAGAAGAATGGGTAGCTTTGAAACATGAAATAGTGAAGGCAGCTGAGGATCAAGTAGGTAAAAAGAAACAAGAGCTAGTAGTAATCCTTGGGTAATAGAAAATAAGCTGAAGTTAACTGATGATAGGAGGAAATATAAAAATGCACCGATTGAAGCAGGCGAAAGTAAATACAAACGTCTCAAAAAAGGGGTCGACAGGAAGTACAAAATAGATAAGCAAGAATGGCTAGAGGGCTAATGTAAGGATATAGAGGCATATATGACTAGGGGTAAGATAGATAGGAAAATTAAAGATTCACTATGTGATCAAAAGTATCCGGACAAACGCTACGTCTTTCACATCATGTGCATTATGCTGGCACCTACTGCCAGGTACCTCATATCAGCGACCTAATAGTCATTAGACATCGTGAGAAAGCAGAATGGGGCGCTCCGCAGAACTCATGGACTTCGAAAGTGGCCAGATGATCGGGTGTCACTTCTGTCATACGTCTGTACGCGAGATTTTCAGTCTCCTAAACATCCCTACGTCCACTGCTTCCGGTGTTGTAGTGAAGTGGAAACGTGAAGGGTCACGTATAGCACAAAAAAGTACAGGCTGATCTCATCTGTTGGCTGACAGACACGGACGACAGTTGAAGAGGGTCGTAATGTGTAATAGGCAGATATCCATCCAGACCATCACATAGGGATTCAAAACTGCACATGACCCACTGGAAGTACTTTGTCAGTTTGTCGGGAGGTGAGATAACTTGGATTTCATGGTCGAGCGGCTGCTCGTGAGCCACATATCATGCTGGCAAAAGCCAAACGATGCCTCTCTCGATGTAAGGAGCGTAAACATTGGACGACTGAACAATGGAAAAACGTTGTGTGAAGTGACGAATTACGATACACAATGTGGTGATCCGATGGTAGCGTGTGGCTATGGCGAATGCTCGGTGAATGTCATTTGCCAGCGTGTGTTGTGCCTACAGTAAAATTCGGAGGCGGTGGTGTTTTGGTCTGGTAGTGTATTTCATGGAGGGGGTTTTGCACGCCTTGTTGTTTTGAGTGGCACTATCACAGCACAGGCCTACATTGGTGTTTTAAGCACAGTTGAAGAAAGCTATTCAGGGATGGCGATGGCATCTTCCAAAACGAGCACCTGTTCATAATGCATCGCCTGTGGTGGAGTGGTTACAGATCAATAACATCCCTGTAATGGACTGGCCTGCACAGAGTGCTGATCTGAATCCTATAGAACATCAATGGGATGTTTTGGAACGCCGACTTCGTCCCAGGCCTCACCGACAGACATCGATACCTCTCCTCAGCGCAGCACTCCCTGAAGAATGGGCAGCCATTCTTCAAGAAACCTTCGTGCACCTTATTGAACGTATGCCTGCGAGAATGGAAGCTGTCATCCATTCTGTGTGTGGGCCAACACCATACTGAATTCCAGCATTAATGACGGACGGCTCCACGAACTTGTAAGTCATTTTCAGCCAGGTGTCCGGAGAGTTTTGATCACATAGTGTACCTATGGAGAAAAGTGAGCCACCTGTATGAACATCAAGACCTGCGATGGAAAACCAGTCCTAAGCAAAGAAGAGAAAGCACAAAGATGGTAGGAGCATATAGAGAGAGATGTACTTGAGGACAGTATTATGGAGACGGAAGAGGACTTAGATGAAGATGAAATGGGAGATATGACACTGCGTCAAGAATTTGACAGAGCACTGAAAGACCTATGTCGATACAAGGAACCGGGAGTAGACAACATTTCATTCGAACTACTGATAGCCTCGGGAGAGCCAGCCTTGATAAAACTCTAGAATCTGGTGAGCAAGATGTATGGAACAGACAAAATACCTTCAGTCTTCAAGAAGAATATAGTAATTTCAATCCTAAGAAAAGCAGGTGTCGACAGATTTAAAATTACCGAACTATCAGTTTAATAAGTCACGGCTGCAAAATACTAAAAGGAATTCTTTCAGACGAATGGAAAAACTGGTAGACGCCGACCTAGGGGAAGATCAGTTTGGGTTCCGTAGAAATGTTGGAACACACGATGCAGTACTGGTCCTACGGCTTATCTTAGATTAAAGACAGGCAAACCTACGGTTCTAGCATTTGTAGAATTAGAGAAAGTTTCTAACTATGTTGATTGGCATAATCTCTTTCAAATTATGAAGGTGGCAGTGGTAAAAACAAGGATTGAAAGGCTACTTACAATTTGAACAGAAACCAAAAGGCAGTTATGAGAGCCTAGGGGCATGAAAGTGAAGCAGGGGTGGAAAAGGGGGTGAGATAGGTTTTTAGTCTATCCCCGATGTTATTCAATCGGTATATAGAGCAGGCAGTTAAGGAAACAAAAGAAAAATTTGGAGTAGGAATTAAAATCCATGGAGAAAAAATAAAAACTTTGATGTTTTCTCACGACATTTTTATTCTGTCAGAGACAGCAAAGGACCTGGATGAGCAGTTGAACGGAATGGACAGTGTCTTGAAAGAAGGATATAAGATGAACATCAAAAGAAGCAAAGTCGATTTAAATTTAGTAATGCTGAGGACATTAGATTAGTAAATGAGACAATTAAAGTAATACATGAGTTTTGCTATTTGGGGAGAAAAATAACTGATAACACACGAAGTAGAGAGAACATAAAAGGCAGACTGGTTATGGCAAGGAAAGCCTTCATGAAGAAGAGAAATAACATCGTGTGTAGATTTAAGAGTCAGGAAATCTGTGCAGAAAGAATTTGTATGGAGTGTAGACATGTATGGAAGTGAAACATGGACGATAAATAGTTAAGAAAGATAGAAAATAGAAACTTTCAAAATGCGGTGCTACAGAAGAAGGTTAGATGGGTGTATCACGTAACTAATGAGGAGGTACTGCACAGAATTGGGGAGAAGAGGAATTTGTGGCACAACTTGACTAGAAGAAGGAATCGGTTGGTAGTGCACATTCTGAGGAAGCAAGGGATTACCCGTTTAGCATTGGAGGGAAGCGTAGAGGGTAAAAATTCTAGAGAGAGCCCAGGTGATAAATACACTAAGCATATTCAAAGGATATAGATTGCAATAGTTAGTCGGAGATGAAGATGCTTGCACAGGATAGAGTAGCATGGAGAGCTACATCAAATTATCGTCTGGACTCAAGGCAACAAAAACAAAAAATAGCACACAAAAACAATTAGAATGTTTCATTTCAAAACTGCTCTGTTTGTGTTTTATAGTTGAGACTGATTAAGAAACAAAGGGGCCTTGCAGATTAAGCTTCGACAATGGCACGTAACTACTGCTTTCGGCGTAGGATATTCCAACCTCTTGAAACGTCATTAGAACTAATCTGTACGAAACTAATGGAGGAAATGTTTGATTGTCACGTTCGTGGCACTATACGTCTGAAGGGGAATACATATGCTACAGTTACAGCCACATCAGTGAAACTGTGTCAACATGCGGCGCAGTGACACTAATTCTCTAAAACTGCCAATAACCTTCGACCAAAAGTTGAATTTCCTTGAAGGTATAGAATACGTTCGAGCAATGGATACCTCGGCTCGATTCAAGTAGTACTCAAAACGTAATTATTTTTATTACGGGTTACGTCAGTTACGTTATGTGCAATTTGGTCTAACATGAAGAGTAGAGAGTCAGTCTGCAAAATACCTGTACAAACCAGATTAACGATTGCTGGTGTGTCACATCACACAGTTGGTCAGAACACAAAAAGGATCCACCTCATTCGAAAATATGCGTCATATGTTAGTTTTAGCTGTAATAGTAAAAACTAGCAAGACTAAAAGCATACTACAGTACAGGCATAACAATTCTAGTAAACAGGACTGAGCAAATAAGCTGTTTCCGAGATAGATGCGAATGCCTGATATCCGCCGCTAACTACAGTGGTATGTTTTATCGTAGTTAGTACAAATTTCGAGATAGTACCCGCATGTAGTACCTCATCAAGAAAGACAGTTCTACCAGTGTCAGAATAAAATTCAGTCGTCAATCGCAAATATATTTTTATTTTTCTTCCCCGGTTTTGAGAAATTAATTTGTCGTCTTCACACACCTGAGGATTTATAATATCCCTAATTTTGTAGGATTCTGAAGGTGACAAGTTAATATATGGAAACTGGTAAAGTGAAATAAAAATTATATTGGAAACTGACGACTGAATATTATTCTGAAATATATACTACAGTTGCCGAAAATTACAGCCATGAATAAAATAAATTGCTAGTGTGTGTTACATCTTACAATTTCATATAACTTCGTATCTCTTAAAGGAGATGTATCACGTGTCGCCCTCGCATATTGATGCTACACTTCAGTCTCTTGAATGAGTTGTGAATTATTTCAGATACTTCTGGATGACCTCGTAAATACAAAACTGTACAACAGGTATCCACAAAATTGTACAATTAGGTGCTCCGTTCATCCTTATCAAAGAGAGTAGGGTGAACTTTTCTTCAGGAATGAAAGCCGACAGAAAAACCAAGAGAACTGAAATCGGGTAATCTTTGATGCCAAATGTAGGCCGTAACAGACCCATCTATCCTGGACCATATTGGGATGTAGATGTCTTACATCAGCAGCGTAATTTGTCAGTGCCTCATCTTGTACGTATCGCTTGAGAGAGAGAGAGAGAGAGAGAGAGAGAGAGAGAGAGAGAGAGAGAGAGAGAGGAGAGGGATGGTGAGCTTATGTCCAAAACCTTGAGACATCCCCACATTTCTTTTAAAGCCTCTTAAACTGTTTGATGCCTTCCTCCATCACCATCTTCCCTCACCACTTTCATTTCAGCGTACTTCCTACAGCCAATAGCATTTGCAATATTTTCAGCATTTTCTCCTACAAAGTCTCCCAACTCCGCACCTTTTAGTATCAAACTAACAACTTGCGGAAATCTTAGTGCATGTCTCACTAACCTGCTGCTTCTTTTCCTTAAGGTTTTCCACACATTTAATTTCTCATCTAATCTTTCTAGTAGCTTTCTATTTCTTAATATATCAATTTTTTCTACTTTCTTCTCGCACGGTAGAACATTGTACACAGTGGTTAATTCTTCTTCTCTGATGTTCTTCAATCCTCTTATCACTCAACGATGGTTCTTGTCATCGAGAATATAGCCACATGTCGACCCTGATACAGTTATTTTTGTAATAAATAATTATGTATTATTAAGGCAAATGTGTGATTAAATGTTGGTGTGCCTTTGCTACGCACTGTTCTCAACGGACAGTAAACAGTAATCGCGAATTACGTAGAAACGTTGGCAATGAAGATGGAAAGATCACTGATTTTGCTACAGTCAGAAGTTGCAGTGGACGAAGAATATTACTAGCTGGCGATCCCGTGGAAGTCCAAACATAAACTAGAGGTTTCATGTATAAAATAAACGCAAACCGCCTACATGCACATCAGCGGAATCTCCAAACCAACAGACAGTATCAGTGAGCTTAAAGGATAGAACGGATGTAATAATACCGAGCGCTGAGACCAGCGACAAGTCAGGCAATCAGAGTACCCACGTCGGCCTAAATGCACGAAAAATTATCATCTAGATAACAGCTCAATTTAATTGCAACACCGTACACGTTTTGCAATTCTATTTGAAGCGAATGGAGCAGAATACTTGTTATTCCGCTCTTCCACTGCATGTTTGCAATTACATTCGCAAATACAGGGAAGCGGAAATGGCTTCCCATGTGTACTCGTGAAATTCATACCACCTTTACATTTTCATCGTCACGGAAATTAATGTGACGAATAAGAAATATTTTGACACTCTTGGTAAACTAAAACTCGTTCAATAGCCGAGTAGTTCCATATAAAGAATCAGTCTTTCACCTCAAAATTGTGTTTCACTGTCCTTCATTGAGAAGACGTTACTTTAGCTTGATTTCGAATAATATAAGTAACTAGTGTATTGCAGATTTTTCATTATTTGTTTTACGGTAATAGTCAGTATGTAGTTTCTAGCCTGTTTCAGCTTTTCATGCCCATCACAAAATCTCTGCGCTGGTAATGCTACGAATAAAATTCAGTGTGATATATCTGCATACCTCTTACGCCAGTAGTTCAATACGTTTATCGTTCAATAAGTTTTTCCAGCATGGGAAGCACCCTACTTCGAATGATCAAAACCGAATAAACTTGATTTTTAAATAATGTTTTGCACATGACCAGCGTGGCGAGCCATTACATAATTTTTAGTGTGTTTGTACTTGAGCAGTACTGTACCAAGAACCACAGCGATCACATTACCTGTATACATTTACCAGTGCACGTTCCATTCAAATCTCTTTTCATCTCTTCCTTGTAAAACCGTACTTGCACTTTGATGACGAATAAGTTAGCGTCGTACGGTACCAGAGAAAATTCTATTTACGGAAATATGTCAGTGTGCCAACAGATATTGTTTCAAGTTCATATGAAATATTTTGCCTTTCTCAATGAAAAAAAAAGAAAAAGATACGGGTGTGGAAAATCACTGAACCGTGCACAGCATAGAACATTAAACCATTTTATTTATTAACAACAATACCACATAAAACACACGCTTGTATTCTGAGCACAGAATAAAACAATGTATCCTGATATTTTGTAATTAAAAATTCAAGATAGCAACGGCCATTGGCCTTCACAATTTTACCGCAAATTAAAACCCAGCCGTAAAGGTACAATTTAAACAACGACTGGCTAATCTTACACATTCGTTGAGTCATAAATCAAAGGGATTTGAACGACAGCCAGAGACTCGTAAAAACGTATTTACTCAGAAGGAAAAAAAAACACTAATTACTTAATCAACTTGAGCACTGCTGGCCGCCATAGAACTCCGCAAGGAAGGATAGTAAGAAATTTTCACGTATTCGTTAATTAAATCCGGCCGTAATTTACTCAACTCTGCACACTTGACAATTTAACAACGACCAAGATATTAATACAAGTGCCATATCAAAAGTTCTGCACACTTTAGGATAGAATTGATTAAAATAATTTATTTTACAAAACGCCTTTACAAGCATTCTATACAATCTCCCTTCTTGGTTATGGCAGCTTCTCAACGTTTTGGCAACTTCTGCAGTCTCGATAGTGCACCTTCACTCATGTGCTGTCTCATTAATCTGGTCAGCTCGCTGGGAGCTTCATTAATTCTATCAATTGAGTTATTTCTGAAATTTGAGAAACAAATAAAAGGCTGGTGAGCCCATATCAGAACTGTATGGTGCGTCGGGAAGTATTTCCTCTATATTTGTAGTGCGTTTCTATCGCTGGTAGGGCAATATGCGATCTTTCATTACCGTGCAAAATGCGGACACCATTTGATAACATGTCACACTTTCTTTGACGAATTTTGGTCCACAAAACGTTTTGCAGAAAGAGCTTGTAATAAGAGACTGCTACAGACGTCCCCTGGGGCAATCTGTCTGTAACTACGATTGCATTCATGCTATACGTGAAGACCATCATCAGTTTCATATTTGATTCTTGGCGTCGGAACTTTATCGAACGTGGAAAGTCATAACTGTTCCGTTGTGACGACTGAGACTTCAGTTGTTGCTCAGAATCTCGTATCCAAGTCTCATCAAGTGTAGCAATTCTTTTCAGAAACTGTTCTCCTTCTGTTCGATAACACTGAAGCATCTGCCCCGTCATTCTTTGGCGACCTGCATTTTGCTCTTCACTCAGAGCACGGGGACTCCTTCAATCAGCAACTTTTCTCATCTTTAAATTTTCGGTTATGGTTCTCTAAACCGAAGTGACAGACAATCCGGCCTCATATGCAGTTGGAAAGAAAAACATAGATACAAAGAAGATAAATGCGAAAAGAACCATGATTAACTTCAGTTGATCGATGAAATATGCAAGTACAGAAATCTTCACGGAAATTCAGGAATACAGACATACAAGTTACTTAGGAATGAAAAAAATACGATTTGCGTGGAAGGTAAGGCGAAATGGTGGCATGAACAATGTGAAAATATAGAAAAAAAATAATCGGCGAGAAGACTCATTCAGCTTATAGAAGAGTCGAAAAAACCTTCAGTGAAATTACAATTCAAGGGTGGTAATACTAAGAGTGCAATGAGCATTCCATTGTTCAATGCAGAGGAGAGCGCGGATTGGTGGAAAGAGTATATTGAAGAGGAAGACTTGTCTGATGTAACAGAAGAAGAAACAAGAGTCTACAGGGGGGACATAGATGATCCAACAATAGCAACAGAATTTAACATAGCTTTGGAAGGCTTAAAATCAAATAAGGCAGAAGGGATAACATTCAATCGGAATTTCTAAAATCAACAAAACGACTATTCACGTTTGTGTGCAGAATGTATGAGCCTGCCGATATACCATCTGACTTTCAAAAAAATGTCATCCACACAATTCCGAATACAGTAAGAGCTAACAAGTGAGAGAACAGTCAGCTTAATAGCTCGTACGTAATAATGCCCTGACAATAATAATACTGATAATAATAATGCCCCGAAAAATGGAATAGACAACTTAGGACTTGTTAAATGACGATCCGTTTGGCTTTAGAAAATGTAAAGGCACCAGCGAGGCAATTCTGACATTGCGGTTGATAATACAAGCAAGACGAGAAAAAGTGAGGCGCGCCCATGAGATGTATCGATCTGGAAAAACCGTCCGAAAATGTGAAATGGTGCTAGATGTTCGTAATTATGAGAAAAATAGGGGTAAGCCATAGGGAGAGACGGATGTATATGGAACATTTACAAGAGTCAAGAGGGAATAATAAGAATGAACGACCAAGAACGTAGTGCTCGATTGAAAAAGGGTGTAAGACAGGGGTGTAGTCTTTCGTCCCACTGGTCAATCAATCCATACAAAGCAAAGTTGGAAATAAAAGAAAATTTAAAGAGTGGAGTTAAAATTCATGGTGGAGGGATATCAATGTTAAGATTCGCCGACGACATTGCTATCCTCAGTGAAAGTGAAGAAGAAATACAAGATCTGCTGATTGGAATGAAGAGCCTACTGAGTACAGAATAACGATTGACGTAAACAGAAGAAAGTCGAAATTAATTAGAAGTAGCAAAAATGAAAGCAGCGAGAAACTTAAATCAAGGTTGAATGCCATGAAGTAGAAGAAGTGAAGCAATTCTGCTACCTATGCAGCAAAATAGCCTATGATGGAGGGAGGAGGAAGGTCATGAAAAACAGACCTGCGGTGGCAAAAAGACCCTTCCTGCCAAACAGAAGTCTACTACAATCAAACATTGCCCTCAACTGAAGGAATAAATTTCTGAGAATGTGCGTTTGGAGCACAGCCTTTTATAGTAGTGCACAGAATTGGAGACGAAAGGACTATATAGGAAAACACTGGCAAGACGAAAGTACACGATGATGAGGTATCTGTTACGACATCAAGGAATAACTTCTATGGAAGTAGGGGAAGCTGCAGACGGTAAAAATACTGGACTGAAATATATCCAGCAAATAATTAGGGATTTAAGTCCCATATTCTGCTCTGAGGAAAAGACGTTGGCACAGAAATTGATAGCTGAAAAAGAGAAGCAGCTGCCTCACATGTTTTTCGTGGAAACTCTCTCAACATCTCATGCACAATAACCTGAGATCTACATCTACATGGATACTCTGAAAATCACATTTAAGCGCCTGGCCGAGGTTTCATGCTTAGCAGAGGGTTCATCGAATCACCTTCACAATTCTCTATTATTCCAAACACGTATAGCGCGTGAAATGAACGAACACGTATCGCTTTCCGTACGAGCTATAATATCCCTTATTTTATCGTGGTGATCGTTTCTCTCTATGTAGGTCGGTGTCAAAAATAAATTATTGCATTCCGAGGAGAAAGCTGGTGATTGTAATTTCGTGAGTAGATCCCGTCGCAACGAAACACTCCTTTCTTTTAATGATGTCTAGCCCAAGTCCTGTATCATTTCTGTGACACTCTCTCTCATATTTTGGATAATTTTGCTGCCCTTCTTTGAACTTTTTCCATGTACTCTGTCAGTCCTATCTGGGAAGGATCCCACACCAAGCAGCAGTATTCTAAAAGAGGACGAACAACCGTAGTGTAAGTAGTCTCATTAGTAGATCTGTTACATTTTCTAAGTGTCCTGGCAATAAAACTCAGTCTTAGGTTAGCTTTCCCCACAACATTGTCTATGTGTTCCTTCGAATTTAAGTTATTCTCACTCTAATACCTAGGTATCGTGTAACCGAAGTTTAACGAATTCCCTTTAGCACTCATGTGGATGAACTTATACTTTTCGTTCTTCCAGGAATTTTGAAACGAATCCTGTTGTCCAGCACCATTTGCCTCAAAGAGCGCTGATCCGCCACGAGACGGGGAAATTCACAGGCGTCTGTTGTGCAGAGTGAGGCCTAAGCTCTGTAGTGTGCGAGTGATACAGACGAGAACATATGTCATAGGGAAACCAGTAGGAGCTGTTTGTGACCAGGGAGGCGTAGCAGTGTTAATAAAGAGGACGTAAGATCGGCCACAAAGGGAAGCATCTGTGAAAAATGTTTAATTCTGTAATAATCCAGGGAATGAAGCCACAGTAATTGCAATGTACCATCGTCCTTAAATTTTCATGGTGATCCGAATAAAACTTGAATAGTGCTCATATCTATAATACATCGTACAGAATGTATTGTTAAAGTGAAATTAACAGGTTTTGTAACAAATACCTGAATGCTTTGTTCGATCTCAGCGATCGATATTTCATATAAAAGCACACCATTAAAATTTCAAATGTTGTAAACATGAAGTCTGTAACTTTATTTGTTTGAAAGATATAGTAAATTAAAATTATCAGTATTTTCAGGTAAGCATCAGATTATCATTTCCTCCTCACAAAACGCAATGAACAATGACAGCATGACACCTTATTGAATCATTAGGTAATAGAATATTTGTTACAAAGTTTAGTGGATAACAACCACTTTTGTGATTTGTTTATTTATCAGAAAGCACATTGGTGCAAGGATACTGGAAGTGACATTCAAAGTTAAGAAAGAAATTGTATTACTATTATGTTAAAGAATTTAACATTTATTATGTAATGGATATTATTGTTACTTTATTTAGAATGTGAAAGTGGTCCATCTTTGATTATTTAAATATGATAAAATGCAAAATAATGTAGAATAAGCTGTAGCCAATAAGATGGACGGCTTCAGGGAAGCGAACTGCATAGTCAGTTGAGCGACTATGTTCTGTACGTGGGAGACGCTGCTGGAGACTGGCAGAGGCGCAGTACTGGTGCAGACGTGAAAGCGGACAGGTGGGCTGGAGACACCAATGTGGACAGTTCTGGTTTAGACACCAAAGGGTACAGTTCAGAGTGAGACGAGAAAGCGGACAGTCGGTCTTTAGATATCTAGGAAGTGCAAAAACATTTCGCGTTGTGTGGTATTGCGTGACTTAGTCCCTGAGCGGCGAGCAGCCGCGCGCCTGGTGTGAACACTAACTTTTCGCACAGATAAGGAGGTGGAGTATTGGACTTGTATTTCGAGATGAGTTAGTGAATGTTCGAACTGTGTCAAATGGATATGGGCTCTACTGTGAAAGCAACTATAATATGACTACTTTCTCTATTAGTTTGCTTTCTGAATCAACATTATTCTAACCAAATCGCAACTGTGTGGCCTACATCGTTTAGGGGTCATTAATTTTGTTTCCAACATTATTATTACTGTTATTATGTGCTATATTAACTTTGTATTTCACAAACTGTTATCAGCCAAACAATTTAACCAAACGATCATAAGTGTCTAATTTATGGCGTGTAATGCAACACGTGCAACACAAACCCTAGACGAGTTTGAGCCACGACATTTCGACGAAAGGGAACCGCATGTGAGCCCGAACGTATTTGGGATGTTGGCTCGCAGTTGGGGGCTCGTTCGGGATAGGAATTTGGAAAGTGTTCGTTGAGGTACAAGAATCTTGCAAAGTGTTGGAACAGGATTGGACCATGAAATGTGTTAGTTGCGGAATATCAACTCTGGAAAGTTTTAGAACTGGATTTTAATTCTAGAAAGCGTTTCCAAAGTATTATCTGAACTTCGATCGGCAGGACCTCTCACATAATTTAATTGTGGGATCGGTTCAGGACTGCATTTTAAGTTTCTTTAATAGTTGTGAAATTACGGTTGTGATTCGCACGGTTAACGGCATTCTGTGATCTAAGTTTCAAGTCTGTGGCAGTTTAGACAGTTTACGTGGGGGCTCGGAGCTACGAACTTTGCAACAGTTGTGTGCACCGAGTTTTAGGACTGGTTAGGAGTCAGAAAAAAATTACGCGGAAGAAGAGGGGACATCGAAAGCATGTGGTTCCAGCCAGCAGTAGCATCCTCAGCAGGTGTTCATCGAGCAGCGGAGGTTGCAGTGGAACAGCAGAAGCTACGAGATCTTCAGCGTCGGCTTCAACTGCAACATCGGCAGCAATACCATGGCAGAAGGATCCAGTACGACAAAGATAAGTACCTGAACTGATAGCGAGATTATGTATGGTTCTGTAGTTCAATTGCCAATAGTAGACGTCGCTAATATTAAGCAGTGGGTCCGAAAATACTAGCGAGCCGCTTAATCCGAAGTCGGAGTGGGAGAGCATGGTTGGCGATGAATTTAGTAGGGCAAATAGTCTGAAACCAGGCGAGGGAGATGAATATTGGGGAGACATGATGTCGTAATTAATGCAAATGATAAGAGGATTGGGATCAAAAATTCTGTTATAGCCGATATGGGATCCAAAATTGAATCTCTTAAAACTGATATGGGTGACGTAAATTTAAAAATTTATTCGGTTCAGCCGGAAATATTTTCAGTTGTGAAAGATGAAGTAGGTCAAATTGCTAGTGGAATCGAAGAATTGGTAGATGAAAATAAAAACCATTCGGGATGAAATGGGCAAAATTTCTGATGAAGTTAGGATACTTGACTCTAAGGTAGATAAAGCGGAAAAAACTTTCAGTGATAAGGTGGACAAGTTGCAGGCAGATCTGAGAGACAACGTAAGAAATTGTGTGAGTAGGCAAGATGCTCTAATGGCTGAGACAACAGAGACTATTAGCAAATTATCCGTTCGGATAGTAAAGGGAATAAAGATGTAGATAAAATAAAGACACAAGTAGAATCTGGCATTAAAATAGAAAATGGTGAAGTTAAAAAGAAAATCAATGAAATAGGAAGCGAACTGAATTCTTTAGCTACGCATCAAAGCTCTACAGCGATCAGTGTTCTGTGGATGAACTCGGGTACGGTCAAATGTTTTGGAGACGACGTGAAATGTCACCCAGTAAATTTTCTAGCAGCATGCAGGGATGGTTTTATAAGGGGAATGTCCTACGAGGAGAAGATAAAATACGTGAAAAGACATTTGGAAGGCGAGCCGCAGCCGTGGGCAAATATACACAGTGATACGTTCACTGCATATGAAACATTTGAAAGCAGTTTCCCGAATAAGTTCTGGAGAGAAGCGAAAGAAACGTGATTCCACAATGAGTTTCTGAAAGGGCCAACATTTAAATACGGGAACGGGTGGATGCGAGAATTTTGTAAACGTGAACTTGCGTGACTAATGCTTGTGAAACGTCCATTGGGAATGCTTACTAAAATTACGACGTTGAAAATGCGGTTACCGGAAAATTTGCTGTGGGATCTAGTGCACAGTCCTAGTCAACTCAATAGACATGTTTAAGGACTTTATAGAAAAATTAGAACGGGCGTTGAAATTTAAACCTCAAAGTAAGCAGACAAATAGTTCTCAGAATTGAAATCATAACTACAGCCCGAGTAACTACTATGAAGGATATCGGGGAAGTTATCAAAGAAACGCAACCAGCACTTTTGATAACGGTAACGGGAACACATCCAATGATAAATTTCAAGGGGGTAATGGGAACGGATATTTTCGTGACAGGGACCGACACCAAGAATGTAGATTTGACGGACCGGCACCTGGCGAGATGAACCAGTGTAATGGGAGATCGGGAACTAAGTTTCGCCGCATCTCAGGTCCGGAGATGGCAAAATAAACTGACGATGAATAGGACGCGAGTAAACGGAAATGAGATAGGTGTCAAGAAATCGGCAGAAAGGCGTCAGAACTTTGAAATGAAATTAGTAAAAGATGAGAATCAAATAGGTAAATTTTCAAATCAGATCGAACATAAAAGGCGTAATCCTAAGAAAATGAAGGATAACGATAAAGCCGATGACGACGATTTAGGATTAAGTGATTTGTTTTATGAATATGAGACGAAAGATTGTGTGAATGTTTACAGAATGAAAGATTCGATGTGCCAAAAGGTGGCTGAGGTGGAGCTCAATTTGGTAGAGTTAGTATCTCTACATAGGTACTAACCAGCGGTAACAACTATACTGATGAAGGTGATGATGTTTCAGGTGGTATTGTGACGGCGGTAGTTGTTAAGGAGGTTAATAAGGGCAGCATAGCATTAGTCTCGTCAGCTGTTGATGAATTTGTGTGTGGATCGCCGGATATTGGTGAATTAGTTTTGAAGGAAGGTAGTAGTGATGTTTTATGTGCTGAAGCTACTAAAGTTGAAGCTGCTGGTATTGATACTTCAGAGGAAGAAATCTGTGCATATATTTCTACTGATGGAGGTGAACCCGAAATTCTGGATGGGTCTGTGGATCTTGAATATTTGTTTGAGAATGAATGTTGATCTGAATTTGGCGCAGGAGCATGTAGGAGAGGAAAAGGTATTATGCTCAGGTTTAAATCAAAACGCAACGGATTTTAATCGTACTGTTTATTCTGAAATTGCACGACGCTGTAGCTATAATTTATGTGATGTAACAGCAGAGTATGGTGAAACTATGAACGGTTCTTATATTGGTGATTTGTCGACAGAGGTAAACGAGGTTCTATGTAGTGAATTGTATGATGTATCAGTGGCTGTTGAAAGTGCTGTTTGTGAAGTTTTTTGTAATGACATGGAAGTGAAAAGTAATACTTTCTTTCGTGATAATGATGTTGTAGCTGCTAATGTCGATAATTTTAAAGGAGAATACAGTGAGTTTGAAACTAAGATAGAAAGTGATATTTGGCCAGAATGGTATCATAAGGAGGAATGTGATTTTACTGTGACTGATTTGCGATGGTACGGTAGAACATTACGATCGTTATTGCCTCATTTGTGGCCTCGAGAGAAATTTAAAATAGCGAGAGGTCTAGAAGGGAGAAAAAATGAAATTGGGGTGAATTATTTTGGGATGGCTACAATATTGAGGAGTGGATCTAACTATGTGTACTCTGGAAATGGAAGAGAAGGGACGAGACATAGAGAATGGTTTACTGAGTGAACAGTGTTTAGAGCAAAACAATGATTAATGTTCAGGCTATCATTTAAATTAAAGTAAATTACAGAAAGTAGATGCACTCCTCTATTCTGGAAGTAGTGTGTCAGCAGTGTCGGAAGGTTTTGTACATAGTGTAAAGAATAAGAAATTAGTATTACTACTTGTAAATTGTGTAAAAATTAAATGGCAGTTTTCGGTTTAAGTAAGCCGATAAGGCAAAAAATGCTCTTGGAATTCAAGTGGGAGATGAATTATTTCATTATAGGATGCTTTGTAGTGAATGGACTTGTAAAATATGTGGTGCTGTGAGAAGATTTCTTATGTAAATATAAAACTTTGCTTCACTGCGAGAGAAGGTGCTTTGATTTTGACATTGAGGGTGAAAAAAGGAAAAAAATTAAGAATCTTTCGATTAGGGTCAACCACATTGCGTACACCAAAATTACACATGATTGGGATGGAGAGCAATATGTGTGACAAGATAAAGGAAACGGTAGAAGTAGTCGAAGGTATATCGGAGGTAGGGAAAAGGAGTTTTGTGAATTGTTGTGCCGTTATGAGGACTTTTTTCTAATCGACCCGGTAAAGTAACAGACTTCTAATACTCCATTAATGTGAAGTCGCACGAGCCAATTAAGTTCAAGCCTTATTTAATACCTATTGCTGACCGGGAAGCCATCAGGGTAAGGTAAAGGCAAATGCTAGAATGGGATAGTATAGAGAAGTGTAGGAGCGATTATTGTAATCCCATTGTAACTGCAAAGACAAATTGGTTAGCTGCAAAACTTCAGGAACATAATATTGACGTCTAGTGTCGACTTGACTTCAGTATTTTGACAAATCCCATTGGCAGAAGAAAGCAGACGTTACACAGCTTTCTAATTCTAAGGACAAAGCTACCTGTTTATGGATGTACCGTTCGGCCTCACAATTTCAGAGGCAGTATTTGTGAGAGTGCTAAGCCATGTCTTAGGACAACGCTTGGTGAGTAAGTCGGTGATCCACGTGGACGACATTTTACTAGCAACGGTATCCTAGTATGAACACTGTAAATTGCTGTAGGAAGTGCTTGTGGCCTTAAGCCGAGGTGAGATAATGTTAAAGATTGCCAAATGAAAATTTTTCCGAGCGATACATTCAGTTTCTAGGACACGCTCTTACATCTGACGGAATTTTTACCAAGTCCCGAGAAACTGAAGTCAATCACGGATTGTAAAAAGCCAACCAACAGAAAGCCATTAAAATCGTATCTCAGATTATGCGGGTTTTATCAAAAATTCTTGGGGGTTGGAGGAATGAATAGCCCCAATTTATGTAAAGTACTAAAGAAAAACGTATCCTAGAAATGGACCAAGGAATGTGGAAAAGAATTTCAGGACATAAAAGGATAAACTGGGTGCGAGCAAGATGCTCTGTTATTCCAACATGACCCTTTCATTCTGTTTGTCGTCGGACAGTTCAGATTATGGGATAGGCTGCGAAACCTTTCAAGAAAAATAAATCGACGGGGAGGTATAACACTGGAGTGTGGCTTTCGCCTGCCACATACTCAACAAACATGAACGCAGGTACAGCATATCAGAGAAGGAGCTGCTTTCAATAGTGTATGGATTCAAAAAGTTCCGTATGTATTTGGCAGGTAGAGAGGTAACAGTGCTGTCAGACAACAAGGCCCTTCGCTTTCTGAAAGACTGTAGAAAACTAAAGGACCGTCTGATGCACTGGGCACTGTTCCTACAGCAATTTGGTTACCAGATACGCTACATTAAAGGGACCGAGAATTGTATTGCCGATGCTCTGTCGCGGCTACCCGTTGGGGAGGAAGACATTGAAGGGGAGGAGACAAAGCACCAGTTTCAGCTGCTGTAAATGAAAAGGGTACCAGAAGGGAAAAGGAAATTCCTGCGGTCTGCACGGATATGAGGAAAGCTCAAAATGATGACCCTGAATCGAAGAACATCAAAATTCGCCCTTGGAAGTGATGAATCTGTGGAGTTTCCGCAGCGCCATCTGAGTCGGGCGCTGAGAGGGTACAGGCGGTAAAATCCCGTATTGAGAAGTTGACAGCGGAATGGAAGAAACGGCACGATAGATTGTACAAATCAATTCAATACAAAATAGGAGTCAAAGTACTAGTACTTACGAAAGATAAGTCCAGCGAAGTAGATGGAGAAATAAAAATGTTGTTTGAGCTGTACTATGACCCGTTTGTAGTGGCAGAATGTCCGCACCCTAATGCCTACCGACTTAAATATACTGTTTCGGGGAAACTGCTAGGATTAAGAAATGTGACAAAATTGAGACTGTACGTTGAGAAAGGGGAAAGTAGGTTAAGAACTAAGTGTATCTGTGTTTAGAAATGGTTCAAATGGCTCTGAGCACTGTGGGACACAACTGCTGTGGTCATTAGCCCCTTAGAACTTAGAACTACTTAAACTTAACTAACCTAAGGACATCGCACACATCCATGCCCAAGGCAGGATTCGAACCTACGACCTAGCAGTCGCACGGTTCCGGACTGCGAGCCTAGAACCGCGAGACCACCGCGGCCGGCTTCGGTGTTTAGATTATAAGATTATTTGGAGGGGTAATTTGCAATGTTTTATTTCAGGAGTTATTGTAGCTTGTTTGTTGTTTCGTCACATAAGGATATTTTTCGGCAGAAGGTCTGTGCAATTATAAAGAGGTAATTTAGACGCACATTTGGATGCGATGAGGTCGGAGTACTCGATTATTTGGTGAACGGTATCGAGACCAAAATCAGTGCACAGTATACATATAACTTAGGTTTTTGCGGGTATAAAAGAGGTTTATTTATGTGTAAGTATGTGTTAGGCTTAAGGTTTTGGATGGTTTTATGTTCGTTGTAATTTAGAAATTATAAGTTACAGTCATGCAAATTTTGTGGAATGGAGATCGAAGAACTATGGAAAATGAAAATAAATTATGGTTATCTGGGAAAAGAGATGTATGTTTATTAACTTATCTTAGAATATTTTGTGGGAATAATTTATTGTTGTATGGAGTAATGATTTGTGTACGCGGCTTCACTGCACGGAATTAAACGAGGGGTGAGGTTTGTTCATATTTGTTGTTAGTTTTGCGTCCAAGAGACGTATTTAAGTTAAAAGAAAATATTAATTTGACGATGGAGTCGATTCGGAATCTGCCACGAGATGCATGTTCTAAATCAATTGTTTGTTGTGTAGTTTAGATCTGTTTCTATCGATTCCATCGAAGTGTTCAGTGCAGATGCTGGGTGGTTCCAGAAAGTGTTTGTTTTCTGGTATCTACACCCGATTAGAATTAAAACTGATTTGATACCGAAAAACGTTGGCAATGGAATGCAGAACCATATAGAATTTCGGAGGGGTGCTCTGCTGTGAATCTGTGGAGCGCCGCTGGAGACTTCGTTGTGACGAAAAAGTTGTCTAAAAGTGAGCACAGTGGCGCTGATATTTCTCCGGCATTTCAATAGACAGACGATTTTGATAAATGCATAGTTTTATTTGGCATTTAATTAATATGCCGCAATTCATAATTTATGTTAGGTATAAGTGTCTTTAAATTTAAAGCATGTTGCATCAACACCACTACAAATAATTACACTGTTGATCTGGCGCTAAGGATATTTACGTTATTGCATTATGAATTTGTGTTTTGTATGTTTGGGTGCTACTTCGTAACATATTCACGCCAAGATGGTGTGAAGTGGAAGTGTGTGACTTAGCAAACATCTCGCTCTCATTTATGTATATGGCAGAAAGAGAAAGCCTTCCAGGAATTGTGAAACGAATCCAGTCATCCAGGACGGTGTGCCACAAAGAGCGCAGATTCACTACGAGATGGAGAATTTCACAGGCATCTATTGCGCTGAATAAGACCAAACTCATAAGGCCTAAGCGCTGTAGTGTGCGAGTGAGACAAACAAGAACCTACGACTTAGGGAAACAGCGTAGGAGCTATTTGTGACCATGGAGGCGTAGCAGTGTTAAATATGGTGAGCCTAAGATCGGCCATAATGAGAAGCACCTATAAAAATTATTTAATTCTGTAGTAATCCAGGGAATGAAGTCACATTATTTTTAATCTACCACCTTCCTTAAATTTTCATGGTAATCCCAGTAAAACTTAAATATTCACTATAAATATAAGACTTTAGGATTTTCAGTTAACGCGAAATTAACAAGTTTTGTAACAAAGACCTGAATGCTAAAATCTGAACGCTTTGGTCTATTTTAACGATTGACATTTCATATAAAAGCGCACGAATCAGTGTCAGTTTCGTCCTAACCGCCGTCTGCTTCACGTCTGCTGTGCAGCGAGCTACGTTAATTTAAGTATTAACTGTCTTTTTCTTACTTGTCACTTCTTCTTCCGTGTTTTTTTTTGGTTTTAGGAAGCTTTAATTGTCGAGTGCTATTAATAGTGCTCCATAGATTTCGTGTTTGTTTTGAATACAGTCAGAGAGAGTCCCTTCAGTCAACCATAGTGCCAGTACTGCTAGTGTCTGTTTTCAATACAGTCCAGAGACAGGTAGCGCTATTTTCATTGTTTTCTACAAGAAGTGGTTAGCAATCACAGTTTAGTCAATAATCAGCCACCTTTAGTGAATTAGCAGTCTAATTAAAAGTTGATTAAGTCTCTTCGGTAAATTGATTCCTTAGGATGGATAGGATGTGTGACTGCTGTGTACGGACGCAGGAGGAGCTGAGCACTCTTCGCGAACAGCTGAGCGTGTTAATGGCCGCTGTCTATACAGTCAGAGAGAGTCCCTTCAGGTCTCTGCGGAATTGCTGAAGGCGGAAAGCCTCGCTCGCGGAGTCGAATCAGAGCTAACTATTTGTAGTATCGTTCCCAGAACCGATCCCGGTCCTCTGGTTTGGAGCCGAGTAGAAGGCTTAAACCAGAGGCTCAGACGATTATGCAGAGAGCTGGGGTGCAAATTTCTCGACCTCCGCTATCGGGTGGAGAAATGTAGGGTCCCCCTGAATAGGTCAGGCGTGCACTACACGCCGGAAGCGGCTACAAGGGTAGCGGAGTACGTGTGGAGTGCACATGGGGGTTTGTGAGGTTAGAGAATTCCCTCCCTAGACCCGACAAGACGCCTCCTGAGACGGGGCAAGGTAGGAGTAGGCAAAATGCAACAGGGAATAACAATATTAATGTGCTAATAGTAAACTGCAGGAGCGTCTATAGAAAGGTACCGAAACTGCTCTCATTAATAAACGGTCACAACACCCATATAGTACTAGGGACAGAAAGTTGGCTGAAACCAGACGTAAACAGTAATGAAATCCTAAACTCAGATTGGAATGTATACCGCAGAGACAGGCTGGACAGTGAAGGAGGAGGCGTGTTTATAGCGATAAGAAGTGCAATAGTATCGAAGGAAGTTCACGGAGATCCGAATTGTGAAATGATTTGGGTGAAGGTCACGGTCAAAGCACGCTCAGACATGGTAATTGGATGTCCCTATAGGCCCCCGGGCTCTGCAGCTGTTGTGGCTCAGCACCTGAAGAATAATTTGGAAAATATTTCGAGTAGATTTCCCCACCATGTTATAGTTCTGGGTGGAGGTTTTAATTTGCCGGATATAGACTGGGAGACCCAAACGTTCATAACGTGTGGCAGGGACAAAGAATCCAGTGAAATATATTTAAGTGCTTTATCTGAAAACTACTTTGAGCAGTTAAACAGAGAACCGACTCGTGGCGTTAACATATTAGACCTTCTGGTGACAAACAGACCCGAACTATTTGAATCAGTCAATGCAGAACAGGGAATCAGCGATCATAAAGCGGTTACTGCATCGATGATTTCAGCCGTAAATAGAAATATTAAAAAAGGTAGGAAGATTTTTCTGTTTAGCAAAAGTGACAAAAAGCAGATTACAAAGTACCTGATAAAAGTTTTGTCTCAAGTACAGATAGTGTTGAGGATCAGTGGATAAAGTTCAAAACCATCGTACAATATGCGTTAGATTAGTATGTGCCAAGCAAGATCGTAAGATATGGAAAAGAGCCACCGTGGTACAACAACCGAGTTCGAAAACTGCTGCGGAAGCATAGGGAACTTCACAGGAAACATAAACATAGCCAAAGCCTTGCAGACAAAAAAAATTTACTCGAAGCGAAATGTAGTGTGAGGAGGGTTATGCGAGAGGCGTTCAATGAATTCGAAAGTAAAGTTCTATGTACTGACTTGGCAGAAAATCGTAAGAATTTTTGGTCCTATGTCAAAGCGGTAGGTGGATCAAAACAAAATGTCCAGACAATCTGTGACCAAAATGGTACTGAAACAGAGGATGACAGACTAAAGGCCGAAATACTAAATGTCTTCTTCCAAAGCTGTTTCACAGAGCAAGATTGCACTGTACTTCCTTCTCTAGATTGTCGCACAGTTGACAAAATGGTAGATATCGAAATAGAGGACAGAGGGATAGAGAAACAATTAAAATCGCTCAAAAGAGGAAAGGCCGCTGGTCCTGATGGGATACCAGTTCGATTTTACACAGAGTACGCGAAGGAACTTGCCCCCCTTCTCGCAGCGGTGTACCGTAGGTCTCTAGAAGAACGAAGTGTTCCAAAGGATTGGAAAAGGGGACAGGTCATCCCCGTTTTCAAGAAGGGACGTCGAACAGATGTGCAGAACTATAGACCTATATCTCTAGCGTCAATCAGTTGTAGAATTTTGGAACACGTATTATGTTCGAGTATAATGTCCTTTCTGGAGACTAGGAATCTACTCTGTAGGAACCAGCATGGGTTTCGAAAACGACGGTCGTGTGGAACCCAGCTCGCGCTATTCGTTCACGAGACTCAGAGGGCCATAGACATGGGTTCGCAGATAGATAGATGCCGTGTTTCTTGACTTCCGCAAGGCGTTTTACACAGTTCCCCACAGTCGTTTAATGAACAAAGTAAGAGCATATGGACTATCAGACCAATTGTGTGATTGGATTGAGGAGTTCCTAGATAACAGAACGCAGCATGTCATTCTCAATGGAGAGAAGTCTTCCGAAGTAAGAGTGATTTCAGGTGTGCCGTAGGGGAGTGTCATAGGACCGTTGCTCGTTGCTATTCACAATATACATAAATGACCTGGTGGATGACATCGGAAGTTCACCGAGGCTTTTTGCAGATGAAGCTGTGGTGTATCGAGAGGTTGCAACAATGGAAAATTGTACTGAAATGCAGGAGGATCTGCAGCGAATTGACGCATGGTGCAGGGAATGGCAATTGAATCTCAATGTAGACAAGTGTAATGTGCTGCGAATACATAGAAAGATAGATCCCTTATCATTTAGCTGCAAAATAGCAGATCAGCAACTGGAAGCAGTTAATTCCATAAATTATGTGGGAGTACGCATTAGGAGTGATTTAAAATGGAATGATCATATAGCGTTGATCGTCGGTAAAGCAGATGCCAGACTGAGATTCACTGGAAGAATCCTAAGGAAATGCAATCCGAAAACAAAGGAAGTAGGTTACAGTAAGCTTGTTCGCCCACTGCTTGAATACTGCTAACCAGTGTGGGATCCGCACCAGATAGGTTTGATAGAAGAGATAAAGAAGATCCAACGGAGAGCAGCGCGCTTCGTTACAGGATCATTTAGTAATCGCGAAAGCGTTACGGAGATGATAGATAAACTCCAGTGGAAGACTCTGCAGGAGAGACGCTCAATAGCTCGGTACGGACTTTTGTTAAAGCTTCGAGAACATACCTTCACCGAAGAGTCAAGCAGTATATTGCTCGCTCCTACGTATATCTCGCGAAGAGACCATGAGGATAAAATCAGAGAGATTAGAGCCCACACAGAAGCATACCGACAATCCTTGTTTCCACGAACAATACGAGACTGCAATAGAAGGGAGAACCGATAGAGGTACTCTGGGTACCCTCCGCCACACACTGTCAGGTGGCTTTCGGAGTATGGCTGTAGATGTAGATGTAGAATCATTAAAATTTCACATGTTCTAAATATCAACTCTGTAATTTTATTTGTTTAAAAGATATAGTAAATTTAAGTTATCAGAATTTTCAGTTAAGCATCACATCATCGTTTTCTACACACAAAGCACAATGAAACATGACAGCATGACACCTTTCTTGAATCATTAGGTAATAGAATATTTGTTATGAAGATTAGTGCATAACACATACTTTTGTGCTTTCTTTATTTATCAGAAAGCACATCGGCGGAGGGCTAATGGCCGTGACATTCAAAGTGAAGAAGAAAATTGTATTACTTTTATGTAAAAGAATTTAACGTTTGTTATGTAATGGGTATTTCTGTTACTTTATTTAGAATGTGAAAGTGGTCCTGTTTTGGTTATTTAAATATGTTAAAGTGTAAAATAATGTAGAATAAACTGTAGCCAATAAGATGGACTGCTTCAGGAAAGTGAACTGCACTAGTCACTTGACCGACGATGTCCTGTACGACACGGCCGGAGACTGGCAGAGGGGCAGTGCTGGAGACACAAAAGTGTACACTCCTGGTTTAGACACCAAGATTGAGACGAGAAAGCGGACAGTCGGTCTTTAAATAGCTAGGAAGTGAAAAAACGTACAAATTTTCGCGTTGTGTGGTATTGCGTGACTTAGTCTGAGCGGCGAGCAGTCCCGCGCCTCGTGTGAACACTAAATACAGAGGTGGAGTATTGGGCTTGTATTTCGCGCTGAGACTGTGAATGATTTAACTGTGTCAAATGGATATGGGCTCTAGTGTAAAAGTAACTCTAAATACGACCACTTTCGCTATTAGTTTGCTTTCTGAATAAACATTATTCTAACCAAATCACAACTGTATGGTCTACATCATTTATGGGTCCTTAATTTATTTTCTGGTATTATTATTACTGTTATTATATGTTCTATTAACTTTGTATGTTTCATACGATTTCGCAAACTTGCCATCACCCAGACAATTTAACCAAAGGCTCACAAGAGTCTAATTCAGGGCGTGTAATGCGACACGTAGGCTACAACCTCTAGACGAATTTGAGCCAAAGCATTTCGACGACGAGGAACCGCATGTGAGCCCGAACATGTTTGGGATGTTACCTTGCAGCTTACCCAATGGGTTCCTGAATGAAGTGAATAATGTTTCTCCTTGGAGTGCGAGAACTTGGATTGTCTTCGGGACTGCTTAGAATCGTGTCAGTATTTAGCCTTGGGCTATTTTCACGATCTGAAGCAGTCAATACTATTTCATCAGTCTCTATATTATCAAATTCTTCGCTGGAATCAAAATCACTGTCAGATCTGTTTCCGTCTATATCATTTTGAAGTATTTTCGTATGTTTTTCTTCGAAATTTGGGTCGTCTCCACGCAAAATACACATCTAAAATAATATAAAATAAAAATTCGAATACTTACAGGACATATTATGCACGTTATACTATCGCATAAACTTATTCAACTAATATTATTTCTTGAATTAGTTCCTGCTGTTACACTTACCTTATGTAATTCTGGAAACGTATACACAACCCATCGTAAAATTTACGTCACAGGGCTCAGTACCACCAAGTCAAACAAACGAATTCCGACAATGCATACCCACTGAACAACCTCTATGAGAGCTAGAAACTTGCAGTGAACTATGGCAATGTGGTGCGAAAACGGAATAGATAAAGTAATGTTACCGATAGTGCGTCGTCCGGGTTCTGAAGAAGTGTGCTGAAAGTCGGAAAGAAGCAGAATGGTTGGCTGAACCAAGGGCCGTATCTGCTATGAACGAAGTGCGCACAGCAGAATCGACAGAGCATGGAATGACACTAGCAGCGAACAAAGAAAGAGGCAGTTCATGGAGGGAACAGGAGCTAAGGGCACATGTGTCCCAAAAGATGTTCTAGTGGAGGGATATAACAAGTGAGCTACCAGCATGATGGTGTTGCTGTCGCCTATGGAAACACTGTTCCTTGATGAGGACGTCCTGGAGCCTGAAAAGTCGTCAGAACTACAGGAGGTGCTAGGACTGTTGAGGGCCTGTAGGAGTAGTGGGGCCCATGGAAGTACTGGAACCAAGGACGCTGTGTGGTGACTGAGCTGTAGATGGCGGCAGGAGAGAATCACTGAGAAATACAAAGACCTGTAGGAAGAGTATCAGTCACGTGAGGAAGGTGAGCCATGAATCGAAGACTTCTTCTGAAGGAGTTGTAGGCTGTGTTGATCACACCAGGACGAAGACAGCTTCGGGATTGGTATACCGTCAGAGGAAAAGCTCAGAAACATGCTACAAGATCTGTACTTGAGGCTGACGCCGGGACAACACTTCCCACACTTGAAGTGGGGCCGCACAAGTGAGTAACGGTATCGATTGCCACATAACTCACAAGTCGAGACAGAAAATGCTAGTGATGGATCAGCATTGATAAAAGAGCAAAAGATACTAGTTAACGTGACCGACATGGCTTTTCACGCACAACACTCTGACACTTAATGGCCGAGAGTTACTATGGCTTGACTTAAAATCGATTTACAGTCTATTTTTGCAAACACACACACACACACACACACACACACACACACACACACACACATAAGCACGCATACGTATGCAATGTCAAACCTCCAAAAAGAGAATAGTGAAACGTATGGTTTTGCAATGCCATGCAGCCCCCAAAAATTTAAACATGCACACATGGCATTAAGTCAACAATTACATGAAAAAATTGCCAACGTGTACATTAAAACTAGCGTAAACGGAAGAGACATAGGTAATTTCCACAATCGTCTAACTCAGCAGAGCAACGTAATAAATGGAATTATGTGCATTGTCAGGAGACAGAAACGAGAGAAAATAAGAAATAATCACATAATCGCGGAATATGACAGAGCACACATAAATGAAAAGCTTAGTACTCTAGCCTAAAAATTTTAAGTAACAGATAATTCACACAAGGCACTGTCTCACACAGAAATGCAAAAACGAAGAATTTGAAAGCAGTGACCACTGGTAGCACAGCAGCAACATACACTGAGACCAAGCAGCAGCAACGCCTTACAACGCTGGGAAGATACAAATGCAAGAAAGTCAACATAAACTGTCAACAACAACTGGTGGCCGTCAAAATATGTACCAGGACTACGAGAACTACTTTATGGCAGACACATGAACACAGCGGAGGAAACGCTATTTCTTTGACCACAAGACACAGGTAACAAAATCCGGAAACCAAAAGAGCCTTAAAAACGTTTACCATCGACGCTCTTGTCAAGCCGAGAGCATAGCAGGAAACGCGTTTCTATCTCGTCGCCACTATTATGGTTAGTACAGCCCACAATCAAAAGATGTGTCCAGGTAGTCAATCAAGCAAGTAGGACAGCTTCTGAATTAAAATAAGAGGGTCCTGATCTGTTTCTACATGCCAGAGCTAAGCAAACTGCCTACATTTTCTGCTCTACTAAAGTAACATGGATGTAAGCCAAAGTCTGTGTGGTCCTTGGATGATGTAGTATCGATGCCTGGGAGGGTTGCGTACAGTATGGGAGAACGTAGGGTCTTGCTCAAGTGCCCTGCTCTCCAATGACTGTAAGTCTGATTGTGAGACCGACTGCTCAGCTGTTGGCCCAGAGAATCCTAGCTGTGAACCCCCAACGTCCACCGACTGAAAAGCGGCAGGTCAGCTTCTCATAAAGCTGTCCTGCGGAGGTACGTCAGGAAACAGTGTCAATGTCACGTGGCTCACGCAGGCTAGCAGGTATCAGCGGTAACAGCGATGTGTCCAGAGTTTTTACGCCCCTACATTAAGCAACGGCTGTTGCGCGGGTGGTGTCCTACGATGGAGCTACCAGCGCCTAGTTACCATTGTTGCACAATTAGTGGCTAGATCGAAAGTCGACATCCGCGGATACCACGACTACATATTTGTATCACATGTCATCAGAATAGGTGAATAAATGACCATAACCATCCATTCTCATAGTACTAGACCCTTCCCCAAATGACTGAACATTTTACCACCACATTTTATTATATGGTGCGAACTACAACTATTAGAAAAAACTGCAACAAGTAAATCACATCTACTTAAGTTTTTGCTTTGGTTTGGGTGATAACTAACATTTCACATGCTACAATATGTTTACACGTGCAATGCATATACGTTTACAAGAAGAAATGCTGATACATGTAGAATATAATAACAACAAGAATATTAAAATACACACACTAAATGAAAGGTACAGTGTGCTCAAATTAAGATGTCAGAACCTTTTAAGTAGTTGCTGTAATAAGACCTTAAATATTCAGGAGAGTACAATTTGTTACCTGACTTTCGTACTTACATGGTTTAAATCGGGTTCTTATTCATTCTCGTGACCGCACACGGATAGCCTAATTTTCATTTTTGGAAACGACTGGGGTAATTCCATGTCCTAACCTCATTCCTATTATTGAGCAAATGGAAATGTTTACCTATTATCACCCAGTCGAACGACGTTTTCTTCTTGCTTTTTTATGTCATCATTTTCCGTTGTAATTGTTGATATGTTTCCGTACCTTATTCGAGTTTAGTTCCTTGTAATTTGCCTTGGACAGTATTTCGTATACTTATTACGTCGATTACTTCGTTGCCTGTGACACCCTTACGACTTTCTACACATTCAAATTTTATGTAAGTTTCGAGGTTTCATTCGGAATGAATCGAAACTAATGTACCGTATACACAACGGAAGCAAGAAACATTCATAGGATTTGTCGACCTGGAAAAAGCGTTCGACAATGTAAAATGGTGCAATATGTTCGAAATTCTGAGAAAAATAGAGGTATGTTATAGGGAGAGACGGGTAATAGGCGATATCTACAAGGGCTAAAAGGGAATAATTAGAGTGGAGGACCCAGAACGATGTAAAATGGTTTAAGACTGGGATATAGTACTTCACCCCTACTGTTCTATATGTACATCGAAAAACCAATGATGGAAATAAAACAATAGCCCAAGATTAGCTTGCAATTCAAGGCGAAAGGATATCAATAATACGATTCACCGATGACATTGCTATCCTGAGTGAAAGTGAAGAAGAATAACATGATCTGCTGAATGCAATGAGTAGTATAATAAGTAGACAATACGGATTGAGAGTAAATCAAATAAAAACCAAAGTAATGATAAGTAGGAATGAGAACAGCGAGAAACTTAACATCAGCATTGACGGTCAGGAAGTAGTGGAAGTTAAGGAATGCTGGTACCTAGGCACCAAAATAACCAGTGAGGAATGGTGCAAGGAGGAGATCAAACGCAGGCTAGCAATGGCAAAAAGTACATTCCCGGCCAAGACAAGTCGTTTAGTATCAAACATTGCCCTTAATCACAAGAAGAAATTTCTGAGAATGTGCGGTTGGAACACGACATTGTATGCTAGTGAAACATGGACAGTGAGAGAAACGGAACGGAGAGGAATGGAAGCATTTGAGATGTAGTGCTACAGGTGAATGTTGATACGGAATAAGAATTTTCTGGGCAGAATCGCAGAGAAGAGGATTGTGGGGAAAACACTGACAGCGAGAAGGGATAGAATGCCAGGACATCTGTTAAGACATCAGGAAATGACTTCCATGGTATCAGAGGGAGCTGCAGAAGCAGAAACTATGGAGGAAGACAGCGATTGGAATACATCCAGCAAATAATTGAGGACGTAGGTTACAAGTGCTACTCTGAGACAAAGAGGTTGGCACAAGAGAGGAATTCATGGTGGACTGCATCAGACCAGACTGATGACTCAGAAAAAAATATATAATTACGAGTGATAAGCTTTCCAGTTTACCTGTGCATTAAACGGTAACACTAAAACCTGTGCAGTTTTTATATTTTGGACGTATACAACACACGCAGATATCAAGCACAATGCTGTGACTTGGGCTCTTTGGCACCAAATTTTGAAGTGCTAAAAGCAAGCTGTGAACAGCGGGCGGACTGTGTGGAAATCCAGTTCCGAAATCAGTGGGCCACATTGGTGAGCCACTCTCAGGGATATAGCGACTGCGTTGCGCCCGGTGTGGAGTTCAGCGTTCGGTGACGGCTGCGACAAAGTGCTTACGCTTTACCTACCCCCCTCTCTGATTAACACAGGCCTGCGCTCGGCGCGCTTTCTCCCGTCTCTGTCCTAATTACACGCTGATTGACTCCACACAATCGCATACACAAGCGGGCCTGCATTTTACGCAGCCCTCAAAATATGCCACTCGAGTGCTCCAGTATGCAATTAGCAGCTCGTTGTGCATAATTCACAGCGACAGCACACGTACGGTTGGCCACAGCCAGCTCGCCCCATGTGTTTCTGAAAGTACCGGCTGTTATGTCCATAGCCATAAATACTTTACCTACCACAGTAAACTGAAATGCAGTTACTAAAGCAAATACGCATGTAAATGGAGGATTTCGGATTTCTCGTCCCTTGATTCCACATTAGTATAGAAAGCAATTGCTTCCCTTATTTGCGTAATGATGTTTATATCTTTTAATTAAAAGTATCATGTTGACAGAAACAGTTTACCAAAGAAAGATAATGAATTACTGGCCGACTGGAAAGAGAGAATTAGGTCCACGTCGTAGGAGATGGACGGATGGTTGATAGAGACCGGAAGAGGTCTTGCATGGAGATGATACTGGTAGTGGATTTAGCGCTGATTCCATGCATATATGCTTTAAGGAAACATAGGAAATACGCAATAGTGTGCACAGATTACAACATTTTCTGATGAACGGACTGTGTACTAGCAAAAAATTGGGAATTTATCGTTACCGCATTGTGATGAATCGATCACTAAATCATTCACTTCAAAATATTGTGTAACTGTAGCTGTTAAACGGGGAGAACAACTTGGACAGGCTAACAAGGTGATCAAACGTGTCCGTGTAGGATAAGCATCCTTACGGAAGACGTTACGTCGTAAGTACTACATGCTCTGTCCATAAAAGCCTGCCAAAGGCACGTGTTCGTTGTGTGTGGCTTTGTCTGCGAGAATATCCAAGTTCTCATTTCTTTGCGTGTCTTGTTGTGCTTACATCCAGTGTAAGTAACTCGGCAGCCATGTGGTTTATATTGTTAAGATGAATGCTGTTGTAGCTCCGTAGTGCAGGGATGTTGAGAGCCGACAGTACTCTTAACTACTCACTTGAGATCAGGGTCCCGTTCGGATCATGCGGTCTAACGATCTAGACAAGGTTCAGGGTGGCCATTCTAAACACTTAACTATTCTAACGGGGGAAGTTTGACTATTCCTCATGTAGCTCAGGGAAAAACAAAGGTTGCAAAGCACACACACAGAGAGAGAGAGAGAGAGAGGGAGAGAGAGAGAGAGAGAGAGAATAAGTGAATAGCTGCTTTCGACCAGTCAGTGAATGTTTTTATTGGATGCAGCTAACGAACTGGCAGGACTGTTTTAAGTATGCTGTTTATATCTGATGATTTTCGTTTGGAGAGTTCTGGCAGAGTTGGTTGTAGCACTAACAGAATTATCTAGATAAATGAATTTCAAGAACTACATACAGTTTTGCACCTGAGTCGCTTAATAAATACGTTAAGAGTAAGCCACACCAGTTAAGGGATCAATCAATATATACAAGCATTATGATTTCACTACAAACGAGATGTTTCCTTGCAGAAAAGTAGTACTACCTGGTAATCGATATCTGTAGAAAAATGCCATAATGCAGTCCTTTAAACACTATATTCTTCAGTCGTGTTCATTTGTGCTAAAAATTTGTCTTTACGTTTTCTTGGTAATGAGTTAACGTAATGCTACCGTAATGTTAAAGTAATATCAGTTTTATCGCCTGTGAATGTGTCATAAAGCGTCATTTCAAGTCTCTAGCGAAGATTTTTCGTTTTAGTGTCTTTACAGACGGAGAGTAATGACCCAAAAGAGAAGAGAATCCGTTCTTAACTACGAAATCCAGCAATGTCTGGAGGGCATTCGTTGCAGAAGAAGTTCACGTGTGTTTCGAAGACTGAGAGAAGTATGTTGAATCCACATAATCGCATTTCCTGCAAACAAAAAGGTATCACAAACTGTTCCACGCTTGGAACTGAATTTCAGGATACAAGTTTCCTTTCGTTTTCCACATATTACAGATCTGAATTCGTTTATTGGATATGTGTTATGAGAAAGAAACTGCAGTATATTTACTCAGTGTCGAAAAGTTCTTCTTCTCTCTAAGTAAAGATATACAGAAGAATTTTGTCTAAATATACATCGTAAATGTCTCACTATAGAGATAACGTAAAACTTCTAGAAGCATTGGAAACGTGGTTATGGAGAAGGATGAACAAAACTAAATCGATAAAAAAAGATAAATTGAGAAATATGAAAAGGAATAACTGTACAGGAAAACATCAAAAAAATCATGACAAGTCAGTCACTCATAGAATGCATTCTAAAGCATAAAAGCTCCATAAGGACATTATTGGCGGCAAGATCCTTGCGAGGAAAGGAAGAGGAGACCGAAGAAACAAGATAACAGAAGAACTAGTACAGAATTAGGTTAACGAATCTACGAAGAAATGGGATGCGTAGGGAAAACAAGTGCATTGATGTAGCGACAAACGGTGGTGATTATCACAAAAACGGATACTAAAACCACTTTCAACAAATAGGCGAAATGCCTTTATTTTACGACCAGTTTAGCTTTTCCAGGCCATCTTCAGCTACAAGAATATCATCCACTGCAAACATGTTTATTTTATGATTGGTGTAATTACGTCATCATATCCCTTCTTCGTCTGGAGAAGAACTACTAGAAAATTGCACATTAGTACCTAACACGGTTGACTGTGGTGATACACGAACGTTCCGCACTTTGAAGAGGCAGCACTTTGTCACGTAGAAGAGAACCCGACGGCAAATCCTCGAAACGCTGCCCATGTCATGGGGTCCTGTAGAGCAGAAAGATAAGACGTCGTTGTCTCCAATACGTAAATACCGTGAAGAGGGGGATTTGAAAGTGATCCGGTCTTCAATTCTACATCAAACCGTACATTTCCGGAGGTGGGTTCCTTAGTAAAATTTCATCTATTAGGCCCCTTCTACAGGAAGTTAGAAGCCTGTAATAGAAATTGTGAAACACTGTAAGCATGGTACTTTGGAAGTCATTGAACGATAATATTGTATAAATATGATAATTGTATGTACATTAGTAACTGCTTAACAGAAACAGGACTGCACTAGCCAGAATACATAGTGATCGTTATTGTACAAGGCACGCAGGAAAAACTGCTGCTGAACTTAATCACTTAATTAATAATACTAAATATTGAAACACTCTGACATACTCAAAATCATAACATTAGAGTTGTGTTACCACAAAAGCTGCAATGTGACATTGAATCGCCCACCTACAATGGTTGTGGTTAACGCTCGATCAGTTCACTATTTAAAATAGTATTAGTTGACAAATATGTCGTTGCCTGAGTATTCATTTTGCCAATTTTCTATTAGAAACTAAAACAAAATATAAACTGTGACTGTAGTGTAACATTGAAAAAAATTCATTTCCACGTATCAGTCAAAACACCTTTGAAATTATGATACAGTCGTACAAAAAATTTGTGTAAAGTGCAAATGTAACGGTACAGCTGCTTCTTGTGTCTACAACGCGATTTTGTAAACGTCTCTACGGCATCGCCACATCACAGCTCTATAGAACGCTATCGTTTTCGCCTACACCCATTTGCACTTTGCAGTTGAAACCTGCTAATAATCGCTGTCATGTGTGAAGAATTTCCTTTAGTTGACCCGGCTATAGCAGTGTCTTAGTAGTAAAACGTAAGTGTATTAAAACTTCAGGCATGAGGAAAAACTTTTTAAGCATCTCATTGTTTATGACGTCGTATCTCTGGAAATATGCGTATTAAGTTGACATATTTGAATAAATAAATTCGCCGTCATACGTGGGTACTGTTTGCGAAAGATCTTACGAATATAGTTAGTATCAACGAAGTAATAAGTTTAAACGTCATGCGCAGTGGGGCAGTCTTCAATCTCATTGTGACGTCATATCTCCTGAACTATGACAGCCCCACAGCGACTGTTCCCTGGAAGTAAGGGGTATGAGTGCAAAGTTTGGTTCAAATACGTCCAGTGGTTTAGGAGGAGATGTGGAACAGACTCATATAAATACAGTTTTATAATAGATATGGATGCCTTTTGTTATGATATATGCTTTTAACAATCAAATTAAAATTCAATAAGTGGAATATTCAGTCTCTTACTAAATGTAAGCCATGGCATATGATTTCTTAAGGAACACAATGAGGCACTGTATTCCTAAATATTTTTTCAAAGCTTAAAACCATAGGCTTATTAATATTCGATCACTGTTTTAAAATAGTGAAACAGTGTTCGAACTGAAAACTTCATGGGGTACTTTTGTCTTTGGTTGTGTTCTACATTCAGTAAAAACATATTTTTTTCTTCTTTCTACCTACACATGTTTTGCTGTAGTTACTACAGCATCGGTCACTTTTTATTTTCTATTGAATAACAAGAAAATTGCTCCTTAGTATCTGAACGTAAGGAATTTCAGTTTTTGAGAGTTCACAAATTTGCGAACATACGAATTTGTTATATAGATATTGTCAGCACATGCTGCCTGTATTTAGCGTTGTAGCTGTTTTTATTTCACATCTAGTCATCTCCAAGCATAGAGAACTTAATTTCTAGAGTTATTTACACCAAATTTTTCGACTGGGTATGTTAGACTTTTGTGTTTAACATTATTTTATTTCATGTGAAACATTGTGTGTGTGTGTGTGTGTGTGTGTGTGTGTGTGTGTGTGTGTGTGTGTGTGTGCCTTTATATGCAATATTTATCCCTTCAGCTTCATAAACTCTTTCAGACACACTTGATATCAACGATTCATTGCAATGTACCGAGGTCCAATTAGTTCCTTCAATTTCTTTATCATATTATCTTCCGAGTTGATTGCATTTTTGCTGATCATCATATCGAGTTGCCTCCTTATATTTCCAGTCGGTTAAGATATGGCTATTGACGTGGTATCTAAGCAACTTTGAAACACATGATTAATTGTTCACTTGCCATTTCGCACACTATCTTAGAAAATGTGAATGGAGATCTACTTCACTATTTTTCTATACTACTATGCAAGATTTGCTCCAGGATGCTGAGATATCCTTCTTTGTAAACATGCTGCCACTAATATTTGCTAGTGAGAGTGAAAACATCTTCTCAGCAGGCGGGTAACTGTGATGCAGCCCAAGCAAATATTGAGCTGCAGGCTAAACATTTGGAACTTACCGCGAAATGCAGCAAAGGGTAGTGTTTTAGTATTGTGTTGTATTCCACATTGACAACAAAAGTGCGATCGAGCCTACCGCGCAGACGCTGCACCTACTCGGTCACGATCCCTGCCTGATGTTACCCCCGGGTGGTCAGCTCACATGTAACCTGTTCCTTTGTCATGTAAGAAATTCCGACCACCGGTTTCGGATCCATGATGCAACTTCGGTAACGTATACAACCGTAACACAAATGTTTAACACAATGAATTGTTTCCACACAATCTTAACCTTAAAATCTGGCCCTACCACTAGACAGAATAAGAGCCCTACCACTCGATCACAACCACGCTCTGCTACCAAATTGCAATGTAGTAGGGAGCTGGTGTTGAGTGGAAGTGTAAAGGGCCACAAATTTATTAACATATTTATTAGAAACAGAAAACAATTTATAAGACACAGTAATGTTTGAAAGATTTCTGAGTAACTACCGCCGGAATTAATTAAATTAGTTTACAGCAGTTGGTAGATATTACGTAACTTTCGCACATGGCTGAATGAAATTGGAGAGCCAAAGAAACTGATAAGCCTGCCTAATATCGTGTAAGGCCCAAGCGAGCACGAAGATGTGCCGCCACACGACGTGGCGTGAGCTCGACTAATGTCTGAAGTAGTGCTGGAGGGAACTGACACCATGAATTCTGTATGGCTGTCCGTATATCCGTAAGAGTATGAGGGGGAGGGTGTTGGACATTTCTGAACAGCACGTTGCAAGGTATACCGATATGCTCAATGCTGTTCATGGCTGGGGAGCTTGGTGACCAGCAGGAGTGTTTAAACTCAGAAGAGTGTTCCTGGAGCCACTCTGTAGCTATTCTGGATGTGTGCGGAGCCGCAGTGTCCTGCTGGAACTGCCCAAGTCCAATGCACAACTGACATCAGTGGATGCAGGTGATCAGATATGATGCTTAAGTACGTGTCAAATGTCACAGTCGTACCTAGACGTATCCAAATTCACACACCCCACACCACTTCAGAGCCTCCAGCATCCTGAACAGTCTCCTACTGACATGCATGGTCCATGGATTTTTAAGTTGTCTCTATACCCGTACATGTCCATACGCTCGATTCAATTTGAAACGAGACTCGTCCGAGCAGGTAACATGTATCCAGTTATCAGCAGTTCAATGTCGGTGTTGATGGGCCCAGGCGAGGCGTAAATCTTTGTTTCGTGCAGTCATCAAGGGTACACGAGTGGGCCTGCGGCTCCGAAAGCCCATATGTTTCGTTCGATGGTTCGCACGCTGACACTTGTTGATGGCCCAGCACTGGAATGAGCAACAATTTGCGGAAGTCGTTCGTCCAATTCTTGAAGGATCTTTCTTCGGTCGCAGTGCTGTAGGAGACTTGATGTTTTACCGGATACATGATATTCACGGTACACTCGTGAAATGGTCGTAAGGGAAAATCGTCACTACGTCGTTACCTCGGAGATGCTGTGTCCCTTCGCTCATGCGCCAACTGTAAATGTTGATAAACTGTCATTTTAGTAGCAGTAACCGATCTAACAACTGCGCCAGACAGCTCAAAAAATGGTTCAAATAGCTCTGAGCACTATGGGCCTTAACATCTGAGGTCATCGGTCCCCTAGAACTTAGAACTGCTTAAACCTAACTAACCTAAGGACATCACACAACACCCAGCCATCACGAGGCAGAGAAAATCCCTGACCCCGCCGGGAATCGAACCCGGGAACCCGGGGGTGGGAAGCGAGAACGCTACCGCACGACCACGAGATGCGGGCGCCAGAGAGTTGTTGTCTTATTGTCTTATATAGCGGTTGCCCACCGCAGCGCACTTTGCTGCCTGTTTACATATCTCTGTATTTGAATATGCGTGCCTTTACCAGGTTTTCGGCGATATATATATATATATATATATATATATATATATATATATATATATATATATATATATATATATATATATATATTATATTTTACATTATTTTACATTACAACTTTCAAAAACATATTGCAAGGAAAGATATAAACCTCAGTCATCAGTATCATGTGACTGTTTCCATATAATTATTAGAGAGACTATTCCAAGCAAGCAGAATAACTTGACTACATTAAATTCAAACTATGGTACGAGCGGGACTTCTAGAATCAAGAAAATTCGATTTCTTCACTTAAGTGTGGATGGAGATCTCCACTAGATATATAGACACTCTCAGGAGACGTATTTATCGTACTCAGGCCTCTATAACTGGATCTATAATGTAAACGACTGGTACATCAAACTATCCTGTAACGTACGAGCCACTAATTAACAAATCGCATTTGTAACACAAATCTATAATGTAAATACACTAGAGAAGGGCGATCATTGCGTATTAAGTAAATGATACCAAAACCAATTGTGTGTGAATTCCTAAGGGACCAAACAGCTGAGGTCATCGGTCCATAGACTTACACAGTACTTAAACTAACTTATCCTAAGAACAACAGACACACCCATTCCAGAGGGAGGACTCGAACCTCCGGCGGGAGGGGCCGCGCAGTCCGTGACATGGCGCAAGCAACCGAGCGGTCACTCCTCGCGGCTATACCAAAACAAACAACGGATTTTAATTATAGGTCCGGCCAAACTTAGCCAAACAGCTCGAGTACCACTAGCTTAGTCACACACATTCACAGAAACGTAATTTGAGTGAGATCATGTAAAGTATTCGTGAATGAAAATTTTTTAATGTCACGATGAATAACCAGAAAGACTAGTTAAATAGCCGTTGTGAGACACAACATAGTCGTGCATACGGAAATCGGAGGCTCACCATAATTTCTTGCAGATATAAGCGTAAGATGAGAACCGTTCGACAGAGGACTGCCATCAAGTAAGTGTTACGACGATTTCCTAAGAATCGGTCACCACCGGATGCTATTCAACAGATGCCGCCGGCCGAAGTGGCCGTGCGGTTCTGGGCGCTGCAGTCTGGAACCGCGAGACCGCTACGGTCGCAGGTTCGAATCCTGCCTAGGGCATGGATGTGTGTGATGTCCTTAGGTTACTTAGGTTTAACTAGTTCTAAGTTCTAGGGGACTAATGACCGCAGAAGTTGAGTCCCATAGTGCTCAGAGCCATTTGAACCATTTCAACAGATGCCCCTGCATCCAGTTATTGAAACTGGCAGACATGAACCTAACCCTGCACCACATTGGACACAGGCTTCTTGCAAATTCGAACGCGAAGATTAAGCAGATTCAAATGGTTCAAATGGCTCTGAGCACTATGGGACTTAACTGCTGAGGCCAGCAGTCCTCTAGAACTTAGAACTACTTAAACCTAACCAACCTAAGGACAACACACACACATCTATGCTTGAGGCAGGATTCGAACCTGCGACCGTAGCGGTCGCGCGGTTCAAGACTGTAGCGCCTAGAACCGCTCGGCCACTCCGACCGGCAGAATAAGTAATTTTCAACGATCATTCTCCACGAACCCAGCCGATGCTCGATCCCACCGAACATGCAGTAACCAAAAACGCAACTCTTGGCAGCGGGTAAAGGCACTGTCGAGCACGATGTCTTGGCGTTTCCTCCAGCCGCTGTCAAACACACCGTTCAACCGCCCGTCATTGGCCGCGACAGAGTTTAAATGCTGGCTGGGACACCTGTACCTGTCGCAGGATGTGCGTACGCAAACATCGCTGTACCCACATCCTGCGACACCTCACTTATGGAATAGTAACCCTTATGCAGAGATGGCAGTAGACCTAGGCCATCATCCCGGTGTGGGCGTGGAGTGGCTCCACCTCTACTGAAAAAAAAGAAAAAAAAATTACTCTGCAGGCCACAAACCCGTTGGGGAGCTGTTGCGGCCAGGGACTCTAATAACGAGCGGGAACTGTCGATATCAAAAGGTGCTTCCACGGCACACACTAGGCAATTAAAACTTTGAGCGAATATATAGAATGTCTTGCAGGTGAAGATCGGTTAGCAGTAGATAGCCTAACTGACTTCACAACAACGTTAAGTCGTTTCACGGAAGTGTGACTTCCACAATCAAATGTGAGGGCCTGAAATGTGGGACGTGTCACCTGGCAATCATTTATGATATAAAGACAAGACGGAAATTCCCTTCCTGCCTCCCCAAAATCAAGCACTAAAATGTATCAACCCAAAAGTCCTGCAATGCAGCGGAATATTCGTACTTCACATAAAGCGGGATATGGGAACCGCCCTGAAAGAAATCACAGTGTTATGAGAATGTTTTTCTACCCAAATAGATTGGGTGATGACTACAGATTACCGAGAGGTTTGAGGCGCTGCAGTCACCGACTGTGCTGCTGGTCCATGTGGAGGTTCGAGTCCTCCCTGAGGCATGGGTGTGTGTGTGTTTGTCCTTCGGGTAATTTAGGTTAAGTAGTGTGTAAGCTTAGTGACTGATGACCGTAGCAGTTAAGTCCCATAAGATTTCACACACGTTTGAACGGTTTTTTTACTTTTTTACATCCTCGAAAACAGCCCTTGTGGCAGTCACTCGAAAAAGAAAAGTGTATCGTAAAGTTGAAACAAGTGAACAAGTGTTTATATTACTAACATTAAGCTTCGTCACGGAAAACGGTATACCCTTTATTGGATGTATCTCACTTGCGAACAGTGCTTTTGCTGGAGTTAGTTTCTTCTTGCTGTCACATGGGTTCAGCTTTCAGGAGCTGGATTTCTTCGGCTTTCCCTTATTGTTTTTGTTCCTTGTGCGTCAACAGTTTTTCTCTGTGGATGATTAATGTCGCTCTGGGGCTGACTCGCCAATAGATGTCTCCCACCAAAGTTGAACATGGTAAGGAGCTGCCCAGAATGCCAGACATACTCGTTGTCTCTATGAGAAACTATGTGCAAGTTATTGAATTCCGTTTGGGTTCTGTATACTGAACCCTTGTGCGATCGACATCTCATGCTGCGTCTCCTGGAACACGATCTTTGACGTTGAACAGGTGAGGCGTGTTTGCAGCGACTGCCACTGAGATCATTTTTTCTGTGTAGTGGCAGCACGGACAGTGCACGTCTGCTGGACAACGGGTCGGCTGTTTTTCTAGCGCCAATGTGACTTCCTATATGGTCTGACTGAGCATCTTCCGAACAATGGGAATGTGCACAGGACACCGGACTGGGCACATTATTCCTTTGCCCAACCAGGTCTTGAGTTGAGCCGTGGTCTTCGTCATCCACACATCTCCTGACGGCTCAAAGTTTTTCCACTGTTTGTCGTCCCACAGCGGCTTTGTATGTTCGATGGTCAGTATTTAGTTCGTCGCTTCGGTGCCGAGACCAATCGGCATTCGTAAAATCTTATCTTCCTCCCCGCTGTGATGTTGATCACTATGACTAGTTCGTTTCCAGTCCTGCTGCTTGCTCATTCTTGATTGAGCCACTGTGTTCTTTTCGTGGGTTCCTGGCCATATCCGTCTGACAGTAAATGCTCCTAAGCTGTTGCCAAGGGTGCAGTCCTCGTTCCTCAGCCCACTAGTTCATATAGTTCCTCCGACGATATCTTTGTTGCCGTCTGTCAGGAGGCTGTGCAACTTCGGAATCGCCATTGGTCTCGCTTCCATGGGAATAAGCTCCAGGTTATTAAGCCTCTCCCAGATGCCTGGACGACCTTGGTCCTCCACTTCTTTGAGAAGGTCATTTTAATTAGGCTGCCTATTGTGCACTGCCATTTTATCCATTGCCTTTGTTAAGTGGCGCTGCCTCACTTCATCGTGGACATTGAGGCCAACTGTCCGCCATTTCCTGACGGAATGCCCATTTTTAAACCGTTTATGTTCCCCTTTGAGTTGGCCTTCTGAGTTATTGGCCGTTTTAGGAAACGACGCCAGAGCTGTCGGCCACGTTTTGATTTATATCCGTCTTAGCAATTTGGCGAATGCCATTTAATTTTTAGTTCTGGACCTCCTTTTCTCTATGGGGTATTTTATAGACCTTTCTCTGCGTCTCGGTTTTTGAGTGTCCTCTCTTACGTCGACTGGGGCCGGCCGCGGTGGTCTCTCGCTTAAGGCGCTCAGTCCGGAACCGCACGACTGCTACGGTCTCAGGTTAGAATCCTGCCTCGGGCATGGACGTGTGTGATGTCCTTAGGTTAGTTAGCTTTAAGTAGTTCTAAGTTCTAGGGGACTGATGACCACAGATCTTAAGTCCCATGGTGCTCAGAGCCATTTGAACCACTTTTTATGTCGACTGGGATTGACGTCTGGTTGTTTTTGACTAACCTCTTTTCTTCGAGTTTTACAGTTTTGACATAGAAGCAAATCACCCAAGCTGTTTTTGTGCCCTAAAGGAAAAAACAAATAAACCTGCTGTTTCTATAGGGCTTGGTTCAGCCTCCTGTTGTTGTCGTTCCCAGTTTCCGTGTCTGGTTAGCCGATTTGAGGAGCATATCGCTAGTATCGAGATATAAAAGTTTCCATTTGGTAGTTGTCATAGTTATAATTTGATTTTGTGTTTTCAATTTTTGGGGTTTTGTAAGGTTCTTTCTTGTCCAGTGTCATTATTCAAGACATCCAAAATATTTTTACTACCTAGTACATTGCGTACAAAATATACAAGTGGTTTTCTTTACTTATTTGGAGCCCGCAATCTTATGCGCTTCACTGGGGCAAATCTTGTTGCTTTTATTTTGGCGGGTTTTATTTCTTGGTGTTTACATAGGTGAGGATGATCAGCCAGGCCCCCGCGTCCTCCTTCCATCTACGTTTTTCGTCCCATACCACGGTTAGGTATTTACCGTGCCCGCCTCCTGGCGTCATTTGTAGCTGATTCAGTGGTTCGCCACTGGACTATTAGGTATATGTAGGGGTGGTTGCACTGGCCAGTTACCTTATTATCTTTTAGCGACTTCTGACAAATTTTACGTCTACGCTGCCAGCGTGTAATCTCATGACTTAGGTTTTATCTTTTCACTCATAAATTACTTCCCTATTCATCAGCATATCATTCTACGTTTGTCCCCAGCGCGTGTTCCCAATGGTTCGGTAGAAAAGTAAGAGTGTGATGAGCAGCGAATCGGACATATTTCACAATGTCGTTGACCGATTATCAGTAATAGTTATTAAATAGTTTTGTCTTAACATGTCAACATCCAGTTTGCCTAATTGATAAAGTTATTTTGCTTAGAAGCGTTAATAAAAATCTTGATACGAGTGATGTCCAACCCATATTTGGCCCGGTCCTTCCACTCTCAGACAACCTTACGCCGGTAGTGCGTACCAATGACACTTATCATTCAGTGGATTTCAGGTTAATACGAGGAAAAAAAACCTTTAAGTGCAAGTGTTGCGTGAGCACCGAATCAGGTGATGGCTCGGGAGAGGACATGGTAGGTCTTCCCAGGCCAGCCATCCCTTCTTGCTTGGCAAAGCACCACATGGCGTCGCTCCCTTCCGCTCTGCCCCGTCCCCTTACGTATCGCCCGCCTCCGGTTGTTTCCGAGTCGCTGGTCGCGCCGTGTTGCTGCAGTTTCCGGAAGGATGTGCCCCTTTCACGGAGACGCTTCCACAGCCGGCTGCTTGACTACCTGTTAGTGAAATCTGACTGCACAGCACTCAACACAGCCTGGGGGCGATCTTCTAGGAGCGTGGGTAGGAGGGAGGCGGGGTCTTTCGCTTTTGTGCCCTTTTATGTCCAAAGTGACGTAGTTTAGATCTTACAGACCAATTGTCAGATACAAAAACATCAACCCACTAAACATACATATGTTTACAGTATGATTTCCAAACATCTGCATCAAATTACCCTTAAAACTCCATTTGAACAGGTTTTTTGTTAGCCGTGTTCTTACCTCGACTTCTAAAGAGCGTTCAAGCAACGATATGAAGACACTTTATACCTAGAAATTTACCAACTAGAAAGTGACCCAATAAAACTTGACATGACGCTTTTCTAACGATGAGAGGGAACGTGATAATGCAACGAACAAGGGGAGAGTTACCCGGAACTGAACTGAATCTGCATTGTGCATGAATTTGTTAACCACATGGAACACAACGTGCAAGTGTCATAAATCGCGTTGAATAGATCTGATTTGTGCACACAAACGTTTTTGTCGTCTGCTACATACTTCACCTAATGTCATAAACATTTAGTCTATCTGGTGAATGTAGTGGCCCCAATCACGTAGCAGCAGAAACTCTAAGAGTAACTTACCTTGTTCGTTTATAGAACAACAATTTCTAACGCGGAATGCTTTTTTAATGAAACCCTGAACTCAAGTCCAAGCAAAAGACGGAAGCACATGGCTCCATGAGAGTGCATGAGAAATCTAAGCCGGTCGGGGTGGCCAGCGGTTCTAGGCGCTACAGTCTAGAACTGCGCGACCGCTAAGATCGCAGGTTCGAATCCTACCTCGGGCATGGATGTGTGTGATGTCCTTAGGTTAGTTAGGTTTAAGTAGTTCTAAGTTCTAGGGTACTGATGGCCTTAGAAGTTAACACCCATAGTGCTCAGAGCCATTTGAACCTTTTTGAGAAATCTAATGTGGACAGAGATGCAAGAGGCTGAAATTGATAATATCAAGAATAGCTGTGAGGTAACAAATTTGCGAAATCTAAATGTAATAGATAAATAGTGCATTTACCAGAGAGTTAGTTATGAAACCTTGCATGGTGTCGATGAATAGACATCGATTACGAATACCTAACTTATCGTCTGAACAACATCACGGATTCACAAAAGAAACAATATTACACAACTTCTGAAACTTGATCTTGAGTGTGGAAAGCTACTGGTAACATACTTATAGGTTCTTAATACTTATATAGATTTAGATGGTTACGTGTTCTGAATGAAGTAAAATGTGAACAAAAATGCAGTAGTTTGCACATGAAATTTGCTCAAAAAAATAGAGGATACGACTTCAGCTATCTGACTTCTATCATAGTTCCCTATAACATACAGGCTATTGAAAGGCATACAGCTTGCTGCGCTATCACTATTTGCTGATTGGATGCGTTTCTATTGACACTAAACAAAAGTCTGTAAAACTGCTTGCTACAATTTGCTGTCGTGGAGACGGACAAGAAAGTGGTGATGCAAGAGAATCGAATTCTGCTGCCTAGAGTTCCCACTGTCAGAAACCGATTAGAGGTCTCCAGTCGCAACAATATTGGCTTAAAATTTATCCCTTTCGCAGGTATTCCTCGTTCTAGCAGAAGAAGATGACTAGTGACTGAATTTCTGTGACCAAATGAACGTCTCACGCCGACTGGGAAGTAGTTCTGCGATATACCAAATTCGCCCATTCCAAAGCGTCTCTCTATCGTTTTAAACTTGGCCCAGATATGATCATTAGGAACTTTGGACACAGTCTGGTTTGATAAACATGAGTGCCAATAGCAACTTCCTCTTAGTTCATGCGCATTCAGTGAAATCCAAGATTTGAAAGTGATCCGATCTTCAAACTCTTCAAGCTGTTTGCTCTTCAATAGCCTGTATGTTACAGGGAACTATGATAGAAGTCAGATAGATGAAGTCGTATCCTGTCTTTTTTTAGCAGATTTCATATGCAGAATACCGCATTTTTGTTCATGATTTACTTCATTCATAACACGTAACGGTACATTTCCAGACAGGCGTTCCTTAAAAAAGCACTAACTACTAAGTCCCCCGTACAGGTCCTGGAAACCTGTGATCAGAATTGTTAAACGCACTGCACGTATGATGTCCCAGAAAGAATGGTCAGTGTCCAGGGTCATAACAGGACGGATCATTAGAAGCAAAAAAGTGCATTAAACAAGGGCTGTAAAATGCATGCTTAAGAATAATTAACACTTCTTCCTCTTCGATACTGTCAAACAAATCACTCCTGCAGCAAGCTGTTTCCATACTTTGAGAGGTGGTAACATGGGACTTCACCAGTTGTCTAGAGTAGCGTGATTACCTTGTAATGAAAACGGCTAAGGACGTGAATTATAACCTTCCTATTATTAAATTTTGAACGAAAATCATCAGCAATAGCGGCCGAGGACTTCCGGCATAAGAGGTCACCCTTGTTCTGCAAACATCTTTGTCAAAGAGGGAGGAAGAGCAGCCGGAGGTTTCATGGTACTCAGTTGCCCTTGGGGTGCGAAATTGCTGCCAGAATGTGGAAGAATCGGCAATGATCAACGGCATTAGGACGCATAAGGCAATGGAGACCGCTGCACTAAAGACACATAACATGCACTCAGCATTGGTTGGCTTGGTGATTGGGGGAGGTGGGGGGAGAGGACAGTGAGCACATTGGTCCCATCGGATTACGGAACGAGGAACCACCTCGGCATTTGCCTGAGGCGATTTAGGGAAATCAGGGAAAACCTAAATCAGGATGGCCGGACGCGGGTTTCGACAGACGTTCTCCCGAATGCGAATCCACTGTGGTAACCACTGCGCCACCTCACTCGTTTGTATTCAAGGGACCTGTGGACTGTAATTGAAAGAGTGTCATGGTGATATCTCCACTGCCAAAAAGTTCCCTGTTATCCCCAGATTCGCACCTCCGGAACGGCGCTGTCAAGGTGGCGGTGACCATGAGAAAAAGACGGAATAACCAACGATGGGATAACATTCTGCGAGACGGTGGAATGTCAGGAATTTAACGGCCTGTTTGGGGCAGGTTTTCTTTTTTAAAATAGCCATGAATATTGCGCATTCCTCCTGTGACACTCTGTGTGTGTCAAAGGAAAATATCAGCAAATACCTATATCACTGGAAATAATGATTTCTGGCGCGGACAAGTAAAAATTTAAGAATGTAACACATATGCAGTTCTCAGCTGCATGTCATAAACAAGGCAGGGTATGTGACAAGACTGATAACGATCAATCGAATTAGGAGGATTAGCTCACCTCCTTTCACCCTATTCAAGAGGAAGTGATTGCATTTCAGCACGTGATTTGATCTGGATACACTTTCAGAGGAAAAAGTTTTCAGAACACTTATGAGAAAACACTTCAGTATCTATAAAAGTGTTGGTTAAATTTGTAACATCTCAGTCTGTGTTCAGTTGGAACGGAGTAACAGAGACAATTTTCTAAGCCTCAGAAGGTCTCAGCTTCGAGCCAATCATCAATGTTACTGGAAGTTATACGTGACCAGTTATATTTCTAGAAATGTTATAGCTACATGGAAACTTCAAGGAAGCATAAAAGTCCCTCGTCACTCTTCTGGACACAAGAAGTTAGCTCACTGGGAACAGCGAACACTATACTGTGCTGTATGTAGCAGGTGTAAGGCATCTTTGTAGCTGGACAGAACTTCTCCAACTCAGTACAGAATCAGGAAGGCAGAGCAGCAGTGAATTTTCTTATCCATGCGCTTGCTACTGCCTGTATTCTCCAACTCAGTACAGAATCAGGAAGGCAGAGCAGCAGTGAATTTTCTTATCCATGCACTTGCTACTGCCTGTAAGAGAGTGTAAACCGATTTTGCAATTCGCTGAGATCGATGTATATATCATACTGGTTTGTGCAGCAATGAAAGACTCATTTATAGAAGAATGCATCACGTTTCACTTACACATGAGGAAGTGACTGCATTTCAGCACATGATTTGACCTTTTTATTTTCGAAAAACCCCAAGAGCCCTCGCAACTGAGAAAGTTATTACTTTTTCATAGTCATCATTTTGCTTCCGTTAGTTTTATCACATAACAGATCCAGCTAAATGAAAGACTCGAGGAATTAAATTCGTTTTATAGAATTCATGATTTACTCCTTTTTCACCTACACCCGTTGAAAATGGCACGCTAAACGACACTTCCAATTTTTCAGCACATTCCTTCAATTAAATCGCTTGTTGATCTCTGCTGATACGTTAGAAAGACGGTCTGTAACCTGCATCGACAGATACAATGTCGATTCTCTAAGTTGCACATCTCTTTCAAACCTCCCAGGTGTTTTCAGCCAGTCAACACACTAGCGGTTGAAGATACATGTTCATAGACAGCTGTGAAAACCCACTTTTTGCAGGAAGGCTGTTGTGGTCGGTCGAAGGTCAGATGAAGTGCAGCGTGTCTGCAGTTATTGGTGAAACATTTCGGTTATTCGAAGTGATTGCTCATAGGCCAGGTTTTGCAGTCATTTCATTTGTTTGGTGTTTGTATTCCACGACATATGTGCACTATTTATGTATTAAACTTGTTATGAGTTGAAAAGTTGAGATGATATTCAAAAGTTCGGTAAAGCAAAATTTGAGAGTCTTTGTGTTTTCTGTAAGCTTGACTCTCGTTCCACGACCATTTTCGCGACACTTAGTGCAAAGCATTATGCATTCGATTTTATTATTCTCTCCTTTAGTATGTAGGTCACTCCTGGCTTTTCTTGATCTTGCTTACATGTTTGAGTCTCTGTGACGGCTGAAACTTGCGATAAATCTTGAATGATATGTGGCTTAAAAAAAAAGTCCTGTATCACCTACTTTTGATGTCAAATTACAGTTTAATTACATTTCCTTTGTCGCTTGTCCATTTTCGTAAGTCATTTATTGAAAATGGAGTGCTATGGTGGGTGCCTTGTTTGTTGCCATTCCATATTCATACATTGCTGAGTACCAGCTTTGTCTAACCGTGGTACGTGACGAATATGATGAAGTCATTCAGTTCCCAGATTCCATTCCCTGTTTCTGGTAATAAATTCCGCATCTTGGCATGCGATTATTTCAATTACAAGTCCTAACATCAGTGGCAGAGTGAAGAACTGTTGTGCAGATTGTATATAATAAATGTGTTCGCATTCCACAAGACCAACTTCCAGAAACTATTATGTCGATGCAACCTCTAGATAATAGTTCATGCACATTCTACATCGTCAGGCAAATTTCTCGGAGAAGTATTACCAGGAAATAGTCATTTCCATATTTAAGTGTTGTGATTGCGACAAGGGGCCCCAATCCACATTGCACTACGGTCGAATACAAATTGATTAATATTTCTTTTATTAATTATTAATATGATCTTTCGAGCAATTTTGACATTCACTGACTCATATTTATATCTACTCGGCCTGCCATTTACTAGTTCCACAATTAAATGTAAGGGAGAACAACTTTTTCAAATACGTTTTTCATTGTTGGAATAAGATACGTTTCTTGGTAATTAGGTCAATTATATTCATAACAAGGCACAGTATTATTGAATCAATGGAGAGTTGGATGGTTCACATTGTTTTATCAGCTGAATTTTAACATTTGTGAGTGACGTTAATATGGAACAGATGATTCCAGTTAGTGTGGATAGCTTCGGTAGAGGGGAGTTGAACTTGTCAAAGGGGGCCACGAAGGGAGTCTTGGAAGAAGTGAACTTCGATATGCCGACTCTAGAGGAGCCACAAGCAAATCGTCGATATAGAAGTGTCACGAGGGGACGAAGGTTCACGCCTTGGTCACCATCACGATTTTTACCCTCAGCACTTCCCTCCAGTATTAAATTGATGATCCCTTGATGCCTCATAACGTGTCCTAGCAACCGATCCCTTCTTCTAGTTAACTGTGCCACAGATTCCTCTTCTCAGTAATTCTATTCAGTACCTCTTCATTAGTTACGTGATCTGCCCATCTAATTTTCAAAATTCTTCTCTAGCGCCGCATTTTGAAAGCTTCTATTCTCTTCTTGTCCAAACTATTTATTGTACGTTTCACTTCCGTACATGGCTACACTCCATACAAATACTTTCAGAAAAGACTTCTTGATACTTTAATCTATACACGATGTTAAAAAATTTCTCTTCTTCAGAAACACTTTCCTTGCTGTTGCCAGTCTAAATTTTATATCCTCTCTACTTCGACCATCATCAGTTATTTTGCTCCACAAATAGCAAAACTCATCTACTACTTTAATTGTCTCGTTTCCTAATCTAACTCTCACGGCATCAACTGATTTAATTCGACTACATTCCATTATCCTCGTTTTGCTTTTGTTGATGTTCATCTTATATCCTCCTTTCAAGACACTGTCTATTCCGTTCAATTGCTCTTTCAGATCCTTTACTATCTCTGACAGAATTACAATGTCATCGGTAAACCTCGAAGTTTTTATTTCTTCTCCATAGATTTTAATTCCTACTCCAATTTCTTTTGTTTCCTTTTCTACTGCCGGCCGGAGTGGCAGTGCGGTGCTAGACGCTACAGTCTGGAGCCGAGCGACCGCTACGGTCTCAGGTTCTAATCCTGCCTCGGGCATGGATGTGTGTGATGTCCTTAAGTTAGTTAATCTTGTAACTGCCATCTGGTTTCTATACAAATTGTAAATAGCCTTTTACATCCTGTATTTGAGCCCTGCCATCTCCAGAATTTTAAAGAGAGCATTCCAATCAACATTGTCAAAAGCTTTCACTAAGCCTACAAATGCTTTCCTTAATTTATCTTCTAAGATAAGTCGCAGGGTTAGTATTGCCTCACGTGTTCCAACATTTCCACGGAATCTAAACTGATCTTCCCCGAGGTCGGCTTCTACCAATCTTTCCATTCGCCTGTAAAGAATTCGCGTTAGTACTTTGCAGCCATGGCTTATTAAACTGATACTTCGGTAACTTTCACAATTGTCAACACTTGCTTTCGTTAGGATTAGAATTATTATATTCCTCTTGAAGTCTGAGGATATTTGGCCTGTCTCATATATCTCGTTCACCAGATGGGAGAGTTTTGTCATGGCTGCCTCTTCTAAGGGCAGTCCGCAGCTCGTGGTCTCGCGGTCGCGTTTTCGCTTCACGAGCACGGGGTCCTGGTTTCGATTCCCGGCGAGGTCAGGGATTTTCACCAGCCTCGAGATGATTGGGTGTGTTTGCTGTCATCATTTCATCATCATTCATGACAGTGGCGAGATTGGGCTGATCAAAGGTTGGGAACTTGTACGGGCGCTGATAACCGCGCAACTTAGCGCCCCACAAACCAAACATTATCATCTCCTAAGGCAACCAGGAGTCTACTACATAGTTAAAAAATTCAATTGACAGTCATATTTTTTGGGGTGAACTTAACCTTTTTCCCTCAACTCGTGGGACCTTGTTTAGATTTAGGTCTTTCTGTGTTCTGTCAAACTCTTCACACTGAATCATATCTAACAGTTCATCTTCATCGACATCCTCTTCCATTTCCATAATATTTCCCTCAACTACTTATCTCTTGTATAGACCCTCCATAGACTCCTAACTTCCTGCCTTCCCTTCTTTGCTTACAACTAGTTTTCCATCTGAGTTCATGATATTCAAACAAGTGGTTCTATTTTCTCCAAAGGTATCTAACTTGCCTGTAGGCAGGATCTATTTTACCCTTAGTGATGTATTCCTCTAAATACTTACATTTCTCATCTGGCCATCCTTGCTTATCCATTTTGCGCTTTCTGTCGATGTCATTTTTGAGACGTTTGTATTCCTTTTTGCATGCTTCACTTAGTGCATTTTTATATTTTCTCCTTTTATCAATTAAATTCATTATCTCTTCTGTTGTCCAAGGATTTCTACTAACCCTCGACATTTTATCTACTTGATCGCCTGCTGCCTTCACTATTTCACCTCTCAAAGCTATCCATTCTTCTGCTACCGTATTTCTTTCCACTGTTCCTGTCAATCTTTCCCTGATGTTCTCTCTGAAGGTCTCTACAACTTCTGGTTCTTTCAGTTTATCCATATCCCACATCCATAAATTCCCATTTTTTGCAGATTCTTCAGTTTTAATCTACCGTTCATAACCAATAGATTGTAGCCAGAGTCCGCATCTTCCCCTGGAAATGTCTTACAATTTAAAACCTAGTTCCTAAACCATGGTCTTATCATTACATAATCTGCAGGCATCTTTCGCGTATAAACCTTCTTTCATGATTTACTAACCAAGTGTAAGCTATGACTATGTTATGCTCTGTGTGAAGTTCTACCAGCCAGCTTTCTCTTTCATTAATTACTACCATTCCAAATTCACCGTCTACTTTTTCTTCTCTTCTTTTTCCTACTATCGAATTCCAGACCCCCGTGACTAGTACATTTTCCTCTCCCTTCACTGTCTGAATAATTTCTTTTATTTCATCACACATTTCTTCAATCTCTTCTCATCTGCGGAGCTAGTTGTCATATAAACTTGTACTTCTGTGGTAGGCGTGGTCTTCGTATCTATCCTGGCTACAATAATGCGTTTATAGTAGCTTACCGCACTCCAGTTCCTTTTTTATTTATTAATAAACCAACTCCTGCATCGCCCCTATTTGATTTTCTATTTATAACCCTGTTTTCATCTTACCCGATGTCTTGTTCATCCTGACACCGAACCTCACTAATTCCCACTATATCTAACTTTAACCTATCCATTTCCGTTTCTAAATTTTCTAACCTACCCATCCTATTAAGGGATCTGTTTTTGACATTCCCCGCTCCTATCCAAAGAACACCAGCTTTCTTTCTTCTGATATCCCCCCCCCCCCCCCCCCGGAGATCCAAATGGGGGACTATTTTACCTCCGGAATATTTTACCCAAGAGGACGCCATCATCATTTAACCCTGCAACAAAGCTGCATGCCTTCAGGAAAAATTATAGCTGTAGTTTCCCCTTGCTTTCAGCCGCTCGCACTACCAACACAGCAAGGCCGTTTTGCTTAATGTTACAAGGCCAGATCAGTCAGTCATCCAGACTGCTGTCTCTGTGACTACGGATAAGCTGCTGCCCCTCTTCACGAACCACACGTTTGTCTGGTCTCTCAACATACCCTCTGTTGTAGTTGCATCTATGGTACGGCTATCTGTATTGATGAGGCACGCAAGCCTCCCACCAACGGCGAGGTCCATGGTTGATGGGAGGAAGCCAAACTGTGTGGCAACACATTTACAGCCACTGGTAGAAGAATTTATTGAACAGCAACTATAGGATGAAATCGTAGGACTGAGTGACAGTTGCTGAAGTGGAAATATTGTCATCATGCCAATAAAGTCTGCGGATGAGACACGATAACACATATTTTGCTGTGACTACAGCTATCTAAACTATCGAATCATTTCGGATTCTTATCCAATTCCAAACAACGGAAACACTGAGTAATCTGGATCAGTGTCGGTTCAGGAGCGGAGAACATCAATTGGAGGTGACACCTGAATAGACCGAAAGCAGCGTTTATGGTACCAGCAGGATAAAAAAAATGGCTCTGAGCAGACTTAACGTCTAAGTCATCACTCCCCTGGGACTTAGAACTACTTAAACCTAACTAACCTGAGGACATCACACACATCCATGCCGGAGGCAGGATTCGAACCTGCGGCCTTAGCGGTCGCGCGGTTCCAGACTGTAGGGCCTAGAACAGCTCGCCCACCCAGCAGGACATTTTCATTACAAGTGCATACCATTTGGTTTATAAAACACAACGACTGTTAAATGAGGAGGATTAAAGGCAAAAACTGTCTCACTGCCGTAACTGTCTTTTCAAAAGATACAGTAGAGGTTGTGAGACGTTTGGAGGATGTCTCTAGTACACTACAATCGGCATGTTTGACGTTAATTGTGCACAAGTGCCATTTTGCGAAAACTCGAGTAAATTATCTGGAGCACCTCGTTAGTGAGCATGGCATACAGGTGATCCTCATTATACAGAAGCAGTTCAAAATTATTCAGTGCACAAACAATTAAGCAGTTACAGTCGTTCTTTGGCCTCTGTAATTATTATGGACAGTTCATGAAGGACTTTGAGATTATAGCCGGACCTTTGAACATGCTACTGAAGAAGGGGAGGAAATTCCATTGGTCGATGGACTGTCATAAGGCATTTGAAAAATTGAATGAAACATTAGTCTAAATTGAAAGAAATATTAGTTTCAGATCCAATACTGGTTTTCCCAGACTACGAGTAAGAATTTATTCTTTTTTGTGATAGTTTCAGTGGGGCAGTCTGTTGTGTTTTGGTACAGATGGTAGAGAGGTCAGCAACACCCGGTAGCTTAGGGTTCAGGTCAATTAAAAAAGGTGAGGTGTAACTCCTAAATGATGGAGAAAGAGATGTTGGCAGTCACATATGATATTACATATTTTCGGTGTCATCTTTATGGTAGGACATTTAAGATATTGACAGACTATGTCTCATTGAAATGGTGGCTTGGTTTTAAAGATACATCTAGTAAATTAACTCGGTGGGCACTTAAACTTAGTGAGTTCGCGTACAAGGTAATCCATAAGCAAAGGAGATTCATGCTTATGCAGATTTGTTAAGCAGTGGAATAGCAGTGCTGGGTACAATATGCAACAGCATTGAAGAGTGGCAGTGGGCACAGGCAAGAGGAATGCCAGGCACTTAAGTCACAGCCATATTTCATTATGCACGATGGTTTGTTGTGTGGAACGACGAGGTGTTGACCATGTGTGGTGGTTCCAGAGAATTTTCCGAACGAAATTTTTGCAGTAAGCTCACACCCATATGTTGTCAGGTTGTGGTGAGCAATGTGCAATGGACAGATATGTGGCAGAGCAGTTTTGGTGGAGGAACAATAAGCGTGATGTAGAGCAGCAAGTAAAGGACTGTGTGCATAGGGAGCAGGCATTAAGCATCAGAAAATGCCGTTCAAATTTTACCAGAGGGTCCGGTCCACTTTCCACAGTAGGGTTGGATGTCCTGGGGCCATTTAATAAACACCTGCAGGAAATTTGTATGTTCTCACAATCATCGACCATATTTCTCGATTTTTGGCAGTGGTATAAACGCCAGACCAACGGGCTAGTGCTGTGGAGCACGTATTAGTAAACAACTGGATGTTAAAGTTTGGGATGCAGGGGATCTTAATAACAAACCAAGGTACGAATTTTGTCTCAAATTTCATGAAACACCTACGTCACGTGTTACGGGCTAGTCTGTTTCACCTGCAGAGCAATGGGAGTACAGAATATGTACACAAGATGATTGCAAAGTAGTTGAGCTATTATTAGGTTCCAGGTATGACGATTGGGACGCCTATTGACCATATCTACAGTGTGCCTGTAATTTGAAGGTTCATACTGCAATGTGCTTGTCGCCATTTGAGGGTGTGTATGGCAGAAAAATGCTATCTGGCTTTGATGTTTAGATTCCTGAATTACGACTGGGGGAAGTTTGCCAGGAGAATTAGGGAGGTTTGAGGAATGTGAAAAAGACAAAAACAATGGCTCTAGAACGCCAGGAACAACCAAACACACACATGATCAAATTACAGCAACAATCCGTGGGGCAGTGGGTAATGGCCACTACTCCCCATACGTCAAAGGGGTAAACGAAGAAATTTTTAAAAAATACCAGGGAAGTGACATTACCAGTCAATGTGAAGATAAAGTTCCCCATAAAAAGTCTGCTATACATCTCAGTCACATAAAATTGTTTAAAGGAATGGTAGAGGGGATACCACAGACATTACCCAACCAGGAGATGAAAGTCACAGAGGATAAACAGAAGGAACCTGGACTTGGTGAGCAACTTGAGCTTTGGAAATTTGTGGCGAGTTCCTATGGGAACTAATTAATCTAACTTAAACTAACTTACGCTGTAAGGTGCATGTCATACCTTCCCACCATGGGACAGACGCAGTTCCGAGGGGAGAAACGAGAACAGAAGCCGAGAGCAGAACCGTGTTAAGCTAGAAGACCCTACGATAAGGGGCGGACACCCAGGTTCCAGCTAACCGTTAGGACAACCCTCCAGCCCATGTTATAAGCTGGAGCCTTAGTGTGAGACTTTTTCGCGTCACTGTTACATTAGGACCACCCCCAGCCCATGTTAAAAGCTAGAGCCCTCCAGAAAAACAGTATAGATCCTATGATAACACAAAAAGGGCCACACCTACCGCAAGTTTTAGCGTGAGACTTTTTCGCGTCTCTGTTACATTAGGATCACCCCCCCAGCCCATGTTAAAAGATACAGCCCTCCAGAAGAACAGTATAGATCTTACGATAACGCTAAAAGGACCACACCAGCTGCAAGTTTTAGCGTGAGACTTTTTCGAGTCTCTGTTACGTTACAAACTTTAAAAACATTGTCCCATCACTAAAAGTATAACGTTTCTCATTGGATAGACAGAATTTTTGTAGGCGGAGCTTAAGGTTAACATTGAGACCCTGATTGGTCAGATGAAAACACAGCCAGATAGTTTTTTAAACCAACTTCAATAAATTGTAGTAAGGAGAAGTTAGGAGAGTAGTTGCTTCCGAGACGGCGAGGTGAACGGAGCTGTGCTGACCGCCGCCCCCTGACGAACACAGACAAGGTAATGAACGCACGCATCACTGATATACAGAAATGTGAAGTGAATTTGTTTCCGGGAGAAGTAAATGGGAAGAGTTGAGGGTTATGATCTTATTGTTGAATTCCCGCTGAGGGGAATTTCTATTAAGAAAATGTGGCAGGATGTGCACCATTTTCAGGAAGAACAGTGGCACAAAGTATTAGCAGTGAGCGTATCGATCACCATTCATGAAGTGCTTCTAGCAGGCTTTGAGTACCGTATTTCTGGATAGAACCCAAAAGGGCTTAGGCTGCAGACATGCCAAAACTCCAATTACCATTAGAATGGATGACGGGCATTGGTCAGGAAATCAATTAGTTTTATGGCTGAATTCAGGAGATTGTCCTCATCTTGAATATTATTAAAGGTACCGTAGTTGAGTCGAAGCATGATGTTAAAGATTAGGAATAAATCTTCTCAAATGGAGGAGGTAAGCTGCACCACGAATAAGTATAGGTGTGGGTTTGGAGAATTCTTGTAAATTTCGTGCAGCTATGGCTGGAAGGTAGTTATTAAGGATCCGATAGGCACATCAGATGGCTGTCACAAGCAATGTTGATACTTGTATTTCGCAAACGATTCTGCAAGGCAGGTTTACAACTCTACTAGAATGTGTGAAGTAAATCAGGGCAGCACATGGCACTGACATGCTGCGATGAACACCTACGCTGTAGTTGGAATGGTGCCTAGTGTCCTGTGTGCAGGGGCCAAAGTGGGCTCAGGAAAGGAGGTATTGTAGTTACTAAAGAGCACCTCAGTTGTCCCATCCAGCGGAGCTATGTCAGAGGGATAGGGAAAAGCCATATAAATAAGCGAGCCAAAAGGCTCAAATCAGGCAATCATACTACCATTCTGTCCACGCCTAGAACCAGAGAGAACGATGATTGTTTAGGATGCTGGCCAGCTATGACAATCTTTTGGTGGCGGATATCGGTGGCAAACTAGCCCACTGAAGCCACCTCCAACCTCTCTTGCATGGACACATCATACTTGTGGCAGGGCATGCCGCACCTTGGGGCATGCCCGAGGGAGGACTCGGACCTCCGCCGGGACCAGCCGCACAGTCCACGACTGCAGCGCCTTAGACCGCTCAGGTAATCCCGCGTGGCGTAGTCACTGATCGAGCTGCCCTGGGAGGATGGGTGTAACTGCTAAGGTTCACTACAACAATGGCGGCTGGCTGTTTCCCTATGTCACTCCATATGGAAGTCGTGCATGAGGGACCAGTCAGCTGGATTCCTGCTACAGACACAGATAAGGCACGTGGCAACCACTTGATGGCGGCGTTAGCAGCAGCAACAGGTCTGCAAGATTGGGTGACTGGATACTGACCCTGCAGATTGCTGCATTGGCATTGGCGTTGACCCACGAATGCACAGAGCGCGGTGAAATTCACTGAGTTCAGCAGGAGGCCCGCAGTTTATTTTCGATGTAATAAAGTCAATGACACACTTGCTTGTGAATCTCTGAATGCTTCAGCGTGAGTCAACCATCTCTCCCATATCATATCTGCGCCTGAGAGCGTTAGCCACCCGGTTCGCTGGTGAACCCCTGATATGGCGAACCTTTGAAACAAAAGGCATTTGTGTGGATCTCCCATCTCACGATCCTGCAAGTCTTTCTTGGGCAAGCCGGAACCCAACTTGAGATTTGGTTGTCAGTCTGTAGGGCAAATACTTTGTGTTCAAGATAAAATTTAAACTTTCCAAGAGAGAACAGATAGGACAGAGCTTCACTCTCGTACACCAAATACATATGGTCATGTCTCACAAGTCTTCCGGATACAAGTCGTCTCTTACCGGTGTCTTCCTGTAAGAGGACTGTGGCCACCCCAGCATTACATGCATCAGTCCGGAGAATGAATCTCTTTTCAGTATTAGGAATCACTAATACTAGCGTGTTATTTAGAGCTGTCTTAATCGCCTCAAATGCGGCCTGTTGGCTCTCTCCCCAAGCAAATTCCCGTCCCTTCTTACGAATATCGTTAAAAGGGGCAACTAAGTGAGAAAATTAGGAACAAACTTCGAAAAATAGTTGGCCATACTGGTCAGTCGGGAGAATCCCTTTTGTTCTTAGGGGGTGGAAGCTTTTCAAGATCGCAACAACGTTCTCGATCTACTCTGATTCCATCTTTGGAAAGCAGATGTACTAAAAATGAAATTTTCCGCTTGGCGTGAGTGACCTTAGAAGGTGTGACCATCAAACCAGCAGACTAAAAGCCTCCAGAAGACAAACTGAAGATACGAAAGATGTTCAGCAAATGACTGAATATATACAAGCTCTAAAAGCGGCGATAGCATGGTAGCTCCAGTGCCAAGGCCAAAGGGTACACAGTTGAATTCATACAAATTCCAGTCAATATTGAAGTCTGTAACAGGCTTGGAATCCTCACTCACGAGTATTTGATGATAAGCCTCATTTCAATCAAGAACACAGACAAGTAGGAGGCTTTAGCAAACAAAGTAAAACAGTTATGGAGATCAGGAATGGAACTGATTCAAATTTAACTCTTTCATTGAGGGTCATGTAATCAACAACCGGTCTACAATCTTCCCACTGTGTCTTAGGTACTGAAAATATAGGTGAGGCATACGAAGAAGTTGAAAGATTAATTATTCCATCGCAAAGCATGGTCTCAATATTTTGCCTTAGAATCTTCGTTTTAGGTTGTGACAGACGATGAGAAGCTCGGTGAGCGGGAAAAACATCCACTAAATGGATTTTACGAGTACCTTGAATCTAATCCAGTACGCTGGGAAAATAACATCTGAACAATAAGGTGACAAATAATTTCTTCACAACTAACAATTTAACTGGCCAGAAAAAGTCAACAAGGACAGGCTGACTCGCACCTAACCTACGAAAGACGACTGTTGCCCACTGGCAACCGACACCTCTCGGGGGAACATCTGAGAGGGGCCAACTTATGCAAATATCAAAACTTCGGAATCAAGCAGACCGCAGACTGGTTCTATATTAAAGAAAGAAGCGATTTATCGCAAGCGGGATTACGTTCACAAAACTCGGGGGCCTTTTCACTCAAGTGATCACTCGCTTACGATGGCGTCAGTTATTGGGCCTAGGTTTGCATTTAGTGGGGCACTCCCACACTAAGTGACTCCGAGAACCACGCTGGAAACAGAATTTACTGGATGATAATTTAACGGTTACAATAAAAAGAGGCATGCGGCTCACCCTCACTTCATCTGCGCTGCTCATTAGCAAAAATGAATGCTACAATTAAGCTTACCAAGTCACTGAGCTGTGCGAAGGTGGTCGGCTCCCAAGTGAAGACAAGTCATGACGTTAGAAATACAATCAAGACGTTAGAAATACAATCCTGTTTGGTGACATTCATACTCAAAGGCGAGACAGCAATAGGGAATCGTCAATGTACTGAAACAAGGTTTCATCAAAAGCCTTTACTTGCCAATAATAGAACCGCTTAAGTTCGCTGCTAATACGTGCCGGCAATTTCCTTTCAATTATACATGCCCCAGATCGACATACTCTCTGAGTACACCTGACAGCAATTAGCTTATGAAATCCTTAGATACATGATAAAGAAGAGAAAGAATGACTAAATGCTTGATCTGCAAGGCATTGTCAAGTTATTCAAACTGTACAGTCATCTATAACACTTCACGAACATGGTTCAATCGGTAAACCCCTAATTTAGTGATAATATGTAATAAATACAGCAGTTTAGCAAAAGAATCCGACTTGGATCCCCAAAGATCTTGGGTTTTGGCGTTTCTAACTTAGATATGAACAAATAAAATACGCTCTTCCCCACCTAACTTGCCCCTGCTAATCTGCATTTCTTTAATCCTCGTGCTTAGCTGTTTCACAACGCCCTTCTGCTCAAGGTGGGCTAGATTGGCAAGACGATTATTGAATGGCGCAACTGTGCCTGAACCCGGCACACTTGCTTAAAGATTGGTTGGTTACTGTCTAAGAATTGAATGTTTTGAAATAGTCCAACTAGAGCTAAAGAAATAGTGGAAATAACGGCTCGTACGCCACAAATCGTTTCAGATGAAATATGGAGAGATTCACCCAACGCTTCACGTATCCCTGATGCGAGTTCTGAAACACAGCCCCACGAGTATAATTATAGTTTTACTATGATTGCACTCACAGAGCCTTTCCAGTAAGTTGATATTCCTAGGAAAATAATTTTCACTGACAGAGAACTACTGAAAAACTTGTGTGTGAATTCCTAAGGGACCAAACTGCTGAGGGCATCAGTCCCAAGACTTACACACTACATAAACTAACTTCTGCTAGGAACAACATGTACACCCATGCCCAAGGGCGGACTCGAACCTTCGGCAGGAGTGGCCGTGCAATCCGTAGCATGGCACCTCTAACCGCGTTGTCACTCCGCGCGGCTAGAACTACTGAAAGGGAGATGTAATTTCTTCAAGAAGGAATATAAATAACAACTCGCTGGGATCTTACTATCAGCTGACGCTCACAATATGTTTAAAGGGCTCGACAGTAGTGATACCAAAGAGTCCACCAACTTCTAAAACATAGTGAGAACAACTGTAATAATTTTAAAAAATCTGGTTCTCTTGTATAAGAATTTCTAAAGAACAAATTTTTATTAGATCAGGCTTAGCCCATGATATAGCTATGCGTGAAAACTGGACACATTTAATAATCATAACGCCGGCCTGAGTGGTCAAGCAGTTCAAGGCGCTACAGTCTAGAACCGAGCGGCCGCGACGGTCACAGGTTTGAATCCTGTCTCGGACATGGATGTGTGTGATGTCCTAAGTTCTAGGGGACTGATGGCCTCTGACGTTAAGTACCATAGTGCTCAGAGTCATTTGAGCCAATAATCATGACCACACATGGTAATTTTTTGGAGAGAGAACGCTAGCCAGCAGGTCACACAGAGCAGACAGGGCAATAAACTACTCCTAGAATCACAGAGCCAGCTAATAAGGCATGCAGGATGACTAAATGAACATAAAACACAAACATTTGCTCAAACAGATTTCGGAGTGGAAACCGGTGAACAGAGCAGAACAACTGGTTGTGAACCATACCTTTGCCTTCTGTCCAGTCCTGAAGAATGGCGACGTGGAGAAAAGGTTGTACCGATCTGCACTACATGCCCGTTGCTCTACGCACTGCCCCTGCCCCCAACTCCACACTGTGCGAAAACTACCAGTCAAGTGCCCGCGCCGCGCTCTTCGGAGGCCTCTCTCAAGACGCGACTTTAGCGGGCGCTTTTGAAGACTAGGTGAGGCAGGGATATCCGCACAATGAGTAATCCGCTCCTCCTGGTGAGGCGTCAACTAAACGTTATCTATAATGGGAAGGTGAAATGAGCCGCCACGGCTCAGTGCCTTAAGAACATAAAGGGAAGCCACTCATGACGATGGGTCATCATAAAGTCATGTACGGTAGAAAAAAGAAGGAATTTGTGTCCTTTACAGCTGAATGCTTTTTTCAAGCTATATTTATCCTTCAACAGTTGTTTTAAAAAGAGTCAGTGGAGTATCCAGTCTACAGCGGTGTAGATTCTTTTGCACTGCATGGATTATTACAGGTAAGAATACGAAGACCAGAAACCTCTCACTGAGTTCTTCATGGCAGCCAGATCTTTTGTCCTGTGCAGGCGCCACAGTGTCCACAAAAGCTCATTACGTCCTGATTTTCAGAACTCACTGAAGTAGCTGAATAGTCGTCTTTTCTTCAGAATATTTCTTTCTTAGAAATTCTATATCATTGATCCAAGGATTTATCTCCGGTCAAATCGGCAGCCCCACAACATAAATATGGATCAATGTTAAATCTACCTCTGTCCCGGATTCAGAGTTCATGTCCACTTGATGTCATTGCACCTCACAAGTGCTGCTTGGGAGACAGAGAGACAGAGAGAGAGCTGATAGGGGTGTGAGGGGAGAGAGCTAATAGAAGTATAGTAGTAATATGAAATTTTATTGGTAGATATTAGTGTTAACCTGTTAAGCAACATAAATGTGTAATGAACACATTGGGAGCAGTAAGTCATGAAATAGTTCTTCGGCTGAAGAGATAAAATGTATTTACCTTGTACAATAATAACTGACACAGAATAATTTATTCTGGGGAAACTTCTTTTATTATATGTGCAAGGCTACATCTCTGAACTTCTGGTGGAGGTAGCCATCCATCGCTAGCAGATTCAACTGGACCTGTTCTCAGCACTTTCAAACATCATTCTAACTACCATTTCTTACACATTGTTTCGAAAATTTTCATGTCATCTGTGACTATCTTGTAACTGCAACAAGGACTTTGTTTTTCAGCTGAAAGAAATAAGTAACGACTTTCAGCTTTTGGGCCCTGGAGTCTTTCTCTCTTTCTTTCTTTTGCTTACGCCATAGTCCCACAGCGATCGCAGGGTCGGCGTGGCTACAACGGATTTGGCAAGGTTAATTTTAGGGGTGGCCAGGTGTCCTTCGTGCCGCCATCCCGTAACCCCTCCCCAGGATGGTGTCAGTGTACCCCAGCTGTCTGTATCTAGTGTAAATCGTGAAATAGTGCGAACGTGTTTCAAATGTCTGCGTCTCGTGTAGCGTGGGGACCAGCCCTGTATTCTCCTAGTGGAATGTGGAAAACCTCCTAAAAGCCACATCCAGGCGGATTCGATCCGGGGCCGGCTCGCCTACGCGAGTCCAGGAAGCAGCGCGTCAACGCTCTCGGCTAACCTGGCGGGTCTTTTAGGCCCTGGAGTCTTAATGTAGCAAACAGTGCGATAATTTCTTTACAAGACAGTCTTGTAGAGAGATATATTAAGACTATTTGCTTCCTCATTACAGCACACACACGCAGTGAATAACTTACTTTGCTTGTGCTCTACTGGGCTACGAGCGTTTCACTCCACCTTCTTCTTTTGCTGCGCGCACAAACTTCTAATTGGTTAGGGTACTGGGAGTGCGCCCCATGCAGGTCGTTCTCGAAACTTTCAGTTGTGAAAATGTGTTCTTGTCACGCTGGAAACGTTCAGTCTTCGATCGCATTGTATAAAGTTTTCGAATAACATCCAAAAGTGCTTCAATGACTCTAACATTATTAACGTTTTATCTCCTATGCACCGCTGTTCCCTGAAGCTTCCCGGTATTTACATTTTCTACCACCCTTTGGCGTCAGTCGGATCGTTTTATTGTGTTCGGCGATTTAACAGAGCGGCCGGCTTCCCACTCCGCTCGTCGGTCCGCAAGTCCGTTTGGCGGCGGCCGTGGGCGGGCCGCTGGCCAGCCGGTGGGCCTTCCACAGCTCCATTGTCCCCGCAGCAGCAGACGGCACGCGTGCCCGTAATTGGCCCCCTCCCTCCCCCTCATCCCCTCCCTCCACACTCCCTGACGTCCTGCGTCTCCCGCGCCGTAATTGGGTTACCGCGGCCCGCTCAGGCCGCGTCACTTTGGCAGCTCGCACCGCCACGCAGCACGGCGCTCCCCTAATTGCCTTCGCGTCGCCTCCGCCGTTATTGAATCCGAAATTTACGTCGTAATCACGATTCTGAGGATGACCGTGCAGAGTTCCGCTCTCTCGCTTTTCTCTCTCCCGCTATTTCTCTTTCTCCCTTTGCGTTTCAAATTCGTAACCACTGGAGCGAAATTCTAGGAAAGAAACTTCTCTTGTGAAAGTTCTGATGCTGAAACTGACAGACCCGCAAGATTACATCGAGCGTGAGAGGCAGAGAGAACGTGTTGCAGCAACAGTCAGTAGTAACGAGTGTTACCACGTGTATCTCATTGCAGGACGAGACGTAGCTTGTAAATTTGCGACGTTTACTGTCAGTAGAAATGGTTATGTCAGTCACAGTTTAGCACGAAGAACGTCTGTTACGTAGTATGGACAACTTCATTGAAAGAAGAACCATAAGTTTCAATGGAACTTCAATTTGGAACGTGATTAGTGCCAATTTCCATCTCTCAAATATAAACAGTCGAATTACGGAGTGTCGAAAGGATGTACACTACTCGCTATTAAAAGTGCTATACCAAGAAGAAATGCAGATCATAAACAGGTATTCATTGGACAAATACACTCCTGGAAATTGAAATAAGAACACCGTGAATTCATTGTCCCAGGAAGGGGAAACTTTATTGACACATTCCTGGGGTCAGATACATCACATGATCACACTGACAGAACCACAGGCACATAGACACAGGCAACAGAGCATGCACAATGTCGGCACTAGTACAGTGTATACCCACCTTTCGCAGCAATGCAGGCTGCTATTCTCCCATGGAGACGATCGTAGAGATGCTGGATTTAGTCCTGTAGAACGGCTTGGCATGCCATTTCCACCTGGCGCCTCAGTTGGACAAGCGTTCGTGCTGGACGTGCAGACCGCGTGAGACGACGCTTCATCCAGTCCCAAACATGCTCAATGGGGGACAGATCCGGAGATCTTGCTGGCCAGGGTACTTGACTTACACCTTCTAGAGCACGTTGGATGGCACGGGATACATGCGGACGTGCATTGTCCTGTTGGAACAGCAAGTTCCCTTGCCGGTCTAGGAATGGTAGAACGATGGGTTCGATGACGATTTGGATGTACCGTGCACTATTCGGTGTCCCCTCGACGATCACCAGAGGTGTACGGCCAGTGTAGGAGATCGCTCCCCACACCATGATGCCGGGTGTTGGCCCTGTGTGCCTCGGTCGTATGCAGTCCTGATTGTGGCGCTCACCTGTATGGCGCCAAACACGCATACGACCATCATTGGCACCAAGGCAGAAGCGACTCTCATCGCTGAAGACGACACGTCTCCATTCGTCCCTCCATTCACGCCTGTCGCGACACCACTGGAGGCGGGCTGCACGATGTTGGGGCGTGAGCGGAAGACGGCCTAACGGTGTGCGGGACCGTAGCCCAGCTTCATGGAGACGGTTGCGAATGGTCCTCGCCGATACCCCAGGAGCAACAGTGTCCCTAATTTGCTGGGAAGTGTCGGTGCGGTCCCCTACGGCACTGCGTAGGATCCTACGGTCTTGGCGTGCATCCGTGCGTCGCTGCGGTCCGGTCCCAGGTCGACGGGCACGTGCACCTTCCGCCGACCACTGGCGACAACATCGATGTACTGTGGAGACCTCACGCCCCACGTGTTGAGCAATTCGGCGGTACGTCCACCCGGCCTCCCGTATGCCCACTATACGCCCTCGCTCAAAGTCCGTCAACTGCACATACGGTTCACGTCCACGCTGTCGCGGCATGCTACCAGTGTTAAAGACTGCGATGGAGCTCCGTATGCCACGGCAAACTGGCTGACACTGACGGCGGCGGTGCACAAATGCTGCGCATGTTGCGCAGCTAGCGCCATTCGACGGCCAACACCGCGGTTCCTGGTGTGTCCGCTGTGCCATGCGTGTGATCATTGCTTGTACAGCCCTCTCGCAGTGTCCGGAGCAAGTATGGTGGGTCTGACACATCGGTGTCAATGTGTTCTTTTTTCCATTTTCACGCAATTTGGGTGCATAGATCCTGAGAAATCAGTACCCAGAACAATCACCTCTGGCCGTAATAGCGGCCTTGATAGGCCTTGCCGTTGAGTCAAATAGAGCTTGGATGGCGTGTACTGGTACAGCTGCAAGTGCAGCTTCAACACGATACCACAGTTCATCAAGAGTAGTGACCGGCGTGTTGTGACAAGCCAGTTGTTCGGCCACCATTGACCAAACGTTTTCAATTGGTGAGAGATCTGGAAAATGTGCTTGCCAGGGCAGCAGTTGAACATTTCCTGTATCCATAAAGGCCCGTACATGACCTGCAACATGCGGTCGTGCATTATCCTGCTGAAATGTAGGGTTTTGCAGGGATCGAATGAAGGGTAGAGCCACAAGTCGTAACACACCTGAAATGTAACGTCCACTGTTCAAAGTGACGTCAATGCGAGGCAGAGGTGACCAAGACGTGTAACCAATGGCTCCCCATACCATACGGATGCGTCCATCATGATGCTGCAAACAGAACCTAGATTCATCAAAAAAAAAAAAAAATGACGTTTTGCCATTCGTGCTCCCAGGTTCGTCGTTGAGTTCACCATCGCAGACGCGTGGATAAGATATCTGTCATTTTGACTGCTAGTGATACGAGGCCGTTGGGATCCAACACGGCGTTCCATATTCTGCTAACAGTCATTGGATCTCGACCAACGCGACCCGACGTATCGCGATACGATAAAACGCAATCGCGAGAGCCTACAATCCGACCTTTATCAAAGTCGGAAACGTGATGGTACGCATTTCTCCTCCTTACACGAGGCATCACAACAACGTTTCACCAGGCAACGCCGGTCAACTGCTGTTTGTGTATGAGAAATCGGTTGGAAACATTCCTGACGTCTGCACGTTGTAGGTGTCGCCGCCGGCGCCAATCTTGTGTGAATGCTCTGAAAAGTTAATCACTTGCATATAACTTCCTGTTGGTTAAATTTCTCGTCAGTAGCACGTCATCTTCGTTGTGTAGCAATTTTAATGGCCAGTAGGGTAATTAATATTTTCTCACAACGAATAATTTTGATTGAGTAAGCTTCTCACGACTATCAAGTCTGTTTTATACCTGTAACATATGATAAAGGTACCACATTTTATTAAAGTAAGAAGGGGCAGGGCTACGAGACACGGAGAGAAACTTTATTAACACTAACACAATGCATAAGTATGGGGTCGGAAAGACCTGATGCGAGTGCATATGGCCAGCATAAAGTAGAGCACGTGTAACTGTCAACACAGATATGAGACTGGCACGATACAGTCACAGCCGTTGCCCTAAAATAACAGGCCTGTATGTAACAGGAGCGATCTAGCACAGTATTGCTAACATACCAAAGATGAGCGTTTGCAAACTGATCGAGAACCTCCTGGAAAGGTTTAGTCATTACAAACACCTTCGACCACAGCCATAGAAAATACAACTGTTACAGAAATTCATCAGAAACTCACTGAAAAGGCCGTACACAAAACACAAGCACACAGCATCCAGGCAGTCGCAATCCCAGTCACAGCCATACTTGCAGTCATATTCCGTGCTGGGGACCAATCGATCAATCAGGCGCATTCGCTGCAGTAATAACTACCAGCATTCAGTACAAGTTTGAGGGTAAACAACTTATTTTCTGATAAGTACCAGCAACAGTTATTATCCTGAGTTAGTAAAGAACAAGCGCTGTAGATTTTGTTGCTGATAATAACAATAACAATAATTTCTGTGTGTCGGAATATACAGAGGAACAAACGCTGCTTTACACTTGTCTCCTAGTGCGAATAGGGTATGTATCTGCATTACTTCCAATGGTTACTATTAGCATCTTTTGCCTAACAGACTGTAGCAAGGAACGAGCCACGCCTCACACTCATCTATCTTGTTTCAAGCATTTGATTGTGTACTATCAGAACGAGTTGCAAACGGAGCATTCCTCCCTGGCAGTGAAAGGTAGAACTCGGGGAACGGGAGTTGCTCGGAAGATGTGGCGGTACGCCATATAACGACATAAAAATGATATAAAATAACTTCGCAAATATACCGAAACTGACGACGTAACGAAATATGGTGTTGTGTGAATTTTCAAAGATATAAATATTATCTCTTCTCAGAAAAATAACAAAGACTCTGTATCAATTAATATGATCTGAGAGTGTAATTACAATATCTGTTTTTTCTGCAAGAAGATTCCTTCTCTTCCCTTTTGTTTTTCCGTAGTGTAAGAAGCCATATTGTGACGAGGGCCGAAAACGTGTAAGTTTCATGTAATATTTAGCCTAAGTATAATCAAATATTACTTAAAAGTGTTTGCAACTCTTACATGCACCAGCTCCTATTAATAAACACAATCAAATCCGGAAATTTATTGGCATAATTGACAAGTAGCCTCAGACATATTATTACAATTGTAATGTCACCTTGCAACACGTTTGTGGTGGCGTCTTTTAACATAGAAACATTGTGTCGGTCAAATTAACTGCGAGAAGCACCACAACTGAGTCACTGACGTAAATAATTTTCCAGCTGTGAAGCAGGCACAGCAACATTAATTTCAACTTTTCATAGTATATAAAAACCAATACATGAATGACCACCACAACGGCGCCAATGTGGGGCACGAACCACCGATTTACGTAAATATACCAGTTGTGGAGGTACATAAAGCACCACCACAACTGGAGCCCAAAGCGTGCAGCTCTAACCACTTACATAAATATATCCGAATAGGTGTGCAAACAGATATATAATTTAATTTTTTGGTTAGACACAGAATCCCACACTAAAACTTAGATGTAAAGATAAATTTTGTGTATGTAGAAATTCCAGGTTGTACATACTTTGATAGTGTAAAAATAAACTGTTTCATGTACCACTCCCATCAAAATCCTACAAGCAACCTATCCATGTATGAGAAGTGACTGCAGTAACTGACCCTTGGGCTGCAGATTTGAGAAAAATACAAATAACCAGAACAATAACAATAAAACAGAAAATACAAAAGGTAGGTGTGCAGGAGCAAGTGCTGCTGGCTGGTGAACGACAAGACACAAATAAGCAGGGCGGAGGGGAGGGGGGGGTGTAGGCACACTGCACAGTGAAAAATTTCAAACTGTCAATGTATTTTAATGAATTTACATTTGCATATTTTTTCAGTGGAGTCAAAACGATTCATTTACTAAAAGCAGTGAATGATAGTGTTCAACTAGAGTGTCTGACATAGATAGTTCAGTGCAGTGACTATTTCATACGAATTTGCTAGCCAGATTTCATGTAAAGTAAATTAAAGTAAAGTGTGCACTTTTACTTACGACGGTTTCTTGAAGGACGGCTGTTATTCATGTACCAAGTTTAGATTTTGAACGTGATGACTAAAATATAGTTGCGTTAGGTGTATTGAATGTAATTTTGTTAATGTCTATTTATTGAGTACAAAGGAAGGCTCGAGAGAATTTCGATTGTTGCCGCCGAGCGGCCAAGATAAAACTTACTGAACTCATGGAATCTGTATAATTTAAAAAAATATCTTTAACATAATTAATTATGTGTTGCAATTTAGAAACGTTCTTAGAACGAAATCTCTCGCATTTACAGTTACTGTTAACACTTTGAAAAATAAATCAGTACTTCGGCGCGTAATGGCCGACCAGTGGCTGCATCGAAAGATGAGCTTCCCGCAGCGCAAATTACTGAAAAAATGCTTATTAAAAGTAACTAGCAACTGCGACCATTTGAGGTGACAACTATTACAAAGAAATTCAATTTGTGATAACAATAATTAGTTTATTTTAGCAGAATACCGAATAACTTACATAAAATACTGTATGTGTAGCTGCTCAATGGCTGCCTTCCGTATCGCGAAACAAAACAGTTTGAGTACCATAAAGTACGTCCTTCCTCCTCGGCCGTACAATCGCGTCTCATTCCGATCCTTTTTTTTCATAGATATGTTTTAAAGAAAGATGCTACCTTTAAAATATCGCTGCGTATCAGTTGTTTGAAGAACATTAACTTTATCTTTTATACTCATTATGTTCATAAAATATTTAACGGTTTACAAATAATTTTTAGTTCACCCTTAACACTACACATTATTGTTCACTGTTTACAACCCATAAAAATGTCAATAATTATGTGATGTACCGTCACAGAAGCTGCCGATTTTACCAGTGGAAAACTGTAGCTTTATATAATATATAAGGAAAATACATAAAGCACCACCACAAAGGGTCTAAAACATACAGCGGTTGAGCGTAGTGTTAAAGTGTAATGATGGACAGCTACTGTAAGACAACTCTCCAAGTAAGGCTGAATTATTAAGAAATTGTATTCCTAAGTGTTTGCACCATTATTCATTTTCTACAAAGTCAACAAACTCTTTCTCTCTTCCAAGATCGCTTCCGCTATGTGTCCTAGAAGACATTAGGCTTCTCACCCCACTGTACGTAAATTAGCACACCTCAGCTAATCACGCCATCAACATCCAGGCTCCACCACTGAGCCCACAGCTGATGGTAGGATCTGTGCCGAGGTACAATAGGTGTCTTCAAGCCATGGATTAACCCTATATCAACTTCTAGGAATATTCCTAAACATCAAATACAGGATTCTTCCTTAACACTGCATTGCAGTCTCGATTTTGTGCACTTGAAATTTGATGAGAAATGTATACGAGGATACTCACTGATAGTTGTCTATCGCATTCACAGCTTTCAAAAGCTGATTTTCCTCTACATATTATAAATTACACAAACACTTACAAAGATATTTCTGGGCGACTCAATCGATAACTGAAAACATTATAGTCTTTGATGAACTTGTTAGGTACACCGCAGCTGAAACACTTTGGCAAGTTGTAATGCTGGCTAATGAGAGACGATCATTCCGTGAGGTTTCACTGACACGTTGCGGTTTAATGCGGATAACACGTTTCTAGTCTGCCTGGAACTTCCTGTAAGCATGTCTGAAGGAGCAGTGGTACTGCTAAGTCACTTTCTGTTGATCATTCTCAGATTTCATGTTACAAATGCTTTCCGAGGTCCTGTTTGTATCATATAGGTTGGCATAATAGCATTTGCGGTATTCCCAGATCTTTAGCGTGCATTTGTCCAAGTACAAATTTTATGTTCGTATTCGAGTGACGTACGACGTACGACGACTTACGAGGTCAAGCTGTTCCACAAGTGCTTCATTCGAAGACAGAACGTGGAACAACTTGACGTTGTATGTCGTACGTCGTATGTCACAGGACACTTGTGAAACGGTTTGAACTCACGAAATCCAGGTATATATGGCACTGTGTGGCATTATCGTTTATTTTGAGAGGTGCATGTGGGGCCTGAAGTTGGGATAGCGGAATGCCAAAACTGGTTGTCGTCAAAATAAAATAAAATAACATCTTAGCTACACAGGTGTTGGTGAATTTCATAGATATTGACAAGAACTGGAAACAGATTTGTATTCAGGTCAAGTCCTTGTAATTAATAATCTCTGTTGCTTGTCATGGTTGTATGTGCTCATTTCATTCCTGTCTGTAGTCCACATTCCTGTCATTATTCTACTCATTGTAACTGTTCCTTCACTGTCCCATCGAACTGATTCATCTTCTATGGTTCTGCTGACCAGATCAAAACTGTGCACCACCATTCGACTATGAATAATTAATTATCCATTTATGGTGCCGTGTCCTGGTAAGGATCTGTCTCTGGATTGCTGGCTGATTCGATGTAAGCTCGACATGATGTTTAAATTCAATTTCTTGCAGCTGTCACTTGAACATGTCTTTGTCATTATTGCACTGTCCAATCAGAATATGTTGGTACTACCAATGCAACGTTTTTAAACAAAATCTAACCATCACTCCTGCATTATGCACTACATTCAAGGAGTGATTGTTTTTCAGCATCTCTTTGACTAATTTCCCTGACCTCTTTATTCCTGATGCATCAAATCACGGCTTATAACAATCTATTTCTTAACTTAGGTTTGTGTCTACTTGGACCAGTAGTTGTCCAAATATGCCTCCGTGAACTCCCAATATCACGTGCACTTATGTGCTATTGTCCAAATATTCACACCAGGTATGCGTTCAACTAACCTCCAAATGTGGTCAAGTTTGTGTATCAATGATCTTGACGGTGGATTTGGATCAATAAGTTGTTAAATGCAAGCCTTGGAATGAGGCATCTTCCCATTCTCCTAGAACACATGGTACTTATGTACCGATATGTAAGTGAACTGTTCAAGCTTACATATCTCTCTCTGGCTCAGTGAGTCCATTCTGTGTGCTTCACCTTTCCCTCTCCATGTCCATGCAGTCACTATTTACAAACTTTCTCACCCTCCGTGCAGATCTCTTCATAATTGGTAACTTTTCAAATCTACCCAATTACCAATCTGCTCCACACTATTGCTCGTAGCTGTAGTGCCCACCCCCCATTCTTTCAGACTGTCATACTGCTTTGCTACTGCTCTACTTGTGTCTGTTGTTTCTTGTTAATACTTGAGTGCTCCACTTTAAATTCTAATAGCAAATGCACTTCCCGTGTTTCACTTATTGGTATTTGGGCTGTACCATCCAAATCTGCATACTCATTCTCCATTTTTTCCTCAATAATCTTTATATTTTGTAAACATAAATCGTCTATGGCCTTACACAACTGTAGATCAATTCATTCATCGACGTGGCATACTCAGTCTCCTACCACACTTATACACCTGTTCACTTCTTCTTGTCCGCCTGCCGGAGTGGCCGAGCGGTTCTAGGCGCTACAGTCTGAAACCGCGCGACAGCTACAGTCGGCGGTTCGAATCCTGTTCCGGGCATGGATGTGTGTGATGTCCTTAGGTTAGTTAGGTTTAAGTAGTTCTAAGTTCTAGGGGACTGGTGATCTCAGGAGTTAAGTCCCATAGTGCTCAGAGCAATTTGAACCATTTGAACCTTCTTGTCTTGTTCCTCCTGCTTTTCCTCTACCGCATTATTGATTAGGTTAGATATGAAAAGTTGCATTAACATTTGTCTCACCCCCTCCTACAATTTCTTCGCCCTCGTGTCCTTGTGTTTTTCTCTTTCCTTTTCCCACATATGTTTTCCTCTCTCACTCAGCTGCTTCTTCTTACAATGCTTGGATGTTTCTTCTTCCATTCTCCTTTCCTGCTAATTTAAGTCCTTTCTAATTCATTTCCCATTTTTCCAGCCATGAATTACTCCATGGGCAGTTCGTGACCCTCTTCTGTCTTTTCAGTTGATGCAGTTGGTTCACTCAGTTGAGTTAGTGTTATTTCTTTTCTCCATGCCTCCATTCATTCGTTGTATCATGAACTTGTAAATTAAACACTCGTTTTGTGAAAATACCAGCTCTCTATTTAACTTAGTTTCTTAGTATACTTTCTTTTTCTATGTTCTCTAGGTTCCCTGCAACCTGAAACATGACGTTGTTTATCCCTATTGCCGCACTTGCAAATCCGGGAACATCTATCTTTTCTTCTGAGCCACCCATAGCTATACTCTTGAACATACACGCCTCATTGCTTGTACAGATTTGAAATGTCACTTATCACCAGAATCTTATTAAATATTTCTCAGTGCCACCGTCAAATTATTGTGATATTCCCTTTAGATCATCCTGTGCAGTGCACAGTCCATTAGTAAACCTTACCAAAATAGCCGCAATGTTGTATTAGTACTGGAAGATGGTGTTGCCCTAACGATATAGGATAAAAATGCACATATGGTGGAACACAAGATGAAACAAAGGCCCAGATGTATTATAATTTTTGTGATTGCTTTCTTCTAACGCTATAAAGAACACTCTCATTCTCTACTGTGCAAAATGGTCATGAATCGAACCCTTACACCACTATCCATACTGCTTTTCTAAATTTCTGAGTATGATTGGGGGTAATGAGCGGTACAGAACCCTGAGCAGGGTACACCAATGCAAAACTTCCACTCCTCTAGGTTTGCCATCTGGCTCATATGACTGTTATGATTACTGGAACAGAACAATACTTTGGAGCCATTATTTATTAAAAAAGTCACAGGCTGGACTTCAATAAAAGTGCAGTTTGTTGTAGGGGCCTAAAATTTTGTATCCAAAGTGGTTTTCACTGAACTTTGTTTCTCCTGTCTGTGGACATGCAATTCACTAACAATGAAAATAAAATCATAGTCTACAATAAAGTCAGAATTTATTTCATAAACAACATATTATCCTTGCACAGATTGAACCTTCCTTATTAACAATTTCAATTGAAACAGTAAATTGATGGTTATATTAATGGTTCTATCTGCTTGTCGACAATATTTGGAGATGTTCAAAGATGATATTTTGGTTATGATGGTTTGCTTTCATCGTTATTGAATCTCGAAGGCATGTGGTAGGCATGCAGTGATTGCAAAGCATCAGGTTGACAGTCAGGACAAATACCTTATTAGCGGATCGCGACCATTAGAGAGGGCACGACTTCTATCCAGATTAATAAGTTCATGCCTAACCGGTCCTGTCGTGCTTTACTGGAATGTAATCTTATTATAAGCTTCGATGGTCGGCATTGAACCATAGTGGCATAACTCGAGGAGCCCCTCTAACTTTTTTGGTCTTGAATGTGCTCGTATGAGTACATACATCTCTCGTTTCCAGGTCCGCATGCAGGTCCCAAAAAATGATCAGAGTTGATGCCAAAATGTGAATCTCCTCTCTCGAAAGCCAGAACCCTAAATACACTCCTGGAAATGGAAAAAAGAAGACATTGACACCGCTGTGTCAGACCCACCATACTTGCTCCGGACACGGCGAGAGGGCTCTACAAGCAATGATCACACGCACGGCACAGCGGACACACCAGGAACCGCGGTGTTGGCCGTCGAATGGCGCTAGATGCGCAACATGCGCAGCATTTGTGCACCGCCGCCGTCAGTGTCAGCCAGTATGCCGTGGCATACGGAGCTCCATCGCAGTCTTTAACACTGGTAGCATGCCGCGACAGCGTGGACGTGAACCGTATGTGCAGCTGACGGACTTTGAGCGAGGGCGTATAGCGGGCATGCGGGAGGTCGGGTGGACGTACCGCCGAACTGCTCAACACGTGGGGCGTGAGGTGTCCACAGTACATCGATGTTGTCGTCAGTGGTCGGCGGAAGGTGCACGTGCCCGTCGACCTGGGACCGGACCGCAGCGACGCACGGATGCACGCCAAGACCGTAGGATCCTACGCAGTGCCCTAGGGGACCGCACCGCCACTTCCCAGCAAATTAGGGTCACTGTTGCTCCTGGGGTATCGGCGAGGACCATTCGCAACCGTCTCCATGAAGCTGGGCTACGGTCCCGCACACCGTTAGACCGTCTTCCGCTCACGCCCCAACATCGTGCAACCCGCCTCCAGTGGTGTCGCGACAGGCGTGAATGGAGGGACGAATGGAGACGTGTCGTCTTCAGCGATGAGAGTCGCTTCTGCCTTGGTGCCAATGATGGTCGTATGCGTGTTTGGCGCCGTGCAGGTGAGCGCCACAATCAGGACTGCATACGACCGAGGCACACAGAGCCAACACCCGGCATCATGGTGTGGGGAGCGATCTCCTACACTGGCCGTACACCTCTGGTGATCGTCGAGGGGACACTGAATAGTGCACGGTACATCCAAACCGTCATCGAACCCATCGTTCTACCATTCCTAGACCGGCAAGGGAACTTGCTGTTCCAACAGGACAATGCACGTCCTCATGTATCCCGTGCCACCCAACGTGCTCTAGACGGTGTAAGTCAACTACCCTGGCCAGCAAGATCTCCGGATCTGTCCCCCATTGAGCATGTTTGGGACTGGATGAAGCGTCGTCTCACGCGGTCTGCACGTCCAGCACGAACGCTGGTCCAACTGAGGCGCCAGGTGGAAATGGCATGCCAAGCCGTTCCACAGGACTACATCCAGCATCTCTACGATCGTCTCCATGGGAGAATAGCAGCTTGCATTGCTGCGAATGGTGGATATACACTGTACTAGTGCCGACATTGTGCATGCTCTGTTGCCCGTGTCTATGTGCCTGTGGTTCTGTCAGTGTGATCATGTGATGTATCTGACCCCAGGAATGTGTCAATAAAGTTTCCCCTTCCTGGGACAATGAATTCACGCTGTTCTTATTTCAATTTCCAGGAGTGTATCTTACTGAAAAGCGATAAAACTGAGTATGTAAAAAGTGCACTATACTGCGCTAGGTGACAGTTTTTCACTTTACTGAAACTCCCAGCATATCACCGAATTTCCTTCCATCATTGACCAGTGGCACCATTTTGAAAAGTCTTTCCTTTACCGTGAATGTTTTTTTTTTGGTCATCAGTCTACTGACTGGTGAATGTTTAGGGAATTAATTCCAGTGATGGTTTCCACTGTCCTCCACATCCTGTCGGCTCGCTGAGGTTGATTACCCAGCCTTCCACTGGGTTGCTCAGCTTAACTGCGGTGTGGATGATTACAGGAAATAGAAACCTGTAAACACAGAAGAATGAAAGCGCAACTACAGGAGATAAAATAATGAATTAAGAAGTGAGACAGAAAAAGCAAAGGAGAAATGGCTGACAGAAAAGTGCAACAAGATAGAGAAATCAGAGAAAGAAGGAAAATATGATCTGATGTACAAAGAGTCAATGGATTTGACATTCAGAGAAAAGAGAAACAAGAATGGACTAAAGGAAGTAGAGGCAACAGACAGTAAAAAGTAAAAAGGAGAGTAAACCCCAAGAAATAATGAGAAGATGGGAAGAATATATAGAATGGCTATACGCTGCAGACAGCCGACCACGTGAAGAAGACCTTGGTATAGAAGAAAAAGGTACAGTTGCAGATGATGATAAAGGAAATGCAATACTAACTAGTGAGACTGAAGAATCTATGAAGGGGACCAAAAACGGAAAGGCAACGGCAATTGATGAGATTCCGGCGGAACTGTTAAAGTCATTGGAGAAAGAAGGGAAAAGGGAGTTGACTGAACTGTGTAATCAATTATACATGACAGAAAAATGGCCAAATGGCTTTACAGAAAATATCTTAATACCTACAGAAAAGAAAAAGAACAGCAAAAGGCTTGAGGAACATAGAACAGTGAGCCTGATACCGCATGCAGCTAAAGTCTAGCGAGGATGCTCAACAGAAGGCTATTGGAAAGCTGAATTCCGAAATAGAAGATGACCAATTTGGTTTCAGGTGAGGACTGGAACTAGAGATACCAGTGGGCTGGTAAGAGTGATAGGGGAAAGGAACATGGAGAAAAAAAGGATGATGTATGTTGCGTTCATTGATCTTGCAAAGACTTTAGACTGTGTTACATGGGACAAACTGATGGAAATCGTAAGGAATCATGGAGTTGACTGGAGGGATAGAAATATATATGGGAACCAGAAAGCAAGAGTAAGAATAGTAGGTGTGATGAGTGAAGAAATAGAACTGGGAAGAGGTGTAAGACAAGGTTGTTGTTTGTCACCAACCCTGTTCAATATATGTCTGGAGTAAATTATCAGTGATAGTTTTTATGGAAGGAGAGGAGCTTGTATAGGGGGTCGGAGAGTGGAGTGTGTAAAATTAGCAGACGGCATGGTTGTGATGACAGAGAGTGCAAGAGAGAAGGAACAAATGTTATGTGATTTAAACACAAAATTAGAAGAATATGGAATGAAGATTAACAAGAAGAACACGAAAAGCATGGTAATTGGAGGAAAGGGGAGAAAATTCCATATGAAAATAGGGGAGAGGAAATAGAGCTAGTGAATAACTTCAATTTCTTGGGAAGTGTAATAATGGATGACATGTATTGCAACACAGAAATTAGGAAAAGAATTGCAATGGCAAAAGATGGATTCAAGAGGAAACAGAAATTACTTTGTGGACTACTAAACAACGATCTGAGGAAAAGACAAAATGTTACATCTGGAGCATTGCACTCTATGTTGTGGAGACCTGGACTCTGAAGAAGGAAGACGAAAGAAGATTGAAGGCACTAGAGATGTGGATATGGAAAAGAATGGAAAAAGTGAAATGGGAAGACCGAGTTAGGAATGGGAATGAAGAAGTATTAAGATTTGGAGAAGAAAGAAACATTCAGAAAGTCATCACAAAGAGAAAACGGAACTGGGCTGGACATTGTTTGAGGAGTGACTGTTTATTGAAGGAAGGAGTGGAAGGATTGGTGGAGGGAAGAAAGGGGAAGAGGAAAAAGATGATATAAAATTCTGGACAACATAAAAGGAGACAAATATTCAGAAATGAAAAGACTGGCTATGAACAGACAAAAGTGGAAGAGGCTTAACCCATGACAAGACTTGCTGTAAGGCAGAATACCATACTACTTCCTTTTCCATGCATCAGATCCATAAGTATCACTCCTCCAATAATTTCTTTACCACCTTTCTGTGACCAAAAAGTGGAACTAAAGGCTAAAGAACAGGCCTGCTACCAGTGATAGAGTGTGCTTTCCCCCTGATGCGAGTTCGCTACGGTGGCAAAACAATAAGGGGGAAAAACGTTCTACTCTCTCAGCGTCGACTTAGTACACCACGAGCCACATAATAAAGCCACTTTCGATCTTCTCTCCTTTTCTTCGTGCGCTTTCTGCGGCAGGAGCCCACACTATTATAAGCCCTGAACATCATCTGTGTGACGTCTTTCACATTACTGTCAAGTTTTTCTTGTTCACCTGAGTGCTTGCTATCCTGTCTGCAAGTTGGACTACGGACAGCAGAGGTTGGTTGTATTTTTAGTACTACAACTGCATCCTGGCTCACTGTCCTAGGCCCTGGCAGTTTGTGGCAGACGTCAACCTGGCAGCTGTCTGTCCTCCCACACTATGACTGTTCTCTCGCTTTTCTCTGCTGTGAGTTCCCTGCCCAGCTTATGAAAAGACTACCATCTGCTTCCCAAGAAAATGACCCTTGTCGAGATCCCTCTCCGTGTAGTGTTCATCTGTCCTGGAAAGCATATCGTCTACCTCTACATGGTATGAACTTTTTTCCACGTCATCTCCTGTGCCAAATTCTTCAGCTCATAGTAGCACTTGCAACCAATGTCCTCAATTACTATTTGCTGTGGTCAGACGTATGCTGCACCTATTTCTTCACATGTTTTTCAGGCCAGAAGGTAAGTTATTACCTGGAGAGGCAAATAGAAGTGGCGGTGTAATACTTTATCTGTGACGGGATTACTTCGTGTCTTTGAATTTCGGATTCCTAACTTGAAAAAGAACTTAGAGTGATTGGGACATACATGCTCACTGTTCATAACTTGCCTACAAGATGCAGGCTATGAGTTTATCAAAAGTTAGTATGGCCCTAGAATTCAAATCAATTGGTTGCTCATGCTAACTTCTGATGATCAAACTCTTGTTCTGTACCTTTAAAAATCGTAATCATGTAGTGGTAAAATATAATTTCTCGAGCTTCTTACGTAAAAGATGGTGTTTTATCGAACTTTTGATACAATAACAGAAGGGGACTTCACTTGTCACCACCCACAACTGTTTATGGTTCACTGAGAAAAATTATATGAGACGAAACGAGGAGAACGCTGAAACATTGGTAATGATTAGTGACAAGAAAACACACACGCTTATTGAGGAACAAACATTCATTGAGGAACACACAACTTCATACATATCTCTTCAGGTGACAGTTCCCGAAGATGAACTACTATTTCAGAAGCTAAGGCTAGATAGCAAACATTCCAGAAGCTAAGGCTGGATAGCAAACAGTCCTTGTGCACCAGAATGTTCGCTGAACACAGCGTAGTGTGAACTCTCTAAAAACAGACTATGTGCATATCGATTCTATCGATTCTCTGGCACCATCAATGCGACTTCTTGTTTCGACAATTCCTAGGCTATAGGCCGCCTCTGAATGGGTTGTTGACCTATCGACACCTGTGGTACGGCCTGGTGGTGCATGCGGTACTTACGATATCACACACCTCTCACCCAACCCCCAAATCAAATCTCCTACGCATGTTCGCGGTGCGAACCAATGTTGAGGAGCAGATCCAGGTGCAGACCAGCAATGAAGCCAGCGGCAGGCTCCTGTTTGCATCCTGAGACCCAACAGGAACGCCTGGCAAACCGCAGGAAGGATGAATGTCTATATCCAGGGCCAGAGTCTCGAATGCAGGAGGGCTTCTCTTGGAGAGGAGCACGGCAGGGCACAGACGTGTCTCTCCTGGTGACATGGGTTGCTGTGATGATGATATTGGGGATGAGGGTGCGGATGGCCGCTACCCTTGCTCTTGTCTGGCTGCATGCTGAATCTTTAAAACGATACACTGCATCAGGGTCGCAGGGCCTCAGGAGGCGAAACTGGTTCTGTCTTTTGAGTAGAGACAAAGAAGCCAAGAGCATGTAGTGTCCAAGGACACGCAAGGGAGTCCGCTGTTGCCATCGCTGTTTGATGAGGGTACTGTGTCCTGTGTCTGAAAATGAGCGTCTTTGTACTGACCAGAAGTCCTCGGTCATGGGTGCAGCGGATGAAGTGGGGTGCAATGCCGATGGCTGTGGGAAGTTCGGCTGGGGAGAGGCTATCTCGAGGCATCGCACTGGGGGTGAGATAGGGGTGGGCAGTTGCGGAACCTGATCCTGTGAGAGAGTTCTATGGAATTTTGTCATCTACATCTTAAGTGTTCACTCAAAGTATGGCATCCCTTGGCCTGTACCAGCGTGAGGCAGGTGGGAGTCGAACATCTGATCATTTCAATGACATACTTATCGGTGTAAAGTTAGTATAGATCACGAGGTGGCGAGCTTCGCCGGTGCAAGCGACATTTTGATTTCTTGACTTCGCATTGCTACATGCCAAGCGAAGAAAAGTAAGAAAATCGGAATGTGACTGGACTTCGTTACGAGATAGGATAATGAGAGGACGGGTAGGAAGTGTATACAATGAAACAGTCGTTGTTAGCCATCATATTGTATATGAGCAGTGGTAAAATCTGCTCTTTTGAAGAGCGCGCTGCAGCGCGTAGTGTAAAGTAGTCGCCTTCCATTTCCGGCGGTACCGCCGCTGGGACAATCGCAGCTATCGTGACTCCATCTGGTGGGAAAGGGGAAAGGATGCCTGTTCACGTGCATTTAAGGCGTTCTGTGAGCTCGGCAATTGGTCAGCCTGAGCCGTCACTTGGAGTCAGTCGGAGTGAGTCTATCAGCGAGTCGGTCAGCTGGTCAGCCGGGTCAGTGTGGGGCAGTCAGTGTCTGTCCATCGTCCGGAGTGCTAGTATGTGTTAGGCCGCCAGTCTGCTCGAGTTTGCTCAATCAATGGACATTGACGGTTGGATTGATCGGTAGGTCAGTCTCTTCCCAGAGCAGGGATGTCAGGTAGCCTGGGGGAATGTTTCCTCTGAGGGGGTGGGTCCGATCGAATGTATCGCTTAGTCAGTGTCGGTCTGCCGTCTGGAGAGCTAGGATGTCTGTCGTTCGGATCGACCTTTAAGGCCGGTTGGATCGATCGGGTGGTCGGTCGTGCACTGAGACAGAAGATGCCTTGTCCGTCTTGAGTGTCGGTGCATTCAAGATCACCACGTGGCAGCCAGTGTGCCGCGCCGTATAGCAATGAGTAGTGGCTTCGCGGCCGACACGAGAGCAACAGGAGTCAACTCACGGCATCGGTCTGGCCGGCGAGAGCTGCTACGCCACTAGACAGGAGATCAGCGCGCCTTCCTGCGTCCGTTGAAGTGGCTGCCAGCGGACGGTTCGGGAGAGCGTTTTGGGTGTGCTGCGCCAGGTCTTCGCCAAAAATCGCAGTTATTAGAAGTTAAGTGATTCGTGATATGTTGTTTCAGTTACTTGTTAAATTCTACTTGTTTTCTTGGTCAGTCTCTCGTCCCCAGGTTTCTCGTTTGTCTCTCGTGCGAATTTGTTATTCAGAAAGTGTCAGTCTGTCTGTTTCTCGGTCAGCCATAAATTAATAGATGCCTCTGTCATGTTTGTCGGATTCGGTGTTAACGAATTTATAGAATTAAGGCGTGAAGGCCGAATTCTTGAAATATGTTTTTATCTTGCCTATCATCTTGCTAGGCTGTATATGTGTAGCGTAGAGCATGTTGTACATTTTATGTAAGTCTGGATTTCATGGGTTTTATTTAGGCATCATTTTTATAAAGTTGCCGCCCTTCCACCATAAGAGTCCTTTAAAAAACAAATTGCACTTTCGGTGGCAAATAATTTCTTAGTGTGAGTGTTTGTACCATTGCCATCTCTCTTATGGGGTGGATAGTTAACGTGATTGTGTGAGTTGTTAAAATTTTTAGTTTAAAGTAATCTGGTCTGTTGCATATTTGCACCAGTGTAGTCTTTGAGAGGTTGTTGTGAGTGGTCGTGACTATGGCCGTGTTGAAAGGGAGCGGCACGCTTCTCAGCCCGAAGGCTCATACTCTCAATATTGTTCTTTCTGCCTCTAAATAAAATTGTAACTTGATATTTCGAGGGTGCTTACTGCTTATAAATTTTAAATCTGTTTTTGAGAAGGCTTTTATGAATAAAATTCCCATTTGTTAAAGGCAGTTTCATTTTCATCAGTTACTCCCTGGTAACTACTACCACGCTCACCTAGTGTGATTAAATGTGGTAATGTTCTTGATGAATCGCTAGTAAATAAAGTAAATTCTTTAAGAAAAGATTTTGAAAGTAAATTCACGCTTCACTATAATTTGTGTTTTTTGAGATTCACAAGCGACATGTAATGTTAATGTGGAGTTTAGTAACGGTCATAATACAGTCTGCTGCATTTCAACGGTAAGTGCACATATTTAATTTTGATCAAAGGATTCTGTACTACAAGCTTGTATAGGACTTCGAACATTTGGTGGTCGATGTTTGCTGTAGTACCTGCTTCAATAACACGGTCATAAGCACAGAGAAATTTTTGCCTGCTAAAAGGAACTCATTTCATTCGCAGACAATCATTGAATGACCAAATGCGAATGGCAATGTTACAATTCGAGAAGATGCTATAGAATTTTGCTTTCTCTTACATTTCGAGAAGTTCACAGGTAACCGTCGGAGTCGGCAGCTGCTTCTACACCACTAGAGTAATTCATCTATGTTCGAGAATTTGTGTACAGTGTGGGAAGTTGACGCCGTTTGGGATATTGTCCTTCACAGACATACAATTGGAGACACTACACACACAAGTTCAATAACAGTGAGTTTAATAGTACCAGCTTAAAACATTAGTTACTTATTTTGAGCGCAAATAGGTGAACGGCAGTTCGTTATCAGACACTAACATTTCCAGCAACCTCTCGATGCAAAAAATTGAAGTGAGTGTTCTGACAGTACTGGTCGACGTCGTAGAGTGCATCAGGGAAAACAAAGGGGAAATGACTGGAGACATCCACTACAATAAGCCACTGTGTATTCCAGAAAAGTCCAGAAAAATCAATGTGGAGGTGTTTCTACGGACCTCTGGAGTGTGGCCAGTCAGAAAAGCGTAGAGGTAGAGCCACCTGTGGCACGAAGGAAGTGGTGCAGTGTGAAGTCATGTCTTCAATCCCGGTGTCAATCCCTGGCAAAGAGCAATGGCTCCATCAAGTTACTTTGCCCTCACAATACCCCAGTGTCCCTGTTGCGACAACCTCCTGAAAACTGTGGGGATGATGACCTAGGCCTGGTCATTCTCAGTGTGTAATAGTAACACATCATGCTGTGCTGACAACGCTTGATAGTGAGCAACGTATCCGTGTACTTCTGTCGGACCAATGGCTTCCACTCTCATTGGCCACCCTGTACGCATGTAACTGAGCACAATGCTTAAGTCTGCCTCCACAGCGGTCTCCTGTGCTATGTGACGAAATTCCATGGGAAAACTGGGAGGTGCAGAAGCGTCCAGAGTACCTGTCTGAGAACTAGATGCTTTGGAGGAATCGAAATGCTCATCATTGACCACCAATAACCCCGTCAACACATCAGTGTTGGAATGTTGAGCCATAGGGCAGTATAAAATTTCATAGTTGTATTTCGACAGCTATAAGGCTCATCATTGCAATTTCTGTGCCATTTATTGTTGAAGAGGCTTGGTTGTGTAGAAGAGTGAAGTGAGTGGCTTATGATATGTGATGAAGTAGAGCTTCCTTCCATAGAGGTAATGATGAGCACCATAAATGATCGCCAATGTTTCTTTCTCAATCTGACTATAATTTGCCTCAGTCTTAGACAGAGGTTTGGAAACAAATGCTATTGGATGACCCTTTTATCTGGCATGATGCGACAGAATCGTGCCTAGGCCAATAGCAGAAGCATCAGCTGCTAACAAGACAGAATTAGCCAGAGCCAAATACATGAGGCACAAGTTACTAAAAATTGTCCACTTCAGTTGATCAAAACACACCTGACATTGCTTGGTCCATGCAAATGGAACATCCTCATGCTGTAACTTGTGAATTGGATCTGTAATATGAGAGATACAAGGGATGAATTTGATGCAGAAGTTCAGTTTTCTTGCATGCACTTCCTTTAGATTTTTGGGAGGTGGGAAATCTGTGATGGCTCGGAAATGAGCCTGGGTGGGATGAATACCCTGCAAATTAATGACAAGTCTCAGATATTTCATTTCGTTCTGAAAAATAGGAGCAGTTTTCTTTGCAACATTTGAAGCTTGCTGATAACAGTTCATGGAAAAGGCATTCGAGATTCGCTAAATGTTCTTCTGCAGGTAGTCCAGACACAATAATGTAATCCATGTAATTTCAGCAAGAAGGCACCTTGGCAGTCACTTGTTTTAAAAACTGATGAAAGACCGCCATTGCTGAGACACAACCAAAGGGCAGGCATTGAAATTCAAACAAGCAGGATGAGTGTTAACAGACAAAAATTTCTTTGAGTAGTTATCCAAAGTCAACTGCAGGTAGGCATCCACTGAGTCTATCTTGAAGAAATAACGACCCTCGCATAATCTGTCCATCAGTTCCTCTGAGCAGGGCATAATCAGCATGTCTATTGCGGTCTGAGAGATCACAGTCGACTTAAAATCAACACAAAGTCGAAGACATCCTGAAGGTTTGCGAAGTATAACTAGTGGAGGAGACCACTGACTTGCACTGCATTAATTGCCCCATCAGCTTGCTACTGCCGTATCTGTTCAGCAACCTGTTCCCTAATGCCAGTGGGCATCTGCCTAGCTCAACAAAACAGATTGTACATTCTGTTTGAGTGACACATGAACTAAAATTTGTTTGCTCAACCCAGACCATCCTAAGAGGTTAACTAAGTTTTGACAGAGTTTGAAGCTTGTCTGTTGGCACATCTGTTAAAATTTTCAACTCTGATATGTGGACTGACAATCCGACATTGTGAAAACAATCTAAGCCAAAAATGTTTTGCAAGATGTGCTTTCTCTAGTGCCATACTTTTCAATTGTATGCGACAGCAAAACATGTTTATTACCAGCACTCTCATATACGTATGTTCCCTGTAATGGTCTTTCTTTTTGTCAAATGCAGGAAAAATCTTCCCACATGTTTCTCCTATTGAACGAACAAATTAGATATTCGGATGAAATGTTAGGCATTTCATACATATACACTATCGATTCAGTAACATCTTACATATGAAGTTGTTTGCAGGAATGATAATGCAAAATTTCTTGCACCAGTGGAACAGCTCGGAAATGAGTGAATTATACAGTCTGTGAATGTCACAGACAAATAAGGCCACTTCTTACATTAGGTTCTAATGTACTCTCCTGGTCTGGTATGTCCTGTCCTTATCACTTACCACATAAGGATAGCTCTGATTTGTTTAAAGTGCGCTGCCAGGGAAGGAGATCCCAGACACAGTGACATTTAGACATCAGCACAATAGCGGATATACACGACCTAAAATATGTCAATGATGTATTGGTAACATCTGCTTTAATCAAACAAACGAACTATTACTTTCACTAAATATTTTTATTGCAATAATCACCATACGCAGTGGGTTCTGATTGTGCATTAGGCGATGAAGGAAGATACTATGTACTTAAGAAGATTCCATAAAATTAATGCAAGAAAATCTTAATGAACCTAACTTGAAGCAATATTAACACATGAAAATTTAGCAAAGCAATTCTTACACTAGCGTAATCTCAAGAGAATAACATAACTTCAAGCACACTGAACACAAAAAAAATACCACAAAAAATTACATTGACACTGTTGTAAAGTCACACAACTGACTGTACACTGGCTAGTCTATTGTAGCTGGACAATATCTTCCATCTGTCAAACACCTTCTTCGAGTTTAGGCACCAAGGACACACGCACAATATATAGCTGACCTGGACTAGGGAATAAAAACTAGGCAAATCAACTCCAGTCTGAGCACATCTGAAGTGAACACGCGCCAGTAACTCCGACATGTAGCGCCTGAGCATCGCGTTATTTACCTTGTACAGACTAGTGATAAGGTCAATTATGGCCAGCTGTGGCATTTATTGGGGCTGGATGCATCAACCCCTTGCAAGACTCTTCACCTGATAATTCTACTCTGGCACTGACGGGATAGACAATTGTAAACTGCCATAAGCTTTCGTGAGGCGAAGAGCTATGTTTCCCGATGCCTAACTCAGGCTATGTCCATTCAGTAACACTGAGCAACATGTATATTCAAACGTTCTGCAGAAATTAACTAACACAGCTTGCAGCTCCTAATCTCCGATATGCAAATGTTATGAGACTGTTAATCCAAATATATTTGATATCAGAGCTTCTAAAACACAAACGGTTGGTTCACGACAAAATGCCTCTTCTACCATCACGATAGAGTGGGATGCTCTCCATCCAGCCCACGGCCCTTCTAGGAAGAGAGTTCCGTGAATCACTCATTCACAACTGCCTAGATTGGTGTAGACGTCCCCCAGTGTAGTGTGAGATCGCCTCCTAACACAATTAGTGTGGGCCAATGAGAGAATTTGCCCAATAACATTTCAGAAACAAAGTGGGGTATACGCTAGTTTACTTGCTCCAATGATCATTGGCCTTTCTTTTTGTTAGTAATAAGCTCAGCCCAAATAGGAGCTGTCCACGTGAACATTGTGTGGTGTCCTCGCCAGTTTTGAATGTTTACCAAAATAACAGTGGCTCACAATGTTGTCCTTAATCTGCGTACCAAAAGTGGCCTCCTGCTACGTTCCTTAGTACTTTCTTAAGTAAAAAGCTTTCACAGAACAGATGCAGTTCTCATGACTTCTCCATATCAATGTCACGTGATTTTTGTTTACGTCAAACTGATGACGCACTTTCTGCATTCTTACATTTCACTGTAAATGGGAGGGCTGTGTTTTCTTTTCAAACCACCGGAATAAATCCTCTGCCGCTTTAAAATCTTTACTTCAGCGCAGGTATGGGTCAGATGACTCGCCAAACGGTGATTCACTGTTTGTAATTATCCCTGCCGAAAATGCCAGGTGCGGCCCTGCATGTCACGTCCCTAATTGATAACCTGCTGTGAGGGTGCGACGGGTCAGGCTCTTATCGCGCAGTTTCCTTTCCCTGAAAGAAAATCCACCTACCTCGTTTCTTAGGTAGTTGCTGCACTCGCCTCTCCTGATAGCAGCTACTGGAAAAATTGCAGAAAAGCAGTGTTGAAGAAACTGCAATTTAATAGCCGCTCACCGGAGGCCGCGATACATGTTTGCTGAAATACAATCTATGAGCAATCTTCCTAAATAAATTGAGTTATTGGAATGGTAGTAATTGTTTACTCAAACGAGAACGCGAAGTTGGTAATTCTATTTAAGCTCTTTATTGTCTTTAAGCCTGATCATCAGCCCGCTAATCTACGTTTGAAGAAAGTTCAGTTCACAATTCTATCCACACTCAAACCCCGCCAGAATTAGCTTTCAAAGTTACGGAATTTACTTAACTGCAACACAGACGATTTTCTAACATACACGTTTGCAGTCGATGTTCAATAATAGTTCGTTTTTTAACGTTAATGCTCGCCATAAGCACTTAGTAAAAGTTTACGAAGTACCGCCACGCTTTTAATTATTAAAGTTACTCGCGTCTTTCGCGGAACGAAAAGTCACAACTCGCTCAAACTCACACTACGCGTTACTGGACTCTTCCAGTCTCAAATCGCACAGTACCGAACCGATGAAGCCGTTTTATGACTTCATTTTACACATTATTCGCGAGGACACATCAAGCATGTCTCTTCTCGATCACAGTTCCTTCGCGACTCCCCATCCACTCGCGACTCACTCTCCTAGTCTGCTAACCGTCCTCGCATCTCATTGGCTCACACATCACACAGCCAATCAGAATTAACTCTTTGGGTGCGCCTCGCGCCAAAATCTAGCACGCACCAGTCATGACTTCTGAATCATTTACGTCATGATTTCTTGTTACACAAAATTTACTGTATAATTTAACAAACCGAAAGGAAAACTAGACTTTACTTTATTTCCAGAAATTATTTAAATACTCGCGAACGTTCTGGCTGCTTGTACAATACCATACACTCTTGGACATCCGACATTCACTAAGATGGGGAACCACTGGCGACTCTGTTCCCACGGTTACATCGTCTGAACACTTGCGAGTTCCAACCTAGATTTTATACACTTGCAAAGAATGGCGAATGTCCCTCTTTCATTCACTCAGGCACACTCATTCACTCTCACCTACTCATATAAAATAACTGTTCACAAAAATTCAAAACATTTATGGTTTTAACAAAGTTATAGGTGAATTTCTAAAAGTAAAATTCTCAAAATAAATACAAAAGCACGGAAGGTGATTTTGTTTCATAGTTGGATGGTCACTGAAGGTGATCTATACATAATGGTATTTATTTAGACTCGAAAATTGTAGAAATTTGCGTTTTCTGTAAGATTTTTCTAATTTCCAAAATATGCAGGTTTCAAAGCTCAAATTTGGATGACTTATTTTTATTCATAACAGAAACTAGTATATTAACTTTTAATTTCCTCAGGTTCCTCAGTTAGAAGTTATTAAAGATGAAAGTTCCACGTTATACACGCGGCTAGTTAGCGCACAGGTCTTACATTCTCACGGTACAGACATGCCATATGGTCGTGACGTCAGACGAACGGACACCGGTAATCTGCCCGCTACAGCACATATGCTAATCTGATGGCTACTTTACAGTCTGTCTACATTTCACAGTAAATATTTGATAGAAAACTGTGCGCTCGCACTAGTTGCGACGCCACACACCTCCTGAGGAAACTAAATTTTTTCATTCATGACAAACTTTTAGTTTTCTAAAAAAATTTCTATTAAAGATTTACTCAAACAGCTATTTAACATTTATAGTTCCTGTACATCAATCATCCACTTATACCTAGGGCTGACGACCTACAAAACATCTTATATCTAAACATGCACTTTTATCATCATTCAAAAAAAAAAATTTTTCAGATTACAAAATTCTATTTACAAATTCCTGAAAGAGAAAACAAACCTAAATACTATCTTGATGTACGTCACACGCACACTAACACTACTATCGCTATGGTGAGCGTCACTTTTTTACCACTTACACTTAAGATTTTGATAGCACTCGTAGTTCGACCGGGTCCTGCTTGGGAGGTCCATTTCAAGTCTCGTGCTACCACCTCTGTTTACTTCGGCGCACCTGAAACATCAGCTGGCCTCAGTTCCCTTTCTAACTGCTACGTCTTAACCTACAGCAGCGATAAATGGCGCTATCTGCTTGACTCTAAAGTCTCATATTTTTGATAAAATTTACTTTACAGTATGTACAATTTTCAAATTTTTTTTTTTTTTTTTTTTTTTTTAAGTGAAAAGTGAATTGACTTTCCTAATGCAGTACCGAAGTGGCACATTTACTCTTTAATTACTTCTTCATCTCATAATCAAACAAGTTATGGTTACATAAGAAATACTAAGAAAAACAATTCCTACAAATAGTTCACAAATACATAATAAATCTCCGCCAGCACTGGTGACTCTCCAGTTCCTGTACAATACACAACAATATAAAATATACACAAAATTATCAATATTACTATTCTGTCTCCAGGCAATCTCCTGTAGTCCTGTATCATAAATTAAACACTGAAAAATACATATTTACTTATTCATTTATCAACACTACAATCCTTATACTAATCTCTACGACAAACTTGGGGAGCTTTGTGTGTCTCTGGTCAAAATTGGAATCGATGTCATGGGTACTTTCCTCATCTCACATATCTGGAGTTACTTCAATTTCTTGTCAACATCAGGTTTTCTCTAGTCACATTCGGGTTTAATTTACAACTCTCATACTCATACTTCACACACTCAGGTTAGTATTTGTTAAAGCGTTTCCTACTAATCTGCGAAACCTCGTTACCCATACTTTCTAACATACATCCACCTCCTGAGTTACCAACGTCGCCTCAGCTCTGTTTACATTCGTAGCCTCACTTCCTTTTGTTTACAAACATCTCCTCTGTTTACCAACAAACGCCACCTCTGGTTACCAACATTAAGCTTTTTATTTACTCACCTTCGTAGCCTCACTTTTTCCTAATATCGAGCTAGCCAAACACTATGCTCATTCTTTCTCCTTTTCTCACATATTTCTCTTCATTTGACAGTCAGTCCTGCTGCACTGTCCCTTTAACTTAACTTCCTTTACCCCTTTGACAGTCAACCTTGTTGCACTGTACCTTTACTCATTTTACCACTAAATCACCTCCTGAGGCTCTGACTTCATTGAACAGACAGTTTTGCTGTACTGCTCCATTTCCTTTCCTAAACATTAGCTTAATGCTACGTCTTAACATATCGTTCTGTTACTTAACAAACAGCTTCAATGTTCGTCACCATATTTTCTGAGGCTCTTACATTTCTTAGTTATTTTACCTTTCTAAGGGCATTACTCACACCTTAGGCCAAACATTTACTTTACTGAGACTTATTACTTATCTGAGGTATCTTAATCCTTTTTGATTTTCTCTTACACTCATTCCTTACGCTTAACCTATACTGCACTGAAGTTCTTTCCTACTCATTACTTAAACACTTTATCACTTAAAAACTACGATAGAGAAGAAGGAAAGACGATAGAATTTTAGTTCTGAATGAAAGAAGAGGTAGGTTGACAATACGGAAAAGAAAGTGGAAGAAATATTGTCAAACGACTCGAGACCTAGTGCTCGTCACGCACTTAGCTCTGCAAAGAGTGCAAAGCTCTCTGAGGTATCTACTCACTCCTGGCCACGTCTCTCTTTTGAACATATCTTTTCAAATCCACAATGTTCCTAAGCCCTAACACCTTATGTGATTTCACAAACTCCAGTCTATAAGCATTTGGGTGAGGCTTCTCTACGATTCTAAATGGGCCCACGTACTCATCGGTAAACTTCTTTGTTTCTGACGTAAGTTTCTTAGATCTTTCCCTAGTTTTCACTAGCACTAGATCCCCTACCTGAAAACTAGTGGGATCAGCTCTTGCGTCATGCCTTCTCTTTCTTTCCAGGGCCTTCTTTCTTATATTAATACGTGCCAGTCTCTCCTTCTCTTCGATGGCTATGTCTGTGAGATTTGGAAACTCGACCAGGTCGAATAAAATATTATTCGGCCTAATGTCACACATTAGCTCTACTGGTGCATATCCTGTGGCTTCATGCTTCAGATGGTTTATTACTTCTTCGAAGTATTCAATATAATTGGCCCAAGCGGAGTGTTTTTTATGACAATATGTTCTACACAATCTGTTTAACTCCTTCATAATTCGCTCACACATGTTCCCTTGAGGAAAGTACGCGGAGATTTTTATGTGATCGATACCTCTCTGTTGTAAACATTCACTAAATTTCTTAGAGATAAACTGGGGCCCATTGTCTGACAATATTGCCTTTGGCACTCCTATCTTCCCAAAATAGTCCTTCTCCAACTTATTCACTAATACTTTAGAGTTGGCTTTCTTAATTGGGTAAAATTTTACGTACTTAGTAAACCCATCCACCATCACAAACACATATTCACATCCCCCTCTAGACACTGGTAGTGGACCAAATAAATCTACAGCTACTAAATCCAGCCGATTTTGTGGTTCTACTGAATACATCTGTCCTTGGATAGTTCTATTGTTGGCCCTAACTTTCTGGCAACGATCACAGGATTCTAATCGCTGTTGCACCCTTCTCCACATATTATCAAAAATTACCACTTCACTTAACTTAGCTATACATTTACGAGCGCCATAATGCCCATACTTACAATGTACGTAGTCTATAAGTGCATCTACATGTTGCTCCGGAAAACATATTTTCCAATTCTCCTCACTGTCTTTCCTGCGCCTAAATAAGACATCTTTATGCACTTTATAGTAGACCAGTAATTTTGGGTAGTCTGGATGACCTAATCTACTCTTTACTAATTTAATGTTGTCATCCTGGTTCTGTTCCCTCCGTAGGTTCTTACAAATGCGCTTAATTAAGCCATCGTCCTGGAGCTGCATGATGGCCAACATTACTTCATTATTATCGGTATTTCTTAAAGATTTCCCTTCTTGTCCTGTATCTTTCACACTTCTTGATAAGGCGTCCGCCACGATGTTCTCGGAACCCTTAATGTATATCATCTTATAATTAAATTGCTGTAAATACAGGGACCACCTTCTTAATCTAGCATGTTTTAGCTGACATGAGTCTAAATATGTAAGGGCACTATGGTCTGTGTAGATCCAAATTTCATGTCCTAAAAGGTACTTTTCAAATTTTTGCAGGCCGAAAATAACAGCTAATGCTTCAAGTTCAGATATACTATAATTTTTCTCGGATTGTTGCAATGACCTGCTCGCAAAGGCTATGGTCTTGTGGACTTCCTCTTCTCCTTCTTTTTCCAATTGAAATAGTTCAACTCCTAACCCGTAACCACAAGCATCAGATCCCAGACAAAATGGTTTCGAAAAATCGGGATGGTTCAAAATCTTACTATTAATAAGAGCTTCTTTCAATTCTTCAAACGCCTTCTGACACTCAGAAGTCCATTTATAAACTACATTTTTCTTTAAGAGTTCTCGCAGGCACGGTGCATTGAATAATTGTCCAGACACAAATTTTCTATAAAACCCAAACAAACCAAACATCCCCTTTAATGCTTTACGTGTTGTAGGTGCAGCATAATCCCTTATTGCTCTAATCTTTTCTGGATCCGGCATGATACCATCGCCACTCACTATGTGCCCCAAGAATTTAATTTCTTTCTTCACAAATTCAGTTTTGTCTAGCTTCAATTTCATACCCCCCAATTTTATGGCCCTCAATACTTCATCCAATAACATACAGTGTTCCTCCCACGTTGGTGTCGATATCAAAACGTCGTCTACATACACTGTAATTCTTCTTAGTAGATGGTCCCCTAATACCTGCGACATAGCTCTTACAAAGGCACATACACTTATATTTAAACCAAACGGCACCACCTTATACTGATAACATCTACCTTCGAATAAGAATGCCGTGTACTTTCTTGATTCCTTTGCTAACGGTAGGTTCCAATATCCACAGGTCACATCCATGGATGTAAAGAACTTAGCACCTTTAAACTTTTGTAGCAGTTCTTCAATATTCTCCGGACGGTCACTCTCAGGTAGTACTATTTTGTTTAATGCTCGAGCATCCAACACTAGTCTAATTGAACCATCCTTCTTAGGAACTATGACTAGCGGGTTATTGTACACACTAACAGCCCTTTCAATAATTCCCCACTCTAACATATTTTGAATTAAGTCACGTACTGCCTCCTTATGTACTTCTGGGATTGCAAATGGTTTTTTGAAGAAATGAGCGTCTTTCTGCACTGTCAAAAAACACTCATAATCCTTTACTAGCCCTGGTTGATCTGAGAAAACCTCGGCATGTTTGACTAGTATTTGTCTTAAATCGTTTTTCCTTGCTTCATCAATATCAATTAATTCTAGTAATTTCTCCTCGATCCTATTTCTGACACTCACAAGCTCAGACGGATCCTCTACTTTTTTGCCACCGTACTCATTATAGCCCTCCAAGAATTTCTCTGTTTTACAAATACATATAGGAAAATCATTCTGCTCAGGATCCTCACATAGCTGCTTACCGATGAAAGGTATAGTAATTAGTTTACCCTTAATTTTTACCATAACATCATTGGTAGAAAAATTCACCCATCCTTCATATTTATTCAAAAAGTCAGCCCCCACCAATATGTCTACACTCAGTCCATTTATAACTAAGAAGTTCTGTCTTATTTCTACTTCCTTAAATGCTATGGGTAGAAACACTTCCTGTTTTACTGTCTTCTTAGTCTTACCGGTTGCTACTACAATGTTCAAGCCACTTACTGGCATCTTAACAATCTGTTTACTGTTAGGGAGTTCATTTACCAAGTTCTGGGATACTGCACAGACTTCCGATCCAGTATCTATCAAACATTTAACTGGTTCATTTAATACTCTTAGCTCTACTATCGGTTGCCCTAAGTACTCTTTATTTATTTTGGGTTCTGCTTCCTCCAATAAATCTTGCACAATTTCTCTCCTTTCGAAGCCTGTCTTTTGGGTGGCAATCACATTCACACTTACAGGGTTTATTTCATGCTTATTATCACCCTCAATTCTAGTGGCAGCTCCTATTAGCCTATCCACTATTGCTAAGTCAAAACATTTTTCCAATGTTTCCCCCTCTTTTTCATTAACCTCCTTTTCTACGACCCTATCCAAGGCGTCGTCATTAACCTCTACCTCCTCCTCTAATCTATCCTCTTCTTCGTAACTATCTACAACATCAATTATCTTATCAAGCACAGTCACAACCCTGCCATTATTACTGTTCTCACCCCTATCCGACAGCTCTTCATTAGTTTTACTGTGCATAATGTCTTTCTGATTATTACCCTTATAACTAGTACTTAGTTCTTCAATAAGTGGCTTCTTATGATTATTCTTACAGTTAATTGGTTCATTAACCTCCACTTGACTTAAAGCTACTATTTCTGTCTGTTTTACGTTATCCTCCCTAAATTTTGTAGCAACAACATTTATGTTAGGTGGTCGTTCAGGCTGCTTTCTTATGAATGGTTTTGCCAGCGGATTTAACTTTAAACGCTGTTGCCTACGATCGCCAGCACACTCGTAGACAATTAATGGTTTTCCGAGCGCGGTGCGTCATCACTATGCCTCCAGCTGACCGCCTCACCTCCTGACATCTGTCGGCCGCTGTCATACTGCTCGCGTTCATTGAACCTGTTAACATATGTTCTTCCTCTACCACGTGAACTGCCACGGTATCCGCCGCCTCTCTGAACACCCATCCTATTAATGTTTACATCCGCGCGATTGTCATTCTGCCTAGCAGGCGGGCGATGCTCCCTCCTCATGTTTTCTTCTTCTTTTTGGACGGATTCAACCCTTTCTAAATACTGTACGAACTTGTCAATGTTATCTCGGGGCGCAGATATGATCTTAGTTTTCCAGTTCCACGGTAGCTTATTTTCTACCCCTAATATGATCTGTTCTGTTTCTAACTTATTACTAAGGTAGGATAGAGTTGTTACCCACCTTTGAACAAATCGTTTGATGCCCTCTCTCTTGGGGTCATACTTCTCTCCCGACCAGAACCGATTAAGAACATCCATCTGCTTTCTCTTTCCCCAGTATTCCTCAAAGAACGCTAATTTAAATTCTGACAATTTCGCGTATTTTTCAGAGGCTAAATTCCCCCATACTCTGGCCTCTCCCATCAAATTTGAAGTGATAAAGCCTATCTTTTGTTTATCGCTCCATACTTTCGGCAAAACGTCTTCAAAATCGTTCCAAAATTCTCTGGGGTGCATGTTCTTACTTGGGTCAAATTTTAAAAACTGTCTGTGGGTAACATACGCAACCTCAGTAGATTCAATTATTCCACGGGAAATTATACTACCACTATGGTTAGAAACACACTGTTCTACTTTGGTTAGTCTGCATTCATGCCCACAAAGTTGCTCATTCACACTTTCACTGAAATGGCTTATGTGAGTCTCTAAATTATTGACCTTATTTACAACTTGCTCTCCAAGTTTCTCACACCGAATTTTGGTATCATTTACTTTACATTCTAAGGCGGCATGATTAATTTCATTGGAATTCTCTACCACTTTTATGTGCTCACATACTTTATCTAATTCTGCATCAACATGGGATTTAAATTGCTGTTGATCCTCAGTAACCTGTTCGATTCGTGTCGTCAATTCACTTTGCACTTGAACAATATTTTCTGTACATTCTAGTTTAACCTGCTGTATTTCAACATTTACTTTACTACTGAGCACTGCTAAATCTTGCTTCCAACAGTCTCTGAGATCGGATATTTTGGAATCTAAATCAGCGCCCATTTTAGTCATCTCATTACTTAAATCAGATCCTAATTTAGACATTTTTGAATCCATTTTACTTGACATATTAGTTTCCATTTGTGACATATTAGTTTCCAATTTTGACATACTGGAATCCATCTTACTTGACATATTGGAATCCAACACGTTCATCTTAGTTAATAGATTCATCAGCATACTGGCGACATTACCCTTCGCCCCCTCATTTGCTGATACAATGTCCCTATTAACATTAACTACCGGCATGGGTAACTGTAACTCACTGGGCACTGACATATTTGGATCTGACTCCAAACTATAATTAACATAGGATGAATCAGTCAAACTACTACTGAAATTGGGTTGAGACACGTCTAAACTAAAATTCATGGGGTCATTTTCCCCTGTCTCCATCCCACTATCACAACTTAGTTCCGCCTTTTTGTCACTTGGTTGAAACTCAGCCATTTTTCTCAGTTTGACTCCACAAACACACAAAGTTTTCAAAAGCACTGTACTTAACTTTGTGCTTCGGCGTGCTGCGTTGCTGCTAGATGAAACTGCGGGTCCGTTCACCATACACTGCAATGCTGTACCAGTTTCCGGGCCCCCGCTCGAATCAGCGCTGCCAACTGCCACTGCTGTCGTCGCCTCTGCGTAGTCTCCGTAGCTCGTCGTCTGCCAGACGCCGTCGTAGACTGCTATTCCAATCGGCGCGTAGTCACCGAAAAATTCTTCCGTTCCGTACAACACATTACAGTTCACGGACACTTTCACTGTCCTTCCTATTCACGTGGCGATATCAATTTGTACGCTACACAGTTCCTACACATAGCGAGCACTTCTGTATTGTCCGGTAATTGTCACTACTGCTTTTTTTTAAAAAATTCACTGGAATTTACTATTTTTATTTCCCGGCCGATGCACCACTTGCGACGGGTCAGGCTCTTATCGCGCAGTTTCCTTTCCCTGAAAGAAAATCCACCTACCTCGTTTCTTAGGTAGTTGCTGCACTCGCCTCTCCTGATAGCAGCTACTGGAAAAATTGCAGAAAAGCAGTGTTGAAGAAACTGCAATTTAATAGCCGCTCACCGGAGGCCGCGATACATGTTTGCTGAAATACAATCTATGAGCAATCTTCCTAAATAAATTGAGTTATTGGAATGGTAGTAATTGTTTACTCAAACGAGAACGCGAAGTTGGTAATTCTATTTAAGCTCTTTATTGTCTTTAAGCCTGATCATCAGCCCGCTAATCTACGTTTGAAGAAAGTTCAGTTCACAATTCTATCCACACTCAAACCCCGCCAGAATTAGCTTTCAAAGTTACGGAATTTACTTAACTGCAACACAGACGATTTTCTAACATACACGTTTGCAGTCGATGTTCAATAATAGTTCGTTTTTTAACGTTAATGCTCGCCATAAGCACTTAGTAAAAGTTTACGAAGTACCGCCACGCTTTTAATTATTAAAGTTACTCGCGTCTTTCGCGGAACGAAAAGTCACAACTCGCTCAAACTCACACTACGCGTTACTGGACTCTTCCAGTCTCAAATCGCACAGTACCGAACCGATGAAGCCGTTTTATGACTTCATTTTACACATTATTCGCGAGGACACATCAAGCATGTCTCTTCTCGATCACAGTTCCTTCGCGACTCCCCATCCACTCGCGACTCACTCTCCTAGTCTGCTAACCGTCCTCGCATCTCATTGGCTCACACATCACACAGCCAATCAGAATTAACTCTTTGGGTGCGCCTCGCGCCAAAATCTAGCACGCACCAGTCATGACTTCTGAATCATTTACGTCATGATTTCTTGTTACACAAAATTTACTGTATAATTTAACAAACCGAAAGGAAAACTAGACTTTACTTTATTTCCAGAAATTATTTAAATACTCGCGAACGTTCTGGCTGCTTGTACAATACCATACACTCTTGGACATCCGACATTCACTAAGATGGGGAACCACTGGCGACTCTGTTCCCACGGTTACATCGTCTGAACACTTGCGAGTTCCAACCTAGATTTTATACACTTGCAAAGAATGGCGAATGTCCCTCTTTCATTCACTCAGGCACACTCATTCACTCTCACCTACTCATATAAAATAACTGTTCACAAAAATTCAAAACATTTATGGTTTTAACAAAGTTATAGGTGAATTTCTAAAAGTAAAATTCTCAAAATAAATACAAAAGCACGGAAGGTGATTTTGTTTCATAGTTGGATGGTCACTGAAGGTGATCTATACATAATGGTATTTATTTAGACTCGAAAATTGTAGAAATTTGCGTTTTCTGTAAGATTTTTCTAATTTCCAAAATATGCAGGTTTCAAAGCTCAAATTTGGATGACTTATTTATATTCATAACAGAAACTAGTATATTAACTTTTAATTTCCTCAGGTTCCTCAGTTAGAAGTTATTAAAGATGAAAGTTCCACGTTATACACGCGGCTAGTTAGCGCACAGGTCTTACATTCTCACGGTACAGACATGCCATATGGTCGTGACGTCAGACGAACGGACACCGGTAATCTGCCCGCTACAGCACATATGCTAATCTGATGGCTACTTTACAGTCTGTCTACATTTCACAGTAAATATTTGATAGAAAACTGTGCGCTCGCACTAGTTGCGACGCCACAAGGGTTCACTGGTTTATGGATATCCTAAGTTGAGTTTCATGTTGCTGTGCCCGGATCAGCTGGGAAGCCTTGATTAAACTTCAGTCCGTTGCATCATAAATACTGTTTGTCTATCAACATGCAAATTAGGCAGATTTTGTTAGTAGCCACACATTAATTATCTCCGTAGTACACAAATAATATGACTCTAAGCAAAGTATCGCTTGTGGGGTATCAAATTGATCAGCTCAATGAGTAGAATCGATTTCTCAATATAAAAATTATATTAGGTGGTGAAAATTATACAGTCATCTTACAAGGTGTGTACAAGAGCTTTAAGAAATAACAATGGTAATCAAGACGCACATGCAAAAGCTAATTCGTGCTTAACGGGATTTGATACAGTTGATTTCTCTTTCAGCCTTTATACAATATAGCTCCTCTAAATTTATTCAATAGGTGTCACGGAAAAAAGTAATTCTTATAAATATACCGACTTATGCATCTCTGTTGGATTTCTGTATGAGGTATCGTGTCACAACGCTAGCAGCAAGTCCTTAAATCTCTTCGATTAGTATTGTCACCCCAAACACTTGGCAATGCCCAAGAATTGGTCACACTCTGATCTGGTGTTGACATATTTTCTCAGAAGCATGTATCAAACATTAGTGGTAGTACATTGTCCTAAGTGTAGTTGCCTGAGTAGGACCCAAAATAGTATGTTCATTAATATTAAACTAATCCTTTGTACATGTCCTGCAAATTTATTCGTTACATATTATTTTGATAAAAGAATCGTTCAAATGATCTGTCGATAATGTAGCTAACTAAGTCCTCCATTCTTGTTTATTTCTTCTTCTGTTCACCAAGTCGTCACTTTAAACCGAAATGCAAAATCGTTTTCATTGGTCAACCAACTCCATATCTAGTTTATGCCATTTTCTTTCAAATAAGTCGGAGGTGATTTTTGTTTTATTGTAATGCTTTTTTAGATCTTCTTTCATTAATTTCTTTCATTTGTAGCTGAAGCTTACTACTGAGAAACAAATCAATGTCACTTGCAAATAGAGTGTGGATGAGATGTGGTGCAATAACATACATTTCTAGCTCCTTTTCCAATGGAAGAATCGAAAAACCTCTAGGAATGCTGAAAAGAGCTATGCTGATAAGCAACAGATTCCCCAATATCCTGACGAAATGTGGTGGAAGCTGTACCGTAACATATGTACATGTTCTTTAAAAATGTAGTATTGTTCTGCAAAGACTGTAACAGCTTATCTTTATTGAAAAGTGAGCCGAAAACTTTCTTGAAATACATTAACACAGTCTTAGTTTTACTTTTTCATTCAAAACTTCCAAGTTGTTCACTGTGCTATATTCAATTATAAAGTCTTTTCTGATGAAAAACTAATATTTTTCTCTCCAGATGGCGAATATCTTGTACATCACAAAATGCTGATGTGTATCTGGTTTGTTATGACTTGTTTGTCTCGTTTCCTTTGAAGTAGAATATTCCACCTTTAAAAGTTATCTTCCTCTGAAAACATTATGCTTTTACGCCTACTACTTACTACCTCACACTAGTTCTGCCATCTGTCATCTTAAATGATACAGTGTCATTCATATCTTACATGCATTCTATTTTATTATTTTCATATTTGCATTCATATCAGTTTATTTCTTGTGATTCTTGAGTTTCTCCCGGCGTATTTGATAATCAAAATATCCACGGGTGTACTGCAGGTCTATAGTGTCCAACGGGCACAATATTTCGGCGATAAAACATGTCGCCATCATCAGGTGAACTGACGGACTGAGCTCCTGTGAACGCGCCGGCACGGAGATCCGTACGCTATGGCTGCTCAGGGGGAACTGGGTTCGGTCGCGGCGGCGGCCGATTTAAATACCCTCCGCCCGCGGCGCGCTCCCTCCGCCGTCCGCGCCCCGCGCCACGGTAGCGCGGTGGAAGAGATTACGACGTCGTCTGAGATGACGTCGGTGTGATGGCTCTGTCCGCCGAGGTTTGCTCGATTTACTCTTGATTAATCCAATCGCTGGTTCCCAAGCCTTGCTAAGATTATAGCCACAGTCACGGTTTATGAGGTCGTCATTGGTGCGAATTTCGATGGCTTCTCTAACAACGCTATCCCAGTATCTCGACGTCTGTACCAGAATCCTCGTGCGGTCATACTCCATAGCGTGATTTTCCGACAAACAATGTTCAGCGACCGCCCACTTGCTCGGATACATCAGTCGGGTGTGCCTCTGGTGTTCACGGCATCGATCCTCGACGGTACGCATCGTCTGACCAATATACGACTTGCCACATTGGCACGGAATCTGGTACAGGCCGGCCTTCCTCAAATCGAGGTCATCTTTGGCGCTCCCCAACAGTGCACGAGTTTTATTCGGAGGACGAAACACAGTTCCGACCCGGTGTTTCTTCAGAATGCGGGCGATTGTCCACGAGAGTGCGCCTGTGTATGGAATAAATGCAGTGCCTACCTCCTCCCTCGTGACTTCATCCATCTCAACAGGTTGTGATGTAGTGGTTTGGCGGAGAGTACTTTGGATCTGCCACTCTGAGTACCCATTTTTTCGAAATGCAGTTCTCAGATGTTCCAATTCCTGGGGTACACTCTCTGTGTCAGAGATAGTGCGCGCCCTATGTCCTAGAGTTTTAAGTACCCCATTCCTCTGTGAAGGGGGGTGGCAGCTGTCTGCGTGCAAATACAGATCAGTGTGTGTTGTCTTTCGATACACCCCATGACCTAGGGTGCCGTCAGCCCTTCTCCTGACCAAGACGTCAAGGAAAGGTAATTTACCCTCCGTTTCAGTCTCCATAGTGAATTTGATGTTGGGGTGTATGGAGTTTAGATATGTAAGGAAGTCAAGGAGTTTATCCATACGATGTGGCCAGATGACGAACGTGTAGTCCACGTAACGGAAAAAGGAAGTAGGTTTCCATTCGGATGACGACAGGGCTTCCTCCTCGAAGTTCTCCATGTACAAATTCGCTACCACCGGTGAGAGTGGGCTACCCATGGCGACTCTTTCCGTTTGTTCGTAGTATTCTCCATTAAAAATACGTGGAAGTCAAGACATGTCTAAAAAGTTCAGTGGTATTCTCGTCAAACCTCTGACCAATCAACTCTAGCGACTCTCGCAGGGGTACCCTCGTAAATAAGGAAACGACGTCAAAACTCACCATGATATCTGACTCATCCAACCTGAAGCTATCAAGGCGTTTAACAAAATCCACGAAATTACGGATGTGATGAGGGCATTTACTCACATAAGGACTTAATATTCCCGTCAGGTATTTGGCAAACAAATATGTAGGTGCCCTGATGTTGCTGACAATGGGGCGTAATGGTACCCCCTCTTTGTGAACCTTCGGGAGTCCATATAGTCTAGGCGGTACCGGACCTTGGGGTAACAATTTCTTAGCAACCAAGTTTCTGACAAGAATAATATATAGATGAATGGAAAAGAAAATTGAAGATGTCTTAGATGACGATCAGTTTTACTTTAGGAAAAAGGTGAGGCACCAGAGACGTAGATCGGAAGTTGCGGTTGATAACGGGAGCAGGACTAACGAAAAATCAAGGTACAAAAAATGGCTCTGAGCACTATAGGACTTAACATCTGAAGTCATCAGTCCCCTAGAACTTAGAACTACTTAAACCTAAGTAACCTAAGGACATCACAGACATCCATGCCCGAGGCAGTATTCGAACCTCGAACATAGCGGTCGCGCGGTTCCAGACTGAAGTGCCTAGAACCACTCGGTCACTCCAGCCGGCACATCATCAGTTATTTGCTTGATGTATTCCCATCTCTGTGTGATCTACAATTTACCGTCTACATCATACCACGGAAGTTATTCTCTGACGTTTTAACAGATGTCCTACCATCATATCTCTTCTCCTTCTCAGTATTTCCCTGACATTTCTTACATCTCAGATTGTGTGCAGAATCTCGTCATTCATTACTTTATCAGTCCATCTAATTTTCAACATTTGTCTGTAGCACCACATCGCAAATGCTTCGATTTTCTTTTGTTCCGGTTTTCCCACAGTCCATGTTTCCTACCATTCAGTACTGTGCTCCAAACGCACATTCTTAATTTTTTTTTCTCCATTTAAGACATATGTTTGAGACCAGTAGACTCCTCTTGGCCAAGAATTCCATTTTTTCCATTACTAGTCTGCTATTTATGTCCTCCTTGCGCCATCTGTCACGCGTTTTTTTGTTGCCTAAGTAGTACAGTTACTTAAGTTAATTTACTACGTGATCCCCAATTCTGATCATAAGTTTCTCATTGTTCTCATTACTGCTACATCTCATTACTTTCGTCTTTCTTCGATTTACTGTCAATCCATATTCTGCACTCATTAGACTCTTCATTCCATTCAGCAGGTCACGTAATTTTTCTTCACTTTCACTGAGAACAGCAATGTCATCTGAGAATCTTATCATTGAGAACTTTTCACCTTGAATTTTACTAAGGCTGTTCTCAAAGTGAGGTCCGAACGATCGCGGAATGGAAACTACAGTGAAAACTTGATGACTTTACGTACATGTGTTAGTCAGAGTCTCTACTATGCTGCCGATTTCATCAAATCGTTCTTTTCAGTTCTGAACCCGTAGTGATCACATATATTTAAGATATTAGAAAATATTATCCCCGACAAATTATGAGTGCCTGAGAGTGATGTCTGATTTCATGCATCACACGCAATCTGTCATGCATTTCCTTCTTCATGAAAATTTTCGCCCGCACACTGGCGTGGCAAGGAGGAAGATTCTGCAGCGTTTTCGATGGGAAGTTTTTGATCACCCACCATTCAGCACGGACTTGACTCCGTCTTACTTACATCTCTGCTTACATGAACCGTCACCGCTGGCTACGAACAACTTTTTTTTTTTTTGCGTAGAAAACAAGCTGTAGATTGAGGAAGGAGTTGAAAAGTTGGCACAATGCTACGACAAATGATTCTGAGCGGGGACTACGTAGAAAAGTTGTTGGAAGATGCATCTAACTATTTCAAATTAAACATTTCTTTTATTTTCACTGTGGTTTCCATTTCGCAACCGATCTGCCCCTAATATTCGTAGATCCCTCGAAATTTCACTCTACAACCTTTCTTTTATTTCCGTCCATGCTTCTTCAGTGTATACACTGAACAGTAGGCGTGAAATAGTAAATCTCTATCTTACGTCCTTTCCCATCCATTACTTCGCTCTTGATATTCCACGCTGACTATTCCCTCTTGGCTCTTGTACGAGTTGTATATTACCTGTTTCTCTCTATAGCTTACCCTTAATTTCATCAGTATTACGCATATCTTACAGTCTTTTGCGTGGTCGAACTTTTTCCCAGGTCAACAAATTCTGTGACTGTATCTTGATTGCCGGCCGATGTGGCCGAGCGGTTCTAGGCGCTTCAGTCTGGAACCGCGCGACCGCTATGTTCGAGGTTCGAATACTGCCTCGGGCATGGATGTCTGTGATGTTCTTAGGTTACTTAGGTTTAAGTAGTTCTAAGTTCTAGGGGACTGATGACTTCAGATGTTAAGTCCTATAGTGCTCAGAGCCATTTTTTGTACCTTGATTTTTCGTTAGTCCTGCTCCCGTTATCAACCGCAACTTCCGATCTACGTCTCTGGTGCCTCACCTTTTTCCTAAAGTAAAACTGATCGTCATCTAAGACATCTTCAATTTTCTTTTCCATTCATCTATATATTATTCTTGTCAGAAACTTGGTTGCGTGAGATGCTGAGCTGATAGTTTTCGCACTTGCCAGTTCTTACAGTGTTTGTAACTGTGTGTGATGTTTTTTCTGAAAGTCACATGGTATCGCCAGATCCATACATTCTACACACCAACGTGAATAGCCGTTTCGTTGTCACATCTCCCAATGATTTTAGAAATTCTGATGTAATGATATGTATCCGCTCTGCTTTATTTGATTTTAAGTCTTCCAAAGCTCTTTTAAACTCTGAATCGAATATTGGATCTCCTGTCTCTTTCTCTACCTATTCCTGTTTCTTCTTCTGTCAAGACAGATAAGGCTTGCTCACGTGGGGGCCTTCAATCTACTGTTTTCACCTAACCCCTTTCTCCTCTGCGCTTAACAGTGAAATACGACTGCACTCTTAATGTTACCACCACTATTTTTAATTTCACTGAAGATTGTTTTCACATTTCTATATGCAGATTCCGTCCTTCTGAAAACCCTTTCTTTTTCGATTTCTTGAAATTTTCGTGCACGCATTTAGCCTTAGCTTCCCTGCGCTTCGTGTTCATTTCATTCCAAAACGAGTTGTATTCTTGTATTCCTGAATGTATCTGAACGTTTTTGTACTTCCTTCATTCATCAGTAGACTGTAGTATTACTTTTGTTACCCATCGTTTCCCACGAGTTACCTTCTTTGTACCTATGTTTTTCTTTACACTTTCTGTGATTGCCCTTTTAAGAGATGCCCACTCCAATTGAATGGTATACTCAGCTACTTCTTATAGAATTATCAGTAGCCTCAGAGAACTTCAAGTGTATCTCTTCATTCGGTAGTACTTCCGTATTCCACTTCTTTGTATACTGATTCTTCCTGATTAGTCTCTTAAACTTCAGCTCGCTCTTATTCACCACTAAACTGTAATCAGAGTCTATGTTTGCGCCTGGGTACGCCTCAATCCTGCATCTGACTTCGGAATTTCTGTCTTACCATGATGTAATCCAACTGAAATCTTCCCGTATTTCCAAGATCACCCCGTCGTCTTATAATTCTTGAACAGAGTATTCGCTTTTACTAGCTGAAGTTTATTGCAAACTTAATTAGTCTTTCTCCTCTCTCAATCCCACTTTCAAGCCTATATTCTCCTGCAACCATTTCCTTTGCTCCTTCCCCTACAACCGCACTCCAATCCCTCATGCGTATTAGACTCTTATTCCCTTTACCTACTGAATTAATCGTTCATTATCTTCGGCTTGCGACGTCGGCGATATACCCGAACTATCGTTGTCGATATTGGTTTACTGTCAATTCTGATGAGAAGAAACCGATCAATGAACTATTCACAAAACTCACACTTCTGTTCATAATGAATCCTACGACTGTTTTATCATTTTCTGTTGCTGCTGATATTACCTATTACTCATAAGACCAGTTATCATTTTTTTTTCATTGCTATTCGCTGACCAACACTATATCCGGATTGAGCCTTTGCATTTCCCTTTTCAGATTTTCTAGCTTACCTACCACGTTCAAGCTTTTGACATTCCACGCTCCGACTCAACAAAGGTTATCTTTCGTTCGTTATTCACTGTTTTTGTTGGCTACCTCACATTTTGCAGTCCCCTCCCAATGATTCGAATACGCAACTACTCCGGAATCTATTGCCACTTGAGAAATCATCATAACACGTTTCTAATTGTGGGCCACGTGTCCTGTGGATACACATTACTTGTCTTTCATCCAGTGGTTTCTGTTACTTTCTGCATGCTCATGACCTTGATCATTGTTGATAGCATAAATACTGATGAACATATCTGACAGTTATGAAGCTGTTTCAGAGGATGAAGTTTATATTTTGGAATGCAGCATTTTGTCTTCACTGAAAGGTGTAGATGATGCACCAGAACAGTAACTGGTAAGCAAAGCAGTTATGGTGTCAAAGGATAAACCAAATGAATGACAGACAGAATTCTTACCCCAACGGTGATGGCATGCAGCATGTAATATCGTTCACCAGAACCAACAAGGCGTGCCACTTCTTACATTACAAATGAATAACAGCTTCCAGATTATTCCTTTCTCCATCAATTGAATATACACTCCGGGAAATGGAAAAAAGAACACATTGACACCGGTGTGTCAGACCCACCATACTTTCTCCGGACACTGCGAGAGGGCTGTACAAGCAATGATCACACGCACGGCACAGCGGACACACCAGGAACCGCGGTGTTGGCCGTCGAATGGCGCTAGCTGCGCAGCATTTCTGCACCGCCGCCGTCAGCGTCAGCCAGTTTGCCGTGACATACGGAGCTCCATCGCAGTCTTTAACAGTGGTAGCATGCCGCAACAGCGTGGACGTGAACCGTATGTTCAGTTGACGGACTTTGAGCGAGGGCGTATAGTGGGCATGCGGGAGGCCGGGTGGTCGTACCGCCGAATTGCTCAACACGTGGGGCGTGAGGTCTCCACAGTACATCGATGTTGTCGCCAGTGGTCGGCGGAAGGTACACGTGCCCGTCGACCTGGGACCGGACCGCAGCGACGCACGGATGCACGCCAAGACCGTAGGATCCTACGCAGTGCCGTAGGGGACCGCACCGCCACTTCCCAGCAAATTAGGGACACTGTTGCTCCTGGGGTATCGGCGAGGACCATTCGCAACCGTCTCCATGAAGCTGGGCTACGGTCCCGCACACCGTTAGGCCGTCTTCCGCTCACGCCCCAACATCGTGCAGCCCGCCTCCAGTGGTGTCGCGACAGGCGTGAATGGAGGGACGAATGGAGACGTGTCGTCTTCAGCGATGAGAGTCGCTTCTGCCTTGGTGCCAATGATGGTCGTATGCGTGTTTTTTTCGCCGTGCAGGTGAGCGCCACAATCAGGACTGCATACGACCGAGGCACACAGGGCCAACACCCGGCATCATGGTGTGGGGAGCGATCTCCTACACTGGCCGTACACCTCTGGTGATCGTTGAGGGGACACTGAATAGTGCACGGTACATCCAAACCGTCATCGAACCCATCGTTCTACCATTCCTAGACCGGCAAGGGAAGTTGCTGTTCCAACAGGACAAAGCACGTCCGCATGTATCCCGTGACACCCAACGTGCTCTAGAAGGTGTAAGTCAACTACCCTGGCCAGCAAGATATCCGGATCTGTCCCCTATTGAGCATGTTTGGGACTGGATGAAGCGTCGTCTAACGCGGTCTGCACGTCCAGCACGAACGCTGGTCCAACTGAGGCGCCAGGTGGAAATGGCATGGCAAGCCGTTCCACAGGACTACATCCAGCATCTCTACGATCGTCTCCATGGGAGAATAGCAGCCTGCATTGCTGTGAAAGTTGGATATACACTGTACTAGTGACGACATTGTGCATGCTCTGTTGCCTGTGTCTATGTGCCTGTGGTTCTGTCAGTGTGATCATGTGATGTATCTGACCCCAGGAATGTGTCAATAAAGTTTCCCCTTCCTGGGACAATGAATTCACAGTGTTCTTATTTCAATTTGCAGGAGTGTGTTATACTCGCCCATTCTAATCCTGAGGAAATGCGTGTATATGCAGGTACTGGAAGTAGAAAGGAAATACATTTTCTTGACCTAAGTGCTTGCAAAGTCTGTTGCTATTAGCAGAAGTCAAGTTATATAATGAGTCTACTGAAAGTTTATGTGATGAGTACAATGGTCGCCCAGCTTTCATAGCTGCATGTCACTAGAAACGTTTAAAAAGATATCAAGGGTTATTAAATTTGATGTTCGTGAGACAAGACTACAAAGGCTTGAATAATGATAACAAAAGCAGAGCTGTATTTGAATCTCACGCTGTTTATTATTTTCAACGTTACCAATTTTGTCACATGTGGTGTCATCTTCAGGCTCCCGAACGTAACCTAACATCCACGACAACTCGTCTGACCACTCTGGGCTTATTATTTACGCGGAAGGTATGGACTTCAGTTAATTTTTACCCACTGCATAGGATTCTGTTCATTGAACATGAAAATAGTTGTAGATGGCAAGTTACGTTCGGGGCAGAAGATGACACCATGCATTGTCAAAACTGGTAGGGTGTGTTAAAAGGAGAAAATGACGTTCAATTCAAATAGAGCCGATGGTTTTGTTATCATTAGCCGAATGCTATGTGTCTGGCTGCAGTCCTACTTTTCTTGATGGATTACCAAAGACTACGAAAACGTGAACCAGATAATTTTGTACCTGAAGGGGATTTTTGGGAAAATGGGTAAAGATGTCACCTGAACTATTCAATCTTAATATGTTTGTTACAGTAGACGAACAACTTGTTACATTCAGCCGAATCTGCCGTTTCCACTAGTGCACGCCTAGAAAACCGGCAAAATATGGTATCAAGTTTTGGGTACTTTGTGACGAGAAAACAAGTTGTGTATGGAATTTTCAGCCATATACTGAAACATTACCAAGCAGTTGCCCTGGGAAAGGCCGGCCGGAGGGGCCGAGCGGTTCTAGGCGCTACAGTCTGGAGCCGCGCTGCCGCTACGGTCGCCGGTTCGAATTCTGCCTCGGGCATGGATGTGTGTGATGTCCTTAGGTTAGTAAGGTTTAAGTATTTCTAAGTTCTAGGGGACTGATGACCTCAGCAGTTGAGTCCCATACTGCTGAGAGCCATTTTAACCTTTTTTTTTTTTTTTTGCCCTGTGAAGCACCAAGGTCTAAGGCTTGTAACTACCTTATCTTATCAGTTAAAACTGCATAACACTGCCAGAGAAAACTTTTGCAACTCTTACGAAGACCTGTGGTCTAGTGGTAGCGTCTCTGATTACTGATTAAAATATCTCCGCCCAGGTTCGAAACCCCACTCTGCCTGAACGTTGATTAATAATCAGCATTGTCGACCTGAGATTTTTGGCACAAGAAGTCGCCTTCATTCTTCCAACGACGTTGTCAAAGAGGGCAGAGGAGTTGAAAGAGATTCAGGGCACTCTCTTCTCCGTGGGGTGGGAAACTGCTGCTAAAACTGGAAGAATCAGAAATATCAATGTCCTAAGAATGCAGAAGGCAACGGAAACCACTGCATTTTTTAAAAGACACATAACGTGTATCCACAGAAAGCGGGGTATGCAACTGAAAAAGTGTCATGATCTCTCCACTGGCGAAAGATTCCGAAATAGTTGCCCATTCGGATCTCCGGGAGGAGACTGCCAAGTGGGAGGTGACCATGAGACAAAGCTTGAATAACCAACGAATGGATGACATTCTAGGAGTCGACCTGCAGAATGTCAGAAGCCTCAACGAGGTAGGGAAGCTAGAAAATTTGGAAAGGGAAACGCAAAAGCTCGATCTACATAGAGAAGGGGTCAGTGAAGTGAATTAGAAACAAGATAAGGGATTATAGGCAGATGAGTATAGGGTAATATCAACAGCAGCAGAAAATTGTATAATGGGAGGAGGATTCCTTATGAATAAAAAGGTACGGCAGAGAGTCTGTTACTGTGGTCAGTTCAGAGATAGGGTTGTTCTTATCAGAATCGAGAGCAAACCAACATCAGCAACGACTTTTCAGGTATATGAAATGTCGATGTCGAAAGTTGAAGATGAAGAGATAGTAAAAGTATATGAGGATATTGAACATTTAATACGGTAAATAAAGCGAGATGAAAATCTGATAGTCATAAGGGACAAGAATATAGTTATATAGTTTTAGGAGAAGGAGCAGAAGATATTGTCTAAGAAGAATATGGGTTCGGATCAAGGAATAAAGGAGAAGAGAGGTTAATTGAGTTCTGTAATAAATTACAAATAGTAACAGCGAATACTCTGTTCAAGAATCAGAAGAGCAGGAGGTACACTTGGACAACCCCGGGTGATACTGGAAGATTTCAGTTAGATTACATCATGGTCAGACAGAGATTCCGAAATCAAATACTGGATTGTAAGGCGCACCCAGGAGCGGAAATAGACTCCGATCACAATGGAGTAGTGATGAAGAGGAGATTGATTTTTAAGAGAATAGTTACGAAGAATCAGTACGCAAAGAGTGGAATACGGAAGCATTAAGGAATGACGAGATATGCTTGAAGTTCTCTGAGGTCATAGACACAGCAATAAGGAATAGCTCAGTGGGTAGTACAGTTGAAGAGAAGTTGACATCTCTAAAAGGGCAATTACAGAAGTTAAAAAAAAAGACAGTTGCAAAGGAGGTAACTGCGAAGAAGCCATGGGTAACAGAAGAAATACTTGAGTTGATCGGTGAAAGGAGAAAGTACAAAAATGTTATGGGAAACACAGGAATACAGCAAAAAAAGTGACTGGGGAATGAAATACACAGGTAGTGCAGAGGAAAGACGAAATGGCTGCATGAAAAATGTGAAGAAATCGAAAAACATGTTACTGTCGGAAGGACTGCTTCGGCGTATAGGGAAGTCAAAACAAAATCCGTTGAAATTAAAACCGATGGTGGTAATATTAGGAGTACAACGGGAATTCCAGTCTTAAATACAGAGGAAAGGGCGAATAGCTGTAAAGAGCACATTTAAGGCCTCTACGAAAGGGAAGATTTGTCTGATAGGATAGAAGAAGGAACAGGAATCGATTTAGAAGATGTAGTGGATCCAGTATTAGAATCAGGATTTAAGAGCGCTTTGGAGAACTTAAGAGCAAATAAGACAGAAGGGATCGATAACATTCCATCAGAATTGGGGGAAATGGCAATGAAGCGACTATTCACGTTGGTGTGTAGAATGTATGAGTCTGGTGACATGTCATCTAGTTTCGGAAAAATATCCACACAATTCTAAAGATTACAAGAGCCGACAAGTGCGAGAATAGTCGCACAATAAGTTGTTAAAGCTCATGCATCCAAGTTGCTGGCAAGAATAATGCACAGAAAAATGGAAAAGGAAATTGAGAATGCTTAGGATGACGATCAGTTTGGATTTAGGAAAAGTAAAGGGACGGGAGAGGCAATTCTGAAATTGTGGTTGATAATGGAAGCAATACTAAAGAAAACTCAAGAACATTCATAGGATTTGTCGATTTGGAAAAAGCTATCAACCGTGTCAAATTGGGAAAGGTGTTCGAAATTCTGAGACAAGATGTTAAGCTTAAGAGAGAGGCGGGTAACATACTAAACACAAGAGCCAAGGGGGAGTATTAATAGTGGACGACCAAGAACGATGTGCTCAGTTTAAAAAGGGTGTAGGGCAGGGATGTAGTCTTTCACTTCTACTGTTCAATCTGTACCTCTAATACAGAAATAATACAAGACAGAAATGTACCACTAAGACAGAAAAATTAAAGGTGGAAGAATATCAAACGCTGATGACCTTGGTATCCTCAGCGAGATTGAAGAAGAACTACATGACATGCTGAACATAATGAATAGCTACTAAGTACAGAATATGGTCTGAGAGTAAATCGAAGAAAGACGAAAGTAATGACAAGTAGCACGAATGAAAACAGCTAGAAACTTAATATCAGGATCGATGGTCACAAAGAAGTTAAGGATTTCCGTTATCTAGGCAGCTAAATAACCGATGACAGACAGGAGGACATGAAAAGCAGACTAGCACTGGCAGAAAGGACATTTCTGGCCAAGAAAAGTCTACTGATATCAAATACCTGCCTTATTTTGAGGAAGAAATTTCTGAGAACATACGTCTGGAGTAGAGTATTGTATGGTAGTGGAACATGGACTCTGGGAAAATCGGAACAGAACGGAATAGAAGGATTTGAGATGTAGTGCTTCAAACGAATATTGAAAATTAGGTGGGCTGATAAGTTAAGGAATGAAGAGGTTCTGCACAGAATGGAAGAGGAAAGGTGTATGTGGAAAACACTGACAAGGAGAAGGGACAGGATGGTAGAACATCTGTTAAGACATCAGAGAATGACTTTAATGGTACTAGAGGGAGCTGTAGAGGGCAAAGAGTGTAGAGGAAGACAGAGACTGGAATACATTCAACAAATAATTGAGGACGTAGGTTGGAAGTGCTACTCCGAGATGAAGAGGTTGGCACGGGAGGGGAACTCGTGGCGGGCCGCGTCAAACCATTCAGAAGATTTATGACGAAAAAAAAGGTGCTATAACAAGTGCTCCATTCAAAGATACAGAAACCAGCCTGTTATCCTGAATTGGCTCTGCCCTTTCGCTGGGCCCAGCTAGGACAGCTGCCACAATTGCTGTGATTGTGTTTTGACTCATACCGGCATCTAAAACTTCTCAAATCTGCTGTGAGGAACCTGCTGTTTTCATAGTAGCCCCTCCCCCCAATGTTTGTTACGTTACACAGATTTTCAAAGCTTATTTACAACTGGAGTTAGAAAACATTTGCCGTGGTACAAAATTCTCGTTTGTAAGTCAGCTAAGCAGGTCAGGACCACGACCCACTAAGAAGTACATTACCATGTCGTGGCCGGACAAAGCGACATTTCTCAAAGTATCGGGAACCTATTGTGGCGTGCACGATAATCGAGGTCGCAGACAACGGACTTTGTCCAGGAATCTAAAATCTCCTTCCTAAAATGTAGTGTAATTGGCATAGAGAGTTTACGCAACCGTAAGAGCTCTCGTTACTCAGCTTACGAGAGATAGTCATATCTCCTTGATAAAGTAAGATTACATCATTAAATTTTTGGTTGTTTGCAGGCAGGTGACTGCAGTATTGTTAAAGCTTCAAATCGCTGCGCCACAGTACCGTAGTAATCCTCTAGAGGAGACAGACAAAATACAGCAGTCTGCCTCGACTTTATGAGATGTGTCATTTTATTTTACGCCTTTTGGCGGCACGCTCGTTAGATAAACTGCTGTACGATCTTTGTGGATGTCACATTAAGTTCAGGTAGGCTAAGGTCGTAGGCTGAGTCGTTTCTGAGACATGAAGTGGGGAGTGATTCGAGCCGTGATGCGGGACTCCCGGCGGCCGGCCGGAACACGGCCGGGAATCGTTCCCGCAGGAAGCGGCGCTCCGGTGTATGGTTTACGCGGCCGCGGGGACCGGCCTGGCTGTGGGGCCGGGGCCAGGGGACCTGTTAGCCGCCTCCGCCGCCGCCGCCGCCGCCTCCGCTCGCCGCGCACGCCGGGCTTAATTATCGCGGCGCGTGACCAGCCTGCGTACTGCGCAGGGGGGCGCTAAACGGCGTAGCTGGCCAATTTGCGCAAACGGCGCTGCACGAGGTGCGGCTGTGCGGATTAACTTCTGCCTCTCTGCGTCTACAACCCGCAGTATAGCGCCATGCAGCGACCGCAGCCGTCACACGGGTACCCAGGGCAGCGCGCCAGTGTATGTGATCTAGTTACTGCGCCTCGAAATGAATGCGATATATAGGGGCAGCTGGGAACTCCCAGACTAATGCTATTGGGAAATGTTCTATTCAGTAACATGATATTGCTGCCTTATATTCCACCTTCATTTACGTATGATGCTAAACACACAACAGTAAAAACTAGACGTTCCACCACCGTCTAATGTGCCCTAGAAACTTAGTTCATGGTAGTAGAGAATATTTCCTCAGTTGAAAGGTATATGCGTATGTAAGAGGAGTCAGCTGGGGTTGTATGGGTAAGTGGGTGGATCTTGCATGAGTGTGGCTGGCTGGCTCTGACCACTGTGGGACTTAACTTCTAAGGTCATCAGTTCCCTAGAACTTAGCACTACTTAAACCTTACTAACCTAAGGACATCACACACATCCATGCCCGAGGCAGGATTCAAAGCTGCGACCGTAGCGGTCCCGCGGTTCCAGACTGTAGCGCCTAGAACCGCTCGGCCACCCCGGCCGGCCCGCATCAGTGTGACAGCACTCTGTATCTGAAATATTATTTTTCTTCCTCATTCTTTATTCCAACGGGCAGATACGGTTGTTCAAGGCCCATTGTAGGGATTCCATTCTTTCAGCCAAACACCGTGCGTTCTAGTTGTGGGGTAGGGGGGGGGGGGGTTCCCAGTTGTTAAAAAATGAAAGTCGATTTTTGGATTATTTCCCATATGTAAACAAAATCCGGTTCAAGTCGCAAATAACTTCTTATGAACATACAGAGTGTAAAATCAGGTATGGCCATTTTTCAGGTAACACTCCTTGCGACGGCCGCTGTGGCCGAACGGTTCTAGGTGCTTCAGTCTAGAACCGCGCGACCACTACGATGGCAGTTTCGAATCCTGACTCGGGCATGGATGTGTGTGATGCCCTTAGATTAGTTAGGTTTAAGTAGTTCTAAGTTGTAGGTGACTGATGACCTCAGATGTTAAGTCCCGTAGTCCTTAGAGCCATTTGAACAATTTTTTTCTTCTACCTTTCGTACATCCATATTGTTAGTCGTCTAACGCATCCTCAGTTTCATTTTCGAGTCTTCTCTATATTATTTTTGACAGTAACTTTGATACCTGAAGCGTTAAGCTGACAGTGCGATTCTTTAACTTGTCAGCCCTTGCAGTCTTCGGAATTGTGTGGATGATATTTTTCCGAAAGTCAGAAGGTATGTCGCCAGAATGATACATTCTACACACCAACGTTAATAGCCGTTTTGTTGCCATTTCCCCCAATGATCTTAGATATTCTGATGGAATGTTATGTATCCCTTCTACCTTATTTGATCTTCAGTCCTCCAAAGCTCTCTTAAATTATGATCCTAGTACTATCCCCTGCCTCTTGTAAATCAACTGTTTCTTCTTCTATGGCATCAGACAATTCTTTCCTCTCATATATGACTGCCATGTATTGTTTCCATCTATCTGCTCTCTTCTGTGCATTTCACAGTGGAATTCCCTTTGTACTCTTAATGTTACCGATCCTTTCAATTTCAGTGAAGGAGGTTTTGGCGTTCTTATATGTTGTACCAGTCGATCTGACAATCATTTCTTCACGATGTTAAGTCCCATAGTGCTCAGACCCATTTTAATCATTTTGAGACTCGTTGCGCGTAGGGGAAAAATATGTTGTATGGACATAACTCATTTTCTACTTCTTCCAAAATCACATTAATAAAGACAAACACAGGAGTACAACGTGTTAGCACCTTATGAAACACTGTCAAAAATGAAATGCTGAAAGTGATATCCGTTAGCAAGGATATATGAAACAACACGCCATCGCATTGAAACCATGATGCCCCAATGTATCCCAGGAGTATTGCTTACTGTTTCACAGCCTTCTACAATACGAGCACGAAGACATCCTGCACTTTGGTTCCGTACACAAGACCTTTCAAATGCCCCTACGGTTACAAAGTGGTGGGTTTAGGTCTGGAGAGCGTGGAGACCAAGCAACTGGTCCACCTCTACTTAATCATCACTCAAGGAGTCCGTTATTTAGAAGCCTACGAACACTAAAGCTGAAATGAGGAGGAGCTCCATCGTGCACGAGGTACATGATTTGTTTCACCTGTAAATGGGTACGTTCTAGCAGAACAGGCAGAGAATTCTCTAAGACAGTATGGAAAGTTTTTCCGTTGAACCGGGGTGGAAGAACCCTAGGCACAGATGAACAGTCACCATCAATGCTGGCCCAAACGTTGATTGAAAATCGTTGTATATGGTGTCATTACACTGGTTCGTTAGGATTCTCGACAGATCATGTGTACTGAATCCTATAAATTTACAATTTCATTACATTGACACGAAGATCCAACCATGAACAGCACATATGCACAAATGCGAGCATTGATGAATCAACCATTTCCAGAAGTATAACCGTGCAGGAATATGAGCACTGATAATAGCTACATGCGCTGTAAATGGTACGGATAAAGCAGATTTTCATGTAGCACTCACCATACAGTCGTGTGGTCAACATTACTTGTTAAAGTTACTTGTTTTATGCTGACACCAGGGTTGTCGTCAACTGCACGAAGAACTTCCTGCTCCAATTGCTGTGTCCTCGACTTTCTAGCCGTCCCGCGTCGAGAGTAATAGACGTAAGCAGTCCTATGCCTACTAAGACGACTATGAACTGCTCCATACGTCCTCCGGTCGAGGCACCTTCGTTCCGGAAATCTCCCCCGACATGAATGTTGAGCGGCACGGCCATTAACATCTGCTAATCCCTACAACAAATAAACATCTACATCTCCGCGTTTGAATGCACTTCCATTACACTGTACCGTTAACCAATTCTGTGATGAACAGTAAACCGTTCATGCTATGTCTTTAGTGCTAGCAGAGCTATGAGGTTAATCGGATGTTAAGGAGTGAAATGTGTCACACGTCAACGTTACCTTCGTTCCTGTGCAACAATAAAAGCTGGCGGTGAGACAAAGAATTACAGCTTCCTCCACATCCTAGACAAATGAAACGAAAAGGACAGTTTGAACACTTCATGCAAGCAATCATTTGATGTAATGCTGGTGCCCTCTGTTTTTGTGTTTACCATCTCTAATATGATTATGAAGAGAACTACAAGAAAGCTCTCTAAATAACACATTTTATGTAGATGTAGATTCTTTGTGTGTGGGAACTGTTTCCTAAAAGTTTGGCCATATCTGTTTCTTACACCCTGTATGTACACAACTGTTTGGCTTACAAGCAAGACGCTTTTTTGTTCATTCGTATCTAGCAGGTCTCTGTACAGCGCTTTTCGATCAATATAATGCCGTATAACATATAGGAAGTGTTGAACGAGCGCGGCACCGGCCATCTCCGTACCAACAGTCGTCCAAATCTACCAGACTAACACTGAAAGGAGTCTCTAGTAGAGGTATGCGTTGTATGAGTATCTGCCATTCTCAGTCCTGTTTGGTATTTGCTCTTGTGCCCTCCCTCTCCCTACTGGACCGTGGACAGCAACAACGCCGACGATGCAAGTGGATTGCCACGTCTGATCCACTGACAGGGCAAGAAATTGCTCCCTCACCAGTACCCAGAAGCAGATCGAAGCTCCACCATATATCTATCCATGCATAAACAAATGACTTTTCATCTGCCAATGTGACTGCTTCCAATTACTGAAGCTATGTGTTACCAAGTAACTGTGGATACATTCGACCACTGTAAGGAGAAATGGCCCCACAAGGTACTGACCTACAAATCCCACCTCTCTCAACCAGTATTACAGTATTGATAGTTTATGACCTCCACGTTAAGAGGACCCAGCGCAAAACACAGATGGGTGTTAGATTGTACAAGTAAAAAACTTAGTCAATTGTTTCGTAAATAAATTAAAAATGGGCTGAATGTGAGTTCGTAGTATTCAAAGAACCTTTTTACCAGTTACATGTTTATGTGGCTATTAAAATGAATCAATGCCATTTTGATAGTCTGCCATCTCTTGTAATACCCTCCTACTGTTAACAAAGGCCTTATTTCAATAATTAAAACGCTGTATTTGTATACCTAACAACTCGAAACGCCATTTTCAGGACAACCCCAAAAACAGATACATTATTGATTACCTCTCTTGGTAAGGTTAGTAGCCACAATCAAAAAAATTGAAAATGTGATCTGAATCACCTGTTTCGATAATTTGAACCGTTTAAGAATGTTTCAAGTTAACGCAGTTGGAAACATCGTAACCTCCCAACAGAAAACATGGTTATATAATTCACAATAAGTGTAACCTCCCAACAGTTTACTTCCGTAACCTCGGAATAACAACGTGACTAACCTGTCAATAAAATTGTGACTCATATACAACCTTTCAATCATTAACTGACAGAAAATCTAAACTGGTAAATCTAGACGTCAGTAATGCTGAGTCATGGCCCTGAAAAGTCATTCTGAATAAACTGATAATTCTTACTTCAATTATGTCGCCAGATAACGCGTATATATCTGCTCCTTTAAGAAATTTTTCCGACACAGCACAGTGCAATGCTGGTCACCAGATTTGTCATGTATAAAAAGAAACAACTGATTTCTCTTTACGATAATTGGGATGACCATGGATAGGAGAAATTAGTGCAATTATTAAATTCAGATGAATGATTGACAAAAGTTATTTTTATAAGAAAGATTATTATTAAATGATTTTTAAAAACTTTTACACGGGACTTGATATAACAATAGTACAAAAGCAGTTGTTACAAATTACATATGCGCACGGCTGCTTTTACCTTATACTACATCGCTGAGGCACCGCCATCGCTCTCCACGCCCGAACCAACCGCCCGACTGCGAGCTTCTACCACCACTGCTGCCGACACTGCTCTCTGGTCTGCGATTCTATTGTAGTATACATATCGCAGGCAGCACGTGATCAATCCATCAAAATTACATCTGCTCGAGTGCGCTAGCAATAAATTCCTTAGTCTTAGACCTCTTACAAAATGAATTTTACATTGTTTCATCCATAATTATTCTTTCATTTACTGATAGTAGAAGCTGCACTCTGCAGTTCAGAGATTAACTTTAATTAACTTCGTATCCATTAGAAATCAGATTCACTAAAATTTAGCCACATCAGATCAGAAGAACAGTGTGTTTCACCACGTGTATTCTGAGTAGCTGAGCATTACAAGTTCAGGCAGATATTTCGCTGATATCGGCCTCAGTATTCCTCATATTGATGGAATCAGCGTCAGCTTTCTCAGAATCATTGATGCAGGCTTCCAGTACTCAGGCAGTGACATCGTTCTCACAATTTCCTCCCCCTCCTGCCTCTCTCATTCTGCTCAATGGCGTTACATAGTTTTGCAGAAATGCGAATGGACACAGGGGAAACAAATGCCGTATCTGTAGTGGCAAGAATTCCTTGACCAGTATTCTGAAGGTCTCACGAGAGCCTTACAGACAGCCATTATCCCCAGACCTAGTCCACAAATGGATTTCCCACACCACATCCGTACACACCTCCTACGTCACTTAATACAACTCAGATTGGAACAACTGATCCACATCCTTCTTCGAAGCATTTATTCTCTATCATCAAGGAATGAGGGACATCCTACCCAAGACCCTTCCCAGCCCACCTAAAGTAGTAATACATTACCCACCCAACCTACACAACACCCTGACCGATCCCTATGCCACTCTCACCCCCAACGCCTGCCTTGTGAAAGACCGAAGTTCAAAATCTGCCCAATCCACCCACCAAGTAATTGTAATCCGATTTTATAATCCAATTGTATATCCACTATATTTGCCGATTGTACTCTGTTTAGTATGGAACACCACCACCAGCGACTGTGTTCAGCTGGGAGGAAGATCATTATCTGCAAGTATATGGCAGTTCCGTTTGTGTAACGATATAGTTAACATAAGCAAAAAACACCAATTTGTGGGCACATGTAACAGCACTGCAATGCAGTGCAGCTAACAGTATACTGCTTGCACACAAGATAAAGAGAACTATAGGATGCGTATTGTACAATGTGCTGATATATTTTGATAGCAACGTTTTCACACAGTCTTCTTTAATGTGTTACGTTTGTGTCGTTATTATTACAGACAAAGACACACAGATGTTCTATGATGCTCTAGTGCCTCAACAGCAACTGCAGCAGCTGCAGCAGTCACTCTCCACAGAATGTCTCTCATTCCTAGGACCCTACAGTCATTCTACTATGCTGCAGCACAGCCACATCAGCAACCAGCCAGAGTCCAAAGAGGCAATGCTGCCAGAACTGCAGGCCCAGGACACAGAGGTGTTCCATTACCTGCTGTAGCCTGAGCCACAGCAGCAGCACTCTACATCAAGGCATGACAGTTTGTCTAGACTGCCAAGCAATCAGGACGAATGTATACACCAAATGTGTATTAAACTAAACGGATTGTCCGCAGCTCGTGATCTCGCGGTCGCGCTCTCGCTTCCCTAGCACGGGGTCGCGGGTTCGATTCTCGACAGGGTCAGGGATTTTCATCTGCCTCGAGATGACTGGGTGTTTGTGTTGTCCTCATCATTTCATCATCATTTTTGAAAATTGCGATATTGGGCTGAGCGGAGGTTGGGAGCTTGTACGGGCGCAGATAACTGCGCAGTTCAGCGTCCCACAAACCAAACATCATCATCATCTAAACGGATTATTTTTTCAGCAACTTTTGAAACTATTTTCATCGCATGACACTATGAACAGTATACCACTACGTCAAGACGTAGGGGTTAACTTCTGAAATTTTCAGAGTGAAACACCAGCCAAAAGGCAGTACCAAAATCCATGTGAAGTCTTATGGGTGGTTTGAACCCCCAACTTGGTCGAGTACAAAATTACTGTAAAGTACTATAAAACCCTCCCACTTACAGGAGAACCGACAAAAATAGCAATAGATTGGTCTCCTTTTGTGACATTCGCAACCTGTTGGTCATACCGCCGCTCTTTCAATATCAGACCAGAAAACAGGTGATTTAACAACCTTCTATCCAAACCATAGGACAGTTCTAAATAGATCAAGTCGCGATCTCCAGGAGAGAGTGTCTGGTGATTATGAATGGCGAAGTTAAGAAAAGGACCGAAACGTGACTTCTGATAACTATATGTAAATAATTAATTTCACACCGATGCCAGAACCGAACACACGCTTTGACAGTTGTAAATTTCGATAAAGGCTAGTGGAATGTTTGGAAAAGGCTATACCAAGTGACTGCAGGTTTAAAACGTTCACTGCCTGCCACGAGGCCACCGGCGTCGAAACGGAGCCGCTAGCTGTGTCCACCGGGAGCCACACAACAATTAATATGTTACTCCATTCTTACAAGTGTCATTCCATAACTCCTGGCGACATTGTAATCACAGTAAATACATTCGAAAGCCCACAGTAAACGGAACTGAAATCAACTGACAGATTGCGACCGCATGCGAGGATGGCTTGGTACCATCGCCTGAGACATACAGTGCGAACTTGACCATGTTACAGGATGGATGTAAGGAGACTAGAACGAGGAGCATGCGAAAAATTGCCTGTCTCGCTGGCAGAAAGACTACTCATTGTCCATGCCGAACTACGAGCAGCTGCGACGGCTGGATAATGCAGTCATACTCCATGATAACGCTACAGCCCACACTGCAGACATCTTTAGGAACTGGGTATAACGTTGAGGGTGCGAAATCCTCCACTACCCAGCGTACCCACCAGCCCCCAAGCCATGCGACTTCGACCTAATTCAAGAATTAAACAAAGTTTTGCATGGGAGACACCTTGCAAACAGGAGGGATAACCTCACAAACTTTCGGTGGCATGTGGCCCACATTGATGGCAACGCCAATGGCAACCTTTGCCATTCCCATTGTTGGTAACACTGTCTGGATCAACTGGGGAAATATTTTGACTGTACTACAAGACGGATTTTGATTCATTTTTGTTCCATTGTGCTCATCCACAACAAATCTAGTTACAGTTCGAAAGGGTGTATTTTGTTTCACATTCTACGGCGACTTCCTGTACCGGAAACTGATTTTATGTTGGAATTCAAATACATGTTACCGATTGAACGTCATCGTGGAATTCCCGTTTCCTAGGTTTCTCATAAGTAGAAACCGGATTATACGCATCATAAAATCCTTAAAATACGCATGGAAATATATATGAAAAATGCTTAAAAATGCACGTAAACTGTCGAAATATGCAACATCAAACTATAAAAATGAATGGTAGTTACTTCACGCATTATACACTCCTGGAAATTGAAATAAAAACACCGTGAATTCATTGTCCCAGGAAGGGGAAACTTTATTGACACATTCCTGGGGTCAGATACATCACATGATCACACTGACAGAACCACAGGCACATAGACACAGGCAACAGAGCATGCACAATGTCTGCACTTGTACAGTGTATATCCACCTTTCGCAGCAATGCAGGTTGCTATTCTCCCAGGGAGACGATCGTAGAGATGCTGGATGTAGTCCTGTGGAACGGCTTGCCATGCCATTTCCACCTGGCGGGTCAGCTGGACCAGCGTTCGTGCTGGACGTGCAGACCGCGTGAGACGACGCTTCATTCAGTCCCAAACATGCTCAATGGGGGACAGATCCGGAGATCTTGCTGGCCAGGGTAGTTGACTTACACCTTCTAGAGCACGTTGGGTGGCACGGGATAAATGAGGACGTGCATTGTCCTGTTGGAACAGCAAGTTCCCTTGCCGGTCTAGGAATGGTAGAACGATGGGTTCGATGACGGTTTGGATGTACCGTGTACTATTCAGTGTCCCCTCGACGATCACCAGAGGTGTACGGCCAGTGTAGGAGATCGCTCCCCACACCATGATGCCGGGTGTTGTCCCTGTGTGCCTCAGTCGTATGCAGTCCTGATTGTGTCGCTCACCTGCACGGCGCCAAACACGCATACGACCATCATTGGCACCAAGGCAGAAGCGACTCTCATCGCTGAAGAAGACATGTCTCCATTCGTCCCTCCATTCACGCCTGTCGCGACACCACTGGAGGTGGGCTGCACGATGTTGGGGCGTGAGCGGAAGACGGCCTAACGGTGTGCGGGACCGTAGCCCAGCTTCATGGAGACGGTTGCGAATGGTCCTCGCCGATACCCCAGGAGCAACAGTGTCCCTAATTTGCTGGGAAGTGGCGGTGCGGTCCCCTACGGCACTGCGTAGGATCCTACGGTCTTGGCGTGCATCCGTGCGTCGCTGTGGTCCGGTCCCAGGTCGACGGGCACGTGCACCTTCCGCCGACCACTGGCGACAACATCGATGTACTGTGGAGACCTCACGCCCCACGTGTTGAGCAATTCGGCGGTACGTCCACCCGGCCTCCCACATGCCCACTATACGACCTCGCTCAAAGTCCGTCAACTGCACATACGGTTCACGTCCACGCTGTCGCGGCATGCTACCAGTGTTAAAGACTGCGATGGAGCTCCGTATGCCACGGCAAACTGGCTGAGACTGACGGCGGCGGTTCCTGGTGTGTCCGCTGTGCAGTGCGTATGAATATTGCTTGTACAGCTTGCAGTGTCCGGAGCAAGTATTGTGGGTCTGACACACCGGTGTCAATGTGTTCTTTTTTCCATTTCCAGGAGTGTATCTCAAAGTCGAACCCGTGCATATCATTTACGAGGAAGAGCGCCGGTCACGGGAAAAGTCGGTACATTTAGAACGCTGATATCATTTTCTGAATATTTTCTGTTAGAGGTTAGGAAGGAGACATTTCTTGGACTATTTTCTACATTTTGCAAAATACGGACGCATACTGTTTTCAAGAATTGTTCCTTCTTTGATACTGTTGTCGGTAACAAGCTATGCGAATGGGTCAGAGCAAAACAGTCGATACTTGCAGCACCAACTTCGATATATATCGAACGCAGAGGGGCACGCTCAAAAACTCCGTAATATTTTATTTAAAAAACAACATGCAATCATGAATTTTGTTGAACGGGATTAACTTTTAATTGATACTACTGGACCAAAGCATCATTTACAGTTTATTTTACATTTTTCTACGCTTGTAGTCGTAAACGACCAAGTACTGTTCCCAATGTTCGTTAGTAAGATAGTGTCTTCGATCACTCAAAACAGTTTTATAAGCGGAAAAGGACCGTTCTGCATCAGCTGAGGTAACTGGGCAGCATTTGAATTTGGGTGCTATGTTGTCACTTATCATTTCTGGTAAAAGTTCACACGTCCCATTACTAAAACTATTAATGTGGCGCTCGGTTTCAAAGCTAGGGTTATTTTTTTAAATGTTTTCAAACTTTTCTTTGAGTTTTCTTGGGAATACCCCTCTCAATGAGGAGTTCACTAGAATAATATTATTCATTAACTGAATAGATTCATTCAACGCCAAACCTTGAGTTTGAAGCCTTTTTAATACTTGCAGGTATATGATAGAAATTACTGCTAATCACAGCAATGTATTTTTTTAATACCAGATGGGTCAGCGCTGCTGCCAAGCGGGATACACCTTGTGAGGCAGACTGAGAAGCTACTTGATTGAGGAGTAGCGGCTCCGATCTCGGAAACTGATATACGGCCGGGAGAGCGGTGTGCTGACCACATGCCCCTTCATATCCTCACCCAGTGACGCCTGTGGGCTGAGGACGACATGGCGTCGGTCGGTACCTTTAGGCCTCTTCGGACGTAGTTTAGTTTTAAAAGCTTCCTTGCACTGGCGAACTGCCAAAGCCTCTGCACTATCGAAGTCATTTAGTAACCCTCTAATGGCCTTAAAATGTTCATTGTAAAACAACACGGCTTCGACCCACGTACCCCAACGAATTGCAACTGGTTCGGGATGTAAAGGCATATTTGGTAGTTTTTCTTTGTAGGTATCGATGCGAGCAGGAGCCTTTAGAAATACTTTCTTTGTGAATGAAATCAGTTTATTTACATTCACAAACGTTGAACGCACTTCTTCAAGAAGCAATGTACTCCGTGAGCAAAGCACGTCACATAGGATGAAATACTCGGAGGGATTTTCGTACTTTGCTCAGTTAGGAAGTAGCATCCGAATTAAACATAAATACCCTTCCACCTGCAGAAGATTACGGCAATATTTTCCTATTACTCCCATTCACAAATGTGGCGATCGTAGAATGATTTACTTTTTCAAGTTCTTTGCAGGCCGCTAAATAGGAACAAGAAGGCTCTTCTTTTAAAGCATCAAGAATTAATTTTACAATGTAACGGCCACAAGTGTCTGTAGTTTCGTCAACTAAAAACCATATAATGCTGTCCTTGAGTTCAGTGAGTATTTATTCCAGACCACTTACGTAAATTGTATGTATGAAATTTTTACGAAATTTTGATTCATCTGGTATATTTTGTAAGAAACATTTACGCAGGAAGCCATTGAGAATAGGATTTGTAACTTCGTGAAGAAGAATGAACGCTTCACATAGATCCACGTTAAACCAACTTTTTTGGTTACCGTTGGACAAATCCCTGCTACTGCAACTTGCTGTTGTCAGAAGTTGTTGTCGTAGTCCTTTCTTCTGCATTCCTGCGGTATGAAGACTTACCTTGGCATACTGATCTATTTGAACCCTATTTTTGCACGAAACGTTGTTCTCGCAAACTTGGAAAATATAAAACAGTTCCGTCATATGTAAACATTCCAGGATGATCAGCTATCCATGAAACGACTTTTCTCTTTTCGGGCGGCGTGGCACCCAACACGCTACACACTACATGTCGTAAACACGTTCAGCTGTGTACAAGTAAATAGAAAGTTAAACTGAAACAATTGACGTGCGACTAGAAGCTTGTGTTGTGTAATTTAACTACTGCCGACACGTACGGTATGACAGGGAAGGGGGAATAACCGTAGGCACCCCCGCAGGAGCATTGATTCTGTCTGCCTGTTCCACTTCCTTCAAAAATGTTCAAATGGTTCTGAGCACTATGGGACTTAACTTCAGAGGTCATCAGTCCCCTATAACATAGAACTAATTAAACCTAACTAATCTAAGACATCATACACATCCATGCCCGAGGCAGCATCCGAACCTTCGACCGTACCGGTCGCAAGGATCCAGACTGCAGCGCCTAGGACCACTCGGCCACACCGGCCGGCTCCTGTTCCTCTTCTGTAATGATTTCACTGGGCTATGGCCTCTTGGTTAGCGACTGCACGCAAATTTAGGTCACGGTCAATCTGTGAAACATCAAAACTAGATCGAGCTAGAGACCGCCCGTTCAAATTTTTAAAATATTTTAAACATAGAGCGAAAATATGCGTTGTCACTAGCTTGTAGTTAAAATATGGAATAACAGTTCAAAAGTAGCCAAGTATGCTAGTGCATAAGCAGCAAGCAAATAAATATAATCCGGTCTCTGATCATAAGATATACCGTAGTTGTCTTGAGCTATGGAATGATCTTCGTATGAAAGCTGTGTCCTGACAGATTGACTCATAAATGCCCAGACCAGACCGCTAAAGATGGCTGCCTGAAAGTTGGAGATTGTGGGCGTTAGATACGAAGGGATTTTCCGAAATTCCACCTGCAAGGAGGTGAAATAAGGTATGAAAGGTATAGAGAAAAAGTCGCTTTTAATGCAATTTTGAAGCTCGAACAACGAACATCGGTATTTGGTTTCTCGACCAGATATAAAGGAACACTTGCGTCAGTACTTTAGGAAATTTAACCATTAACGGGGTAAAATAGTGACTGAAATTTTCTGGAAATAAATCGTTATTACAAATACTACTGCAGCATTTTTAAAGCTACATCTGTGAAAAGAGGTATCTGAATTCTCAGTTGGACATAAAAAATATGTGTTTCAGTATTTTTTTTAATTCAAGCCTTAAGAGAAGCAAATAATGGGTTAAAATTTTTATTGCAACATCTCACTGTGAAAGAAGTTTTGAAGTTACACCTAAGAATGTTTGAATTAAGATGCTCGGTTTAAAATAAAAAATTTATACCAGTGTTTCCGTATTTTTGGAAATTCAAACCCCTAAGGAAGCGAAACAGGGGATGAAATGTCTTACGAAATTATTTCAGTTTTAAGCCATGTCCTAAGTTAAATCTATTATAAAATTTGTATTTGGCTTCCTAGTTAGAAACAAAAAAATACGCCTTTCAGTATTTCTGGAGATTCAACCCCTAAAGGATTGTGAAACATGGGATGAAAATTTTTATTACAATATTTCGTTACGTTAAAAAAATTTATACCTAAATCTATGAAATTTGGTATTTCACTTCTCGGTCAGATGTAATGAAATGTGTGTTGTGGGATGAAAGGTTCTATGGAAATATCACAACAAGTAGGCAGAACGCCCGAATAACAAAACCGTTAGACGCCAGCTACCAAAATTGCTCGTTGATAATTATTACATTCGGAAAGACCTTGCTTCTATGGTCTTAATTAGCGTGATAAGTTTAGAAGGTGTTCCAATTTGTGAATAACATAAAACATTCCCTTAAAGAAAAACAAATAAATGTCTGTGCATACCACACAGGCTATGTGAGCGAAGTAGCAGACGCTATGCTAGTAACATCTAAAGACACTTGACTGTGGCGACCAAAAATGTTTCCAAAGTAAAAAAGGAGCGAAAAACGTGCATGGTGAAACGACACCTGGGAATTAGTCACATGAAAATGCTCGCAGCACGTAAACAGTATTAATCGATGTAATTGGAACTGACTGGGAAACTTAGAAGGTGTAACTGGTCGAAATAGCTGGAGTCACTAGAACTGAGTGACGAAAATACGGAAAAGCACTTATTGAAAAGACAGAACAAACTTTGAGAGAAATGAAACCAGGCTTTCATAAAGAAACTCATCAAAATTGAAATTTGTTGTAAGGGCCATGGGACTAAACTGCTGAGTCCATCAGCCCCTTGCCTTGCGCACTACTTAATCTAACTTAAACTAACTTACGCTAAGGGCAACACACACACCCATGCCCGAGGGAAGACGCGAACCTTTCAGAGCGGGGGAGGGGGGGGGGCTTAGGGGGGGGGGGGGGACGCGCAGACGGTGGCAAGTCACCGTGGACCTCACGGCTACCCCGCGCGAATCTCATGAGCTACAAACCTCTACCGCTATGTTTACAGCGAAAGGAAAGTAGACAGTCGACTTCAAATGAATAAAATTGTAAAATTCTAGCCGATTGCTTCAAGAATGTGACGAACCCACTCTCTGGTTCACAGTTACCAGACCACAAGAAAAATACGAAATCAAACGCCACATTGCCCGTCTAAAACAGCAAAGCGCCTGGAGAAAGTAGTTGCGAAACTTTGGAAAAATGTCCCACAGGGATAAATTGAAATTTTGAAACAGCAAATAAAAGGAAATTGGATAGATATAACACTATTCAAAGGCAGCCCTAATCCATCCATTACACAAAAAATAACCATATTTTTATTTCCAGAATACGTGACTACTGATACTCTTGTTCTAGCTGACAGAGATCTAAACTTATTACTCACAATCTTTGATTCTTCAGTATCTTTCACGTTTTGATAACATCTTGTTCCTTATTCCTTCGTGCTATTATTAGTCAATGGGCTCTTCTCGGTGACCCTGTTTTAGAGATCTTTCTACTTCCGTTTAGCCCTAAAAGCAATTTTCAAAAAAGCTAAGGTACCTAGAATCCCAAAGGACTGTAATCAGTGGGTAGCTCCGAATCGAAGCTAAAAAATGTCGGAGAACAAAATTTACGACGATCCTTTTGGGCGACCAAACGTCGTGCTCTGCTTTACGGATTTTCTTCTTTACGTCGATTTGCTTCTGTCTGGAGTATTACACGAACGCCCGACGGCACTCAGAAGTATAATTTAGAGCTCCCTGCAGGATTTGGCTGGCAGGAAATGCGCTCAGGATGCAACGGAAGCGGCGAGGCTGGCGGCGGGGAAAGCAGCCGCACACCGGCCTCGCCGTCCAAGGGCCATTCCGCAGCCGTCATCAACTATTTAGGTTTAATCCACTTCGGAAGCTGGCTCCGCAAATTCCCACCAAGGGCGCCCGTGTTTTGTGTTAGTGCTGCCCGCCGAAACTGGCAAGGAATATGTCAGCTGGTCTGAAAGTTGCTAGCTTTGTGTTCCAGCTCTTAGGTAGCTGTCCACTAAAACAAATTTCAGCTGTTTTGAAATTGCAAGACGCATTATTTTCTACATCTGTCATAAATCATCAGAAATGAGTTACTGAAACTGGTTTCCAGAAGATTGCACAGCTGGGGGGATAGAAGTAATAATGAGAGTCATGTTTTGTTATCTAAAGTGATTTCTTGTCTTGAAAGAGGAAAGTATATTATGAGTGAATTTGTGTGTCAGTGATTATTAAAAACATAAAAGTGCTCTTAATTGTATTATTTCTCTTTACGTAACATTGACCACGAGAAACGTTTTGTAGAAAATACAAATATCCAGTTGCTTAGTAGCACTTCATTTCTCACACATATTAGGGTTCTGGTTATTCATCATATCCTGAATCTACCTCGTACATTCTTTATGTTTGCAGCTAGATTTTATTTAAAAGCATCGCTTACCATTTTCTTACAATTAAACAGGGTTCCGTGACTTGAAATATCTCGGAGGTAAATGTGATCACAGAGAACAAATGTTCTCAGAACTTTAGAGACAAATCATTGCAGCCCAATTAAGGTTTCTAGCAAATAGACACCACAAGACAAAATAAATATTTACCATTTTCTTACAATTAAACAGGGTTCCGTGACTTGAAATATCTCGGAGGTAAATGTGATCACAGAGAACAAATGTTCTCAGAACTTTAGAGACAAATCATTGCAGCCCAATTAAGGTTTCTAGCAAATAGACACCACAAGACAAAATAAATATGAAAGTTGTTTAATGACATTTCTACTTAAGTATATTACGAAATGCTACATAATACTAAAGTATAGGCTAAAAATAAAAAAAGTAATATTATAAAAGAAGATTAATAACCAATGGCAAAAACAACCCATTTTATTCTTACTCGGCTCTGAAGTTAATTTATTCCTATGAACAATGATTTTATGACACTTACCGTTTCAGTATGGAACCGTGCGACCGCTACGCTCGCAGGTTACAATCCTCCCTCGGGAATGGATATGTGTGATGTTAGTTAGGTTTAAGTAGTTCTAAGTTCTAGGGCACTGATGGCCTCAGAAGTTAAGTCCCATAGTGCTCAGAGCCATTTTTTGAATTACCGTTTAGGAAAAAAATCCTCAGGTGCTTAGTCAACAAACTGAAAATGTTCTCTCAGTATTATTTGTAGGCATTAGTATTTAAGAAGAGGAATGGGGAGAAGAGAAGTTTGTGGCACAACTTGACCAGAAGAAGGGTTCGGTTCGTAGGACATGTTCTGAGGCATCAAGGGATCACCAATTTAGTATTGGAGGACAGCGTGGAGGGTAAAAATCGTAGAGGGAGACCAAGAGATGAATACACTAAGCAGATTCAGAAGGATGTAGGTTGCAGTAGGTACTGGGAGATGAAGAAGCTTGCACAGGATAGAGTAGCATGGAGAGCTGCATCAAACCAGTCTCAGGCTGAAGACCACCACACACACACACACACACACACACACTATCGCCATCCGTTTGTTCCTGTCATACAGCCACGTCTCATACACTACATATTCCCAAAAATATGTAGTACTTATTAAAGTCTCTTTCGTACGACTGTAGCTATACCGATAGATTCATTAAGAAAATAGCTAATAGCACCTACTTTACAAGTCGACTAGGAAAGTGTCTATTATTCTCATAATAACATTTTAGTGTATATACCTAATCTTCCTGTGTCTCTTTTACTACAGCAAAGCCACGTCCTTAAAATTTATTCTTTGCTTTCTTGCAAATTACGCGCACTGTAGGCTGGTACAATTCCGTTCTCTATGCGTGCTATGACAGTAAAGGTCTTCCTAGCTGTAGATCAATAATCTACGACAACAGGTTTAACTTCCTTTTCCACATGTTTCACAATAAGATCTTACCGTAACCGGTTTGTACCACCTAGTGATTGTCTTGTCACTGCGAATACATGCAAAGTCGTAGAAAAAATCATTCTACAAACTATAAAATCTGTCAAATAAGTGTGTACTTGATGAGATAAATATCAACCTCTCCTGACGGTATTGTAAGTGGCGGAACTTGTTATCCCGTAGGCGTAGACGTTTTTATTTCTGCTCAAGAATTCATAGGATTATTTGCCTTCCCTTGGGCCAGTCAGGGATAACGAAGGAGCTTGGCGTTCCGCTACAAATCACCTACAGTTTTGAAAAAATCCGCAAGTAGTCGACTCCAGAGACAATAAAACCGCGAAAACGAACAACGCTTCATTAACTCTGGCTCCACAGAAGAATGTAAAGTTTAGCACCAGGTAGGATTCCTGGCAAAATCGAGCACAAATATCGAAGGAATAACATAAAAGTCGCCTTCACAACGAGACTTGTGATGAATTAACAAAGAATGAGAATAATTATGAACACTCGGTGGATGCAGGTCACGAGCGTGTGATGAAATATCTAGGCCACGAAATAGAACATTCAACATACGATTTAAAGAACTGTGCTCCCCACAAAACTAACTGATTCCTGTGTGCAGTAAAACTTGTAGAAAGTTTCTTTGACATGGACTTGCTGTGGGATAGTCCGCAGCTCATGATCTTGCGGCAGCGTTTTCGCTTCCTGCACACGGGGTCCCGGGTTCGATTCCCGGTGGGGTCAGGGTTTTTCTCTGTCTCGTGATGACTGGGTGTTGTGGGCCTTTCATCATCATTGACTCGGAATTCGCCGAAGTGGCGTCAACTAAAAAGGACTTGCAATCCGAGGGCCGAACTTTCCCGCATGGGGCCTCCCGGTCAACAATGCTATACGATTATTTCATTTCATGATGTGGGATAAAGTGTATATTCCTACCTAGTACTTTCTCCATAAATGTTTCATGGTTAGCTTATTTTTTGTATTCAGTGAAAGTGATGTGAACTCTATTTTTATTAAATGTGTAGTTGCAGACCGGATATTTATCTAACGGAAGTCTTGAGTAGTCGATGAGCAGAGCCAAGTACAACCAGTGAGAACTTTGTTTGTTAGTTGCATTTTCGTTCCCAGTAGTTTCAGTGTGAAGTAAGTTAGGGTGTCGGGTGTTGGTTAGGCTGCTGAGTAACAAGCAGACCTCAGAGCTGTAAACGCAAAGGACGTAGAATTTTGGAAATATGGTTTTTTAAAGATTGATTTGGGAAGTGTGAAGATAATAATGCAGGTAATGTTGTCCCTGTAGTGCTTGCTCGCGCCATTAAGGCAAATATTCGGTGATGTATCTGTACTGATTTGGATTAGTTACATTGATTGTTCAGATGTGACTAAACCATGTTTTCTACTCACATAACTTGCACTCAGACTTACAGATGCACCACTCTGTAACTACTACTAGTTGACTCTCGTATAAGCAATTTTTGTAAAGATGGTTGTAATTGTTAAGGAAATAGAGTTTCGTATTATAGTTTTGGAACACCAGTCTCTTTCAATCATTTAATAAATCAAGTTTCTATGACCAGCTTCCCATGAAAATTTTGTTTTGTGAATGTGTGTTGCCGCATTGCCCTTAGCGGAACAGTTATCCGAAAGTAAAGAGTGGTATGCTAATCACAGCTGCTTGTTCTTGCCTTGCACTTGCAAGGTTTTCCTTTCTGTAGATGGTTTGCTGGTATGTGGTTTTATTTTCATCACTTCTGAGCAGTCTTAGTTTCTGCTGCCAAAAAAAAATTTTAAGCTCAGATTAACATTTCGATCGTGGAACAATAAGAGGATTTTCAGTTCAGTTTAGGATTTCAGAATTATTGTCAGGCTCAATTTACGTAATGTTCAGCTCAGATTTCGTTCCTCATGCACAAATTCTTACTCTTACACTGCAATGTTCCATTAGAGTGTGCATCATTTAATGTTTAGTTAGTTTCCATTCGTAAAGTTACAGGGCATTTTAAGAAGCATTTTGGATATTTTTTCTCTCAAGTCCGGTCTGTAATTTTAGATAGCATTTTTAATCTGTTAGCTTTCTGTATTGGAACTACAAGGCAGATACTGTGACGTCATGCATTGTAGTGGTGTTCAGTTCACTGCACGATACAGAATTTTACAGAATCGTTTATTTAGATTAAAGTTCATGGATATGTAGTTTTATTGCTAAACGTTAATTGCAATACAGTCATACATTTTCAGCAAGATTTGACTTTTTTCTCTGATAACGTTTACGCAATCACACCACCTACTTTGTTAACGTTTGCAACACAGACATATACGAAAGTTTAAGAACAAGAAACTAGTCCTATTTAGTTTAACATACAACAGCAACAACAAAAACAACAACATATAAAATTGTGGTGTGCGTACTGTAAGACCTTCGGTACACACACGATCAGATTATTTGACTTGTCGCTCTAATGAAGTAGGCGAGTGTCAGCAAAATGTGTCATGGTCTTATTGTGGTGTGTTTATCTTCTGCCATTAGGTCAGACGATAGAAATGCCACTTGCACGCTTAGAGTAGCAGATTGATGGTGACCAGCTTTAAAGAGAACTTGATTAATTTTCACACACATTTATTAAAATAATAAAAAGGCATAGACATTACGTAACTTGATTCTGGATGATGTTTACAATTTACAATCTGAAGTTCCTTTGGTCTTGGTATGTTAATCTTATTCTCATATAACTCTAATACTTGACAAAATGTCTATTCACTTCTCTTCATGGCTATGGACAGAAGTATGATAATCTTATTAGGCGCAGACTGAAACTTGACTACAGAATAATGCAGGCTAATGCAGACTGATTAATCGGAGGTCTGTACACTCGTTATAATACCTCATGCGTTCAGGTATCACTGCACGAGTGTGATCCGCGAGGAGAAAAGGTTCTACCTTAGCAGCAATCTCATTGGCTGCGTTACATATTAATACGCGGAATTTGGTCCGTCTCTTAGGTAGCGCCATCTCGTAGTGCAGAGATGAACGAGCGCTGCGCTTGCGCTGTTGTGCTTAGCGGGGCGCGCTCTATTGGGAAACTATGTACACAACAAAAATGTAAAACAGTTACAAATTATAGCATTAGACACGTCACTTAACCACCAAATAATCACACATCTGCATTCTTTCCTGTCTTAATAAATGATATTTCCCATTCTTTATCCTTTCTTTGACTGCATCTGCACTTTTCTATTTTCCCTCCATGCTCCTATGTTCCTCTGGTTCGTCTTTCGCGATATATCTCTTGAGAGTATTTTTATACTTTTTAATACGTACTGTAACACTGTATATTTTGTATCAGTGGTCGTCAAACTGAAGCCTGAATCAAGTATTCATGTATTAAGTGGTTCTCAGCCATACTATAAAATAATATGCATCAAACAAGTAATATCCGAATTAAAAAATGTCAGCTAACGCTGAGAGCTTCTTGCGTATTAACAACCAAAATTATTACAGACACTGTAATATTGTAAGATGTACTTATTTTTAATTAACGTTGGTGAATTCGGTCGTGAGCTAAGTGAAGTTTGGCGATTGGTCAGGGTCAGAATGATACGTATGTAGCGCGGCCACCGCAGGGTTGTTGCAAATGAGAGGGGGAATATTTTACAGTCATCCAATAACGACAAAATACGAACCTACGCAACTGGCACCGATCAGCTGCTATGGCGTAAATGTAAAACAGAAGCAACATGGACTCGTCAGTAGACACAACAGAGACGATAATCTTTAATCCTTTATCTACCATCTGGCCTCAGAGGTCCGTCCGTGATGTTACTAACTGCACATTTTACTTTAATGTAGTTTTATGACTTTTCCAAATTTGTCAAGTTAGTCATAATTTTGGATTTTTTTTTTAAACTTACCTACGATTTTGTGTTAAAGTGTTGGTTTACGTATCCTTCCATATAGGCCTAGCAGGCCCGTAAGCTTCGAAGCAATTTTTCGGCAACCCGTTGTCTGTCTGCGCAGTGTCTGTTACTTCGTTTGTCATTGTTGATTCGAACTTTTATTCTTTCAGTGTTCAACAGTCCTCCTTGTAATAAGCACATCTTTTTGTGGTGCGCTATTTCACGACAATTGTGTGTTCTATAAACTGAAAACGTTACGGAGAAGAGAACTGTCAGATAAGGAGACACGGGAATTGTTGGAGCAGTCTTCTGATTCTGAAAATCCATCTAGTGAACGTGAATCTTTCAGTGAAGATAAAGAAGTAGATGTCGCTGAAATCTCAGAACTACACGAAGGTGCTGATCATGAAAAACCTCTTTACAAGTCAAGAAATCAGCTTTAGAGTTTTGAAAATGGCCGACCACTGTTCAGTGAAATTATGACTCCCGACGACTCCTGTGCTGTTCTGACGGTGTTCAACTTTGATAATGCAGCAGTCCGACGTGAATTTGGCCAAGTGACTAATTGGAACCAGTCAGAGAAGTTTTTGAGATGTGGGAAATTAGCCTTAGGGATGCCGATATTGAAGGGTGGTGCATGACTGCGGACGACCAGTTGGTCACATTTCCAGGTCGTTGTCCATTTCAGCACAACATCCTAACAAAACATGGAAGTAGAAAATGAGGTTCTGGGCAATTTGCGACAGTACAACAAGCTATTGCTGGAAAATGAAAATGTATTTGCGGCTTGGAGAGAATGTTAGGAAAACATTGGTGATTGAACTTGAAAAGTCGGAACGTTGTATCACCAATGATAATTTTTTTCACATGTCTCGATTTGGCTCATTACTTGTTGTCAAAATATCTGACAGTTTATGACTAAACAACGGTGTCATCATCACAAGTAAAGAATCCCCAAGCTATGATAACATACAATGGCAAAAGGCAGTGGACCAATGGACCAGAACAATCAATGTTACAGCGTGAAGAGATAAACAAGACGCTGGCCTTCGACATGATCGATGTAAGTGTAAGAAATGCATACGCAATTTGGATTATACTGGTTACCAATAAAGAAATGAGATGTCGGACTTCCAGCATCAGCTTGGGAAAGAAACTAGCAGAGTAAAGAAGCCAGTGAATTAATTAACAGCACCGTATCCAGGAAGAGCAACGAAACCACCAGGTAGGTAAAGGATAATATGTGCATGTTGTGTAAAGAAGAAAACAGAAAAAGCCATATGACATGTTACACACGCACCAAACATGCATGCCCAGAGCATCCTGCTATTGTCTATACACACTGCGCAAGTTGGCAATAAGAATAAAAGCCACGAATAAAAGTATACAAATAGAGTTTATAAAATGTAAACTTTAAACAAATAAAATTATTTTAGAAGTATTTATACCTCAAAAGTCGCTCACATCATAAGTAGTCAAAATAGTGTCAATTTATTTGAATTTAAACAAACCTACTGGTGGAAAATGCTATACAGATTTTCTGGTAAGCAGAGGGTTAAATGTGTTATATATTCGTAGGAAGCAGTCTGTAGTCAGATGAAGTCTGTTTAGAATACAGTGCAGTGAATAAAAGAAAAATGACGTTCAAAACCTTTTGTAAACATTTGTCATCTTGTCTCTTACTCCAACTACTGTTACTAATTAATATAATGTACTAATTTATGTAGCTTACCACTTAATAATAAGATCGGTGGCAGAAGGTTTGGTAAAATGGCGATTGCATATTTCTTGTCCTGAACAGCGCTGCTGGCGGCAGGAGCAGTGTTCACACTAGTCCAAATACTTTTTTTGGTAAAAGCTATTCTCATGTATAAGGCAGGTCATTTATATTGACCAAGTTTCCTCACTTGCATTGAGAATAATGCAATATCACTGTTTAAACAACGTATTTTAGTCTAAAAATGCAGTTCAGTCCTGTTTATTTCAGTTTCATACATTATTCTGTGGATAACTAATGCTGACATGGCATCCGATCGGGAAAAGTGTCTACATTCCAGGCCGGGTAAAGTGGCCAAGTTGGTTGCCCTAATGAGAGTTGATTTCAAAAAATGGCCAAAATACAACAGATCAAACTCTGTACTTCTTCTGTACTTCTTGATCAGCTGAAATATTTCTTCTGTCACCCATGGTTTCTTCGCAGTTACCTTCTTTGAATCTATGTTTTTCTTTCTAACTTCTGTGATGGCCCTTTTTAGAGACGTCCATTCCTCTTCAACTATCCTGCATACTGAGCTATTCCTTATTGTTGTATATATAGCCTTAGAGAACTTCAAGCGTGTCTCGTCATTCGTTACTACTACCGTATCCCACCTTTTTGCGTATTGATCCTTCCTGAATAATGCCTTAAATTTCAGTCCACTCTTCATCACTACTGTATTGTGATCTGAGTCTATATCTGCTTCTGGATACACCTTACAATCCAGTATCTGGTTTCGGAATTTCTGCCTAGCCACGATCTAATCTAATTAAAATCTTTCCGTATAACTCGGCCTTTTCCAAGTATACCTCCTCCTCATGTGATTCTTGAACACAGTATTCGCTATTACTGGCTGAAATTACACTTACACTCATAATATTTTTGTTACTATTACAGTTTTGTCTCTTGAGCTATTTCCCTTACAATTACGTAGCAGCTGATTACTTACAATTACAGACATTCGTCATATTTTGTTTTTAGGACTCAGTTGGTAACAAATGGGTGCCTAGTGCAGATTTTAATACTAAGGTGGATGTTTTTGGCAAATTTATTTCACAGAGGTGATTATCATGTGTGCGCCTGTTTTCTTTGAATACATTTAACAAGGGTTTGTGCAGTGTAGTTTCGTATGTGTATTGTTAGCGATGCTTAAGGAATTATAATTCAGGGAGAAGGTAAAATTCTATGAGAGCACGATGGAACCATGACCCATGACCAGCGATACTTTCCCTCAGTCATGAGACACTGCGAAGGAGTCTGCAGTTTCTCAGGACATGCATACATTCAGTGTAGCACATGAACCCCCCCCCCCCCCCTTCGCCACCTCATTTTCGTCCACATATTGGTGACGAAAGTCTTTGTCGTTACCTGAAGTAGAAAATGTCACTTTTTGTTTTGGGCCCCAGCTGACGCGCTACCATCTTTACATCCACATCAGTACTCCACATGCTGATTTAAAGTATGTGGTGGGGGGTACTTCTCGTACCACTAACCGTGCCCCCTTTCAAAGTCCCACTCCCAAATGTCATTGTATTAACTCTAATTTGACGAGTTTTCTCATTGTGGTCGTTTCACGAGATGTACGTGGAAGGAAGCAATATATTGCCCAACTCTTCTATGAATGTAATCTCTCGAGACTCCTCTTTTAGCGTCTGCCGCTTTCTTTCCAACAGACCTGTCTGGTAATGGCCGCAAATTGATGAATAATACTCAAGGAAAGTTCTAATAACAGCCTTGTAAGTCACTTCTTTCGCGGATGATTTATATATCCTCAAGTTTCTTCCTCAAAAATCGCAGTTTCTCGTACTATCGATATTTTGTAGTCTTTCTACTTAAGATAGATTTTGATAGTTACCCCTAGATATTTTAGGATAAGTGCTATTTCAAGCACCTTTGGTCTCTGATGTAGTTGTAGAGGGGTTTCCTATGTACGTGCAATGTGTCACACGTATTTACGTTCATTCTGGAAATCATACTGTCTTCTGGCGTTGCTACTTTATTATAGACAACTGTTTCATCTGCGAACAGTCTTGTAAAGCTCCCGATGCTTTCTGCTAGGCCACGTATATGCACTGTAAACAGTTATCCGTCACGCTTTCTTGGTGTACCACGAAAATTATGTTTACATCTGTTGAATTTGTTCCGTTAAGAGTAACCGGTTTGGTTCTAACTGTTGAGGACTCATGTATCCAGTATCAAATCTGGTCCGATACTCGGTAAGCTAGTATTATTTTCACCAACTGGCACTGCAGGACGGAGTCAAAAGACTTCCTGGAATCACGAAACACGGCATCAACCCGGGTGCCGTTGTCTATACTGTTATGCATCTCACGGAGGAACAGGGCGAGCTTAGCTTCGCTAGATCTCTGTTTGCCGAATCCGTGCTGATTTTCAGAGAGGAAATTTTTTCTCCAGAAATGACATATTTTTTTGGCATAGAAATTATTCCACACTGCTAAAACAGATTATCGTCAACGATATAGACCTATAATAATGGGTATCTGTCCTACGACCATTCTTGAAAACAGGAATGACCTACATTTTGTTTCCTGTCGGTATGTACTCTTCATTGCTGCAGCGACGTACGATAAACTGCCGCCGGCCGGAGTAGCCGAGAGGTTCTAGGCGCTACAGTCTAGAACCGCGTGACCGCTACGGTCGCAGGTTCGAATCCTGCTTCGAGCACGGACGTGTGTGATGTCCTTAGGTTAGTTAGGTTTAAGTAGTTCTAAGTTCTAGGGGACTGATGACCTCCGCTGTTAAATCCCATAGTGCTCAGAGCCTTTTGAACAATTTTTTTTTTTTGATAAACCGTCGTTAGAGGGGGTGCAAGTTCTTTCGCATAGGTTTTGTAGAATCTAACAGGTATCTCATCTGGTCCTGATGCCTTTCCACTACTAAGCGAGTGCAGTTGCTTTTCTATTCCGGTTATCTCAATATCTAAAGTTTTGAGTTCGCACGATCATTGGAAGGAGGAACTGCACGCCTATCTTTCGCGGTGACAAGATCTCCATGATCTTCCGTTTCGGTGCCTGTACTATCACTGAGTGACTGAATAGATTATGTCAAATCACTTACTGATTTTATGTAAGACCCAAACATCTTACGACTTTTTAGTCAGATCGGTTAACAAAATTTTTTCTTTCAGAGTCACTGAATGCTTCTCTCGTTGTTCTCCTAAAGCTTTTCGGTTTGTTCAGCTTTTACTTGTTTGCTAGGTTTGGCTTCTCTTGAATTTGTGATGAAACTGTTTTTGTCCACGTTTCAATTTTCTATGAAGGCTGTTAAGTCACAGTTGGTCTTTCCCAATACTTAATATCTTTCTTGGAACATAAGTGACTAAGGTGTATTGAACGACGCTTTCGAATCTTCTGTATTTGTGCTCGACGTTTTCGTCCTCAGCACTGAATATTTTATGTTAATTACTCAGATACTTTGCAATTTGTATCCTGTGTCTCTTGCTAAACAACAATATTTTCTTACAGTTCTGTTTCTTGTAATGCACGTAGCCACAGTCGATATCGCAGTCCAGTCTTATGCTCAATTAATCCGTGGTCTAGGACTGTCTGGCTTTATAGGCTAAGGGGTGCGGACGCACTGTGAGTTTCCACCTGCGATGGGCACAGCCTGCCTCGTTTACTTTTGCTGACCTAGACTCCGCTTGACAACGCATGACCGCGAATGCTTTGCCTGCCGCAGATCGCGATGTATCCAAGACGTATCACGTTGGAGCAGTAACGGGGCGAAGGACGTTTGTATGTGTGAACCGACAACCATACGCTGTTCGTCAACCGACGAACGGCAACAGGACAATCCCACGGCCAATCGGAGCCCGTGGCACCAAGTTTTCGTAGTTTAAGAATGGTTAGTAATTTCGGTTCCTACTGGCGTTAGCTTCCCAGGATTAAAATTTCGTGACACAATTTTTCTTCAAAGATTTCGAAATTAAATATTGGATTGTTATGCGTGCGTAGGAGCAGATATGGACTCAGATCACAATTTAATAGTGATGAAGAGTAGGCAAAAGTCTTAACAGAGTAGCCGAAAGACACCGCGCTCCAAGAATTGAGATATGGGAGAGTTAAGGAATGGAAAGATACTGCGGCTACAGTTTCTGCGGTAATGTGTAGCTCAGTAGGCAGTTCATTATAAGATGAATGGACTTGTCTAAAAATGACCAACATAAAAGATGAAAAGGGAAACATGGTCAGGTATGGAACCTGATACGAAACTATGGATAACAAAGGAAATACTTCAGCTTATCGACGAAAGAAAGAAGTACAAAAATGTTCAGTGAAAATCAAGAATACTGAAATATAAATCATTTAAGAATGAAATAAACAGGAAATGCAGAGAAGTTAACGCAAAATAGCTGTTTGAAAAATGCGAAGAAGTCGAAAAAGAAATTATTGTTGACAGCATAGAAAAAAGTCAAAACAGCCCTCGGCAAAATTAAAACAAAGGTGTTAACATCGAACGCAGTGGGCATTCCATTGTTAAATGCAGAAGAGACAGCAGATGGGTGCAATGAGTACACTGAAGCTTCTAGGGGATGGAGCACTTGTCCGACGACGTGATGAAGAAAGAGACAGAAATTGACCCAGAGGAGGTAGAGGAAGCAGTATTAGAATCAGAGTATAATAGCGTTTTAGATGACTTAAGGTAAAATAAGGAAGAAGGAATGCATAACATTCCATGAGAGATTCTAAGATCACTAGGGGAAGTGGCAACAATATGACTAATCGCAGTGACACACTACCATACATTGGGGAAAACATCATCCACACAATTCCAAAGATTGCAAGATCCAAGAAGCGCAATAATTATCACACAATCAGCTTAACAGGTCGTACATCCATGTTGCCGACAAGATTAATATACACTCCTGGAAATTGAAATAAGAACACCGTGAATTCATTGTCCCAGGAAGGGGAAACTTTATTGACACATTCCGGGGGTCAGATACATCACATGATCACACTGACAGAACCACAGGCACATAGACACAGGCAACAGAGCATGCACAATGTCGGCACTAGTACAGTGTATATCCACCTTTAGCAGCAATGCAGGCTGCTATTCTCCCATGGAGACGATCGTAGAGATGCTGGATGTACTCCTGTGGAACGGATTGCCATGCCATTTCCACCTGGCGCCTCAGTTGGACCAGCGTTCGTGCTGGACGTGCAAACCGCGTGAGACGACGCTTCATCCAGTCCCAAACATGCTCAATGGGGGACAGATCCGGAGATCTTGCTGGGCAGGGTAGTTGACTTACACCTTCTAGAGCACGTTGGGTGGCACGGGATACATGCGGACGTGCATTGTCCTGTTGGAACAGCATGTTCCCTTGCCGGTCTAGGAATGGTAGAACGATGGGTTCGATGACGGTTTGGATGTACCGTGCACTATTCAGTGTCCCCTCGACGATCACCAGAGGTGTACGGCCAGTGTAGGAGATCGCTCCCCACACCATGATGCCGGGTGTTGTCCCTGTGTGCCTCGGTCGTATGCAGTCCTGATTGTGGCGCTCACCTGCACGGCGCCAAACACGCATACGACCATCATTGGCACCAAGGCAGAAGCGACTCTCATCGCTGAAGACGACACGTCTCCATTCGTCCGTCCATTCACGCCTGTCGCGACACCACTGGAGGCGGGCTGCACGATGTTGGGGCGTGAGCGGAAGACGGCCTAACGGTGTGCGGGACCGTAGCCCAGCTTCATGGAGACGGTTGCGAATGGTCCTCGCCGATACCCCAGGAGCAACAGTGTCCCTAATTTGCTGGGAAGTGGCGGTGCGGTCCCCTACGGCACTGCGTAGGATCCTACGGTCTTGGCGTGCATCCGTGCGTCGCTGCGGTCCGGTCCCAGGTCGACGGGCACGTGCACCTTCCGCCGACCACTGGCGACAACATCGATGTACTGTGGAGACCTCACGCCCCACGTGTTGAGCAATTCGGCGGTACGTCCACCCGGCCTCCCGCATGCCCACTATACGCCCTCGCTCAAAGTCCGTCAACTGTCGCGGCGTGCTACCAGTGTTAAAGACTGCGATGGAGCTCCGTATGCCACGGCAAACTGGCTGACACTGACGGCGGCGGTGCACAAATGCTGCGCAGCTAGCGCCATTCTACGGCCAACACCGCGGTTCCTGGTGTGTCCGCTGTGCCGTGCGTGTGATCATTGCTTGTACAGCCCTCTCGCAGTGTCCGGAGCAAGTATGGTGCGTCTGATATACGGGTGTCAATGTGTTCTTTTTTCCATTTGCAGGAGTGTACATAAGAATTATAGAGAAAATTGGGGATCATTTGGAAGACTATCAGTTTGACTTTAGGAAAGGTGAAGATACCATAGTGGCTGGTATGACGTGGCAATTGAAAATGGAAGCAAAATGAAGAAAAAGAAAGCTGCTTGCACTGGAAAAAGTGTTCAACAATGTAAAATTCTCCGCAGAATCGGCGAGGAAAGGTATATAGCTATGCTAAACACTGACAATTAAAACGGACAGGATATTTCTTAAGACATCAGAGAATAGCTTCCGTTGTACTAGAGGGAGCTGTAGAGCGTAAAAATTGTAGAGGAAGGCAGAGACTGATTGAGAAAGTATCTTGCAAGTGCTACTCTGGGACGAAAAGTTTGGCAGGGAGAGGACTAGAGGCGGGCAGCATCAAACTAGTCAGAAGACTAATGACTCAAAAAAAATCTCACTAATACCTTCCTCGTGTAAATTTAGGTTTGTTTGTTGCTAATAGGTCGAAGACGTTTCTTTCTCGAGTTGGTTCTGTGGTTACCTGCTCGAAATAACTTTCGGACAATACATTGAGGATAATGTAACACGAATTCCTGTCCCTAACATCAGTTTGTATTGTATGAATCTCCCAATCCATGCCTGATAAGTCACTCCCAGTTACAACGTTGTGATCAGAAAAATTATTAACAACATTCTACAAGCTCTGTCTGAAGCGCTCTGACCCAGACGTCCACAGAAACATCCGATTGCCTCTTTCAACCGACATTTGATGCTTTACTTCACCCAGATTAATTCACATTTGGAATGCTTGATAACCACGTTACAAATTATCCAATTCTGTAGTGCGCCACCTCCATCTGCAACTAATCTATCCTTACGACAAATATTCCAGTCCGAACTTAAGATATCTTTGTTATTCACTTCCGGTTTAAAACCACATTCTCTTCCTAATGTTGGGATCTTTCCTTGGAAACTCCTGCAGTTTGCTAATATCATACAAATGGGAACATTGTAGTTGATGTTCCTTGGATTCTGTTAGGCAATCGTCTGTGATGAGGTTTCTCTAAGCTTAAACAAAAAGGAATAAATAATATCCGCTTATTGTGTGTGGAGCACATATGAGGTATTAAGGGAAAACCTGAAATTATCCACTTGATAACACATGTCGAAAAATTCGCATCGCTTCAAAGTCCAAGATCGCTAGTGAAGCGTTTAATTCGATAACAGGCTTCTGTAAGACTACGTTACTAACTTCGGATCATAGTACATATGGTCCGCCCCTGGCAGCTGAGTGGTCAGCGCGACGGAAAGTCATACCTAACGGCCCGGGTTCGATTGCCGGCTGGGTCGGAGATTTTCTCCGCTCAGGGACTGGGTGTTGTGTTGTCCTTATCAACATCATTTCATCCCCATCGACACCCAAGTCGCCGAAGTGGCGTCAACTCGAAAGACTTGTACCAGGCAAACGGTCTACCCGACGGGAGGCCCTAGCAACACGGCATTTCCATTTCCATAGTACAGATGGAGATTCTGTGAATTTGTATTGCATCAGATAAGAAGATAGTAAAATCGTCTTACAGAAACCGGCTATTGAAACCATCTCTGACCGGCGATCTTGGCTTTTTTTAGTTTTTCTTGTGAATTTATCGCTCTTTTGCCTTCTACAAAGTAATGTTTGAACCCACCATTGTCCGCCCCTCACTCTCGAGTGAAACTGGGCTGGTCATATGTTGCGTATCTGAAGACACAGTGAAAACGAGGTCACCAAAGATGTCGCAGTTCTTGTCAATGACGGCTCGATGTCGCCACAGCTTTGAGCAGTACCCAGTGCCTGCCAACTGTGGCCAACGCAGCTTCCAGCTATTTGCGAACAGCAGCCAATCCTCCTTGTGTCCGCTCTCAACAAGCGCTCAAAAATACAAAGAGGGCAGGAGTAATTGATAAAGTACTAAAAGATACCCACAAAAAAAACCTGTCTATGGCGGTACTGACGTTGGTATGTACGCAAAACGTAAAGGTTAGGATAAAAAACAAAAGAAAAACTGCTTTGCAGAGTTCTCAAGGTATCCTAAAATCGAAAGATCAGCAAGCTCTTGAAACAGAAATAAATTTGAAACTTGCTGGCAGATTAAAACTATGTGCCGGACCGAGACTCGAACTCGAGACTTTTGCCTTTGGTGGGAAAGTGCTCTACCAACACAGCTAACCAAACACAGCTCACGCCCCGTCCTCACAGCTTTACTTCTGCCAGTACCTCGTCTCCTACCTACCTCACTTTGCAGAAGCTCTCCGGCGGACCTGCAGAACTAGCACTCCTGAAAGAAAGGATATGCGGAGACATGTCTTAGCCACAGCCTGGGAGATGTTTCCAGAATGAGATTTTCACTCTGCAGCGGAGTGTACACTGATATGAAACTTCCTGGCAGATTAAAACTATATGCCGGACCGAGAGTCGAACTCGGACCTTTCGCGGGCGCAGGTCCCGAGTTCGCGTCTCGGTCCGGCACATGGTTTTAATCTGCCAGGAAGTTTCATATCAGCGCACAATTCTAGAAATAAAATTCTCTACTGAAAATGGATTTGTCAACAGTAACTTTTTAATAGAAACTCACATTGTAAAAAAGCTACTGCACAAAATAAATAAGGAAACTGTAAAGCACTGATCTAAACTCTACACTGAATACCAAGATGAGATTTAATCACACCATGTGATGTGGCGCTTCTGGCGGCAGGAACCTATCCAAGAAAATTTCCTCACCCAATGATATGCTCTAAAAATTACGCAAAAAACTTGGAATAAGTTAGTAAACACTAGTTTACTCAGAAGTAAGAATACCACTAAATTCAACGATTTAAAGATATGCCAACGCGTTCTACCCTCCAAAGTAAACTCTCTCAACACAAATGATCAAAAAATACTGTAACTCTTACAACAAAAACAAGTAGCATATTAAAAGCAACTAAATAATCAGATGTTGTTGCCTTCTACTAAGAGATACGTTAAAAAAATCACTAAACTAAACAATGTACACAAGCTATGTACTACACAACAAAGTAAACTCACTCAATCGAAAAATACGCTAAGTTTCACAAACAGAATAAATAGCATTATTAAAAACCATCCTCGATGCCGAATTGTTTGCAATCTTGCGGGCATTGGAGCAGATGAGATGTGTTACCAGTCTTAAGTTCCTCATCTTTTCTGACTCCCTGAGTGCCCTTCAGACCATGCAACACTTGTACCCAGCGGATACGGTCGTCCAGAACATCCATGATGCCCTACTCCACCTGAAACGGCAGGGGAAGGAGGTTTCTTTCTGCTGGGTGCCGGGGCACGTGGGTATTAGGGGAAACGAACTGGCGGATGTGGCTGCCAAAGATGCATGTTCCCTCCCTCACGTTGTTGAATGTGCCGTCCCCCTCCATGCTGTAACCTCCCTTTTGCGTTTTCGTGTTATGCATCAATGGGAAGAGGAGTGGTTGGCAGTTTCTGACAATAAGCTGCGTCTGGTAAAGGCCACTACGCGACCATGGCGTACGTCCTACCAGTCATACAGGCGGGATGAGGTTCTCCTCACTCGCCTCCGCATTGGACACAGTCCCTTCACGCATGGTTTTTTACTCCGGCGGGAGGACCCCCCAATCTGCAGTGCTTGTGGCGTCCAGATTACTGTCCGCCACATTTTACTTGACTGTCTTTTATTCTCTGACCAGAGGGCGGTGGTTTCCTCGCCACCGGATTTGCCCTCTATTTTGCAAGACGACGCAGCGACTGTGGTTAAGGTCTTACGGTTTTGTGTCCTGTCCAATCTGTTACCTCGGATTTTAGGGAGAAGGTTTTAATGTGCTGCTGGGTGACTGGCTCACGCAGGTTTTAGGTAAGAGGTCCGCCAGTCACGATTACCTCCTTGTTTCCCTTCGGTATCTGTTCTCTTTTCCTTGTGTTTCCTTTCCTTTTTTAGTGTGTTTCTTCTCCTCTTGTTTTGCCTCTGTAAGTGCGCATTTGGAACTGCGTCAGGCCTGTGTCTTTTAGCCGTTCTCCTTGTTCGGCGTCCGTCTTCGTCCCTTCGCCGCTTGTGTTCCTGTTTCTATGCGTTTGGGCGCTGATGACCACGCTGTTTAGCGCCCGTAAACCTCAAACACACACACATTAAAAATAGCTTTATAATCGGCTACTGTTAATTTCTACTCAGACGTAAGTTAGGATACCACCAAGATAAACGATGCATACAAACTGTGTACAACAGATAAGCTGCTCCTGGTGCTCATGCTGCTTCTGCTGATCTCCCCTCCGCTAGCAGGCTGTAGGCTTGCTGTTCATTGAGGCCATTACTACTTAGATGCACAATGATCTAATGTACACACATGTGGATTATGCGTATACTGAACTACTGAAAAACTTTCTTTCTTTAGGAGAGGGGGGTGGGGCGGCAGAGGAGGGAGCTTGGTGGCTAGCGTATAACGATATCATTCCATCTTTAATATATTTTTAGATAAAATGTTGGCATGTAACGTATAGCAACTATGCCCACGCATCTGTATACGAAATAGTCTGTAAATTGCAGTATTAACTGTAAGTCTTGCAACAAAATATATTAAGTGATTACTGTAGGGACAATGCAGTCACATTATATATATATATATATATATATATATATATATATATATATATATATATGTCACCGCAACTGCACCAAAATTTAGCTGCAGATCTATTGTTTGAAATGTGTGTTTCTTATTAAATTGTGCGATCGTTCTTTTAGCAATAGACTAGATACCGTGGCAGGAAACAATTCTGTAAGTGGCGATAGCATGGGTTCATTTAAGGTAGAACAACGTACATATATGAAACCCGTTTTCAGTTGTTTCAGAGATACAGAAATTACGCTAATGGAAACGGCGCAGAGAATACTAAATTGCAAAACATAATTTTTTATTATGTTTTATTGTTTTATCTGCACAGCTCACATAGAAAATTCAAACAACATGGCCAACGTAGTATTGGAAACTGTGAGAAGAGGAAACGTTTTTTCCTGATCGACAATGGAATCTCGTCTGGGGCGTACATATATATTTCAAACGCTTGCAAACATTTTGTACCTCGTTTCCGCTTCTTCCACACAGACTTCTATTTCTAAGCAGATCGTCAACCAGTAATTCAATAGAGAAATGTGCAATGCCCTAAAAGAACATATAACAAAAAATGAACGATCAGAAAAAGTTTCAATAAGACAGGTTGCCACAACGACGAATGGACAGTTGATTAAAATATTTGACTAACAATGAAGCGGCTGTGAAGGGCATTTTACCACAAGGTAAGTGAGAAAATAAACAAATTCACGATTACTCTATACGACTATTAGAATATCGCCAGAATTTCGATTTGTCGTAGCCTAAGTTTCAAGTGATAACTGTGAATAGTGCAAATGATAATATCTCTCGAAAAGATTGGTACTGTTACCGCTTGAACTTAGTAATTTACTTTATAAAACAGCAAGTGTACGGGATACTGTTATAGAAAACGTGGAAATGAAATATAAATTCTAAAAAAATATTGAGAGTGCAACACAAGTGACATTTTGGTTTTGAGTTTCTGGTTATAACACGTGATTGAGGTACAAAGACGAGTAATGGTACAATAAAAGTGAAGAACTTTGAAGTGCCCTAACGTAAAACTTTAATAACACTTAATAATTTGCGACCCCGTACCAATCAACGTTAATAATGGACAGTTATTGCGGACTCTGGGACGAAATTCACTGACTAGACTCTCAGTAAAACCTCCGCGAACAAACAATTGCTTAAACTTGCGTCACAGAGCGGAGAATATAGCGGGACCTCAGAAGTTTTAACAACAGCTGCCGCAAAACCGCAGCATGTAACTCGTTACTGTACGCGTTTGTGTGTGTATGTGTGTCGGCCGCAAAACATTCTTACCTGCGCGCGGGACCGACGGCACAAAAGCCTGGGACGCAGGAATATGAATGCGGTTCGGCCAGATAGCACGCCGGCAGCCTGTTTTGCCGGCGGGAGTCGCTAAATCGGTTGAGGCAGAAGGGGAATGGGCACCAAAACACCCCCACCTCCCCCAGCCCTCGCAGCAAACCTATTGTTCCGGGCACAATGCAGTCGGTCCAGCGCGCGGCGCTGTAGGCGGCGGCGACGACGGTGACGCCACTCGCCGCCTCCCCCATCCCACGCCCACCCCCGCTGCCCCACACCACCCCTCCGAGTTCCACGCCACCTCCTCCTTAATGCACGGAATAAAAACGAACGCAACAGTGGCCGTTGCTGCTTATGAAAACTGCCTCGCTCTCCGTGGCGCTCCGCTACTGTTCTCCGCGCTTGGACGACGGTGGTACGAGCAGCGAACGGCTCTCTTGCACCTGCATTTGCATTTACATCCACGTGTAGAAACTACCGCGTGGCACAGCGTTGTAAGCACCGGCTGCTGGACGGCTAGCACCACCGTCGACTACCATTTCTTCTTCAGAGCTAGCAGCTCAAACCGAAACGCGAATTCTAGACGGTACCTGCAAAAGATGACTGTTCCTCTGTCACATACATACTACTTTCTTTTCTTGCTATTCTATTCTTTTTTATTCTGGGACTGAACAAGGAAACTCTTGCGCTAGGCGCGCATTCCAACTTCGCTCTTTTCCCGCAACAATGCGAGCGAGCGCACAGTGTTTTCCTTCCACATGACGTAACATTTCAAATTTGGATGATGGTGAAATTTGCCTGTCCAGATTTTCTAATGATGTGCGCTAAAATCGAAGCAATGTTTTTATTCTCGCCAATATGTTCTTTTGTTTTCTTTTCTGTTTCGAAATATCAACAATTGCTGCTTGTACCGACCTTTAAGAGGAGTTTGGTCCTTAGGTACCTCAACTTCGGTGTCAGGCGGCTCTGTTTCGTTATTCGTTACTTGGTCTTTTGCTGATTATTATGCGTCGGTATGTTTTCTTCTGTGTTAGTAATTACGTTAGGAAAAAAATGTATAGTTCGGCAGAGTGTTGTTCCTTGGAACAACTTTGAGATTTTCAACTCTAGTTTTACTAGACGCCGCTGGCAGATTTCTGAACGTAAGCTGATGACGCCGCGCTGAGCGTAAGTTGCTGTTAGAGAGGCGGTGCTTACCTTTATAAAGGGCCCAGTTCCCGAGAACAGGAATCAGTCTGTGCGAGGGTGCTGCACAGGTAACTGCACTGAACGGAGCTACTGAGCCATGCCGTGCTACAGGCATTATCGACGTGCGCGTCACCGCGCAACTATATTCCTGCTGATTAAGATCATTTATCTGAGTCAATGAAACTTAGTAATCAAACATTGGAAGGAACAGCCCAAATCTCACTCCCTTCTGGTCCTTGTGTGTTTGTTCAAATGGCCCTGAGCACTATGGGACTTAAGTTCTACGGTCATCAGTCTGTGTTTGTTCGGTGTAATACTTTTAGTATTGAAAGGTGACCTTGGTGGGAGTATTTTATGATTCAGAATGTAAGCAGAATTTAGTGTACTAACAACAAATGGTTCAAATAGCTCTGAGCATTATGGGACTTAACATCTGAGGTCACCAGTCCCCTAGACTTGGAACTACTTAAACCTAACTCACCTAAGGACATCACACACATCCATGCCGGAGGCATGATTCGAACCTGCGACCATAACAGGGCGGTTCCCGACTAAAGCGCCTGAACCGCTCGACCACAGCGGCCTGCGTACTAACAACATTTTTTTTTAACCAGGCAGGGATTATACTAGACTACTTATAGATTGAACACCCTAAGCAAGTAACAGTAATTTAATTTTTCACTGGGTGTATCCTGGTTTGCAAAGGCAGTTTCACTAGGTAATCAGTGAGTCAAGTACTCTGGCCCTAAAAATGTGGATAACGCAAGCTGAATTGATCTGACGCTGAGAAGTTTCTTTACATAGGTGCAGCTGAGAGCAACTGGCGATTGAGATCTTTATCCCCTGACAATGCCGGAGCGGCAGTACGTTACCCTGTTTACTTCGTGGGGCGATATAGCTTGCAGCTGGCGAGATGTGTGAGGTGGAGGTGAGACATGGAGATGGCACCTGTTAATCGATCGCAGTCACGAAAGAAATGCAAAAACCTCACGGTATAGCGATCAGGCACACGGATCGTAATTTACTCTCTACCAGAGCCCTGAAATCACGGTAGATTTCAGTGTGTCACATCCGTTTACTGGTCGTACCACGGATCAATAGGCTCACTTATACGACAGAGCACACAAGGATGCCAAACTTTAAGACTGGTAAACCAAAAACGAATAAGTGTGCCCTCGGAAAACGAGTAGTCCGAGACGTTTCATGTTCAAATGGTTCAAATGGCTCTGACCACTATGGGACTCAATATCTTAGGTCATAAGTCCTCTAGAACTTAGAACTACTTAAACCTAACTAACCTAAGCACATCACACACACCCATGCCCGAGGCAGGATTCGAACCTGCGACCGTAGCAGTCCGGCGGTTCCAGACTGCAGCGCCAGAACCGCACGGCTACTGCGGCCGGCAGACGTTTCAAGTCACACTGTCAGTACAGTAAGATCTTCACCATCCACTCCCTAGTTTAGACTACTCGCAAGTGAAGTCAGTCACAGGACAGGTCCCAAGTACCAACCACAAACGCCAGAGCTTCGACCAGAAGTCTTTCAAGACCAAAGTAGTCCCGCTTTGCAACTCTCAAAGAAAAAAAAAAATCTGTTTTCCCGCAAAGTGTCTGAATGCCTTCACCCCACATTCAGCCAATCACAAAGCTCTAGAGGCGCTAAATCTTCCCTCCCACACGACAGCACAAACTCATGTCGAACCAGGGCAAGAGTTAAGAAACCTGCATCTCTAAAAAAAAAAAAAAAAAAAAAAAAAGAAATCGCCAATTACTGGCTTTTTTTAAGTTTTCACAGAGAGTTAAGAGATGCCTTTCTCCATCGTCATGTCTTTTCCCATGGCAACAAGCAAACAGGTAGAATCTCAAAGATCTTTGTCTGAATCGCCTGTGCCTTGGAGCTTGTTAGTCCTAGCTATGAGGTGTAATAAAGATTCTCTAAACTTCTCAGTTCTCTTATACAACCGAGGCAGTGAAGGGAAGTGGTTCACTGACCTATTTGCACTATCATCGAACAACAAAACCTGGAATTTTTACTACATGTGGCTCTGCACACAATGCCAAGTTTATGGCTCCACTGTGTATACACATTCCTTTAGACTGTTGCCCCAGCCCAGGCCTCTACTGGCGCCGTGGCAGGTAGCACAGCATTGTTCTGCTGGAGCCCTGTCTCGATGAGAGTCTGCCCTGTCTGTCCTATATCGCTGTAGGCTTGCCTAGCAAGATTTACTAAGGGAAGGGCTCGCTGCCAATTGCTTTCAGCTCCCAACATGCTGTTTCTACTAGCTAAGAATCATAAAGTGGTCTACCAGGCTCCATCAACATCTGCTCAGGCAGTTAGCTTTGAGGATCTCACTCAAGGTGAGTCAGGTTACAACAAAATCTTTGATAATTTCCTGTATGTGAATAATAGGTGAGAGAGTAACTTTTCCTCTCTCAGTACCCTCACACAGATGCAATTGAACATGGTAACAGATGCCCAAACCTTGCTGTGGTAAGCTGTATTACTGCATCACTTTCTGGTCTTGAGAGTTCTAATGAAAGACATGTGACTGTAACACACTGTCCTGTGACATTAGCGTGACCACCTGTCAAAAGCTTGAACAACCCTCTTATGCAGCACAGACCACTACGAGGCCTACTGGAAGAGTGTCAGTGAAGTTCTTGAAGGCACCGAGAGCTATGTGAAGACATGCTGACTCTAATGTCGTGGCCAACTGCAGTAGGTTTCTAGGTTGAGGATTCATGGTATGAACAGCCCTATCAAGTGGGTCCCTCATGTTTTCGACTGCGCTTAAATCTGATGAGTTCGTTGACCGGGGAGTGTGATAAACACATCCTGGTGCTCTTAGAGCCACGCATGTACACTGCTGGCTGTGTGACATGTTATATTTTCCTGCTGGTAGATGTCATCGTATCAGCAAAAGCGAAAGCTGCATGTGAGTGTGGACATGGTCTCCAAGGACAGATACATACTCGCGTTGATCCATCGGTCCCTAGACTTAAATACTACTTAAACTACTTATGCTAAGAACAGCACACACACCCATGCCCAAGGGAGGACTCGAACCTCCGGCGGGAGGGTCCACTAGTTGATCCATTGTGGCTTCCAGAATCATAATGCTTTCTCGTCCGAACACTTTCGACGATTGTTGCGCCGTGTTTGGTTTCAGACGTTTCATTGTGTACACGCTAACAGTCATCTGGCTGATGACGCATAAAACGTAATTCATGTGAAAAGGCCACCTGTAGCCAGTGGACATCCACTTCTACATCTACATCTACATTTATACTCCGCAAGCCACCCAACGGCGTGTGGCAGAGGGCAATTTACGTGCCACTGTCATTACCTCCCTTTTCTGTTCCAGTCGCGTATGGTTCGCGGGAAGAATGACTGTCTGAAAGCCTCCGGGCGCGCTTGAATCTCTCTAATTTTACATTCGTGATCTCCTCGGGAGGTATCCAGAAACGCACCCTCTCGAAACCTGGACAGCAAGCTACACCGCGATGCAGAGCTCCTCTCTTGCAGAGTGTGCCACTTGAGTTTGCTAAACATCTCCGTAACGCTATCACAGTTACCAAATAACCCTGTGACGAAACGCGCCGCTCTTCTTTGGATCTTCTCTATCTCGTCCGTCAACCTGATCTGGTACGGATCCCACACTGATGAGCAATACTCAACTATAGGTCGGACGAGTGTTTTGTAAGCCACCTTCTTTGTTGGTGGACTACATTTTCTAAGGACTCTCCCAATGAATCTCAATCTGGTACCCGCCTTACCAACAATTAATTTTATATGATCATTCCACTTCAAATCGTTCCGTACGCATACTCCCAGATATTTTACAGAAGTAACTGCTACCAGTGTTTGTTGAGCTATCATATAATCATACAATAAAGGATCCTTCTTTCTATGTATTCGCAATACATTACATTTGTCTATTTTAAGGGTCACTTGCCACTCCCTGCACCAAGTGCCTATCCGCTGCAGATCTTCCTGCATTTCGCTACAATTTTCTAATGCTGCAACTTCTCTGAATACTACAGCATCATCCGCGAAAAGCCGCATGGAACTTCCGACACTATCTACTAGGTCATTTATATATATTGTGAAAAGCAATGGTCCCATATCACTCCCCTGTGGCATGCCATAGGTTACTTTAACGCCTGTAGACGTCTCTCCATTGATAAAAACATGCTGTGTTCTGTTTGCTAAAAACTCTGCTGGTCTGATATACCGTAGGCTCTTACTTTGTTTATCAGGCGACAGTGCGGAACTGTATCGAACGCCTTCCGGAAGTCAAGGAAAATAGCATCTACCTGGGAGCCTGTATCTAATATTTTCTGGGTCTCATGAACAAATAAAGCGAGTTGGGTCTCACACGATCGCTGTTTCCGGACTCCATGTTGATTATTACAGAGTAGATTCTGGGTTTCCAAAAACGAAATGATACGCGAGAAAAAAACATGTTCTAAAATTCTACAACAGATCGATGTCAGAGATATAGGTCTATAGTTTTGCGCATCTGTGCTTGACGACCCTTCTTGAAGGCTGGGACTGCCTGTGCTCTTTTCCAATCATTTGGAACCTTCCGAACCTCTAGAGACTTGCGGTACACGGCTGTTATAAGGGGGCGGGGGGGGGGGGGGCAAGTTCTTTCGCGTACTCTGTGTAGAATCGAATTGGTATCACGTCAGGTCCAGTGGACTTTCCTCTGTTGAGTGATTTCAGTTGCTTTTCTATTCCTTGGACACTTATTTCGATGCCAGCCATTTTTTCGGTCGTGCGAGGATTTGGAGAAGAAACTGCAGTGGGTCTTCCTCTGTGAAACAGCTTTGGAAAAAGGTGTTTAGTATTTCAGCTTTACGCGTGTCATCCTCTGCTTCAATGCCATCATCATCCCGGAGTGTCTGGATATGCTGTTTCGAGCCACTTACTGATTTGACGTAAGACCAGAACTTCCTAGGATTGTCTGTCAAGTCGGTACATAGAGTTTTACTTTCAAATTCACTGAACGCTTCACGCATAGTCATCCTTACGCTAACTTTGACATCGTTTAGCTTTTGTTTGTCTGAGAGGTTTTGGCTGCATATACATTTGGAGTGAAGCTCTCTTTGCTTTCGCAGTAGTTTCCTAACTTTGTTGTTGAACCACGGTGGGTTTTCCCGTCCCTCACAGTTTTACTCGGCACGTACCTGTCTAAAACGCATTTTATGGTTGCCTTGAACTTTTTCCATAAACACTCAACATTGTCAGTGTCGGATCAGAAATTTTCGTTTTGATCTGTTAGGTAGTCTGAAATCTGCATTCTATTACTCTCGCTAAACAGATAAACCTTCCTCCCTTTTTTATATTCCTATTAACTTCCATATTCAGGGATGCTGCAACGGCCTTATGATCACTGATTCCCTCTTCTGCACTTACAGAGTCGAAAAGTTTTGGTCTGTTATCAGTAGGTCCAAGATGTTATCTCCACGAGTCGGTTCTCTGTTTAATTGCTCGAGGTAATTTCCGGATAGTGCACTCAGTATAATGTCACTCGATGCTCTGTCCCTACCACCCGTCCTAAACATCTGAGTTGCCCAGTCTATATCTGGTAAATTGAAATCTCCACCTAAGGCTATAACATTCTGAGAAAATTTATGCGAAATGTATTCCAAATTTTCTCTCAGTTGTTCTGCCACTAATGCTGCTGAGTCGGGAGGTGCTATTAGAGTGCAAATTCCCGTCCACGTCGCCGGTGAACAGCCGTCAGCATGGGTGCAAGAACTGGGAGCCTTCTGCAGAGGCGGTCGTATAGGACGCGCTGCTCGTAGCCCCTTGATTCATATAGTCGGGCAGTTGCTGAACAGCTCCAACTGCTTCACATCCAGATCGTGTAGTTGTTTAACATATTTCCTTATTCTGCTTTAAAATGGTATCATTTTAATATGTGTGCAGTATTTTCTGAAACAAAAATTACATCCTGGAGAGAAAGGTTTCCCAAATGCGAAAAACTGTTCCGAGACACAATATGGTCATAATATGTGCTCTATTCCAATTTGAAATCATTGAAAACGAGGGATCTTCTCAATACTATATTTAATAACCTCTGAATTAGATTATTACTCTACAACACATCAATAATTAGTAAGTGAAATCTAATTAAGAATGAATATCAAGATAAACCAGTTACACGTTAAAACATTCTGGGATAGAAGCCATTGCAAATTGACACAAGTTTCCGTTTTCAGGATGGATCCTCTAAAATCACTCAGGAAAACTGTGCCGCTTTATTCTTACGTTGTAGACCTACTAAAGACACTTACTTTCGCGATGTAGTCAGGAGTGGTAAGAAGTATTTAAGTGTCTAAAGCTGTAGCAAAATGTGTTTGTAGCTTAGACGCTATCTAGTATAATACGCATGGCCTTTTCTTTATTTTTCTACGTCACGACGTTAATAGAATGAACAACTCATTATTCTTATTACGGCATTTTCGGTCGTGAAGAAGGCGAAGTACGTCGCTTTTTTACCACTTAGACCATCAACTTCAGCGACTGCCTGCAATCTGCTAGAAAGATGGTCTATGAGGCCGGCAACAAATCTACTATTTTCTGCTTCTGAAGTTGCTAAGATCACCACGGGTACTTGTCGCAGGATCATGTCAGTTTTCTCGCACGATCAATTTCGTCTCCATCTCTGAGTTCTAATTAAAGTATACGTTTGGTGGAGAAGGACGTCAGTAGAGAAGAGAAACCTCACTCTATTTTGCAAACCAACCTGCATTATCACTGACGTATGTATAGAATACTGGTCCTGTTGAAAACAGACTACTCCTTCAGGATGTAACTGCCGCATTATTGGGACCACAGCACAGGGTGTCCCCATAGAACTGGTAAGCATAACCAGTACACCTCACGTACCGGTTAATCATCTGTAGTCGACTTGCTTGTAAAGTGGGAACACTGTCGCCAAAGTTGGCTGCATTGCATTTTATCGTCAATTTGAGTGCAGCTACGTGTTCGTGCGTCAGTTTTTGTGATAAGGTCATAGTGTAGAGCTTTTACAGAAATGGGGCAGTTCGCAGTAGAACAGTCAATTGATATTGTGGAGTGTTATATAAAGACAGTCCTCCCCGACAGCTGAGTGGTGAGCGTCAAGGATTGCCGTCCCACGGGCCCGAGTTCGATTCCCGGCTTGGTCGGGGATTTTCTCCGCTCAGGGACTGGGTGTTGTGTTGTCTTCATCATCATTTCATCCCCATCCGGCGCACAGGTCTCCCAATGTGGGGACGAATGTAATAAGACCTGCACCAAGGCAGCCGGACCAGCCCCGCTAGGATCCTCCAGGCCAATGCCAACAAATGCTCATTTCCATATTAATATAGGCTCCATAAAGAAATTAAAAGAAATGTTTCGAGCCAAGTATTCTGCCAGGGAACTCCAGACCACCAGATCTGTACAAGAAATGGAGGGCTGAAGGATCCATTCACAATGTGCAGAGGAATAGTCGACCGATAGTGAGGACCTGGGAAACTACAGACAGAATTCGGATTGACATTACGAGAAGTCACCGAAAATCAGGAAGCAGGTTATCGCAGCAGGCTGGCGTATCTCGTATGCCGTGCCTCAGTGTACTAAAAGATATGAAATTAAGAACCTATCGCGTGAGTGTGGTGCAAAGCTGCAGTTTGAGAATCAGAAAAAAAAAAGATTTCATTACTGTTACTGGCTGTTAACGTCAGATCCTAGCCGCTACTTGGACTCCTTGCTTTACTTCTGGTTTCATTTGTCAGTTTATGTAAAGACCCAGTATTGCAGATTGGTGCTGGTCGTTGTGGCCGAGCAGTTCTAGGCGCATGTCTAGAACCGCGCTTCTGCTACAGTCGCAGATTAGAATCCTGCCTCGGGAATGGAAGTGTGTAATGTCCTTAGGTTAGTTAGTCTAGAGGACTGATGACCTCAGATGTTAAGTCCCATAGTGCTCAGAGCCATTTGAACAATTTTTTGCAGACTGTTCGCAGGATAACCCACATATTCCCCATGAAGAACCGCTCCACTCTGAGAAGACAGGTGTTTGGTGTGCATTGTCTGACATTCACATTATTGGCCCCATAATTTTCAATCGTACCTTGAAAATTACCAGACATACCTTTTACTCTTGCTATGCACAGCTAACAGCTGCACAAAAACTGTATGCAGTATTCCAACAAGATGGAGCAGTGGCTGACACATCCAACCGAAGTGTGGTCTACATCACAACGTGTTCCCCGAAGACAGACTTGTCAGTAAAGACGTCTGGCCGCAAGGTCCTCGGTCTTAACATCGTGTGATTTCGTATTTATGGGGCACACTAAACAGCAACGGGTAAGCTGACGATCCTCGAACAACAGACGATCTTAAACGAAAATCATCATCATCATCATCATTATGCCTTTCAGCGTTCAGTCTGGAGCATAGCCCCCTTATAAAATTCCATGTTCCCCTATTCAGTGCTAACATGGGTGCCTCTTCTGATGTTAAACCTGTTACTTCAATATCATTCTTAACCGTATCCAGGTACCTTGTCCTTTGTCTGCGCCGACTCCTCTTACCCTCTACTGCTGAACCCTTGAGTCTCTTGGGTAACCTTGTTTCTCCTATGCGTGTAACATGACCCCACCATCTAAGCCTGTTCGCCCTAACTGCTACATCTATAGAGTTCATTCCCAGTTTTTCTTTGATTTCCCCATTGTGGACACCCTCCTGCCATTGTTCCCATCTACTACAACCTGCAATCATCCTTTCACATCCGTAACCTCAACCTTGTTGACAAGGTAACGAGAATTACTAGAGAAATTAACATCACGTCTGCAGCATTACAGTGTGTATCTAGTAACGTCATCACACAAAGTAAATGATGCCTGGATGCCTATGGCCACCGCTTCCAACATCTCATATGATCAGGTAATTACATGTTTTTAAGGTTACTATTATCTGTTCCTTTTTAGTTGGTTCATTGATCGTTGAGTCTCGGGCGTGAGGCTTACCCGTTTTATCTGGGACACCTTGAATTACTCATAATGTAAGTATACTGGACAATATCAACTCAACCACATATCTTGTGAAGCAAGTTCGCTGTAATGCATCTAGCCTCACACTTCACAGACACAGGACCCCTTCTAGTTGATGCATGCATTTGGTGTCTGTGTGGGCCCATTGTGGCCTTTATAATCGTATTGGACCATCATTTACTGAGAACAGTACCGATTTGTTGGAAAATGTCAAGTTCAACCAGTCTCTATTGATATTATCATCTACAAACGCTGATAGGTTGAGTCGGAGATCATCACGGGGTCTCTTTTTGACGGTATCGCGTTTGTTAAGTAATCCAGACTCCGGAAGTATCCACCAACCAGGGAATTGCAGTGCTATATTTCAACGGCACCGCATTTAAAAGAAGATTTCGCTCTTTTGAAAAGTTCATTATCTTGGACAGGTGCTGTTCCAAGCCAAAGTCCCACGTATCTGCCGGATTCTCTAGTACCTCGATAACGTTGTATACACCGTCGCGCAGTGCGCTCGGGAAAGCTGTAACGTTCCCCAACCACCGCCGCCGTCAGAGTCCCTTCTTCTACAAGGGCAATGACTCGTACACGTTTTGACTATGAGGCACGGCTTACGAATAATATGACTCTACTGGAAGCGATGTGGTGCCGGTATTGGTCCTCTATCGTGTACTGTCATTGGCTATTACAGAATGAATGGTTTATTTGCAGACACATCTCGACAGGGATGACTGTCAATGAGTCCGTTACTGCGTAACATCAGTGAAACTCTGTAAATAATTCTCACGAATTATGTCAAATAGAGGTAGTAAATTTAAGTTCTCGATTCCAGGGAAGTGCTTCTCAACCAGAAATGACTCTCACTGATGTATAGGCTAAATACCGTTGTATATTATGTGAGAAATTAGCTGTACCTCACCGAAATGTTTTTCATATAATTTAAAGGAGTCCTCCACCACATAAGAAGTTGTTGAACCAGAAGAATGTGTCTCTTTTGCGAAAAAAAAGAAATTCACACGAATTCAAACATGAAACACTCTATATATGAACCCTGAACGTTGTTTATTTAGCTATAGCGACCATTTACGAACTTATACTTCTTCAGTTAACATATACTGTAAGTATAGCTAATGGAAACTTATTCTGTTTTTAGAAAAGATTTTTTGCCTTCATGGGACAGATCTGGAATAGTAGCAAGATCAGTTTCCTGTAATTTTTGAAGTTTGCATGTCCCAAGGTAAAACGAAAAATATGACATTTTGTATTTCAACTCAGGCTGCTATTTGGGCCGACCAGTTTTTGTGCTGTCAAGTATGCATCTCGCGTAAGGACCGTGAATTCAAGAGAAGTCAGGGCTCGTGCGGAAGCCATAGACAGTCGCTTTCCCCTCGCTCCACTTGCGAGTAGAACAAACAAGGGAATGGCTAGCGGTGGTACAAGGTACCATCCGCCAGGCACTGAATGGTGCTTTAGGGACTAAGTATTTAGCCATAGATGTAGCTTTAGATATTCAATAGGTCCCCATCAACTCTTATAATACACTTCTGGAAATAGAAAAAAGAACACATTGACACCGGTGTGTCAGACCCACCATACTTGCTCCGGACACTGCGAGACGGCTGTACAAGCAATGATCACACGCACGGCACAGCGGACACACCAGGAACCGCGGTGTTGGCCGTCGAATGGCGCTAGCTGCGCAGCATATGTGCACCGCCGCCGTCAGTCTCAGCCAGTTTGCCGTGCCATACGGAGCTCCATCGCAGTCTTTAACACTGGTAGCATGCCGCGACAGCGTGGACGTGAACCGTATGTGCAGTTGACGGAGTTTGAGCGAGGGCGTATAGTGAGCATGCGGGAGGCCGGGTGGATGTACCGCCGAATTGCTCAACACGTGGGGCGTGAGGTCTCCACAGTACATCGATGTTGTCGCCAGTGGTCGGCGGAAGGTGCACGTGCCCGTCGACCTGGGACCGGACCGCAGCGACGCACGGATGCACGCCAAGACCGTAGGATCCTACGCAGTGCCGTAGGGGACCGCACCGCCACTTCCCAGTAAATTAGGGACACTGTTGCTCCTGGGGTATCGGCGAGGACCATTCGCAACCGTCTCCATGAAGCTGGCCTACCGTCCCACACACCGTTAGGCCGTCTTCCGCTCACGCCCCAACATCGTGCAGCCCGCCTCCAGTGGTGTCGCGACAGGCGTGAATGGAGGGACGAATGGAGACGTGTCGTCTTCAGCGATGAGAGTCGCTTCTGCCTTGGTGCCAATGATGGTCGTATGCGTGTTTGGCGCCGTGCAGGTGAGCGCCACAATCAGGACTGCATACGACCGAGGCACACAGGGACAACACCCGGCATCATGGTGTGGGGAGCGATCTCCTACACTGGCCGTACACCTCTGGTGATCGTCGAGGGGACACTGAATAGTGCACGGTACATCCAAACCGTCATCGAACCCATCGTTCTACCATCCCTAGACCGGCAAGGGAACTTGCTGTTCCAACAGGACAATGCACGTCCACATGTTTCCCGTGCCACCCAACGTGCTCTAGAAGGTGTAAGTCAACTACCGTGTCCAGCAAGATCTCCGGATCTGTCCCCCATTGAGCATGTTTGGGACTGGATGAAGCGTCGTCTCACGCGCTCTGCACGTCCAGCACAAACGCTGGTCCAACTGAGGCGCCAGGTGGAAATGGCATGGCAAGCCGTTCCACAGGACTACATCCAGCATCTCTACGATCGTCTCCATGGGAGAATAGCAGCGTGCATTGCTGCGAAAGGTGGATATACACTGTACTAGTGCCGACATTGTGCATGCTCTGTTGCCTGTGTCTATGTGCCTGTGGTTCTTTCAGTGTGATCATGTGATGTATCTGACCCCAGGAATGTGTCAATAAAGTTTCCCCTTCCTGGGACAATGAATTCACGGTGTTCTTATTTCAATTTCCTGGAGTGTATTACATGTCCTTTGTTGGAAATTTGTGTCAAGTTACTAGGAGAGCAAACCGCTGAGGTCATCGGTCCCTTGGCTTACACACTACTTAATCTAACTTAAACTAACTGACGCTAAAGCCAGCACACACACATACACATGCTCGAGGGAGGACTCGGTCGTCCGACGGAGGGAGTCGCCCGAGCCGTGGCAAGACGCCCTAGACAGCGCATGTAACCCTCGCGGCATGTTCTTTGTTCAGTCACAAAGTATTTCATGTTCATGATTTACATTTAGACACCACTTATTACTCGTATATTCTGATACATATTTGTTTAGTTGCATCGCTCATGTCCTTCCTTACAGTACTCGGGCAAACTCAGTTCGTCCGTCTGCATATTGGAAGAGGTAATTTTGAATATTGGGATCCACCTATTCCTACAATTTTTCTTCAATTTAGTGTAACAGGAGTGAATTGCAACATATTTTACATAATCCCTTGGTAGCTTGAAATCCAAGTGACAAATATCTGACAATTTTAATTTTTGACGCTATATTTTAAAACAAATCATTGCTTATCGTATCTGTACAGTTTTAGCAACTCATACTTTCAGCTAGCATATAGCTTCAGTGTACCACGTTTCTCTAAAATCAGAACAAAAGTCTGTCTTTCATCTCCAGTAAAAACAGATAAGTATGTGAGTGCAATAAATACAGTTAACCTCCCACTCTGACAAACATTATTCACATTCTTTGGACTCATGTCTGCTACATTTATTTCGTGTAATTTCCTATGCAGACAGGTATATCTGCAAGAGATGAGTGAAATCGACATCTACAATACTGCTGACAAAATACATTTTCCAATACTGAAACTTTGGTACTTTTCCTTGTTTTATGACACGGAGAAAGATGTAAAACTAAATTGTCCACTAGACATTTATCAGGGTAAATATACATAGCAAAATAGTGATAAATATAGTACGGTGTGTTCTTTATAGTTCACTGATTCGTTTTATTAATGTCCTGATGTCTTTAGTGTGGCTTCATCTCACAGCAGTTTTGCATCACAGCAGCGCTGGTAGTTCGTCCACGCGTTGTAGTGTCACGTGGAATATCCGGCATATCACTTTCAAAAACATAGACCCACAGCTATTTTTTCTTAGTTATTTTGCCACGGACAGTTTCCACATTCGGCAAAATGAATGTGAAATAATAAATATCTAAGGCTACCAGAAAAGGACGATATCTCCCTACCTACCCTCTACAACTCCAGAAATTCTCGTTGGTACCTTTCTAGAGTTCAAATAATTGTGCCTAACAATAATGATTTGCTATACTATAGGCATTTACTCCTTACATGATTTCGTTTAAACTGAATATTAAAAAAGTGTTTCACTAGTTAAGCTGAAAACGTGAACAAATTTGTAAAAAAGGGATTCTGGAGATGTTTGTATCTAGATACAGTAAATGTTTGGTTTGTACTGCCTGGAAGAACGGAGAAAATTTTCCGAATCGTACATTATAACAGTAGATGTTAAAAAGGATAGGTTTTGCAGTGTGACGTTTATTGTTTTTCTTGTGGACTTCAGTCACAAGACAGATTTTATGCTGCTCTTCTAGCTACTCTACCCTGTCCAAGCCTCTTCATCACCGAATAACTATTGCATGCTACATTCTTCTGAATCTGTTTACTGTATTCATCTCTTGATCTCCCTCTATGATTTAGCCCCCATACTTCCCTCCACTACTAAGTTGGTGAGAGCTTGTTGTCTCAGGAAGTGTCTCAACAACTGATCCCTTATCTAGTCAGGTTGTGCCACAAATTTCTCTTCTCCCCTATTCTGTTCAGTACTTCCTAATTAGTTACGCGATCCAACGATCTAATCTTAATCTTTCTTGTGTAGGAACGCACTTCAAAAGATTGTATTCTCTCCGTGTCTGAGCTGTTTATCGTCCATGTTTCATTTTTGTACAAGGCTAAAATTCATACAGATACTTCCTAACGTGACAGAACTTAATTCTGTACCACTGCTGTAGTTTTTAGTCAATTTTAAATATGATGACATAGTCTGAAAACATTAATAAGGGCCCGCATCTCGTGGTCGTGCGGCAACGTTCTCGCTTCGCACGCCCGGGTTCCCGGGTTCGATTCCCGGCGGGGTCAGGGATTTTCTCTGCCTCGTGATGGCTGGGTGTTGTGTGATGTCCTTAGGTTAGTTAGGTTTAAGTAGTTCTAAGTTCTAGGGGACTGATGACCATAGATGTTAAGTCCCATAGTGTCAGAGGCATTTGAACCATTAATAAGGAGCAGTCAGGGAGAAACATAGTCAGTGCCCGCAAAACTTGGCAAATGATCTGTCTTCTACATATTAGTTAATTATTCCACGTTAAACCAAGATACGGAATCCGTATCTCGCCCACGGCATCCATACGTGTGCATGTAAACAGTGGTAAGCGCCAAAAAAATGTATGCCGTGTTCGTCCAAGAAAATATTTGTCAGCGATGATTTGCTATTTTGGAGGGTGCACAGTACCGTTTCGTTAACTCGCCCAGCAATTAAACAGCAGTAAATCAATGTTAACCAACGTTAAGTCCGCTCAGAGTGTGAGTAAACCATATTAAGAACCCAATGAAATATTTTTTATGAATAAAATGTAGGATCGAGTCTACGATTTTACAAACGCATCGTTATTCTAGAAAAATTTGTTAAAAATGACTTACATTTCCAGAGCAAGGTTCTGTGTTCAAATTGCTGTCCGGCATTAGTTTTAATCAAGAAGTAAGTTTAGAGATATTGTTCATGCTATTCTAATGCAAGGAATATTGCATTTTTATGTGATTTACGCAAACAGCCGTGCTAATGGGACGCTCAGGTCAGCGTCTTTTACCTTTTCAGATCACAATGACGTGAGCTCTATTGTCAATAGGTCTATAGTCAGTCCGTCTGGTAAGTGATACTTTGGCCTGTTAATGAGAATGTGTTTCTGAGCCGTATTTCTATTGATTTTATTACAGTATCTGAAAATCTACTGTAGAACGTAACAAAAAAATCACTTTATCGATCTGCACAGGAGACGTTCATTAGGAAAAGTATTTTTTTATTGCTACCACATTTCTGTACATTTCTTAGTTTTGAGGCTCGCTAACTTTGTGATAAAAGTTTGTACCCCAGTGTATGTGTTCTGCTACATGTCTATTCGATTGTTTTCATGCTTCTCTTGTTAGTGGTCAACTGGCAGCGTTTGTGGTCTTTTCTTCTTTAGGGCAGCGTGTTTCTGTCCTACCATTTTCCTTTAGTTCGTTTGTCACCAGGTGGATTACCGTAATACACGCCTGTTTTGTTCTTTCGGCGCATTTATCGACGTTCCATAAAACCTAGTTTCTAGATGCCTTTAGCGTATGTCTTTGTTTGGTGCTTCCTTTGCTATCAAAGTCACTCCTTCCGCCTGGAAGTTCCCTGCAGAGCAGCGCACGCAGCAACAGCGGCGGTGGCGAGGGTGGGAGCAGCGAAGCGTGGGTGGTGTGCTGGCAGAACGTGGCATTCATAGGGCTTCCGTGAACTGAGAGGTGTTAGGGAACGGAAGGGGAGCAAAGTGAATGCGAGTGACGTAGCGATAACGGGGAACTGTCGTGCAGGAGACACGACTGGGTGTTTGGCACGGCTTTTCACGCTCCAAGTGTATCACAGCCAGCGAACAGCTAACCAATTTGTAAGCTACACGTCTCTCTAATAGGCACTTGCTGCTAACAGCCAGTACACTGCCTAGCTTCGCACTTGGCGCTGGTTTGCACGCCTGTCAGCTACGAGTATTGGGAAGTAACTCATCTGCATAGATGGGAGACGATAAACAGTCTCTTCGTTCTTCCAAAGTTCATGCAACGTATTTTTCCTTCAACTTCACCCCAGCATTCTCCTCTCTCTCTATCTCCTCTATCTCTGTCTCTATCTCTCTATCTCTATCCCTATCTCTAAATCTCTATCTCTATATATCATTCTCTATATCTATCTACCTATCTATCTCTATCTCTATCTCTATCTCTCTATATCTCTATCTCTATATATCATTCTCTATATCTATCTATCTATCTATCTATCTATCTATCTATCTATCTATCTATCTATCTACCTATCTATCTCTATCTCTGTCTCTATCTCTCTTTCCCTTTCTTTGGACAAACATACTTCAAACTTTTCTGTCCAGCAGGTATGCCTAACTGTGGGCACAAGCATTCACTGTTTATGCTGCTGCCGCGTGTGTTCTCTACTGATGCGTTAAAACACTGACGGGAGAAATTCGTTATACGAGGAAGGATTTGTGCGATATAAAAGTTGCTAGTGGTGCTCCTACATCTGAAAGATGATGTCTACCCAAATTTCGCCCCAGTCGCATAAGAGTGGCGCTAGTGGCGCCACTATGAAAATACAAATAGTTTTAATTTAAATACATGCTTTAACGGTCGTGGGTTTTAGTTACGTTTGAGATTGACCGTGGCAAGCTGATATAGGTCAAGAATGCCTTTAATGTGACAGAGACGCCATAATCTACACCACGCTGACTTTGAAGTAGGTCGTGTAATAGGGCTACAAGGAACTGGATGCTCCCCCCTGCGACGCTGCAGAAAGACTTGTCAGACATGTACCCACTGACCCAGCGGTGGTCACGAGAATGTACGACTGCAAGAGGACAGAGCTCCAGACGGCCATGTGGCACTCACGGGAGGGAAGACAATCATGTTCGAAGTGTAGGTCTTGCTTATCGTACTGCATCTTCAGCAGCAATTTGAGCAGAAGTTGTCAGCACAGTGACACAACGAACTATTACAAATTGTCCCTGCAATGACCACAAACCACCACCGTTGGGACCTTAGTGGTGTCAAGCTGAGCTTTTTGGAGGACGAAGTGGAGGTTCAGCCGTGGTAAGGGAACAAGGGGGAAACAAATGGTAGCACCAATATTTTTCCTTTAACAGTGTGGCTTTATTGGAGTGAACAGTTACACTAATTCTCAATGTTTCAAAATCAGCTTTAGTTCTTTAAGGCAAGCAGCTGCGATTAATCAAAACAACAAACACTCTTAATACAGCAGCAAAGGGCAAGCTGGGAAGACAATGAAATTTAAATAACAAGTCTCCACAAATATATCTTCACAGGTAAGATTAAATTTATGATTGTTAAAATTTTTTGTCCGACATTGCAGCAGTAGGCACGATAAAATTAGCTCAGTTAACAAAATACAATTTCACTAAAACTCAAATACAAGTTAAAATTTAACCGCCAACTTACAATAGTTCAAAACATTATTCAATCTCATAGGTGCGCAGATGTCATTAACAAGGGGAGTGTGCGAACCAACTCGAAGTAATTATAACATGGCATAGACCAAATTACAGATTCGGCAGTCTATGCAGAGAAGTCGGCAAGAAACGGTAAACAAGTCAGGAAACGATCACCGTCGCCCACATACACACTCGCGCACGGGCACAGAGGAGCCAACCTTAAGCCAGGTAGTTAGGACAGGCAAAAAAAAAAAAAAAAGAACAATTCGTCACGGGGCCCACCGAACCACTGGACGGGAACTAGCAAAATTCACTCACCTTAAACTTTACGTACGAGGCCCGGGCGAGGAAACGGGAAATCGAACGGGCAGAGGCCAGCCAAAAACCCCAGACAAACACACAGAATCCCATGAATTCCAAAACATAATTTAATCAATTATCCGCCAAAACCCCGGAACTTGGCACAAGCGAAATTACAGGCCACAGGATCCAAAGGTACTCCGCAGAAGAGTAAGGAGGGAAAAGGTTAAACAAAGTTCTGCAACGGCGCAATATAACGCCAAGAAAAACACACTAAGAAAGGTACATCACCCCACGGAATGCCGAGAAACACGAACACTTGGGTTTGCCTACGTCTCCGACACAATCATAACAACGAAGACAATCTTCTTAGCCATAGAACGCTGAAACACACAAACAGCACCAAACTTCTGAGACCGGAAAAGTACTCTCCTGTAAACTATATCCGGGAGCAGCACAGCCACAAGCTCCTGCCAAGGCGCGGTCCCTGGGAAATCGCCGCGAGAAAGATGATCCAGCACGAGTATCGTCACCCAGACCTCAGCAAGGCGCAGTCCGACAGTGCAGGAAAGCTGGTAATCAGGCGATGACTCCAACCACCGACCTGGGGAGCAGCAAGTAACACCAGCCCCGGCCAGCGACAGCGCGGAGGGACCCGCCGTCCTACGCTAAAGGCAAATCTCGCGCCGCTCGCGCCCAAACTTGACTGCCCTCGCACACGCCACCCGGCAGAGACGGCGCCACTCGCCGCCAGAACGGAGAAAGAAACACCACTCGGAGGCCCAATGATCGAGAATCGATCGGGAATACCGCCGCCAAGGCACAGAGGTCTGTTGTGGTTTCTGATGAATCCTAGTTCTGCCTCTGCGTCAGTGTTGGCAGTATGCTGGTTAGCATGCCTCTGTGCTAGACACACTGAACTTATGCCTAGAGTTATGGTGTGGGATGCGGTTTCGTATTACAGCAGAAGCATTCTCCTGGTTACGCTACGCACCTTGACGGCCAGTTCAACATCAGTCTACTGATTCGGTCTGTTGTGCAACCACTCATGAACAGCATTCCAGGGGGTGTTTTCTAAAATGACAACGCTCGCCCACGAACCTCTTCTGTAACCCCACATAACCAACAGAATGTCGACATGTTGTCTTGGCCTGCTCGATCACCAGATCTGCTTCCAGTCTGTTGCGTAAGGGACACCTTCGGACAACAACTACAGCATCATCAACAACCAACATTAACTGTCTCTCTACCGACGCACCTAGTGTAACAGGCACGGAACTCCACGCCACAAACTGACTTATGGCACCTGTACAACGCAGTGCATGTACATTCACATTCTTACATTCAACATTTTAATGGTTAGACCGGTTGTTAATCTACAAGCATTTAAGATTTTCGATGGCTCATCTCGCGCTTACATTAACCAGTGATCTTGCAAATGTTAATCAATTAAATACATTGACAAGTGTTTTACAAAAATTTCATTACTCTACGTTAATTATCTTTTGTTCCTGCCATTTTTTCCCGTCAATGTGTATCGTGAATTAATTTACGGATATTTCATACGCCAGAGATTATATAATCAGTGCTGCAGCAATAATGTGCAGTAACCACACAGATGGTACACTCCCCTGTTATTGGTTGTGCAACGTCCGACGTGAAACGAAGCTTTTCCATTATTTATTCTGGAGAGCATAATGAACAATGAACTGTCTACCTCGAACAGCATGATGCAATTTGAGGTACTTTCAGTTTTCCGAGTTTTAATTTTATTTTTGGGACACCTGTTTTGCATGATTTCGTAATTATTGGTGGCCTTTGCTCATTCGTTACAGAATGTGACTTCAGAGACGATCTGATATATCACACAAATTACGGTCTAACATGCAAGCTCGCCACTGGCTATACAATACAGGGAATATGGCACAGAGTTGCTAATTACAAACAAGGAAGAGACTGAGTATCAACCTTCCGAACTGATTATTAAAAATACTCTTAGAATACACTTGATTTATTGAAAGGATTGCTGACTTTCATTTATTGATAAATACGGACGATGCCAGAGAATGAAGAGGGAAATTTTAAGGGACTTAGATAGGGATTTAATCAAAGCAAGTTCTCCTTGTTTTTTACATTCCACATTAATGCCTTATATGGTTGCATATTTCATGTCTGGCATATGAGCGGAGGACCAGGAAAGCAGCGAGCAATGAGTCGACTGATCAACGAGGCCTCCATTGCTGTCATATATGCAAGTGGAGTCCAATTTCTTATCCTGTTTCTTACTTTACTTTTATCAGTGACAGAGAATTTATTCACATTTCAGTGTAGCTTTGGCAGTCTCATTCCCAAGTATATTAAATGCAAATTGCGGGTTTGTTTTTAGCAGTAATTGTGCGTGTGACATAGCAGATTGGTTGGTCGTATTATTCGGGATCTATTGTTGAATTATTTAACTAGAATAAGAGTGAAGGATATTGGCAAGATTGTTCTTACGCAGAGCGAAACGGATTTTCTTTATTTGCTCTTTTATTGTATTGTGGAAGAGACCAGGCAGCATTAAAGGACGTACGTGTAACCAGTTGCAAAAGTATATGGCTATCTGATCAAGAAAAAGCAACATTTCTACAGCATAGAGAAGGTAGATGCCACATAAACACTGTGTTCAATCAAATTACACTACTCTCCAAAAACGGAGGACATAATGTAACTTACAAACAATTTATTAGTCTGATTGACCAAAGTCTGACTGTTTTGCGAAAAGAAACTACTGCATCACGTGCTACATTAGATGACAAAATATCACATTTCCATCTGACTGACCAACATACACCAAAAGCTATTGGAACTTGAAACAATGGAGTAAAGGAGATAATGAAAAAACCAATAATTGTTAGATGAAACAGTAAAGCAATTGTCGGAGGTGTTTTCCCAATTTATTCTTAAGGCAAGACAAAAGTACAGCGGAGCAATTTGACCTGCAGAGGGCACAGTTTACAACTGATTTAGAATCTTGGATGTCAGCCTCAAAGGTGCAGCTGACGGAAAAGATGGAAAATTAAGTGCAGGTTATTGTAGGAAATGTCACATCTAGGGAAGATGCCATAACTGAAGAACTGACAAGTGGGATAAATGATATTAAAGCCGAACTAGGAGACGACTTTTAGCACTGGTGAGCTGCTATGACGAAAGAACTCGCCGAGGCGATGAGTAAAACCCAGTCCGTAATCCACGATCGACCATATGCTGTTTCACGCACAGCTATCAGTAAACCCGCAAGTTACCCGCTCACAAATTCACTTCACATACAATGTTCGGAAGAAGTGATGTTCGATAATACGAGGAAGGCTATGAAAGAAAAGCATCTTAAGCACAGTCATAAGTGTTTGCTCCCAGTAAAATGAGTAGTCACCTGTGTTTATTCGTTCATTTAGAGGAGTACAATTGTAAGGTGATCACGTCATTTTTAAATTTTATAAGTTGTCAATGTGCACGTCAGGGAGATAGCAAGTTACTTGCTGTTAGACAAACTTTGGTCTTCTTGTGCTACAATTTCGGCTCTGTATATTGAAAGGCGAAAGGAATATACATTTTGAATAACGTTATTTTTCGACGAGTAGAAGTTTGAGGTAAGACTGCAACACTGCGCACTTAATTTGTGGGAATGATTATTGGCGGCTAGTTAACTTTCGTCACTTGCTCACAGCTGAGAGAAAGAAAACCCCACTTCCCTGAGTCATGGTGTCATGTATTAACATATTAACTGATTTAGCTGTTTGATTTTTATAGACATTCTCTGTTAACATTGCACCTTTTCAAATCATTGTTCACTTTGTGAAGCACACTATTGGTCAGATCAGTATTGTGTGTGAAGATGAAGCGAAGCTTTACTCTGTCTTTTTGAATACGTACTTTGTTCCAAAATCATTTCTTAGAAATAGGCACTCTCCCCTACCCCACTGTTTATCGTAACGCATTACGACTGTGCACCGTGTGGTATGCAACAGTCTGAATGTAGAGTGGCAATTTTATTTAGGAACAGAAGTCCAGCTTAGCCGTTGCCTGACTGTTGTTTGCTGTCGTACATTCGAGAAATGTGCAAGACGCGAGGTAAGTGGAAAGTTTGATTGGGGTCAGATAATTGTTTTACTTCAGGTGCGCATTAAATATAAACACAAGTTGTATTCAGATCAGTTACAGTTCAATTCAAATTAGGTTCTGTTTACTCAACGATTAGCGTACGAGTTTAAGTTGGATAACGTTTGTGGGGACATAGTTTTGGTAGTACGTAGATTTTTCTTATAGAATGGGAGGTAAAGATGGGCTAAATTTCATACCATACCAGTACAGAAACAAAATTATAGTGGGCAGGCTACCCTATCCTATTCATTAATTGAATGGTCCTCTGGTTTGGAGCCGAGTGGAAGGCTTAAACCAGAGGCTCAGACGATTCTGTGGCGAGCTAGGGTGCAAATTTCTCGACCTCCGCTATCGGGTGGAGAAATGTAGGGTCCCCCTGAATAGGTCAGGCGTGCACTACACGCCGGAAGCGGCTACGAGGGTAGCGGAGTACGTGTGGAGTGCACATGGGTTTTTTTAGGTTAGAGAATTCCCTCCCTAGGCCGGACAAGACGCCTCCTGAGGCGCGGGAAGGTAAGAGTAGGCAAAATGCATCAGGGAATAACAATATTAATGTGCTAATAGTAAACTGCAGGAGCGTCTATAGAAAGGTCCCAGAACTGCTCATTAATAAACGGTCACAACGCCCATATAGTACTAGGGACAGAAAGTTGGCTGAAACCACATGTAAACAGTAATGAAACCCTAAACTCAGATTGGAATGTAAACCACAGACACAGGCTGGACAGTGAAGGGGGAGGCGTGTTTATAGCGATAAGAAGTGCAATAGTATCGAAGGAAATTGACGGAGATTCGAATTGTGAAATGATTTGGGTGAAGGTCACGGTTAAAGCAGGCTCAGACATGGTAATTGGATGTCTCTATAGGCCCCCGGGCTCAGCAGCTGTTGTGGCTCAGCACCTGAAGAATAATTTGGAAAATATTTCGAGTAGATTTCCCCACCATGTTATAGTTCTGGGTGGAGATTTTAATTTGCCGGATATAGACTGGGAGGCTCAAACGTTCATAACGGGTGGCAGGGACAAAGAATCCAGTGAAATATATTAAAGTGCTTTATCTGAAAACTACCTTGAGCAGTTAAACAGAGAACCGATTCGTGGCGATAACATATTAGACCTTCTGGTGACAAACAGACCCGAACTATTTGAATCAGTTAATGCAGAACAGGGAATCAGCGATCATAAAGCGGTTACTGCATCGATGATTTCAGCCGTAAATAGAAATATTAAAATAGGTAGGAAGATTTTTCTGTTTATCAGAAGTGACAAATAGCAGATTTCAGAATACTTGATGGCTCAACACAAAAGTTTTGTCTCAAGTACAGATAGTGTTGAGGATCAGTGGACAAAGTTCAAAACCATCGTACAATATGCGTTAGTTGAGTATGTGCCAAGCAATATCGTAAGAGATGGAAAAGAGCCACCGTGGTACAACAACCGAGTTAGAAAACTGCTACGGAAGCAAAGGGAACTTCACTGCAAACATAAACATAGCCAAAGCCTTGCACACAAACAAAAATTACGCGAAGCGAAATGAAGTGTGAGGAGGGCTATGCGAGAGGCTTTCAATGAATTCGAAAGTAAAGTTCTATGTACTGACTTGGCAGAAAATCGTAAGAAATTTTGGTCTTATGTCAAAGCGGTAGGTGGATCAAAACAAAACGTCTAGACACTCTGTGACCAAAATGTTACTGAAACAGAGGATGACAGACTAAAGGCCGAAATACTAAATGTCTTTTTCCAAAGCTGTTTCACAGAGGAAGACTGCACTGTGCTTCCTTCTCTAGATCTTGAATCATTTACACGCACTCGTACGTCTATTGATTCACATGGAAGCTATTAGAATCAAGGCAACGAGAAATCAGAAACTATTGTTATCATTTCTGTTGCAAGTCGGTCTATGCCTGGTAATGCGTTATCGTGTTTGATGGATTCATTTTGAGGCATAATATGTGTGATAGTGTCGTTGTTTTTAAGTGTTAACGCTGTAGTTAGTTTATTTTTTGTTTGAATTGTGTATTTCAGGGCATTTGTGATATTGTTGTGAATTTTTAGTAGTAAGGACGCGAGTATTCTTAAACATTTCGAATATGTTGTGAACCTTATGAACGCGCTTTTTGAAAGATGAAGGAGAGATGATACGAATTCCTTTCTCTAAGATAGTGCACCTCCGAAGACGTGCAGAATGAGTGTTCCCCTGGCGATTCCTAGTAGGAAGTATGAATGTAGGTTATCAGTGCTCTGCAATTAGTCCACACCCGGTGATTGGGAGTGTGACAGGAAAATGGCTGCAATTGATGACACCGTAAGTATTATTAATATCAGAATGGAGAGAGACCAATTTGCTAATTTCAACGGAGGAATTACAAGATTATGAGAGGGAGAGCGTTGTACCCTGTCCGAGTAAAATGGTTGAAACTGGTGAGAAGATATGTCAAGTAAAACTGTTCTTGGTAAAGACGTGAACACGGAAACAGCTGAGTGTAATAGTTAAGTGCTGTCGCCACACTCTTATTTTCAGAAAGTGGGTGTGTATCGGAGCTGCTCGATTTTTTCTCTCGCAGTAGTAATAACAGACTGTTACGTATAAGATAAAAAAAATGGTTCAAATGGCTCTGATTACTATGAGACCTAACAGCTGTAGTCATTAGTCCCCTAGAACTTAGAACTACTTAAACCTAACTAACCTAAGGACATCACACATCCTCTAGAACTTAGAACTACTTCAAACTAACTAACCCAAGGACATCACACACATCCATGTCCGGGGCGGGATTCGAACCTGCGGCCGTAGCAGTCACGCGGTTCCGAACTGCGCGCCTAGAACCGCTAGACCACCGCGGCCGGCACGTATAAGATAAGCTGAAAGGTATGTAGCAGCTGTGGTCATCAGTCCCCTAGAACTTAGAACTACTTAAACCTAACTAACCTAAGGACATCACACACATCCATGCCCGGGGCAGTATTCGAACCTGCGACTGTAGCAGTCGAGCGGTTTCGGACTGCGTGCCTAGAACCGCGAGACCACCGAGGCCGGCACGTATAAGATAAGCCAAAAGGCATGTAGTATGTAATTTTAGTACCTGACACATACAATAGTGATATACAGGTATGTCGGATTAAGCTGCGCTACACAGTTTCTAGTGTGAGTTACAAATGCTAGCTACGTAGAGGCTGTACCTCTGAATTGTGCAATATGCTTTTACTGATTAAAGATTTATAGGGTGGAGGATGAATGACATTGTAAAATGGAATGTGCTAGTAAGTACGCAGCGACTTAGAAAATGCAAATAATAGCAGGATATGTTTCTTAGCGAGCCTTATTCAGAAAAGTGATTTTGTGAGAACGAGGAGGAAATTCGGGTTCGAGCTCGAATGGAACAAAAACGTACATGTAGATTTTTCGTAAATGTTTGTTATGACTGTTCTGTGAACACCCCAAGTCAAATCCGAGGCGGAGTTGTTGAAGGAGCTGAGAGTGAAGACACCAGAACATAAAGCTTGGCAGCTGAATAGGATTTGAAAAGTCTTCAACTGGTAATGCAAGAGGGGAGCAAAGACGCTCAATACGCAATAGGTCGCCAGAAAGTCAACAAGGAAAGATAGATCTCTGATTTCCTTGCGATATGGCTACAAGAGAGAATGATTGCCACACGTCATCAGAGCTCAGTGCCCAAGACGCAAATGCACCAGATCACATCATATGGAGAGAAGGACCAGACAGAGTGGAGCAAGATGGTCTAAGTCAAATGTAAGAACAGTTATTTAGAGTACTCATGTTGCAGAATACGTCCACCATTGCTTCCGAAAGGCAATGTTGAGACACCTTTCAGCCACAGTCAGAGCACCCAGGAAGCTGACCAGTCAAGGAAAGTTGGTCGAGTGAAGACATCGCTTCATATGCGAAACAGTTCCTATGTAAATATTACGCCTCTCCTGGGAGTTGACCTACTTGGGCTCAGTTTGTGGTACGACTGTATGTTGATCTGTTGTATTGTCGAGACCGTTCCCAGTCTCTGATGGAAAAGCGAGTCCTACGTCACGGACTTTGGCACTGCAAGTAGCAGTGGAGCCTTCCGATTCAAGACTGATGGGATCTGTGAGTGACCGTAAGTTAACACGCCTTCGGTGAGCTAACCAGTGGGTCCAGGGAGCAGTGAACAACTTTCATAGTGAGGGTTGTGCTGTGGCCTCTGCCTGCCTTCCGTTCCTGTTGGTGTATGTCGACGCTATGGGCCTTACTCTCGTCGAAGGCTGCAATGTGGCTGTGCAGAGCCAGTGACTGTTTACGAGGGCGCCGTCTACGATGTCAACGAGAGTGCCCTGGTGACCCGCTCCTACGAGCTGTGATGCCTGAGGCAACGCACACAACACTGAACGAGCTGCCGCCCATGACCTGTGACATCGCTGAACTCTGAGGTCATGCTTCCACCGCTGCGGCGGCCGGGCCACTGTAATGCTTGCGGTCATCAGCACCTTCTGACGTGGCGGACGCCACTTCCGCCCACGGTAGCAACTGGCATCTGTGTATTCATGCACAGTGTATGAAGACGCCCACGTATTCTGCAATAAAAAATTTATGTTTAGTTAATGATGTCTTATTAGCGCCTCTGGCAGTCGAACAGGCAAACTCCCAAGGTTGCCACTGCTCGCCCATCCCCAAGGAGTGTTGATCTAGCCTGATTCTTCAAGTAATTCTCAGCCCCATGTCCAGGCGTACCGTCTTTGATTAATAATCGTTTGCGGGTTCTAAGCCTTCCACCGCTTACATTTTCAGACATTATCAGCACTGGTAACCGAAGACTGCTGGCATAAGAAATCACATTCACACTGTCAAGAGGTTCGGGGCACTCTCTATCCCTTGGGGTGGGAAACTACCCCTAAAGGTGGAAGAATCAGCAAAGATCAACGCCATGAAAATCCACAAGGTAATGGAAAATCACTGAATTGAAGACACATAACGAGTATACACAGGACATATGCCCTGTAACTGAAAAAATGTCAGGACGATTTGTCCATTGGCAAAAGGTGCCGGAATATTACCCCATTCGGGGGACTACCAAGGGGGAGCTGACCATGAAAAAAAGATTGAATAACCAATGAAAAGATAGCGTTCCACTTGTCAGAGCGTGGAACGTCAGAAACTTGAAGGCGGTAGGGAAGCTAAAAAAACTCAAAAGGGAAATATAAAGGCTCAATCTACATATTTTAGGGGTTATTGAAGTGAAATGGAAAGAAGATAAGGATTTCTGGTCAGATGAATATAGTGTAATATCAACAGCAGCGGAAAATGGTGCAACAGGAGTAGGATTCGTAATGAAGAGGGAGGTAGGGCAAGGAATGTGTTACTGCTAACAGTTCAGTGATAGAGTTGTTCTTACCAGAATCGATAACAAACCAACACCGACAACGATAGTTCAGTTATACATGTCGACGTTGCAAGTTGAAGATGAAGAGAGAGAGAAAGTGTATGAGGATGTTGTAAAGGGTAATACAGTACGTAAGGGAAGATGAAAATCAAATAGTCAAGCGGAAATGCAGTTGAAGGGGAAAGAGTAGCAAAAAAAGATTACAGGAGAATACTGGCTTGGGACAAGGAATGAGAGAAGAGAAAGACTAATTGACTTTTGTAATAAATTTCGACTAGTAATAGCGAATTCTCTGTTCATTAATCACAAGAGAAGGCGGTATACTTGGAAAAGGCAGGTTGATATGGGAATGTTTCAGTTATACCACATCATGGCCAGGCAAAGATTCCGAATCAGATACTGGACTGTAAGGCGTACTCAAGAGCAGATACAGACTCCGATCACGATGTATTAGTGATGAAGAGTAGGCTGAACTTCCAGAGATTAGTCAGGAAGAATCAATACTCAAAGAAGTGGGATACAGAAGTACTAAGAAATGACGCTTGAAGTTTTGTAAGGATATAGATACAGCAATAAGAAATAGCTCAACAGGCAATACAGTTCAAGGGGAATATACATCTCTAAATAGGGCCACCACAGAAGTTGGAAAGGGAAACATAGGTGCTAAGAAAGTAACTGTGAAGAAACCATGGGTAACAGAAGAAATGCTTCTGTTTATCGATGAAAGAACAAAGTACAAAAATGTTAACGAAAACTCAGCAATACAGAAATACAAGCTGATGAGAAATGAAATTCGTAGGGAGTGCAGGGGAAATACGACGAAGTAGCTGCATGAAAAAATGTAAAGAAATGATTGTCAGAAGGATTGGTTCAACATACAAGAACGCCAAAACATCCTTCACTGAAGCAAGTGTGGTAACATTAAGAGTGCAACTGGAATTCCACTGTGAAATGCACAGAACAGAGCGGATAGATGGAAACAGTACATCGCAGTCATCTATGAGAGGAAAGATTTGTCTGATGCGAAAGAAGAAGAAACAGGAGGCAGGCGATAGTATTAGAATCATAATTTAAGAGAGCTTTGGAGGACTAAAGATCAAATAAGGTAGAAAGGATAGATAACATTCCATCAGAATTTCTAAGATCATTGGGGAAATGGCAACGTAGGTGTGTAGAATGTATGATTCTGGCGACATACCTTCTGACGCTCGAAAAAATATCATCCACATAATTCCGAAGACTGCAGGAGCTGGCAAGTGCAAGAATTACACTGTCAGCTTAACGCCTCAGGCATCAAAGTTACTATCAAAAGTAATATAGAGAAGACTCGAAAATAAAACTGAGGATGCATTAGACGACTAACAATATGGCTTTACGAAAGGTAGAAGAAAAATCAAGACGCGTTCATAGGATTTTTCGCTCTGGAAGAACTATTCGACAACACAAAATGGTGCATGATTATCGAAATTCTGAGGAAAGTAGGGTTAACGTGTAGGGATAGATGGGTAATATACAATATGTACAAGAGACAAGATGGAACGATAATAGTGGACGACGAAGAGCAAAGTGCTGGGATTAAAACGACAGGATTCAAACTGTTCAAATGGCTCTGAGCACTATAGGACTTAACTGCTAAGGTCATCACTGCCCTAGAACTTAGAACTACTTAGACCTAACTAACCTAAGGACATCACACACACCTATGCCCGAGGCAGAATTCGAACCTGCGTCCGTAGCGGTCGCGCGGTTTCAGACTGTAGCGCCTAGAACCGCTCCACCACTCCGGCCAGAAAAACGACAGGGATATAGTCTTTCAACCTTGCTGTTCAATCAGTACGCCGAAGAAGCAATGATGGAAATAAAAGGAAGGTTCAGTAATGTTATAAAAATTCAAGGTGAAAGGATATTAATGATACGATTCGCTGATGACACTGCTAATTTGAGTGAAAGAAGATTCATATGATCCCCTTCATGGGATGAACATTCTAGTGGGTACAGACTATGGAATGAGAGCAAATCGAAGAAAGACTTATATAATGAGAAGTATCAGGAATTCTGCTACCTAGGCAGTAAAATAACCAGTACCGGAGGGAGTAAGTGAAACGTCCACTTTGAACAATTGTACATGACTGTTTAAACTGACACACAATATTTTTTAGCGCAACGCAATCTAACTCCCAAAAATCCCTACAAAAAAAGTGGTCCTGACTAACATTAACCTATACGTTTCACTAATCACTTACCTCACAAAAATCTTGGTTACTAGAACTACTGCAATACAGCGAGCGCCACTACTGCCAGCTAAATAAAAGATTCAAACTACGGAAGTCACTAACTACTGATAAGCACAGTTAGCAAAAGAAAGATTTTAATATAGAACAAACAATGTATTTACCTTAATAGTCATAATGTATATAGCAGTTCATGACATCCAGTCTTACAAATTTCAAAACTCCGCCATCTCTTTCCCCATATCCACCACTGCTGGCGGCTCACCTCCAACTGCGCAACGCTACGCGCTGTTAACAGCCAACTGCCCAACACTACAATGGCCAACAGCAATGCAAACCAGCCACAGACTGCACACAGCACAGCCAGTGATTTTCATACAGAGCTACGTGGCGTTACCAATATAAAAAACCTAAACAGCCTACTTACATAAGGAGGACATCAAAAGCAGATTAGCACTGTCGGGAAGGGTATTCTTGCGTGAGTAAGTCTGCTCGTATCAATCACAGGCCTTCATTTGCCGAAGAAATTTCTCAGAACGTGTGTCTGGAGCACAGCATTGATTGGTAGTGAAACATGGACTGTGAGAAAACCGGAACAGAAGAGAATCGAGGAATTTGAGATGGGGTGCTACAGATGAATGTTGAAAATTAAGTGGACTGATAAGATAAGGAAAGAGGAGGTTCTACACAGAATCGGAGAGCAAAGGAATATTTGGAAAACACTGACTTGACGAAGGGACAGGATGGTAGTACATTTGTTAAGACATCGGGGAATGATTTCCATGGCACTAGAGGGAGATATAGAGGGCAAAAACTGTAGAGGAGGACAGAGATTGGAAGACATCCAGCAAATAACTGAAGACGTAGGTTGCAAGTGCTACTTCGTAGTGAAGAGGTTGGCAGAGGAGAGGAATTTGTGGCGGGCCGCATCAAACCTGCCAGAAGACTGATGAGTCAAGAAAAAATACACTCCTGGAAATTGAAATAAGAACACCGTGAATTAATTTTCCCAGGAAGGGGAAACTTTATTGACACATTCCTGGGGTCAGATACATCACATGATTACACTGACAGAACCACAGGCAAACAGACACAGGCAACAGAGCATGCACAATGTTGGCACTAGTACAGTGTATATCCACCTTTGGCAGCAATGCAGGCTGCTATTCTCCCATGGAGACGATCGTAGAGATGCTGGATGTAGTCCTGTGGAACGGCTTGCCATGCCATTTCCACCTGGCGCCTCAATTGGACCAGCGTTCGTGCTGGACGTGCAGACCGCGTGAGACGACGCTTCATCCAGTCCCAAACATGCTCAATGGGGGACAGATCAAGAGATCTTACTCGCCAGGGTAGTTGACTTACACCTTCTAGAGCACGTTGGGTGGCACGAGATACATGTGGACGTGCATTGTCCTGTTGGAACAGAAAGTTCCCTTGCCGGTCTATAAATGGTAGAACGATGGGTTCGATGACGGTTTGGATGTACCGTGCACTATTCAGTGTCCCCTCGACGATCACCAGAGGTGTACGGCCACTGTAGGAGATCGCTCCCCACACCATGATGCCAGGTGTTGGCCCTGTGTGCCTCGGTCGTATGCAGTCCTGATTGTGGCGCTCACCTGCACGGCGCCAAACACGCATACGACCATCATTGGCACCAAGGCAGAAGCGACTCTCATCGCTGAAGACGACACGTCTCCATTCGTCCCTCCATTCACGCCTGTCGCGACACCACTGGAGGCGGGCTGCACGATGTTGGGGCGTGAGCGGAAGACGGCCTAACGGTGTGCGGGACGGTAGTCCAGCTTCATGGAGACGGTTGCGAATGGTCCTCGCCGATACCCCAGGAGCAACAGTGTCCCTAATTTGCTGGGAAGTGGCGGTGCGGTCCCCTACGGCACTGCGTAGGATCCTACGGTCTTGGCGTGCATCCGTGCGTCGCTGCGGTCCGGTCCCAGGTCGACGGGCACCTGCACCTTCCGCCGACCACTGGCGACAACATCGAGGTACTGTGGAGACCTCACGCCCCACGTGTTGAGCAATTAGGCGGTACGTCCACCCGGCCTCCCGCATGCACACTATACGCCCTCGCTCAAAGTCCGTCAACTGCACATACGGTTCACGTCCACGCTGTCGCGGCATGCTACCAGTGTTAAAGACTGCGATGGAGCTCCGTATGCCACGGCAAACTGGCTGACACTGACGGCGGCGGTGCACAAATGCTGCGTAGCTAGCGCCATTCGACGGCCAACACCGCGGTTCCTGGTGTGTCCGCTGTGCCGTGCGTGTGATCATTGCTTGTACAGCCCTCTCGCAGTGGGCGGAGCAAGTATGGTGGGTCTGACACACCGGTGTCAATGTGTTCTTTTTTCCATTTCCAGGAGTGTATATTTAGAGTTTATGTCATCGTAGTTGTTGATGTTGTGGTCTTCAGTCCTGAGACTGGTTTGATGCAGCTCTCCATGCTACTCTATCCTGTTCAAGCTTCTTCATCTCCCAGTACTTACTGCAACCTACATCCTTCTGAATGTCATCGTATCTATTGAAATTTCACTGTCTTCCACGTATCTCTTGAAAAGGAAAACACATCAAAATGTTCGGTTTTTGCGTACTTTTGACGTAGGTTTTCATACAAATTTAAGACATTTGTGTAAAGTATTAAGCGACAAATTTAGGTTGTTTTCCTTACGCGTATATTTAGCAGATAAAGATTTTAACTTCTATCTTTTATTTCCTTTCAAAAATGCTCAAAGTCCAAATCGTGCACATGCAGTTATTTATTAGTTTTCCCCTATGTGGAGTCGCTAGTCTCCCATCGGTTGCCTCTTCAGGTGGCGGGCAGGGAATGCTCACCAGATATGGTGGTTATCGGGGAAATAAAACACCGGAGGTGGACCAAAACTAGCGGGTGCTGCCTTGTAGAGTGGTATTGGCTTATCAAAAGGTACAGGAAAAAAAACCTTGAGAATAAATGACCTGGTCCCCAGGGCTGGGGTTGTGTAAGGGGCCTGCTCTTCACTCACGAGAAAAAATTAAAATGCTAAAAACCTAATAATACTCTTCGTAAAAACTGGAATCTTGGACGACAAACTGGAGAAGAAAAAAGGAAAATGGTATTTTGAATCTATAATGTGCAAGATACCTCCACAAGACTGAATATATTACCCAACAGAACCTGACTGTTTCTAAATGAGTATTATTGTACGCTCTGAGACAAAGAAGAAAGGCAACAGAGAAGAATGCAATTGCGTACATACCTGGAGTAGGGTGTCCAAAGCGGTAAGAGCCAAAACAGGAGTCTCCGTTATGATAAAGAAAGCATGTGAAAAATAGAATCACAAATTGGAAATTTACTCATAAAAATTTTATTGTGGTAGAAATGACTCTGTCAAGGAAGTTGTAACTATTGGTGTACATGCTTCCACGAGTTATGCAAGAGACCAGGGGAGAGATAATTTCTGGTCAATACTCAGGGAGACTGTAGAAAAATCTCAAGGAACTAATTTTCATGGGGCATATGAACGGAAGAGTAGGAATTAGAGAATCATATCCTACAGTGGGAAAACATGGAGCGAAAGAATATAATGACAATGGAGAACTCTTGATTGAAATTAGTGAATAGTTTGATCTGAAAATCACCAACACATTTTTTAAACATAAGGACATGCAAAGTATTCACAGCAACAGAATACTAGATATTCTATAATAGAAGGGGAAGGACATGTGCCAATGTCAACAGCAAACTAGGATTTGCGAAAGCGAAAGAAGAGTGGTCAGCATTAAAAAGACTTCTACAAGACACGGAAGCCAAAACCAATCTTTAACTGAGAACATCGAAAGAATGGAAAGAATATTTCTGGAAATTATTAAATGCAGACAGGGAGGATTATCTGAAGGAAGGAACAGTGGAAGAAAGGGAACAGGAAGGGAAGGAGATACAAGTTACAGAAAGCGAATTGAGTAAGGTATTAAGAACAGGATTGAATGGCAAATCGCATGGACCAGGCAGTATCAATACGGAGCTCTAAAAATTTGATAGTAAGAAAATTGTGAACCTAGTAACAAAGCTATTCAACAAAATGTTACAGGGAGATTCAATACCAAAGGAAATGTTGTTGGGTTTTATAAAATACTACATTTAAGAAAGTGGATCTCAAAGTCGGGCTATCGAGGAATTTATGTTATAAACACATTAATGAGAATTTTTGGAAATATAATTAAAAATAAAAGTAAATTTTACAGCCCCAGAAGAACAGTGTGCTTCACAGCTGGTAGATCATGCGTCTACCATACTTTCACATTACTACACGTCTTAGAGAAACATAGGGAAAAATCAAAATCAGAGGATTAATTTTCATACATTTAGAAAAAGCATGTGATACTGTGCCGAGAAAACTAGTTTGGAGAGCATCACATGTGGCAAATGTAAGGGGTCTTTTAATTTAAACATTATAAAAAGTACTGCAGTGTATTACGAAAAGTTATTAAAATGTTTAGAAGAATGTACATTATGTCTGAGATTAGCACCTCTGAGAATAAATTTAAAAGACACCTCTCATACTAAAACTGGAAAATAATAAGTTCACTCAAAAGTAAAAGCTTACATGAACCTGATGGTATTTCCAACAGAGTACTAAAAGTTTGATCCCAAGAGAGAAGTAGGATTCTCAGCCACATATGTAGTAGGTCACTGAAACAGGACATTGTTCGAGATAGACTGAAATAGTCTACGCTTAAATAATTACATAAAAATGGGATGAGTCTGATGCTAGAAACTACTACCCAATCTCACTTCGGATGCCTTTATCCAAAATTCTTGAAAAAGTTATGTATTCAAGAATAGCTTCAAATAAAGTACTAACAAAATATCAGTCATGTTTTCAGAAGAGCTTTCCAACTGAAAATGGTATATATGTTTTCACTGATCAAGTATTAAACGCTCTGAATAATCGAATGTTACTCACTGGGATTTTTTGTGCTCTCTGAAAGGCTTTGAACTGTGTTAATCATTGAATTCTTTTATATAAGCTTAAGTAACGTAGTATGAGTAGGACATTGCACAAATGATTTTATTCATATTTAATTGGAAGAATGCAGAGGGTTGAAACTAACAGTGCAGATAGTATCCAGAAATCAACAGACTCCTCTGCCTGAGGCGGTGTCAAGAATGATGTCCCACAGGATTCAGTCTTGACTCACTCATAATTTTTGAAATACACAAAAAGAATAGTACATCTCCTCGGTTCCGAGTGTTCTGGAACCTGTACAGAAGTTGAAGTAGAGATCAACATAAACATCATTTCCGCCCTTTTTTTCCTCATGGAAACCACACATTGCATGTTGTACCACGATAAGCGAGACCTTCAGAGGTGGTGGTCTAGATGGCTGTACACACCGGTACCTCTAATACACAATATCACATCCTCTTGCATTGATGCATGCCTGTATTCGTCGTGACATACTGTTCATCAGTGCACTGTTAGTCCAGATTGTCCCACTCCTCAACGGCGATTCGGCGTAGATTCCTCGTCCATAAACAGCCATTTTCAATCCATCCTAGGCATGTTCGATAGGGTTCATGTTTGGAGAACATGCTGGCCACTCTAGTCGAGCGATGCCGTTATCCTGAAGGAAGTCATTCACAAGATGTATACGATGGGGGATCGAATTGTCGTCCATGAAGACGAATGCCTCGCCAATATGCTGCTGATATGGTTGTACTATCGGTCGGAAGATTGTATACACGTATGTACAGCCGTTACGGCGTCTTCCATGGCCAACAGCGGCGTACGTCGGCCTCACGTAATGCCACCCCAAAACAGCAGGGAACCTCTACCTTGCTGCCTCGCTGGACAGTGTGCATGACCGGGTTGCCTTCAGACACGTCTCCGACGATTCTCTGTTTGAAGGCATATGCGACACTCAGCGGTGAAGAGAACGTGATACCAATCCTGAGAGGTCCATTCGGCATGTTGTTAAACCCATCTGTACTTCGCTGCATCGTGTCGTGGTTGCAAAGATGGACCTCGCCATGGGTGTCGGGAGTGAAGTTGCGCATCATGCAGCCGTTGGCGCACAATTTGAGTCGGTCTTGTGGGTGCACGAAAAGCATTATTCAACATGGTGACGTTGATGTCAGGGTTCCTCCGAGCCATAACCCTTAGGTAGCGGTCATCCACTGATTGCAGTAGTAACACCTGGGAGGCCTGAGCGAGGCATCTCATAGACAGTTCCTGCCTCTCTGTATCTCTTCCATGTCCGAACAACCTCGCTTTGGTTCACTCCGAGACGCCTGGATACTTCCCTTGTTGAGAGTTCTTCCTAACACAAAGTAGCAATGTGAACGCGATCGAGCAGCGGTATTGACGTTCTAGGCATAGTTCAACTGCGGACAACACAAACCGAGTACTTTCTTTCTGGTGAAATGACTGCAACTGATCGGCTGTCGGACCCCCTCCGTCTAATAGGCGCTGCTCATGCGTGGTTGTTTACATCTTTGGGCGGGTTTAGAGACAACTCTGAACAGTCAAAGGAACTGTGTGTGTGATACAATAACCACAGTCAAGTCTACCTTCAGGGGTTCTGGGAACAAGGGTGATGCAAAACTTTTTTTTATGTGTGTACGTTAATGATTTGCCTTTCTATATTTATGAAGACGCAAAACTAGTTCTTTTTTTGATTATACAAGTATAGTAATCACGCCTGACAAACAAGAATCATCCCAGGAAATTATAAATAATGTGTTAAATGGTTCTCAGAAAATAGACTCTCACTAAATTTTGTGAAAAGACAGTATATACAGTTAAATAAGTAAATGGCATAACACCATTGATAAATATAGACTCTTAAAAGAAGTCTGTTGCTAAAGCAGAATATTCAAAATTTGTGGATGTGTGCATTGATGAGATTTTAAACTGGAAGAAATGCATTGGTGGTTACTGAAATGTTTAGGTTCAGCTACTTATGCTGTTAGGATTAACAGAAATTTCGGTGACAAACCTACTATGCCTATTTTTATTCAATGCCTTTACATGGAGTCATTCATGATTAAGAGAAAAAGTATTCATTACACATAAGTGTGTTGTCAGAATAGTAACTAGAGCCCCGCCAGGATCACTTTCAGACATTTATTTAAGGAACTCAGGATATTCACAGTATCTTTGCAGTACATATATTACTTGTGAAATTTGACATTAATAACCCATCCCAATTCAAAAACAGTAGCAAAATGCATAGGTACAACACTAGAAGAAAGGAAGATCTTTACTGTTCTGGGTTAAGTCTGACATTGGCACAGAAAGGCGTGAATTATGCTGCCACACTGCCAGGCTGCAGCATCACTATAACTACAGCTCCATCACACGCCTTCAAGATACATCAGCTCAGTTGATTTAGGTCCAAATTAAAACCGTAACAACTAATACTTCCAAGGTAAAAGCAATATTTTCTTCATGTCCTACTACGACCTATGCCATTATTGCCTCTCTTAACAGTATAGAAGGTGTGACCTTTCTTAATAAATCACTGCCCCTCATGGGTTGCTCGTTAATAATTAATATCTCGAATTCCGTAACACGACTCGACTTTATAATTTTTAATGACGTTACGATACCCTCTACCATAAGAAAAAAATCATTGACACACTCTTTCAAGACTGATTAGACGTTCCATGCCTTGAACGGTAGCGATGGCGAATTCCCTCGTAACATGCACTATGTAAACAATGACGAAATTTGCATGAGGATTTCAATTTCTTTCCTGCACAAAATTATTGTTATTTATATAGTTACAACTGACCATAAATATGGAACGTAATCAGATGCAGATTTGCGAACTGAGTTTAAGTTGTCTGCTACTGGCGGAGGTTTTCTGTCACCATCTTGGTAGTAGCTATCTTACTGCCGAAGACTGGCGTTAATGCTACTGTAGATAGCTTTCAGACCATCGGAAAAGTCGCGAAGTCCTCATTGGCATTCCAATTTTGTTCAAACATAAACTTTATTTCATCTACATGTGTTACGAGAACTAGAAAAATGAAAAGCAACTGTTGATCAGATTCGTCTTCGTTATCTGGAAGGTGAAATTTCTCATCTGCACATCAGATTAAGCGGTCTTAGGTGTAATGTGATTTATCTCAGGTAACACGAAACTCTAGTGTCTGTGGTAAATTACTACATCATCATTTACACAAATATTTCGACGTTGGAGCGTGGGAAACAGTCACAGGTTAACTTACAGAAGCTGTACTGTAAAGCAGTGATATGTCACAGTCTAGCATACGTAAACGAGACTATATGGCAAACGGGGCTGTGATGGCTGGCTGTAATATTGACAGTTTTCAGGCGCGATGTGCAAAAACCTGTGTCACTAGTCCTTGACTGCAGTACCGCAGAACGTCTTCCGCTTGAAGTGACCAGCACTGTCAGTACAGGGAGAATCAATTGTGTAGTGTTTTTACTCTTGGCCCTGAAAATTTATACGAACAGTTAAGAACATCCTTAATGTTACACATTTTCTTGAGATTCAGTTGCACAAACATTTCATAACATGGCAACAACGATAACATTGTTGTGTTTGTAGCTCAAGTTGTAACACTCACTACCTTTATGAGTCATCAACATCATAACAAAAAGGTGTTCAGTTAATTTCTGTTAGTCATTGAAGTTGCCTATTTGTAAAATATGGACTTTTTTCATTGTAACTGTTACTTTCTAGGTTCGAGTATCCATGTTTAGACGACTATTATCTTATGGTAAAGTTCCTGTTATATTTGAAAGTAATGCAACCAATCGGTGATCAATATGACATTCCCAATCCCAATCTAAAAACGGATATCCCTTGGCTAATTCATTTATAGAGTGCAAGAATGTCCGAGTTCCATTTCACTGTGACTTTTTGCTATGATGAAATGAACAACAGGTGGAATATCAAATGGGATTTAATCGAAATACTATGCGGTTTTACGTTGAATCAATTACAGAAATGTTAAGGGTACGGTTGAGACGTTCTCAGGGCCTTCGTAGGTAATTATGACTCTTAATTAACATCAGCAGATATAGGTTGTGTGTAATTGTTTGAGCATAATTTTTACGTTTTGCCCGTTCATCAGTATCTCTTTGTTTTGCAGCATAAGAGACCAGCCTCATATCGACCCACTACAACTGCAGACAGAAGACTAAGTCTACTTCAGAAAGTGGAACATTTCAGTTAAAGACACATTTAATTTGAATTTTGTCAGTCTTTAATTAGTCTGGTCATCTTCCCGAGAACTGAAAAGAATTTGCAAACATCCAAGGTTAAGGAATGGCAATTACAAAACGAAAATGCCACCAGGGTAAATATGCAGTATAATTCAAATTTGTGCTTGAAGATACTCAATAATTTTGATGCAGTTTTAGTGTGAATGGAGACACCGAAGACATAAAGTGAGTAAACCAATAATTGTAGTCGGTTACTTGTAACGCAACAAACATTCACCATTACCGAAAGTAAAGAGGAAACAAGGATAACAGAACGCATTTCATTTGCTATCCCATCTTTGCTATACAAAAGTGAAAGTTACGTATATAATGAGAAAGGCAGGCTTATGTGAGACTTATATTGCTACCAGTAACCTCTGATTCTTAAAATAATTGAATTCTCTTGTAAAAACAGCTACAAAGTTCTAATTAAGTTACAAATAAGTTAATGTGTTTAACATTTAACGTTATGACATTCAGTGGGAATAAGCTTAGAAAACATTTGAAATTATGTTTAAAGTTTGTTGGAAGTCTCTAACTAACCTCACTATTAAAGAGTGGTCTATGTAATTTGAGCTCTGTTCTAACGAAACGTGTCTTTTCACGCATTACAATGTTTATGACCCGATATATCCTGAACTCTGCGTCATCAAATGACATAATTTTTTAAAAAAAAAAGGTTCAAATGGCTCTGAGCACTATGGGACTTAAAATTTGAGGTCATCAGTCCCCTAGAACTTAGAACTACTTAAACCTAACCAACCTAAGGACATCACACACATCCATGCCCGAGGCAGGATTCGAACCTGCGACAGTTACGGTCGCGCGGTTCCAGACTGAAGCGCCTAAGAAGCGCTCGGCTACAGCGGCCGGCTATAATTTTTCAGGTACGTTCATTGTTATATGTGGATAGCGTGTGAAAAATATGTTGCATAAGTTTATGGCGGGTCACGGCCTATCGAACATACACCGGTGTGATGTGGAGCCTACACCATTAAGTTAAGTAATGGCTTTGACTTTGTACATATGTACTGTTTGTGTTTTCCTTTTTTTCGTTTATAAATGTATAGCTATGGTGTTCTTTTAATCATTGACAAAGGTTTTCGTAGGCACTTGTGGGTTTTATTGTTCTGAAGAAGGTGTAGCTATCTACGCCGAAACCTAGGTTAACACTAGGTGCTTTTTTCGCAATCGAGGCGGGTTTTTAGTTTTTTAATATATTCCACATATTGTTTTCCAACAGGATAATGCTCGCGCACATAAAAAACCAACTCTACAGTGTGTCGACATGTTGGCTGATCGGGAACCAGATCTGTCTCCAATACAGTACATGTGGAACGAAAAGTCCAGTGTCATCCACGAGCAGCATTATCTATACTTCCATTGATCGACCAAGTGCAACAGACTGCAAATAGGATCCCACAAATCGACATCCGGCACCTGTACAAGAAAGTGCGTGAATGTTTGCATGCTTTCATTCAACATTCTAGTACTTACATTATTAATATAAAACTATTTCACATTTGCTAAGGCTTATCTTGCGCTTACATTAACCTGTGATCATGTAAGGTAAATCACTTAAATGTGATTCCCAGACAAATGTAATCCCAAAATTTCATCACTCAAAATTAATTATTTCTTGGTGTTGCGATTTTTTCCCTTTGTAGATGTTCATATTCCTATCTTTTTTTACTGTTTACCATTTGTCATGTGCATCGCTGATCCATCATCACCCTCTTTCAGTTGCACAAAGGCCGAGCCAAATCTTTCCACATATTTTAATGGCCTGTTAAAAACCTTGTTTTCCCCCTCCTTTCATGCTAGTGGTCACAAACAATTCTTGTCATGTATGCACCCACTTAAAAGTCTGTGGTACTATTGTTCGCTGACTGTAAACCGATACAAATTATTCAGCTCTAATTGGATCTGTAGCTAGAAAAAAAAATGCATCAAGCAAAGTGCAGATTATAAGGTATGAAAGGCAACAAAGCGCTATCGGCACCACGGTGCAAACGGGGGACTAATTGTCTAGAAAATAACAATGTAATTGCTCGCCTGTGTGAGTAGATTACTGACGTCACCTCGGCTGAATGTTACAAAGCCGACACGCAATAATGGAATGCGTTAATCCACAAGCAAGTGCTGACGCATCGGTCGCGCCTTCCTCCTCATTAGGCAGCTGCTGAAACATGAAACGGCCAAATGTAGCAAACGCACGCCGTGATACACACGCGCCAGTTTACGAGCGGCGAGCTCCGCACACGGCTGTAGCGGTGCGCGGCTAGTATAGGGCGCCGTTATCAAAGAGCCCGCCTCGCTTTTTTTACTTTTTAAGGTCCATTTAAAACCTGTAGCTTTATTAACTCCGTTATTCGGAAGCGAATGGAGAATGTCGCGAGCGGTTCATATTACTTTGGGCTCCAGCGAATTCTGAAAGGGAAACCATTAGGCAACTACATAGGGTACCTTTCTCCAGTATACAGATGCCCTAATGAAAAGAAAGTATTTCTGTGAACCCACACAGACGACAGGGGCGCGCGTTTACGTCTCCTGAACAGCTCCGCCGTTAGCAGACTGAAAACTGTCAGCACATAACCATGGTGATTAATTTACTCACTCCAACATATTGCGAAAACTAACGAACTAGTCTCATATACACCCAGATAGTTGGTGATTTTGTTTGAACATCAAACTCACTTGTCATTCTGTACATTCACTATTTTTGTCCTCCTAAGAGAAGTTTGGTGCGGGTTAGTGGTTATATACATCAGTACATATATTCAATGTGCGAGTTGTTTTTCCTCTTTTTCTAACATAATGTACGACCTGACGTGTTCTGCATGGTCGTAGCTGCACTGCAAGGTGGACTTCTCGTGTCAGTATAGACTTCCTGGTTTGCGTCCACATGTCCACACTACCATTGTAAGGCGTGTATATTTCTATTGTCTATTGTCAAACCACAATTTGAAAGATGTTTATATTTTATTAATAGGTTTAAGTAGTGTTAATTAATATTTGTCATGTTGGAAATAATTGTGATAGCACGGAATGTCTGCACCAAAGTACTGTTGGCAAGAGACAGCGTATGGATACATTTTAAGAAAAGAGCGGGAAAGACGGCGCATTGATACATTTTGTATTGGTTGCAGGGATTGTCTGCACCAGAAAGCATTGTTGGCAGGAGAGACCGCACTTTAGCGTTCGTAGGAAGTCAGTAATAAGCCAGATGTGAAGCGAGCCGGTAGCAGGTCTGAAGCGAGAGGTTGAGAGGAGCGGTGTGCCTGCCAGCCACTAGCTACGATTTACAAGAGATTATAAACGGATATACATCAGCTAACTATTATCATAAGAGGAACTAATATTACTGAATTATTTTTTTGAGAAAGTCAAGACTACTGACGGGATGTTCGCGCACTGCTAGTTGTAAGATTATTTAAAAAGTAAGTCCCATTTGAACGTTTGTAAAATCATTTCATTCAGAATATAATTAATTTTTGCCAGCAATATTGAATTACTGATTATAATCCATCTCAAAAACCATCAACGTAAAACTTTTAAAAATTTTATTGTTGTCAAGAAAAAGTTCAACTATGAATTACGTAACATCAGTCAAATGAATTAAAGAATAACGTCAGCTTTTCTATTAAAGAATGACGTCAGCTTTGCTATTAAAGAATAACGTCAGCTTTGGTAATAAATACAGCCACTTATTATGACAGCCAACCAGCAGCTAACAGAGTAAGTATATTCATTCCGCAGTTCGATGTGGCAGTCAAATGTCGATCCAGTAACAGTAAAAAAGGTAAGAAACAATTTTGGGTTATTGCAGGTAACGACTGGCTGAGGGCCACGACGACGCCACATCTATGTTTTTTCGAAATAATCAGAAAATAACTTTTAATAAGCAGCATTTAAATTTGTATGCGAAGATTGAGAAAGAGAATTAATGTCAAAGGGAAGATTTCTTTTGTTATTATTAATTAAGAGATAGAAATCCTAAGGTTATTGTAGAAGGGTAAGTTGCGTAACAAAAAAATAGATATACAGCAGACGGGAAGGTTTCAATATTCCTTACTTGCTGCTCAGGGGAATACTCGTAATAGCCGTAATTATTAATCTGCTAATGAAGTAAATACAGTGATGAGCCAAAAAATTATGACAACCTGCTTAATATCTTGTTTCTCCAACTTTGGAAATAAGTACATTATTGATTCTGAGTATCAGGGACCCAGAAATTTGTTAGTACGTTGTCGTGTAATTCGCTTAAATAACGGGCCACTGATTTTCGTACGCAGTGCTGCCATCCGAGAGCGACACAGATGGTTCCATAGGGTTTACATCATGCGTATATGGTCGCGAGACATAACAATCCTCAATACACTGTAGCACGGTTCTGGCTCCGAGGCATGGACAATTATATTGCTGATAGATGACATCGACGTCGGGGAAGGCAGCAAGCATGAAGGTATGTAAGTGATTCAAAGCTGTCAGCGTTTCTTCCATTAATACCACAAGTCCCAAACAAGTGCTACGCATTTCGAGCCACCGTTCTCTTCGATGTTGACCATAGACATAGTGTATCAAAAATGTGATTCACCCGAAGAACCGACACCTTTCCATTGATCGATGGTCGAACGCTAATCGTCCCATGCCCACTCCTGTAGTAACTGACGATGTCGTCGGGTCAACATGTGAACACGTGTGGGTGATACGCTGCGGAGCTCCTTGTTCAACGAAGTGCGATAAACGGTGTGCTCCGAAAAGCTTGTGTGTGCACCAACATCATGCTCTTTCGCCAGAGATGCTACAGGTCACTATCTACCCTACTTTACAGAGCAGAGAGGCTTCCGTGCCCCAGGTTCTCTAAAGAGACATCGACGTCCAACCCTTAAGTGCCGAGTGATAGTTTCACTGTCCTTCTTCTTCTTTCCATAGATGCCACGGCAGTAGCACGTGAGAGTTCTTCCAAGTTTGCTGTTTTAGAGATACTCGTTCACATGCTATGAGAAATAATAATCTGCCCTTTGTCAAAGTCGCTTACCTCAATGGATTTCCCCATTGTCAGCCCATACCTTCGCTAAGGTGATCCCCCGTTCGTGTCTGCTCCGCTTACATACTTTTGTTACTGCGTCACGTGCCCCCAAAGCGACCAGGCGGCACCCAGCGTCGTAGTGGGCAATAGTCATAATGTTTTGGTTTTTCAGTATACTGATGTAATTCAGTATTCTGCCCTCAGTCACCAATAAGAAGATATTCTGCTCTTGAACTCCACACACCTTACGTAACTATATTAGATAGTCCCATATTGAAAGAATTACATGGCACTAGTAGTCTCTTATTTACGACTTTAGTGCAAGGCACAGGTGAAAAATACATGAAAATAATTCATTGTAGTAGGCAACGCCGGTGTGGTGCTAACTGTAATTTAATAGTAACTGTACTCAAGGACGTAATCAGGATCTTGTCAAGGCGGTGGTGGGAGGTATCATTTGTTAAAGAGGACCTTTAAAAAAGACTCATGTCCTGCATTTATTTTGAAAATTTGCACAAAGGACAATAAAACATTTTATATGACAATGATCTCGGGTTTTTCACCGGCTATAGATATAATTGCGTTATTTAGGAGTGCTGTATTTTGGAAAAACGTTAAGAAACAGTCATTCTCCAATATCCCTTCACCGTCCCACGTGATTTTACTCTCTTCTTCTTTCAGTGGGATTTGAGCTGAGGAGGTGATCAGGAAAAAACGAGCGTTTAATTTTTGGGACACCATGATTATTACCGATAGGGCTTTTGGAATAAAGAGATCTCTGTTCGCCAGAAAAGCTAGAAAAAACTTTGGTGGCTAAAATGGGACCACCTGGAATTATTCGAACTTAAACTTTCCCAAATTTCTTAATTTAAGTATGTGTCTGTCAATCCTTGTAGTTTAAGATAGATCGTTTTGTGTGTTAGAAAATGTCGTGCCAGATAAATGCATGAGCCTAAACGAGGAAAATTTCTGTATCAATTTTTATTTATTGTATGGCGTTTAGTGCCAGGAGTCTCCGAAGAGCTATTCGGCTCGTCTTCGTTGTAGCTTGTTTCATTTATGCACATGGCCTGCATCTTCAGCGGATATGGAATCTGTCAGGAGAGAAAGCTATTTTCGAGGTTTCCGGCGGATGTATTCAAACCAATCATCTCCCGAATCCAGGCATTGCTAGTTCAGTGACTCATCACGCAGAGCTACCCCGAGTTGGTGGAGAATTTTGAAACACAGGATATTGCACATAGTTTTAAAATAAAATAAAATATATCACAGCGAGAGAGTGAACTATGACAATACATGTGTTTCCTTTCAATTGTATATGTTTAGTAATTTGATGTTGCATGAATACCTGCACATTTTAAGATTTCATTGTTAATGAAATTGCTGGATCCAGTTACAATAGCTTTACAACAGCATAGAGTTTAGACGAAAGGTGGAGGGAGAGATGCAGGACGCAGTCGGCTCTGACGAGTGCAAGCAGCCCGCTGAAAAAATCTTTTAGAAGCGAACGAGCTATACAATGTGCTTCCATCACATACCGCTTTCGCTCTCCACAAACCCCTCCCCGTCGTTCCGTATCCGAAGCGGTTTCGATAACTGAGTACCACGTGGGTGACCATACTGAGCAATACTTTGCCATTTGGGCTATTAGTGATCGTACGCTGAGCAAACTCTTAAAGAAGTGCAGTCACCACCGGTTGGGCGATATTTTTGTTGATCTAAGCGAGTTTTGGGTGACAAGGACAAATCTTTGTGTATTTCCACTCACTGATTTAATTTAAAGTTATTTGTAGTAATATTTACTGTTCCGCTGCCTTGAGAAATATTGAAATTTTGCAACCGCAAAGTTCTACCAGCCTCAAAATAACGAACCATATGCTAAACATAAACTGCTATAGACAGGTAATTAGTCTGTTACAGCAATGAGTACATATTTTTAACTTGCCATAAATGAAGTGGACGAATCAGAATCGATTTCCTTCAGCTTTCTGTTTACAACCTTATCCAGAATTGGAAACTATACACAGCACAAAAGCAATAAATGGTACTACTTACGTTAACTTCAAGTGCAAGTAAAAATTGGACAGATGAACAAACCAATAACTGAGCTCAAACAAAACTAACAACTTGTCTTTATAATAGGGATGGGCTATAGCCGTTGGTACTATGGAAGTAAGGATAGTTTAAAGCTACCCTTCGCCTGCTGACTACAGACAGCTCCTGTCATTTTTTCATCGTATGATTGAAATTCAAAATACCTTTCTATTTCACTACATGGAATCTGTGCCACGTGCTGTTTCATTTAGGTGATATGGAGGGTCAGGACCCTCGTGGACCCCCCCCCCCCCTCCCCCCTGTAGTTTAAGTCGTTCCCACAGTCACGTATTTTTCGAATGAAGTCATGTAGCACCAGCAGCTCCATTACACAAGCAATAAATTCCACCAAGTTCATGTACACGGTGAACGTTAATAAAAACCGACAAACTACAGGGACGGATTCCACGTGACTGTAAATGGAGGAAAAAAAATCCTATGAAAGTGAGTCCTGAAATGCACCGTTGTCAAAGCAGATGGCGCTGACGGAGCACACTTCCTCTGACCACGTGCAGCCGGCCGTTATCGCCGAGCGGTTCTAGGCGCTTCAGTCTGGAACCGCGCTGCTGCTACGGTCGCTGGTTCGAATCCTGCCTCGGACATGGATGTGTGTGATGTCCTTAGGTTAGTTAGGTTTAAGTGGTTCTAAGTTCTAGGGGACTGATGACCTCAGATGTTAAGTCCCATAGTGCTCAGAGCCATTTGAACCATTCGAGCCGCTGGTCGCTCATCCAACAACAGTTGTAGACGCTACAAGAGAGTCGTTGGGTACCACAGTGTGGTTTATTGCTGAAATTTTGATTGTGCGTTCCTAGATGAATCAACAAACAGTGCTTTTGAATACGTAACTCCAGTGGAACTATCATCACTAAAAATATTAGTACACGTCCTCACTTTGAGGCCTACCAACATTCCATCTTCCTGCTCTTCACTCGGGACAGGAACAGGAAAGGCCAAAAGTCCTGTGCTGGATGCCGGGACATCTGTGATCCGGTCCACCTCTACTTGATGATGATGATGTGGTTTGTATGAATGCAGAGTCTCGCGGCGATAACATTGAATAAAATGTTCTCGGGCTTCCAACCGCGTCATTTGCTTAAAACTACACTACCTTTCGGCCAAGCACTCCTTGGCCATTGTCAAGTAACAATGGCCAAGGAGTGCTTGGCCAAAAGCTCGTGTAGTTTTAAGCAACTGACGCGGTTGGAAACCCGAGAACATTTTATTCAATGGTGTGTTTTCATTTGTAGGGAACTCAACTGCGCTGTCATGGCGCCCGTACAAAGTCCCAATTTTTACACAAACCAATTTTTTTACCCAATCCAATCTAGCTATTGTCACGAATGATGATGATGATGATGATGATAATGATGATGAAACGATGAGGACAACACAAACACCCTGTCCCCAGGCGGAGAAAATCCCCAACCCGGCCGGGGATCGAACCCGGAAACCCGTGATCCACAGGCAGCACCACTCGCCACTAGACATGCTTTGCATGCAACGATGGCAACACCAAGACGCCAAGCAAGGTATGCAGGATCCGTTGAGTGACAGTCGGGGTTTGAGTGCGAATTCTCCGGCGCCGGCCTGTTAACAAAAGGAGCCATGTTTGGTGCGAGTTACAGTACTGTTGCTTGTAGCCAGAACCTTGTTGGATGGGTGCTGACTTTGGCTTACTAATGTGGGCGGAGTGGGAAACGATTACCAGGTGGTAGTAGACGAATTCGGCAGCTGAAACTCCTGAAGGAGGAGCGATATTTCTGTCTAGCTACGATCCGTTTTTCAGTGATAAAATGTTGAGTGTCTTAAACTCCACCATTTGTTATTCTCGTGTTCCGTCCGTGTTAAAACGGATATCCGAACGTTATTTCTAATAACTTAGTAACAAGGCTTGCCGACGGAGCCTCCGTGCGTCTGTAAATAATCATTCTTTAACACCTGTTGCCGCTTGTATTTTGTGGGTATTTTGTGCAATTCCCTAATAGACTATTTGATCTTACGTGGTGTGTAAGTGGGCTGGGACTAGCTATTTCAGCTGTGGTAGTTCTTTTAATGTGGCGAAATAATATTGGCTGAATCTTGAGTGATTTAAACAACTGCCAAATCTGTTGAAGCTAAATACAATACATTTGGGAGTAGCCGCAGTGAACTGGTAAAAAACGTATGTAACGGCGAAACTTAAGACCTCAGCGTAAAACTGTTTCTTTACTGATTGTCTGAGGCCTTATTGTGTACCAGGTAAGGCGACCGTGACCTTCTGAAATATAAGGGTGTCACAGTGACTTAGATCAGCTGAATACGGCGCCGTCCTGTAACGGGTGCTAGATGTTCCTTATATTGAAACGCCAGATTAACGGTCTCGAAGCTGGAACAGCTAATGAATATATAGTTGGTTGTAAGATGATCATATGTTATTCATTTGCATGTCAGAGGGAGATCAGGTTCCGTTAGTATTAAACAATGTTTGGTCTTGTCGGCAGCTGAAACTCCCGAAGAAAGAGCGGTATTTCTGTCTAGCTACATCTGGATCTCCAATTGAGTCTTACGAACCGTTCGTAAGTGATAAAATTTTGAGTGTCTTAAACTCCACCAACTTTGCCTCTGCGCAGTCTGACACATTGTTAGTTGAAGTGTGGTAGGTGATGGACATATTTAGTAGTGGTGTGTTCACTTATGACTATATCTGTTAGCTAAAGAAATATTTAGTGTAAAGGACAGCTAGATTGAATATGATGTACATTTTGGAAAGGGAAAGAAATGTAAATTTTGAACGATGTTAATTTTTTTTGAAGAGATGAAGTTTGGGGTAAGACAGCAGTATTGCGCAACTAATTTATAGAATGATGATTGCCAGATAGTGAGCTTGCTGAGAGCTGAAACAAAGACCACCCACTTGCCTGAGCCATGCATTAACATATTACTTGATTAAGCTGTTTGATTTTTACTGAAATTCTGTGTTAACATTGTACCCTTTTAAATCATTGTTCACTTTGTTAAGTGTACTATTGTACAGACTCATGTTATGTGTGAAGATCAAACGAAGTTTTACTCTATCTTTTTGAACACCTACTTCATTTTAAAATCGTTGTCTTGAAATATCATTTCAGAGGAACAGTTACTCTCCTCATCCTACTGTTCATTATTACGCATTATCACAAAGGACAGTTTCAATATGGTTTGGAAATTTTACTTAGAAAAGAAATCTAGCATAACCGCTACCTGCTTGCTGTTTGCTGTTGTGTTTTCGAGAAATCTACAAAAATGTTGTCAAGACGCGAGGTAAGTGAAAATTTTGAGTGGGGCAGATTATTGTTGTACTTCAGTCACGCATTTAATTTAAAGACAATCTATATTCTGATCAGCTCCAGTTGATTTCAAATTAGGTTCTGTGTACTCAAAGGTTAGTATTATAGTTGGATAACAGTTTCTGGGGACGTACTTTTGGTAACACGTAGACTTTTTTAGAGTGGGAGGTAAAGTTGGGTTAAATTTCAGAGGGAAAAATGTTGTAGTTGGGAGGTTACATATCGATCTCTCTGCCAGGATAGTTGGTTGGTTCTAGTCGGATAGCGTTGGATTTCTCGAAAGCAACATACGACTCCGCTAATTTTACTAATGTTATCTAATGTTATACTTCTTTTTCAGGAAATTTATTTAAAATTCTATAATCTCTTCGTCAACTTTCCTGTCGTGTGACAATTACCAATTACTTTGTTGCGTAAGCAGTTGGCATAACACTATAGGCTAAGTGTGGGTTTGTTTCATTGTTGACTACCTGCGTGCTCAATAGCACCATTTCGTTTGTTTGTCCATTGCAGCAATTTTTTTTTAAGAAATAGTGTTTCATCATGTTGATATAACAGAAAACAATATAAAAATTCGTCGTAGCACAAGACAACAGAGGTTGTTGCAAAACAACGATTCGGCACAGGATGAGATAAACCACGCTGAACGATGTACAAATACCAATAGTTTACATGAGACTGCTGAAATTTGCACGGCTCCAGTTTAGTGAAAAACAATGAAACAGAACAAACGATGGGCCGTCTAATGCGCCATGTGGCCGGTTGTTCTCCACCTCTCGGTTATCGGTTGCACTGTCGAGCACTGCCGGGCGCTCCAGCGTACTCACAATCTCGGCCGGTGACAGTACAGCCGCCACGCACTTCACAGTGCCGAATCGCATTAGAAACCGTGTGTAAACGCAGTTGACGACCTGGCTTTGAGCAGCGCAGACAGCGTTATGTATAAACCAAGTATAGGTCGTAAACGTTCCATTCATGAAACGAAGAGATTTACTATGCTGAGAATTGGGAGCGGCTCATTAGTCCTGAAGAAGAAAGACATGTCGGAAGAGGAAGCGAAAAGTGAAGCTTGGAAATCGTTTGCACTTGTAGTGGATCCTGTAACGCAGGCTTCTGCTGGTTTCGTGCAATGAACCACATGTGATACCATACTTTCATACCAGTCAAGTACAACAGGTATGATTCGGCACTGCAAAAGTAAATTCGGAGCAGAAGTCCACCGGCCATTTGCAGTACCAAGTAGCATAAAGAAAGTTGTTGTTGATAGGTTGGTCGATATGAGTGGAATAGATTTGCTACCGTTAAATACTTGTAGTAAGATTGGCTTCAAGAATTATTCGCAGGAGCTCATCAATGTTGGCGCCACTTACGGCTAAGTCAGTACAGAAGATGTTCTTCCGCACCCTACCACTGTATCGAGTCATATTAAAGAAAAGGCAGACAAAATAAGGGTGACAACAGTGCCCAAGCTAATATGTGCCTTAAAGAACAAAATGTGCACTTTAGACGCTGATCTGTGGGCTGATAACTACGAGAAGAGAAATTTTTTGACTGTGACGTCGCACTATGTGAATGATAAGTGGCAGCGAGAGACGCTTGTTTTGACAACAACCGAGTTTCCGGACGTACCTAAGACAGGAGAGAACATACGACACGAAATCGAAGGGCGGATCCTTGAGTTAGGAATTAACAAGAATGATTTTACGAAATGTTACTTTGTCAACGAGCAAGGAGCTAATATGAAGAAGGCACTTGAATCTTACGACCGTTTGCCTTGCTTTGATCACTGCTTGATGACTGCGCTTCGTCACACATTTCAAGAGACGTTTTTAGAAGACGAAGCCCCTGAAATCCTGTCGTGTCTACTATCAGCAAGAGCTATAGTAGGCTATTTGAAGAGACCGGGTCGCTCGGGGCGTCTGCGGCACTATGTGAAGCAAGAAGCTGTAACTCGGTGGGACAGTATACTGTTAATGGTCTATTCCGTCATAATTCAAATCGACGATATTCGAGATCTACTAGAATCCCGCTGGCAATCGACACTCTTAGAAACCTTCGAAGAAGGGTGCGTACGAGACGTTGTCGCTTTTTAACCCCCTTTAAAGAAGCGAGTTTGGATTTGGAAACTGCAAAGATAACAACGCTGGAACGTGTGCTGCCGTTGTACAACAGTCTGTTACATCATTGTGAACCAATAAACAGTGACAACGAGGCAAGAACGCTTTCTATAGGTTACGATCCTTTATACAACTGTTGAATTATCAGAATGTAGTTATATATTTTGGGTTTACTTTTCAGCTCATGGCGAAAATAAAAAGGAGAGCAGCATACTTAATCACAGAGAAGTGCAAAATTGAGGCTATCCATTACGTTGCCACGGTTCTATGGCCATCACGGCGTCATTTGAAGAAACTCACAGCAGACGAAAAGCAAGCCGCGTATGCTGAAGTTCGATGATTGTACTCGGAACTGCCCGTAAATGGTAAGGTTCATTCACTGAAACCAATCAGTAAACTAATGTTTGTTTGTCTAATCTGCCATCTTTCGTTAGATCAACTTTTATTAGGTCTACAATGTGATATTTGGGAAAGGTTTCGCAGCTTAAACATTCCACAATGCGTCTTGATGTAATTTTTGCGATGTATATAAAATGTCACCGTAAATATAGTCGTTTAGTAACCAGTAACTCTAACTACGGTGTATACATATTTGAAGGTGACACGAACATCTTATGGATATTTTCATTCATGTTTAGAGTCCATTCAAGCAAACAGTGACCAAGTTCTTCCCATGAAAAAGTCCAGGATGGACAGGAGTTCGGATGAGGACGACGAAGATGGACACACAGTACCTACCAATGAACTCGACAGGTACTTCCGCTCCCCAAATCCGACTGTAGCTGTGCCGAAGGACAAATATTGCATTGGTGGAAAACGCACGCGGGGTAATTTCCAAGGCTGTCGGTAGTAGCCAGAAGAGTTCTCTGCATTCCTGCCACTAGTGCTGCCAGCGAGAGAAATTTTATCCAGGTCGGTCACCTGCTGTCCAGTAAAAGATCGTGCCTGGAATCAGACAAGGTGGATGATCTCTTATTGATCCATCACAATTACGTAAGTATTCACAACATACCACATAATCACAAGGAGGGAAACATTCCTCAAACTCTATGAATGTATGATTCCACTTTCATTGACTTCAAGAAGTTCAAACCGCCAGCTGTAGTAATAGCTCCAGGAACGCAAATGACGCCTGTGTATCAGGGAGCACCAATGACGAAAAACGAATTGTATAGTCTTGATTCACTTGTAAAGTTATTTACAGGTCATAATTCGTTCAGAAATTAACGTTTTTGCAACAAAATTTCGCGAGTATTACTTTTAATTTCGTCATTCCTTCCCGATCATGCATTCAATACTGGTACAACGTATACGTGGTCGAGATTGGAGATACGCTACACATAGTCCATGATTAGGCTAATGTGTTCCCGTTTGTCTGCCGAACGGAACAAAATACTAAATACAGAAATTGCTGTTTTTAGCGTTACAATTACTGGAATACATGATAACCTCAAAGGCGAAACTCCAGTAGTCTGCAACAAATTAAGAAACATCAAATGTAACATATACAAGTGTATTATTTAGGTCACAGAACTGGTAGTAAACAACGAAACACATTTGTAAAAGAAACAAGTGAGTGGTTAATGTGAACGGGTGGCCTCTGATCTCAAGGAGTGTGACGAAGCGCCGCTCGCTGGCACTGAGTCCACCGGTTACTGGCGACCGGCCGAGCGTTTGGCGCACTCGGCCGAGCGCTGGCGATCGGCTGCCCACAACCGATGAAAGAGAACGCTCGGCCGCATACTCCTGAGAGCCAGAGGGTCGAGCGGGACTCGCCGGTAAAAATCGGAGATAATGGAGACCTCCAGTAATGAACACGTGAATTCTGAAGTTGAGAGTCTTTCGGAGATGTGGCGGCACAGTTAAGCGAAAGCGTACTAAAGCCGCCACAGTCGTGAGAAATTTTAAAACAGTTGGTAACAGACACATCAGAATCAGCTTTTGCGTCAGTGACTTTCGAACGAATACAAAAGACATCGCCTTCAGTAAACAGTTATACAGAACCACAATGCTCGAGTCCAACAAATTTTCTACAAGTAATTCGCCAGAAACACAAGATGAAAACAGAAAATCACAGGAAGAGAACAGTCAATTACTGGTAGAAACAGTAAATCAGTTAGGAAAGAAATGAAAAAATTACAGGAAGAAAACAAATGAAAAAGTAACAGGATGAAAATAGTATGTCACTGAGGGAATAAACAAAAAATGACCTTCAACCAGTAATTGATAGCTTTGTAATCATAATAAGTGACATTGACACAGAACACGAAAACATGGAAACAAATCAGGTTAAAGACAAAGACGGATTGTTAGCTAAAATCATCACTGTAGTTCGGAGTAGTAGAGTTGCACAGATAAAAACACAGAATGAACGCCTTCGCACAACGGTAAAAGAAATTAGCGAACAGGTAGAATCTTTGACACAAAATCTGAAGAATAAAAAGAATAGTTAAGCACAATTACAGAACGAACTGATGACCTGACAACGCAAATGGCAAATTTGTCGAACATTGTCGACATAGATTCAAACGACACAACGCCAGTACCATTTTCAGACACAGCAAAATACCAGCCTTTAATAAATTTTTTGAGATAACGAAGAGAAAATGAATCTGGAAAATTAGCGTTACAGGAAGACGACGAATGAAAAGGTCGAGCGTATTGAAAGAGAGCTTAACCATGACGACGAAATGGACGAATTGAACCATGTACGTTCATATTCAGAAAACTTTGGTGACCACACAAACTTATGTGTTTAGGAGATTTTTCGCGAGAACAAAAGCAACCACATATCCAGATACGTCAATGAATCCCCGACGTGGTGCAATACAGAACAATCTGGTTCACACAGATATGGTAACTAAAATTACAAACACTTTCTGACAATATCTGAATTCAAAGTTCTAACATTCTGGGTGGTGTCTCTTTGTTCTACATCGTGTCTCCCTACCACTTTCGCGCAACGACGCTCTGAGCGTGTTTTTTAGGGAATTGACTAGTTTGAACCTGGGACCTGTTGCTGGTAAGGAGACGCGAGACCACACGTGACATGTAGAATTCAGAAGAGTTCAGTGAGACTAGCGATGATATAACCAAATACTAAATGATTTCAGCGTCAGCTCCACTGCACTCCCTGTAAAAGAATCTTAATACTAACTAAATTTAGTGGAAGGGGTTCAAGGCTTTCCTATTTTTAGTAAGCTGGTAAAATAACGTCGAAAAAGCAGTTAAGTTTACCATTGAAAATTTTATTCTACTCAGAAAACATCGTTTATACATTGCACTATTGATAAAAGGAAGTGTTTTAATACAGGATGGTAAAAACCAAGTGCGTTCAACAAAAATGTGAACGAATATTCCCTGAATGGGTTTCCAAGTTCTACAATCGATCGAAGGATGACCTATGCCATATCACATCTATAATCTAGGTTTAAATTAAGTTTCACAAAAGAGAAAACTATCAAAATGGTCTACAGTGACCCTCAATTATCTTTAATTACTTATCTAACTTGTCGTGAATTACAGAGGCTGATGTGGCTTCTCAATAACTATATAACAGAAAAATCATCGCGTTTAAGATTTTTACTTCAAGTGGCAAATGTGAACACCACGAGCTTTAATTGACGATCGACACTAGTATTACGCAAAAAGGGGGTGTAACAGATGAGACTTTTGCAGTTATGAGTGAAGCTTTATGCGCTGTTATGCGGCATCGCGTGCGTTCATTACATTGTTGGTGTTCGTCAGGGGGCGGCGGCCAGCGCAGCAGCCATCTAGCTCGCCGTCTCGGAACTAACAAACTTCTCCTAACTTCTTCTTACTACCATTTACCGAAGTTGGTTTAAAAAAAACTATCTGGTTGTGTTTTCATCTGACCACCCAGGGTCTCAATGTTAACCTTAATCTTCGCCTACAAAAATTCTGTCTATCCAATGAGAAACGTTATACTTTTCGTCGTGGGGCAATGTTTTTATAGTTTGCAATGTAACAGAGACGCAAAAAAGTCTCACGCTAAAACTTGCAACTGGTGTAGTCCTTTTAGAGTTATCGTAAGATCTATACTGTTCTTCTGCAGGGCTCTATTTTTTAACATGGGCTGGGGGTGGTCCTAACGTAACAGAGACACGAAAAAGTCTCACGCTAAAACTTGCGGGTGGTGTGGCCCTTTTTGTGTTATCGTAAGATCTATACCGTTTTTCTGGAGGTCTCCAACTTTTAACACGGCTGTGGGGTGGTCCTTGACGTACCTGAGACGTGAAAACGTCTCACGCTAAAACTTGCAGCTGGCATTGTCCTACTGGTTAGCTGGCGACGTGGGTGTCCAGTCCGTCCCTTATCGTAGGGCCATCTAGCTTAACACGATTCTGCTCTCGGCTTCTGTTCTCGTTTCTCCCCTCGGAACTGCGTCTGTCTCACAGTGGGAAGGAATGACATGCATTTAGGCATTCTTGTGTTAGTCTGTGGTATTCCATTTGCTCACTCTTTACTCGTAATACTTTGGTTAATTTAATGTCACGATTTTTTCAGAGCTATGTGACATACTACTGGATTTGCTTATCATGTCAGGGTTTTCATGGAAGGTGTTTGATTTGCCTGACACCTTACAAAGTTTTCAGGAATTACAGTAACGAAATTCACCCACAAGCTTGACTTGATCAGTTCCTATATTATTTACAATTAATTGTACCAGTTGAACACTAATTAGAACTTCTCGACAGTTATTTAAAAACAAACCTGCAGCAAGAATGTTCTCAATAGGGAGAGATTGTCAAAACGTGTATTATTTCTATCGATCGTTTCTGTCAGCCTACTGACCGCATTCCATACAATATCAAGTAAAAAATAGCTTTAAATACCTTTATAATGTTCGAAAACTTTGAACAGTCCGACTTCTCGAGACTATCAAAATACTTCAAAGACATTGTGCTCAGGAATCAGCACTTATCAGATCTATCCAATCCGGCGGAGCTAATTAGCACTTGTTCAAAGTACTTACGGGCATTCAGCCAGGTTGAATTTTCGACAACTGCCGATATTTCGGCGGATGCACACTCCGCCATTTTCAAGGCTTAACTGCCATGCACTTGCTTAACAAAGTTATCTACACATCTGAGACATATAATTTTGGCCCTCAGATGTAAAGATGGTTTATAAGCATTTTAAACATTACTTCATGAACTAAAATTCGACAGTGACAATGGTTTAACAAAAAGACACAATAAGAAATACAACAAAAACTATGACACCGAAACTCGTTTACACCGCGTGAAACAAAAACTATGGCAACTCACATAAGAAATACAAGCACAGAAACAATTACAGGCAGGATAACTGACATCGTCCATATGACGCACAACTCTCGCAGTTGTACGTCATTGATTATTGATTATTCTCATAGAAGTAATTTCTGGAGTTATGACTATGAACACATCAACAGACATCTCAGTTATTACGGTGACAGATATAGGTGTAACCACAGTTACGAAACAAACAATATAATTACAGACAATTGTCAAACTTATATGCAAATTTTCATGGGCACAATTTAGGTCGATCAAAATCGCAAAACACATGATGCAACAACTACTATGCAAATAGCAACCGACACAGTCAAAACCAACACAGTCAGTGTGGTCACCTTCATAATTCACAGTATCAAAATTCTGGAAGGTCAAGCTCAGCATGACAGATAGAAATAATTAATGTTAGATCACCAAATCCAAAAGTTAATAAACGACGAGGAAGCAATACAGGACGAAACTGAAACTATTCGGACAGACAAGAGCAAGAGATGTCGTCATATATCGCATATCAAACCATATATAAAATAATTCTATTTCCTAAATTTGTACCCAGATGATAGAAGTACATGTAATTTGTTAGTAAAATATTTCTTGTGTTAAAGCGCACAGCAACAGTCAGCGATAAACACTGCTGCTGCAACCATACCAGAGAGGCTTCCATTCAGCGAAAGGCAACTTTTGACACAGCTCGGGCGACTGTCGTCACAATAAACTTTATTTATCGCACACCACCTCGAACGATTTGCTGCCACGATTCGTGTGCTACACAAACTGATAAGAACTTTGAAATTTCATCTAGAATCCGAATATGAATAAATAATTTATAATAAAATGAACAGTAACAGTATTTTTAAACCAGTTTTGAGAGGAAGCACAGGGTATCAGCAATGTCCTGGAATTTAAAAAAAAGCCTTCAGTCACAACTTTTCATGTTTTATTAAGTACGGTATGTGGTGGGATACCATGATGTCCAGTGTCATGTCTGTGTTCTCGTGTTTTCTCTGTATACTGAACTTATGTTTTTGTTGATGATTTTAAGATCCAGGAAATTTATGCTTTTATTGTCCTCATATTCTATTGTGAACTTTTATGTTTTCGTATAATGAACTGAATACTGCGTGTAGTTCTTGAATCACACCATGTACAAAAACATCTGTGAAGTGTTTACAAACATTTAAATGCAAATGTGCCTCTTGAGTGAAGTGGTGTGTATGATCAGTGTAGTGTAATGACGTAAGTTTTGATTTTCTTTTGACATATGACCATGTGCAGACTTCGTCACCAACGTCAGTTACAAAACACTTCACAATTATTTAAACTCTTTTTATAAGTGGTCGCTGAATAGTTCTTGAACGAAACTGTAATTAAAACATCATCATTTGAGGCGTATGTACAGAATTACGTCACTCAGTCCAATTGGTTTTGCGCAAACTTTTTTCAATTTAGATGTCATTTGTTTTTTCTCAGACGTTATATTAACGCAAGAAACTGCTTTAATAAATATTAAAACCACATTGAATGAACTTTTAAGACTCAAATTCGCGATGAACATTGTCAAAATTAATGATCTTGTCAAATAAATCATTCTTCATAAATAAATTCTCATAACATGTATTTAAACTTTTGTAATATACACTAGTTTATTATCTTCCTATATACTACATATGGACGTGAACCTGAGCCTTGACAAGATAGGACTGAACATTTACAATATGATTAAACTTTCTATGATGTCATTGTTGTAGAAACATTACAAATTCTTATTTTTTCAGTTTTTAGAAGCACGACGCAACAACTCGGTTTCAGGATCTTCTGTTGTTCTTTGGCTGTCGACCCGCGATGTGTAGTGGCCAGCAATTTTCTCTCTGGTCACGGCAGCGAAGATGCTGTCTCTGTTCGTTGCGCCACCCTCTCCATACATAAAACATAAAAACAATTACAAAACTTTAGATAATTCACAACAATTATAAATATTACAAAACACAAACAAAACACTAAATTAAACTTAAATTCACCTGCAAACTAGGCTGACACTGGTGGATGGGTGACGCTTCAGTTTCATGTCCCACTACTTCAGGATGGAGAAAAGAATGTATGATGGTACTGAAACATTAAAAACGCTTTCCTTCGATTATGTGGTAAGTTTACACAATTCATCTTTTCCACTGTTTCGCACATATTTTCCACATTTGAGTTACGAAAATCATAACCTAACATCAATCCTTTTCTTGACAGGAATAGACATTTCACCTCATTCAAGACAAAAAATAAAGCATGCATTAAGACAAGGTGCACCTGATGATCGACCCACAAGGTTCAAAATGCATCGTCCGCTTAATAAAACACGCAAAGTTGTGACTGAAGGCGTTTTTAATTCATACTTCCAGTTTACAGAATACAGTCACATTTAAAACTACAAAATATCGATAAATTTTTTTAAAAAGTCAGCAGTTCGTTGTTCACTTGAGAAATATTTTCGGCTGTACACAGTGATGATAATACACAGACATTTAACCATTTTGACCTCTTTTTATGAGATATACAGAGTGTTGGAATGGTAATTGCGTTGTCTGAGAAGAACAACTGATATGCTGACATCAGAAGTTTCTGAGGACTTACTGTGAGATAGTTTCTCAGGACTTACTTTGAGGTAGTGAAGTTGTTTCATATGATTTACTTGTCTGAAGTTTCTGTAATCCAATGTTGTAAAACCAAGATGCGATTATTTTCTTAGCTTTTTTAGACATAGAAATCTGTTGTTACCATTAAACTACTTGGCAGTCCGTATACATACAATTACAAAAAATCTTATTACTTCTGTCTTAATTAAATTGTGTGTTGTAAATCTGACAATTTATACCTGCTTGACCATTCACCATAATGGACTGAGACTTGCGAGGGTAGAAGAATATGTATACCGATTATATACTAAAATATTCTGTCACATGATGTCATACTTCACTGAAAAAAGTTGCAACTGACTTTCATAAGGATTTCTTCCATACTACAGGATAGTTTTGGAGTTATCAATGGGTCTACAGTTTGCTTCAAGCACATACTGTGACATTTTACTGTTTATGTGTGTGTGGGGTTATCAGCTGAGAACTCTGCTTACTCTCACTCAGTCTGATCCACATAATTTGTCACAACAGTGACATTATTGCAATGGGGTTATGAAAGTGTGGTTGTTTGTGACAACGACACTCTTTTACCTGCTTACTACTGACTTATGTGACTGTACTTCGAAAATATAAGCCTTCTGTGTTAGAGACACTCTAACCTAAGTCCAATGTGCTAACAAATGTACAAAGTATGACATACAAACTTTCAAAATGGCCCTCCACAGATCATTCTCATGGGCATAATAAAAAGTTTGTAACCTACTGCTGGTGAATTCAGATGATTGATCGTTCATATGTTCTTGAATTTTGAAATATATTTTACTTATTGTTCTTTAACTCATATTGTTGCAAATCTATTTTGCTGTTTCTAATTGTAACATGTCTTGTATGTTCCTATCTGTAATGTTTACAATTCTGTCCATATCCCTTTTCTATCCGAAATGACCCTAATACAAAATACTACTGGGGGAAGATGTAGGATATGTAAGGTGGTCACGTAATTTAGTTTTTTTTAAGTTATCGATGTGCATGTCAGAGAGAGAAGTACAAGTTATGTTACTGTTAAATAATCTTTGGTCTCATTGTGGCAAAATCTTTGCCACTGTCCAGTCTGCTACATTCTTGGTTGAAGTGTGCTGGGTGACATTATTAGTAGTGTTGTGTTCACCTATGATTGTATACATTAGATAAAGAAAGATTTACTGTAATGGACAGCAAACATGAATATGATATATATATTGTTAAGCGAAATAAACATAAATTTTGAGCTATAGTAAATCTTTTTCAAGGGACGAAGTTTCAGGTAAGGATGGAGCACTGCACAGCTAATTTGCAGAATAATAATTGTCAGCTAGTTAATTCGCTCAGAGCTGAAAGGAAGACCATCCCACTGGCCTGAGTCATGCATTAATATATTAACTGGTTAATGGCCACTCCACACAGCTGGCTCTGTGTAGTCAAAGATTAGCATACAAGGTAAAGTTGGATAACAGTTTGTGAGGATATAGTTTTGTTAACACATAGACTTTTATAGAATGGGAGGTAAAGGTGTGCTAAATTCAAGATGGAAACAGATATAATTGGGAGGTTACCTGTTGTTATTGTATTAGTTTTAGTTGCTGTCTATGCTTTTTCCCAGTTATTTAATTTGTTGCAATATGACAACTATGTTATTACTTATTAGGTTATAGCTTTCCATGTTATGTCTGTTGAGTTGTTGTTTTGCTGAAGTAAACCATGGTCTGAGTGGAGCATCTGTTCTTCAACATTTCGGGTTTGTGATTATGCTGCAGAATTGTTTTGTATACCATCAAAGACAAATTTAATTGGCTTGTTTTGCTACTGTTTCCCTTGTAATCTTTTGATTAATTTGATTCTATAATTTGTTTTAAATATCTGATTTGGCTGCTGAGTGATGTTCTCTTAAATTCAATGGTCGTTAATAGTCAAAACCTTGACTTAACTTTCATATTTGTAGTTTATTATTTTTGATCTGTGTAAATACTTGTGTGTTTTTAGCTTCTCTTAAAAGCCAGTGAAACATTCAGCTGTACTGTCCCCCTATTTTAAATCAGTTCTGCTGTGGGGCTGTTGTGTTAAGATTAAAGATAAAAGTATTTAACCACTTTTAATTAGTTGCTTTTCTTTAAATGATCAAACTTTGATCAAGAATATACAAGGTTAGTTATAACCTGTAATGTAATGTGTATTCCTCATATATTGGGTTTACTAATTGTATCAAAGTGTCATTCTGCCCTTCATCCACCATCCCTCGCTCCATCCCCTACGTTGTCTGGTGGTGACACAACTTATTCTCTGGCACACATCATAGAGTTGCTTACAGAGCACAAATGCAGATGGAAATATGGTTGTAGATAGATGTACGAGTGCGTTCTGGAAAATAATGCCTCCGAATTTTTTTATGTGGAAGCATTTACAGTGTTTTAGATAAAACAAACATTGGCAATATTCTGCATCTTTATTCTTCGTGTCTACATATCTGCTGGTCCCTGCCGCCAAAATGTTTCGATTTGTGGCAGGTGATATGGCGGTGTGGAACGTAACTACGTCGGTGAGTGAGAAACAGCATGCTAAATCGAGTTTCAAAATCAAATAGTTTGTCCGCACATGAAGCACCACATCCTTCAACATGACGATGACACACCAGACACGACTCATGCGACATTGCAACAACATGACACAATGGATTCACTGTTCTCGATCATCCTCCATACAGTCGCGATTGCGCCCCATCCAATTGTTATCTATATTGGAAGCCAAACGAACACCTTCAAGGTCTTCAATTTGATAGTGATGGAGCTGTGGCAAGCAGAGGTGAGGTTTTGGCTCTGTCAACAAATTCAAAGAACTGGTCTGTCCTTGGGAGAAATATGGGCATAGAAAGGGAATGACTGTGTTGAGAAATAAATATGTAGACGTGAAGAACCAAGATTTAGAATGTAAATAATGATTGCTTTATTTGGAAAGCTTTAAGAGTTTTCACATAAATAATTCAAGGTCATTACTTTTCAGCACACACCCATAGATGCACATGTAGACGTGGACACAGATCTGTTACAAAATCTGCTTCGTGCAACTGAACAGTAAATGGACATGTTTACTTATTGCAGTGTTTGTTACGCGTAATTTTCGACGCCATAAACATAAGATTTTTCGTATATGTATAACGAATGCGCTACACCATGACTGTTATGTGGTTCACTTAGAGCTGAGAGTGAACATGAGCTGAGTTGTAGAAAGTAATTTTTTGTGTTCATAGTGTGGAAGAGGTCGAATTATGAGACCAAAGTACGTGTTTAAGCAGCAGAAACCACTGGGATTATTTAGTGTTTAGGTTGAATATTAGATATCAGGTAATAAGAGTCTCTGGGATTCCTATTATACATCGGACACATGACGGACAGATGTCGACCAGTTGTGTGCAGCAGATCTCGAGAGCCCCATTAGCAGTAATGAGCAGCTCTTGCAACGTCCAAGGTAATGCATCACACTAAGGACACAACTACCAACAGAAGTTGCTTCGCCGTACTTAATAGCGCTACGTGATCACTTACTGCACCAGTTTACTACTCTAGATGTTTTAGTCAGTTTATCAAAGAAACTGGAACAAAATATTCTTTTAAATTCTAGAAATAATTAAAATGTAAGTTAAAGTTATCATTCGTGGTTAAGGTGGTGAGACACAAATGATCTGGAGGTTTTATTTAAATGTGAACGCAGACACCCGAGAATTATCGATACCACCTATAACCCACATTTTGAGGTGTATAATTTTATACACAGAAAACAAATTAAAGCGCACGTGGAATAGCTATCCATCTTTCGCTTGTTTTATGCATGCTACACATATGTGTACAAAAATGGACGCCTAAACACTCGCACACGGCGATTTTGTGTATTTCTCGCTGATAGTGTATTGCCCCAGCTTTAGAAAAAGTAGCTAGATATCACCATTCCCCAATCAATATTTTTCGAGAAGTAACACACTAAAAACTCAGGGGTTGATAGAAAGTTTAAATAGGTTTACCTTTCCATGTGGAAAGCAGAAAGAAATCATAAAACAGCCGAGAAATAAACCTTTTATCTTTTCTGCTAAACTGAGGGGAGGTTGGGGCCTTCCAGCCACTTGACGCGCAAGAAATGTTGGTTGACCCATCTAGCAAAGTACACACGGACTTTCAACGATAAAATACACCGTGATACATAATGCCTGTCTCGTTGGCTGGGCGTCTAAAGGCAGGGAATTACACAGCCAGAACAGAGATGAACCGGGAATCATTTTAGCGATGATCCTTGCCTGAGTTGCGGAAATCCACAGACATAAGCGACTCTGAAGAAGTGCAGATTGCCATGACCCAGCGCTTCTCAGTGAACATTTCCGAAGCAGCGAAGCTGTTCGACTTTTCGTGTACTGTCGTCGTGATCATTTGCGGAAGGCGGCTGAAAGACTATGAAACCACGAGTGAGCTACAATTTGTTTGAATCGAGGGCACAGTGACAGCAGTTGATCACTGATTTGTTCCTCGACGGCGAAGGTATCTTCCAGCAGGTTAACTGCTCGTGTTACAAATCTGAATTTGTGCTGCAGTAATTAAGGAGCACGACAGAGAGCTCACCCTGATGTCTTAGCCACGCATCAGGTACACTATCGGACGATCAGTCCTCTCCACCAACAAATTATTTCCGCGAATTGCGTGAGGTATGTGCAGACAACGGATGCCACACACGTCCATAAGCTACTAAGAAAATGTCGAATCCAAGACATGTAGAATCGCTGCTGTATTACGCTCCAGAGATGGACGAACGTGATGTTATGCTGGTGATATTTCGCCTCATCGGTGCGAATGAAGTGCACCAATTAAGATCTGTTCATATTCACTTATTACACCTGCCAGAAATATAATTCAGCGTGTTGCCAGTCTTTTTTAACACGAGTAGAGCGTATCTGTGATCGACATCGTAAACTTTGTGAGTCTTCTATGGAGAAGAACCATGCCACACTCAACTGAATCACAACCGAGCAAGCACAATAGTCAATGTTCTCCTGGCCATAAATAGTGTATTCTAATTATATCCACCTCCATCATGTGGATTATGTTTACATCGCTGCCGAAGAACAAACCGCGCTGAAAGAACCTGAGCATAAACACTCGTATGCCATGTATCTGATATTGACATGTTGAATAAGTTACTGCGTCATAATTACAACTGACCATTACATTCATTTACAATTCCAGACAAAAGAGTAAAGCAATGTGAAGCGTGAGAAAATGAAATTAGACTACATGGGTATGTGATGTTATTTCAGTGACTCCACCATCCAATAAATGGAATGAGCACGAGCCATACACTGCTCAACCACTCTTTGTACACCCCAGAGAAAATCTCACCATTTCTCTCAACCATACTGATGAGCTGTGGCCTGGAATAAGCCAAATTGCTGTATGATGTTTCACTTACAAAGTAAGCACTGAGTCAGTCATTGTGTGGGAACCAGTACAGCTGCAGGTAGACTCCTGGACTTCATTCCAAGATCGCTCCGATCTTCTGTCTTATATCTGAACAGCAATAATATAATAAACCCATCAAGACAAGAGCAGCGTCATCTGGCAAGGAATGACTGCTTGTCAGGCACATGCGTGCTTCATGCAGCATTAGCATTAGCATTAGCAGTCCATTTGTAGAATGGGATAAGTATATGATCTATCTGGGGTTGATCGATTCCAGACTGTGATGGCCCGAGGTCTCAGCACGAGCCTTTCTGAGACTGCATGACTTGCAGGCGTTCAAGGAGTGGCGTAGTGCATGTTTTAAACATGTGGTGAACCCAAGATGAAATCATATCCAGACACAGGAGGTTGGGTGGCCACCTTTCATTACACATGTCAGATGTTGTACGCTGGGCAGACTGGTAAAACAGGTCAGGCCGTGAATGGTGGCAAAACTGACATCAGATGTTAAAGATGGGCAGAGTACAAGTGTGTCTGAACACACAGTGCACTGAACAATCCTAATCATAGCCGATGACCAATACGTGTGCCAATGTCAACACTACATCGGCAACTACAACTGAAATGGGCATGTGATCATTGGTGGTGGACATTGGTGCAGTGACAGTGCATTGCATCGTCTGATCATACTTTCTTCATCATGCTGAGGGGAGGGCGCGCATCCATCGCCTTCATAGGGAACAGCTCCTTGCTATCTGTACTGCAGGATGGAGACAAGCTGGCATTGGGTCCATTATGCTCTGGGGGACATTAGTGTATATTTTCATGAGTCCAATGGAGCTTGTGCAAGGCACCATGACAGGCAAAGACTATCGTACAATGGTTTCAGATCACGTAGACTAATTTAGACAATCATGTTTCCCCACCACAGTGACATATTTCCAAGAGATAATGCTTCATTTCACAAGGTCAGCGATGCAATGGAGAGGTTTGAGGAACACAGTGGCGAGTTCCAATTGATGTGCTGGCCCCACCTATTCAACAGATCTGAACCAGATCAACATATATGGGATGTGATTCAATGTGGTGCGAGAGCTCGTCATCGCCTTACAAGAAACATAAAGGAATTAGTTAACGTGTGGAGGTGTGGTGATACTGCCTTTCATCGACCTACCAAGTCCTCACTGTTTCCAGGTCGTGACACGCCACTTCTGTTGTCTGTTCCAAAAGTGAACATACTGGCTGTTACATAGATGGTCATAATGTTCTGGCTGATCAGTGTACATTATCGGCTACAAAAGATGACCCATATGCCACACATTCCAAACAAATACAGAAGCATACATGGCATTCTGAGCTTTCGTGTAGGTGTACTCATTCCTATGTAATGTTGGACAGCAACACTTGCATAATAGGCCCAAGTGAGTACTGTATTAATGAAAATTCTGGGCCAAATGGCACATTCTTTAAGATTCTCAGATTTAAAAACAAGGTTTAAGTTTTATCATTTCCCCCATTTATAAATTTATACATATCCATTAACGAAATTTTCACCCAATTAAAAATATTCAGTTAAAATTTAATATTAAAAAAATAAATTAAAATACAAAAATTCCAAAATTTGTAGAAATTTTAATTTATAGAGTATAGAGTGCAGTAATGAGTCAACATTTTTTTACAGGTTTTATTTGCCAAATCTAGATTTTGGCTAGTGCCTAGCCATTATCAATGCACTATTTTTTAGTCAGGATGCATGTCAGTTCCATGTTGTTCAGATGTCAGTCACAGCTCTTCGAATACTAGAGAAGTATTCAAGAACTGTAACTGATACCTGAACAACAGGTACTGATATGCATTGGGACTAGAAAATAGCGCATTGATAATGGCTAGGCACCAGCTGAAATCTGGATTTGCCAGGTGAAACCTGCAAAAAAAGGTCACCTGATTACTGTGCTCTATAATTTATAAATCACATCACAGTCGCTGGGTGCACATACTTCACTAATATAAGGTAACCTGATCCTTAATCTTTTAACTACATAAAATTTAATCCAATAATTATATTTGTCATCTAACAGTACAAAACTTTTTCACCAATATAATTACAAAAATTTCAGCATTTGAAAAACTGTAAGACTCATTTTTTTTCAGCTCTGATAATTTTTAGTTAATATTTCTGCATAAACATTACTATAAGTGATAAGATACTTACTAGATTTTTAAGGAAGTTAGTCATGCTCATTTTTGATACTGTTATTTTTACAGAACAAATTGAGATATTGATATTTTCAACTAGAATTTTTTAAGTTAGATATTGATAAATACCTAAAATTAAAAAAAAATTGATTTAAACTTTTTTGTCTTCTACAACTTTCTGAAAAGATTTCAATAGGGGTCCTAAATACATATATAACTTTTTTTCAATTATTTATAGATTAATTTAACAAAAATTCTTTGTTATAATTCATTGTTGTGAACCACAAGTTAATTTTTTTCAGAAGTCATAATAATGTATAGAGTTATATCATTAGGTATATTTTCAGTAAAGGTCGACATGATTTCACTGTTGTTTATTGAGAAGTTAAACTTGCACATTTGTGACATAGATAAGACAATGTCAAACAAAATTGAATGGATTTAGATGTATATTGTTATTTAATTGTGCTATTCTTTAGAAATCTCTAAAGGCATTGTAAGCTTTTCAAAATTTGTTCAGTGGATCAGGATTCCATAATTTCCGAGGAAAACTTCATATGTTCCATTTTTCACAGATAATTTGCAATGTAATATGATCAAATAAAGAATTACTTTTTCTATTAGTTTGGAAAACAACCAAACTAAAGTAAGACATATAAAATTCAGCAGAATTATAAGAATAAGTAATGTCTAATTCAGAATTTTTTTCCCATTTAAACTAACAATACAGTTAAATCTCATTCTTAAATTATTTCATTATAATCCTTTCAAAATCGTACAACTGGTTCTAACGGATAGATGTATTGTGTTTTTAATTTTTTCGTTGTTAAGAAATATTATTCCATAGTTAAATCATTTGATAGAAATGAAGAATTAAATGAATGTTACATTCTTGATAAAAATTGTTTATTTTTTGACTGTAATAACAAAGAAAGCTTTTATTACATAATTTTCAACTAGATTAATATTCAATTTACCATCAGAGGCTGAAAATTCTGTTCCATTTGTGTGAATAACATCAAATGTTATATAAAGTTGCAAACAATGAACATGCATCCAACCCTTTCCAGTATTAATTTCTGTTTCTTTGTGAGGAAGATTTAAATTAGTTTCTTTCTTCTTATTGACATTATAGAATAAAATTCATAACACTCAGTTATGTTTAAGATCAATTAAGCAAAATGCTTATTCAATAATAGGACCAATTGGTTGTGAAAATCTACATTTCTGACTGATAATTATATTCTATGTCATGATGGTAAACTGAAATAATTAATCATTTATACATTTACAGTAAAAATATTGATCAATAAAAATGTCAAAAAATTATAAAAAGATGTGAAAACTGAATAAAAATTAACAAATAAATTGCCACTTTTATTGAAAACAGTGCCAAAATCATTCCTTTAGATGACTCAAGATTATTCAGTTGATGTTGACTATTTCGTTCTTGAAGTTTCACATATAGTTAGAGTAAATTTTACAACAGGTAGGTATGATAAATAAATTGTTTTTATATAGCTCTAACTTATTCAAAAATAGAAAATAATTAGTTAGAGAAATATAATTTTTTTAAATGTTTTCAGATGAGAAGAGAGAAATATAAATCATATATTACATAATTTTGTTGGTAATGATTTAAAATTTGACGATTTTAAAGAAATGTGTAGTTAATGAGGACTAGATAGATGAATTCCGTTTTATTACAATGGATATAGTAAGATAAATTAATGACCTAAATTTAAGGAACATTAAGAAATTTTTATATATGAAACATTAAACCCCAATGATGAGTGTTAAATAAAAAAAACGTTGAACATAAAATCATTCAATGTAAACATTGAACATAAAAAGGATGTACATAAAAGTGTGGAACATCAACAAGTTGAGATAAATGTTGAATATAAAATGGTCAACATAAATAACTAACATAAACATAGAACATAAAATACAAAAGATAATTTAATCTTTGTCCATTGTACACATTTTAAAAATGCAATGAAGAAGTTGCTAAGAAGTTAAAGAAGATAGAAATGTTAAGAAGTACTAGATAAAGAGTTTAAAAATGGAAAAAAGATCAACAATATATTATAAAAATATAAAATGTCAGACTAACTAGTTATCAATGCAACTGAACAGGTTAAACAAGAAATTGAAGGTTTAGGTGATAATGTTTCGAAAGATACGTAAGAAAGTTGAGAAGTTTAAAAATAAATGTTTCTTTATGATCAGCATTATGAAGAAGGATTACCAATATTACCAACAACTAAACAAATTATAGTGATAAAAAAGATGATTCATTAAGTGAATCAGAAAAACATGATTTATGGAATAAATAAAGACCAAAAAAATTAAAAGGCAATGACATTAAGAAATGGATATAAGTGAAAGAATGTTCAAATTTTTCAATCAAAGTGACAATTCTGTTTTTGGGTTGGTTGGGTTGTTTTGAGATAGGGAACCAGTCAGCAAGGTCATCAGCCTCATTGGATTAGGAAAGAAAGTCAGCTGTGCCCTTTCGAAGTAACTATCCTGGAATTTGTCTGGAGCAACTTAGGGAAATCATATAAAACCTAAATCACAATGGCCAGACATAGGTTTGAACCTTTGTCCTCCTGAAAGAGAGTCCAATGTGGTAGTCACTGCCCCACTTCACTCAAACTTTTTTGGATTAAGACCTGTTCATATTTTTAAATTCATCAGTAAATGCTTATTTTATTAAAAGGTCAAAACGAATACGAATGTAGTAACATATTAATAAGTCTTGTAAGTAAAAAATATATTAGGTAAAGGATTTGAGTCTTTTGATATACAAAATTATGCTAATATTTTATGTGACTCAAATGATTCATTTTAAAATGATGCTGAAGTGCTAGTAAGAAATATTTGGAAGCATCAGTTGAATCTATTTGGATTAAAGATGTTCATCAATTAACTCATAGATTAACACTTATACATAGATAAGAGTTATCTGGAATTAAACATTACCATAATCAACAAGTTGAAGCCACAATAGAATTTATTAATAAATTTAATCATTTTATAATTAAAGCTCGAAAATGAATACCATATTCTACTACAAATTTGAATAAATTATAAAAAAGTTAATTGGGAAAATGCTTAGTTAATAATGTAATCAATAATTTTCCATTTGAAATACACTTACCTGATTGTAATTATGGTGACCATGGGACTAAAGTAAATGAAACATTGAAATACAGAGATAAAGGAATAAATGCATTAATTTAAATATGTAAGGAATGTAATATTTTGTGTAGGAGTTAGAAAAAAACATGAACCTAACAAAAAACGACGATTAACTGCAAAAGAAGCAATGTATGCAACATATAGTTCAATTGTGAAAAATTTAGCTGCAACTGCAGGTAAAAGAAAAATGTATGAAAAAAGAAAATTAGGTCTTGGAATAAATTTTGTTTAAAAAAGATAGGGATTATAAAAATTCTTCTTAGTGTTTAATCTATGTAAATAAATAATTTAGTATTGTATACAGTAAACTTCTAAAAGGTGAGATAAAACTAAAATCATTTAAAGTGAAAGATGTTATTTGTGGTCTGAATGGCAAATGCAGTTATGACCAAGAAAAAGGTGATAAATAAAAAGAAGAAATAAAATTACATAATTAAACAGTAAAAAATCAAGGAATAGTTATGAAGAAAAGAAATAATCACCAATTTTAATAATCTTATAACTACTTTTGCAACAGAATAAATAGTTAAACAATTATAATTTAAATATTTTCATGACTTTTTGTGTCTGTAAAACGACCTGCTAACACAAAAGTTCTGAATGTGGATTAGTAAATTTATATACAACTGATCATGTTGGAACTGGATGGATTTGTTATTATAAGAATAAAAATATAGTATATGTGTTTGATTCATTTACAGGTAAGCTCCCAAAACAAGTGGTAAGTATTTTAGGAATAAGTGAGTTATATTTTAACATTAAAGAGATAACGAATTTATTTACTGTCATTTGTGTCTATCTCATTTGAAATGGCTACAAATGAATTTAAGTTTAAAGATATCTGAACTATAACAAAAGGATATTTTAAAAAATAAAGGGCATTCAATAAATAATTAATAACATTCAAGAAGAATTAGCATCAGAATAAATGAAAAGCATTAAGATTAATCTTTATTCTACTTTTAGTGAATTGTAAGCACCTGAAGCTGAATGATACAACATAAAATTCAAAGTAAAGAATTGGAAAAAAATGATTTATGTGATGATTATAAATGTATTAAACTAGTACCAAAATTAGTTTATGAACATAATTAGACATAACATTGAACAAAACAAAAATTAAACCATTTGAAGTAAGCAAACAAAAAAAATTATTCAAAACAATTTATGTAACGAATTAGTTAAATTCTAAAACTAAAAATTTAATTTGGTGATAAAGGAGGAATAAGTATATTAAAGTCAACTTTCGAAAAATGGTAAAAAGTGAATTACTCTACAGAATGTTTTGATGTTGAAGAAGTTATTCATTCTAGTCCAGTCACATAGAAACTAAAAGATGTAAATGGTGAAGAACTAAAAGAAAATTTTTATGAAAAGAACTACTGAACACGAATTTTCCATATGTTTAGTTGTTGATATAGCTTTCAACAATATGTAATAAAGTATATGTTAAATGGTTAGGTCAATAATTCACACAATAGTTGGATAAATAAGTGTAAGAAAACTTTTTAAAACGTTAATAAAATTTTTGTGTATAAATGGAGTTAGTTTCTGAAAGTAAACCCATTTGGTTTTGAATATAATATACATTATGCTTAGTGAGTATATTTTGTTATACAAGTAGAGTTAAAAAAAATTATAGCGAATTACGAAGAAAGTGTTTGAAAATTAAGTTTCATATCCTAATCAATGTTTTCTATATAGTTATATTATCATAAAATTGTTATCATATGTGTTTATTATTGACATAATCTCAGAAACAAATAATTCTTAAGGTTTCCTTAATTAGTTGACATAAATTTACTGAATTGTTACATAATTATTTCTTAAGAAGTCTCATTAACCACTTTTTCTAATATTATTTATTTTAATTCAACATTTTTAATTGTAATCAATAATACAATAATCACAGTTAAACATAGTGTCTTGTAATTTTAAAATAACAGCCATAGGTTTTAAATTTTCATCAGCTAATTGGGAAACTACATTTGTTCATAATCTAGTTATTTCTTCATTTCTTTCTCTAATCATTTATACAATTTTATAATTTCTTTCATTAAATTTTTATATAACTATCCTTAACTTTGTTTGGACCATTAAATGATTTATGCAGTTGTTTTACATTATTTATTACTTGTATTCGCCTAGGTTTAGAAATGATACTAAAACATTGTTAATATCCAATTTTTCAGTGTTTCTTCCACTTCTTTTTTAGATTTTGAAATTAAAGATAAAGACCTCCTTCACGATTGAAAATAGTTGATTTTTAATTTCATTTAAACACCTCCAAATTAGGGGGGTTAATTTTTTTAATGTAATAATATTTTCATCATCAAAATAATGGAAGGCTCCAACTACTTTTTTCATCTCAAAAGTTTAGCCACATCTTTCGATTTAAACAATGTATTCTGATTTTCAACCATAATACTAAACCATTTCTATCGATCTATCGTTGTATATGAATTTTACTCAAAGGAGCCAAAAGGAAGTAGAGAACATAATATTAAGACACATAAAAAACTAGAATAAGAAAGGTTACTAGTGAAATTTTTAAAATTTGACTAAAGATTCTTCTAAATGTATTGACAGCTGCAACTATAACCAAAAAAGTAAGAATAGGAGTTATAAAAAGGTTTAAGGTTTTTGTGAAAATTTGTTTCTGAAGTACATCTGAAAATACATCACCAATAACAACTCATGAAAAATGTAAAAACTGATTTAATTTGTATTTCATTATTGATTCTGATTAATCTTCTATTCAACTTTTTAATTCACTTAAGATATCAATGTTATTATCTTCTATTTTATCTGAGTTAATCTATATTGATCACATGTAATATATTAATACCATTTTTAATATAATATGTTTTTAGTTATGTAAACCTGAAACAGTTTTATTATATTCAGCTGTATACAATTTGTTTTAATGACCTAATTAAATTCATTTATCAGTATTGTTTTATAATGAACAAAAAAAATTTTATGGTTTGAAGTGTATTTCGAAACTCTGTTAGATTATTTCTGTTCTGCACCACCATCTTTTTAAGCATACATTGCTGATGTTAGACTTACTGGTTGTAACATAATTTTTCAACCGTGTTTACTTTCAGGTTTTTAAAAGCTCTTTTTGTTAGTTGTGGTATTCCATAAATACTATCTTTCGATAATCAGTTGTGTCTAATTTGTTTATCACCGGCTTTATATTTCTATTAATATCTTCAGTTCTTATACCATATATACACAGAAGTGAATCTGAACAACATAAATGATTTTCGCTGTACTTTGCTTTCATAACATTTGAATGAAAGTTATTCACCTTTAATTTCGATATATCTAGAACACTCATTCAAATACAAATTTGTGTATTATATTCTTTGCTACAGTTTATTTCATAGGAACTGAAACAAGATGTTCTGAAAATATAGTAGATAATAGTTCAGTTTTCAAATATATTCTGAATGTTTTTCTGGATCTGGTATTACTGTAATAATGTGTCTTTTTCTATATTTTCCAATGTTATCCCTAATATTTAACTATTCATAAACTTATAGAAACGTTTTCAGATTGCTTAGCTAGATTTTTCACATTTCTTTATTAAAGCCAATGTATTTCTCGATCAGTTTGATTGTTCAAATGATAAGGTGTTAGAAACTTTCATTAATTTTCACTCACATTTTAACACTGTTCAATACTTCTATAATCTTTTTTTTCCTTGCAATTTAATGTTGTTAATAATTTACTTCCTCCTTCATGTGCTCATGGTAGCTATTTGTGTAAATTACATATATGTTGGATATTCTAAATCACCATTTTTATTATCATCTGATATTTTATGAATTTTTTCAGAGTTAAAACATTATGGTTCCAACCAGGTGGTATCTCTGAATGGTAAAAACTGAAAAATTGCCTAAATTACTTGCATCTAAATAAGCAATGTAATTAAACTTATTTACAAATAGAAAACTTTATTAGATTCCTGTTTTCAAAGCAAATTAAAATTTCATTACTTGTGTCATTAAACACAATCATAGAGGCCTAATTTATACAGAAAAAAATTATATTTTTTTTCAAATTTCTATAAAAGAACTTATGTATAAAGTGAAATGTATTTAATTTTTTTTATAAATGAAGATTTGGTCCACAGATATACACATATGTTTTAAATGGTGGAATAACAAAACTAAAATCTTACTATCAAACCTGAGAATTTTAAAAACATACTCTGTTTTCTCCAGAACAACCACAAATATAATACTTACTTGAAACATCCTGTATCAGTGTGTATGGTGTATGTCCTCTGATGATCATCTGCATGGTCAGCCAGTATGGTAAACAACTGCTAACAACTACACAATGCAAACGTTTGATAAGTTTAGCAATCGAAAACAGAAATGTTGTTCATTTAGTACAGTAATTGGCAACCAGAAATGTATGTTTAGAAGCAATTTCATAAAGTATCACTTTCAAACGAAACGTCTGTGTGCCACCATGCATTCTTGACATTGTACCTGTTAATTTGTTATCTACAAAGGAAGTGTCATATGTAAACTTAATCTGTTGTAAAGTTATAAAGTAATATCGCTTTTCTGACATTCTTCCTTAAAAGGAAGTGGCCAAGAAACTGGTCTTCAGCCAAAATTTAAGATTTGCTCAAAATATCGTTATATCTTACATTTAATAGTTGTTTAATAAACATCATGAAAGTCAGAAATATGATGAGTTAGCTGGAATAAAAAATATGTTACTTATACTTCAAATGCCGACACAGTGATATGTAGAATTTTTTTAATTCGTCTTAACTACTGAAATTGATGAACTACTACTAAGTGCAGTGGTGAAGCATCATTATTGACTCTAAAGACAGTTGGAAAAATATCAGTTTCAGATGTATATTACAAATGATGTTTCCATACCATTAAAGAGATATAAAACTGTACATAATACGAAAATAAATCAACATATCGAAGTTCATTCCCTACTTTCAGCATTTCAGCATCAACAGTTTACCCGCTTTTCTACTTTATATATGTTGGCGAAATTCCAATAGACCTGTTGTAAATTACATAAACAGTCCATCATATTAAGTTAAGAAATAGATTTCTTATCCTACTGTGCATACACCACAAAATACACAAATATAGAAAGAACCTAATTAAAAACATGTGGGTACAAAAATGCCAGTAACTGGAAAATTCATCTCATTAAATGCCACTAATCTCTACACAAATGTTCCAGTTACTGAAACCATGAACATCACAAGAAAAAACCTACCAAAATTTTCTGAGGTTACTCGACCAGAAATACATGAATTATATGAAATGATGAGTCTGCCAGAAATAATGCTATTTCACAAGTATTTTAGTTTTTAAGGACAGGCATATAAAGAAATGGGTTTGTTATAAAACACAGTCTTGCAGGATGTCTGATAAATATTTTTCTACATGACTTTGAAAACAATCTTTTCAGAGAACTAATACAACTGATTAATAAACTCGTTACTGACGTTCTGTGTATAATGTCCTCATTCTATATGGAAATAATGACATAGTTAATCAAATTCAATTTTATCAGCAATTATGAAACAGGCAAGAGCGCAAACTTAATTACAGAAAAATAACTAATGATAGTGGGAATCCATAAATTTGACATACTTTGCAAATCAACCACAAATGACTGTATAATACACAATTCGTTATGTCATCCATTAGCACATACAAGAACACATTTTTCATAGAATCATAGACACCATCATCAGAGTTCCTTTACTACAGGCAACCAAGACATACTTCCATACAATCAAATGCATGGCTGCTAATAACAGATAACCATCGTAATATAGTTGATTAAATCAACAGAATGAAATTTATTGCCAAATATGGAATGAAAATTAGCGACAGGTTTACAAACAAAAATGAAGTAAAATTAGTAAAAGTTGAAAGAAAGAAAAATTCATTGTGCTAAGAGACATGATAAATATTTTCAAAAAAATTTGTAACACATTTTGATATGTTAATATTAAACATAGCTTTTGTAGCGAGGATAAACTAGGAGTCTACATCAAACAGATAAAGCTCAAAATTACCATCAACCCGGCGCATATAAAATGAAGTGCAGTGATTGTGACATCTTCTACATATGCCAAAAATGACGAAAATTTACTACAGGACAAAGTGAAATCATAAAGCAAAAGCGAAAATAACATCATTGCATTTAGCGAGCATCTTGAAGAAAATAGATATTCTGGAGTAGATATAAGAACTAGTGTTTCCACTCCTCATAGAGTGGAAAAAGGAAGCTACAGGTATATCTTTAGAAAAATAGAAGTATCAATTCATCTGACAAAAAATCCTTCACTTTAAATAAACAAATAAAACAGTAAATAAGAATTACATTGTCATCTTTGTCAGCATTCATAACGGTGTCAGATTATTCAAAAGAAAGAAAAGAATCCTAAATTTGATGGAGAATACAGATCGGTTCTCATCCAAACTGTGAGCTTAACAGTAAACCATATACCTGGCATATCAGTAGTACTTCTAATACTCATGAACAAATATGACAAAATATAATTAGAACATGATCGAAAAATAACATCTGAAGTCTTATAAAGTAAGTTGAAATTAGATATACTGTGACATGACAGCTATGTATCACTAAGCAGCATTTGATAATTTTACTGCTCATTTCTTGTTTATTTTTGTGGAGAGTATAAGGTTTGCTATCTTGGGAAGAAGACCTCAAATTATTTTGCTAAGAAACAAGAGGAGCCAGGGGTTATCTAAAAAACGATTCTTGCTCTCCACCGTGTTTATATGCAAAGGATTTCAATAGTAAGCACATAATGCTAGTAGTCGATACCAACATCTTGCATGATAAGATGCATTCTGTGAGCCAAAAATCGGACATTTCCACATGGATCCCCTGGATGCATGTAAATAAATCGAAAGTCTTGACGATCACGGGGCAATGACTGAGAATCCATCTTTCCACGTACAGTTGTTTAGAGGTATTTTTTGGTCACTTGACGTTCATTGGCAGAGGTAGAGAAACACTTTCGATCCTGCCACAATCAGAGAGAGATTTCTCTTCCTGGTACCCATTCTGAATTTCGAATAAAAGTTGCTCTTTTAATCCACTACTCACTTCCTGAGCAGCTCACAAGTTGTGAGAGTTTCTACACAACACGTCCTGTCTCATCAATTGTGTTGGTTCTGGGTATTGACTCGTTTACTTTGCACTTAAGAATTGAACCAATTAAGTGGGCCTGTAGAGTTTCCCAAGCAATCGTCCAAGTAAATGAGGTTGTCCCCACAGTGTTATAGCAAAATTCCTGACTAAACTGAGCTTCTAAAGAGCTTTGAGTTTCAATATTTTTAGCTTGGCTTGTGCCCATCGTGTTCGAGCGATTTTTCTGTTAGCATTATGAGAGTTTATGTTCTATTCGTTGGAAATATACTCTCACTTATTTGGAAGTGGTATGTTTAGAGATCTTAGAGGAAATAGATGACATGTTAAACTCTGGCTTGTTTTGAGTCTCAGAGCTGAGCTACTGTTCTGCAATTGAACCTGCTTAGGCAAACCTCTAAAGACAAAGTAGTATATCCCTCTGCACCCAGTTCATTCGTCTCACTGTAATGGTGTTCCACTATGTACTATGTACTATGGGCAGAATAAACAGAGACCAATAAAAAAAAGGAGGGGAAGTTTATTTGCAAAATTGCAAATCTGTACATATCTAGATATAGATAAAAATGATGATGCTAGTTAATTTTACTCGTGTAACATTTGAGAGTTGCCCTCGTTCAAAACCGGTGGCTGTAATGGAAATACGAAAAAGTAGCCCCGGCGGATTATTGTTGGAACAGTAGCCAATTTTTGGTACAACAAACTATGCCGTCTAACTATACATCGCCACATTCTATTTACCCTACTACCACTTTATACAAATCTGTGCCAATATATGTACATCAATAAGAAAAGTATTTCTCGAAACATTAAGAGATGCGAAAATATTTCTGAAGTAATTACACGAAGTTCATCAGAGTTCTTCTTGGCTTGGAGTAAAATGCTTTGCAGCTGATATCAGTCATGCTATCGAACTACCAGTACTTTTTGCATAATTATCGGCCAGTTTTGATTGTTTTTACATATCAGCTAGCCACACAGAATCCACCGTTTGAGGAGTTACCCCTGTATTAGTTTTTCCCACGTTGTAATTTCTTAGGTTAGTTGTAGGAGCTCGCGGATCACCAGGATCAAACTAGTGTTTACGTGTAATCCCAAGCTAGCTTTTCTCCCGTAGCCCTCGTCGTCTCCTTCTCGCTTCTCCACACCCGGCTGTTGCCGGTAGTAGCAGTCTGTGCAGAAAATTCTTAGGCAGTCTGTGACTGACGCACCAAGTTTGGCTCACACAACTCAAGGCGTCCCACGGTTATGAGCTTAAACCCTCTCTCTTGCGTGTGACTCATCGCGACAATATTTTTTCGAGAGCACATAATGTGTATACCAATTAATGCTGTAATTTCTCCACACTGCTGAAAAATATCGACATTTCCATCAACACGTTAACAACTCCATTACTATGTAGTATATGGCGTGATTCACCAAACGGTCGTCATACTCGTTCTCCAGTATTGTTTGGAACGAATGTTAAACTATTTGCTAGTTTAAAATTGTGTATAGTACCATCCAAGCCCGTCGTTTTCGCAGGCTTCGTCTGTAATGAACTCGATATTGACGGTCGTTGCACTCTAACGTCTTTTCGACCTTTAAATAACTACTGGAAGTATCTTGAGGTTTATTTTGCATTTTTGCTGTAGTTGAGAGATTATTGTGCGGATGTTGCACAAACTTCTGTGTAGGTGACTAACATAATAATCAACGTGATTGATGAAGGAATTACTATTAAAATTCCGAAAGAGTACCTTCGTGAGTGTAGGAAACATTATATTCTCCAACACCACCACCACACTATAAAACTTGTTGTTAAAGAGACAGACAAGAATTGCAAACATAAAATGAGGTACATCCCATGATATGAAATTTCTGTATGACAGGAATAGCGAGACGGACAAACGACAGCCACGTGAGGTACTAAAATATTACTCTTTAGTACGTCCTGAAATGTTGAAGTAGAAGCAGCCAGGAAGTTCCAAATGTAGATTATTCCAGAACTCTAAAATCGTTTGATCAAAGTTTCGATTAACTCAGCACTCACAACGATTGTCATTTCCGTCCCAGTCTTGAAAAAACTCGATCAAAGCTTCTGCCTTCCTGCTTACGTTAGGAACCTCTCCGAGCACTTGGCAGCTTCTCGACGGCGCAAAGCGCATTCACCAACGCCCCCTACATCGATTCCACGAGCCCTGCATTGCTTCTCCCGTTTATTTTCTACAGGAGAGCAAACTTCGCTACCTCCGAGTATCTAAAGTGCTGAAGTTGTATCGCTTCTCTTTACACAGTCAGAGCTCTGAACATCAAACTTTAGTCCCATCTGGAGTCTGTTTTTCGATGCTGCGTAGTTCCGAGCATGACGTCAGGTTTCAGAATGGAAAGTCTGTGTATCCTCACAAGCGAAGGAAATTAAATTCACAGTACAGTCTCTTTTGGTGGAAATTCTTTAGCGGAGCATTTAAAAGTACAAATAATACACAGCAGAAGTTGTTATGGGCCCTTAATTCTTTTTTCATGGCTATTTTTTGAGCCTTAAACTGTTTGAACTATTGTAAAATTAGATGGCGCACTGAGTCTAAGGCTAGTTCCTGATTATCCTGTTATAATATGGAGAGACTTCGATTTGCCATCTACATAATGGGGGAGCCACGTGATTAAAACTGGTACCACTGTTTTGAAAAATACAACAAGCAGTTGGTTAGAGAACTAACTCATGAAGGCAACGGATTAGAATTCGTAGTAACTGACTCGTAACTTTTGACTCAGTTAACGTTGAAAATATCTTCGGTGAATGAATCGGTAAATTTTTATAGCATGAATGGTCGCAGCTTAAAGGGCGAAAGTTTGTGGTTAGTTTTTATCGTGCCTTTTACTGATATCGAATGGAACAAGTTTTCTGTTATCAGTCGCTATTTGTTTACTTCCACAATGCGTTTAGAAGGCTTAAATCAGCTTTATGAGGTGCATTTATAAGGAGAACATGACTTATGAAATATGTGATCAAAAGTATCCGGGCACGTAGCTGAAAATGACTTACAAGTTCGTGGCGCCTTCCATCGGTAATTCTGAAATTGACTATGGTGTTAGCCTTAATGACAACTTCCATTCTAGCAGGAATACATTCAGCCAGGTGCTGGAAGTTTTCTTGGGGAATGCCAGCCCATTCATCACGGAGTGGTGCACTGAGGAGAGGTATCGATGATGGTCAGTGAGGCCTGGCACCAAATCGGCGTTCCAAAACACCCCAAAGGTATTCTGTAGCATCCAGGTCAGGACTCCGTGCAGGACAGTACATTACAGGGATGTTATTGTCATACAACCACTCCGCCACTGGTGTACCATGTACAGGTGCTCGATCGTATTCAAAGATGCAATCGCCATCCTCGAATTTCTCTTCAACAGTGGGAAGCAAGAAGGTGCTTAAAAACATCAATGTAAGCCTGTGCTGTGACAATGCCACGCAAAACAACAAGCGGTGCAAGCCCCCTCCATGTAAAACCCGACCACACGATAACACCACCGCCTCCGAGTTTTACAGTTCAAATGGCTCTTAGCACTATGGGACTTAACATCTATGGTCATCAGTCCCCTAGAACTTAGAACTACTTAAACGTAACTAACCGAAGGACACCACAAAACACCCAGTCATCAAGAGGCAGAGAAAATCCCTCACGCCGCCGGGAATTTTACTGTTGGTACGGTACTACACACGCTGGCAGACGACGTTCACCGAGCATTCGCCCTACCCATTCCCTGCCATCTGATCGCCATGTTGTGTCCTATGATTCGTCATTCCACACAATGTTTTCCCACTGTTCAATCGTCCGATGTTTACGCTTCTTACACCAAGCGAGCCGTCGTTTGGCATTTACTGGCGTGATGTGTGGCTATGAGCAGCAGCTCGACCATTAAATCAAAGTTTTCTCACCTCCCGCCTAACTGTCATAGTACTTGCAGTGGATCCTGATGCACTTTTGAATTGCTGTGTGATGGTCTGGATAGATGTCTGCCTATTACACATTACGACCCTCTTCAACTGTCAATTGCCTCTGTCAATCAACAGACGAGGTCGGCCTGTACGCTTTTGTGCTGTACGTTTCCATTTCTCTATCACAGTGGACCTAGCGATGTTTAGGAGAGGGGGGGGGGGGGGGAATCTCGCGTACAGATGTATGACACAAGTGACACCCAATCACCTGACCACATTCGAAGTCCGTGAGTTCTGCGGAGTGTCACATTCTGCTTTCTCACGTTGTCTAATGACTACTGAGGTCGCTGATCTGGAGTACCTGGCAGGAGGTGGGAGCACAATGCACCTAATATGAAAAACATATGTTTGGGGGGGGGGGGGGGTCGATATCCGGATATTTTTGATCACATAGTGTGTGTGTTGGGGTTACGACTTCAGGGTAACCTTTGGTACTGTCTCCAGTGAACACAGGCTCCTTTTTCTGTCGTGTTACTCCAGATCCGCCATCATTCTTGGTTCTAACACATCACATACACATGCCATATTAATCTGTAAAAATCCACCTGATGTTGGAGGTTAAAACTCAGAAACTATTTGTGTAAATAAACCAACATTAACGCCGCCTTACCTCGGGGGATGTCTCCTGCTGTTGGACACGGAACGTCAGTAGAGAATTTTATACATAGACCACGGCCTATCAGCCCGGAAGTTTTAATGAAGACAATACAGGTCGTGAAACTCTACATGGCATGAACAATAACGCTTTTTGATACAAGGAATATTAAAAAGGTAGGACCATATTTTTGTTTAGCAGGAGTGATAGAAAACAAGCAGATTTCTGTAAAGCCAAGTACTGACTACAGTACAGTACACAACTATTACACACTGCGTCTTAAACTAAAATGTGTCGCGTAAGGTTTTGAACCGTATGAAAGACCAGCCGTCGTTCAATAGCCGTGTTAAGACGATGCAATGTAAGTGAACACATTGCATTCTTCACAAAGTGAAACTGAAAGTATATTGAGAAACGAAAACTGAGAGAAATGTATCTTGTACGATATATCTTAATTTATTTTTTATCATTTTACAAAGAAACTATTAATCCTTAAGAGACTTTCGTTGTATGCACTAACACAAATTAGAGAAGAGATATTAGCTATAAATCATAGACGGTATGCATTAGGTGTATCAAATAAACTCTGTAATTATATTCATTTCCTTGGTAAACAAAAGAAAGTATATGAAGCGAGGTTTTCCTCTTCTTGCTAACCACTTCTGTTTCATCGCCAATTCATTACGAATTTCGTGTTGCACACTCTGAATATTTTCGATTTTATTGAATAGTGATCTGTATATTTACATCTGATAGTGTCTGCAAATGATATAGAAACATTTGACAGTAATACTTTAATTTTATTTTGATGGTTTTATGTGTTTTAGCCCAGACATATCATGAAGGAGTCGTTCAAGTATTGTATTCTCAATAAGTCCAGCCTGTAAATCTATTTTAGCAAGTCCGAATCAATAGATCATGACAAGCGATGGTTGAAAAGTTAATGAATGTGATTCAGTACAATAGAGATTCTCATTACATATTGATGTTCGAAACATCATTAACTACATAGTGGAATTGCATTTGTAGCGTGTATTTCCGGAGGCAAATCTTAACTGATGCACTGATGGTTTTAACAAGATTTAAAATATATGTCTTACATTTTAAGCTTCCAGAAACGAAAGATACATTACACGAAGACATAGTAACCATCACAAAGCAAAGTCGAACGCATGCTGAGAAATGAATACCGAATGAAGGCAATTGCTTGAAAGGGCAGCAATATGAGAAGCGTTCAATGAGTTTCGACAGTCGGTCTGACCAAAAGTCCTGTGATATTTCGGTCTTAAGTGAAAACAGTAAACCTGTTCAATCGTTCGTTGAGTGTACTGTCAACGAAATGGAATATAATGACCTAAATATTCAATACGGTCCCCCAAAATTGTTTCACTGCGTAATATAGCAAGACGGTTCCTCCTTTCAGTCATCGCATGAACGACGAGACATCGGCATACTGACTGACAACGTAATCCTAGGAAAAAGGCTTCCTGCGCTACGAAGTAAGTTGCCACATCACCCGTGTTAAATTAGTTTTACAGCTTCCTGTGCACTCCGCAAGTAAGTACACAACGATTACAACACTGCTCCATTCGTGCAAGGATCTGTACGTCTTCGTAATGACATTACAATGTTACTCATTCTTGACACATATGCAATGGAGGCAGTAGGACTGTGACACAGTCGACGTCGAATATCGATTTTCTAAATTTATACTTGCAGATTTCTAGAGAGCGGTTGCCCATTTTCGCGTCTCTGTTACGTTAGGACCACCCCCCGCCCATGTTAAAAGATAGAGCCCTCCAGAAGAACAGTATAGATCTCACGATAACGCTAAAAGGACCTCACCAGCTGCAGGTTTTAGCGTGAGACTTTTTAGCGTCTGTTACGTTGCAAACATTAAAAACATTGCCCCACCACGAAAAGTATAACGTGTCTCATTGGATAGACAGAATTTTTGTAGGCGGAGCTTAAGGTTAACATTGAGTCCCTGATTGGTCAGATGAAAAAACAGCCAGATAGTTTTTTTAAACCAACTTCGGTAAATTGTAGTAACGAGAAGTTAGAGTGAGTTGGTTGCGAGACGGCGAGCTGGATGGCTGCTGCGCCGGCCGCTGCCGCCCTGACGCTGCCTAAACACCGACAAGGTAATGAACACACGCGATGCCACATTTTGAGCGCATAAGGCTTCACTCAGAACTGCAGAAGACTCATCTGTTACACCCCCTTTTTGCGTAATAGTAGTGTCGATCATTAATTAAAACTCATGGTGTTCACATTTGCCACTTGAAGAACAGATCTGAAACGCGATGATTTTTCTTTTATATAGTTATTGAGAAGCCACATCAGCCACTGTAATTTACGACAAGTTAGATAAGTAATTAAAGATAATTGAGGGTCACTGTAGACCATTTTGATAGTTTTCTCTTTTGTGAAACTTAAACCTAGATTATAGATGTGATATGGCATAGGTCATCCTTCGATCGATTGTAGAACTTGGAAACCTATTCAGGGAATATTCGTTCACATTTTTGTTGAACGCACTTGGTTTTTACCATCCTGTATTAAAACATTTCCTTTTATCAATAGTGCAATTTAAAAGCGATGTTTTGAGAGTAGAATAAAATTTCCAATGGTAAACTTAACTGCTTTTTCGACGTTATTTTACCAGCTAACTAAAAATAGGAAAGCCTTGAACCCTTTCCACTAAATTGAGTTAGTATTAAGATTCTTTTACAGTGAGTGCAGTGGAGCTGACGCTGAGACCATTTAGTATTTGGTTATATCATCGCTAGTCTCATTGAACTCTTCTGAATTCTACATGTCACGTGTGGTCTGGCGTCTCCTTACCAGCAACAGGTCCCAGGTTCAAACTAGTCAATTTCCTAAAAAACGCGCTCAGAGCGTCGTTACGCGAAAGTGGTAGGGAGACACGATATAGAACAAACAGACACCACCATGAATGTTTAGAGCTTTATATTTGAGGAAACCGATATGGAACGCTATCACGTGAATGGTGGTACTATTTCCTGCGAAAGATGTCGTGATGCATTGGAGAATTAGGTACAGATCTTACATAACCCAGCGTGATGCTGTCTGAGTGTTGTTATTTCTTAAGGCAAGGGCGGCGTTCTGGGGGAGGGCGGGGGGGGGGGGGTGGAAGGCGGACATGTGATGTCATGTTACATTGAGCGGCGATACGGTGATCAGTGCTGCGTTGTCAGTAATCAGTCAAAGTGTTCACCCTCTTCAAAGACGCCGTCAAACTTTTTGCGCTGCAAATATCCCGTAGACAATCACTGAAAAATGACCTCACATTTTGTATCTACAACGCCAACGGAGTGTTACCTAGGAAGCGAGAACTGCAAGATTTTATCAAGAGATTCAAGGTCGATATACGTTTTTCTGACAGAAAAATCTCCGGTCTACCCAGCAATTCAGGTTGTAGAACTTTACTGGATATCGGACGGACAATGGTAAAGGTCGTGCGGGTGGCACGCCTATCTTTCTCTGACGTTCGATCACACTTACACCTACAGAACTGTCTCAACTAACATATTTGGGAGAGAGGACAGTGACAGTATCTACTGATCATGGTCACATATCCTTGGTTGCTGCGTATCTTAGACCGCGTCGAACATTCGAAGAAGACGATAAAATGGTTCAGATGGCTCTGAGCACTATGGGACTCAACATCTGAGATCATCAGTCCCACAGAACTTAGAACTACTTAAACCTAACTAACCAAAGGACTTCACACACATCCATGCCCGAGACAGGATTCGAAGCTGCGACCGTAGCAGTCGCGCGGTTCCGGACTGAAGCGCCTAGAACCGCTCGGCCACTGCGGCCAGCGAAGAGGATCTGCTTGCCATTTTCGATCTCTATGACGAGGTCCTATTGTGCGGATATCCAAACGCGAAACATTTCGCTGGACCTCCCGGAGAAAGAACCAGAGAAGAAACAGACTAGAAGCGCTGGAGGCGCCATAACACAACAGTCGACCGAGACGATCCCACACATATTCCCTTAAATCTACACCAGGAGCTCTACGTTAAAGACACTGATATACTTATTAAACTTCGACTCGACCCCCAGCTGAATGGCCTAAACGATATGACTGCTGATTATCACCCAGTTGGCTAACTAACCAAAGATATGAATAATATACGACCTTCAGCAAGAATGATCAGCAACTGGAACAACAGCAAGACATTTCTCAACAATACTTCAGAAGTATCTACCACTGACTTTCCTGAACGTCCATTCGCTAGGCTGACTGTGAAGATAAAGTGTACCTTTCGCCAAGCATCCGTAACCACAGAAATTCACGCTCGGTTAGACGACTAATTCTCGTCTCTACTCCAAGACTTGAAGTCTTTTAAGAACAGAATTCGCACATGGTGGCAACGCCTCTTAACAGAACTACACTATAGTGCGGTGGAACACACAATAGAAGTCCGGGAAGAAAAAATGTCTACTCTGACACCTCAGTCCAGAAATGAGTGGAAATTAGTATGATCATTCTGTAGCCCAAGGCAAGCCAACATAGCCACTCAGAGACAACAGGTTACATCCACGACCCCCTAGGACGGGCAGAACTGTTTGCCTGAACCTACATGACACAAAATGCAGCGGAAATCGTGGAGGAAGACGAAGAAACTAACAGACGGAGGACGTTTCAAAAGTTTCACGGTGGGAAGGTTGCTCTGATGTGAACAGCGGAAGCGAAGGCTATTACTCGCAGCCACGAATCGTATTCGTCCACACAGCCGTGGGGTCACGAACGAACAACTCAGACAACTGTCGTGGAAGCCATTCATGCTCATTACGAGGATCTTCAATAGTTGTCTCCAATAGAGCTACTTACCAGCAGATTTGACCTCGCCTTGTCTCGATTCCCAAGCCAAGGAAGGACTTGAGTCAGCAAATCTATTTATTACTTATTCTATCTAAGATTTTCGAAAGGTTAGTCTTGAAATAATATACAGAAGAATGGAAAAGAAAATTGAGAATGCACTAGGTGACGATCAGTTTGGCTTTAGGAAAAGTAAAGGCACGAGAGAGGCAATTCTGACGTTACGGCTAATAATGGAAGCAAGGCTCAAGAAAAATCGAGACACGTTCATAGGGTTTGTCGACCTGGAAAAAGCGTTCGACAATATAAATTGGTTCAAGCAGTTCGAGATTCTGAAAACAGGAGGGGTAAGCTATAGGGAAAGACGGGCCATTAACAATATGTACAACAACCAAGAGGGAATAATAAGAGTGGACGATCAAGAACGAAGTGCTAGTAATCAGAAGGGTGTAAGACAAGGCTGTAGTCTTTCGCCCCTAATGTTCAATCCGTACATCGAGGAAGCAATAATGGAAATAAAAGAAAGGTTCAAGAGTGGAATTAAAATTCAAGGTGAAAGGATGTCAATGATACGATTCGCTGATGACATTGCTATCCTGAGTGAAGGTGAAGAAGAATTAAATGATCTGCTGAACGGAATGAACAGTCTAATGAATACACAGTATGGTTTGAGAGTAAATCGGAGAAAGAGGAAGTTAATGAGAAGTAGTAGGAATGAGAACAGCGAGAAACTTAACATCAGGATTGATGGTCACGAAGTCAATGAAGTTAAGGAATTCTGCTACCTAGGCAGTACAATAACCAATGACGGACGGAGCAAGGAGGACATCAAACGCAGACTCGCTATGGCAAAAAAGGCATTTCTGGCCAAGAGAAGTCTACTAATATCAAATACCGGCCTTAATTTGAGGAAGAACTTTCTGAGAATGTACGTCTGGAGTACAGCATTGTATGGTAGTGAAACATGAACTGTGGGAAAACCGGAACAGAAGAGAATAGAAGCATTTGAGTTGTGGTGCTATAGACGAATGTTGAAAATTAGGTGGATGATAAGGTAAGGAATGAGGAGGTTCTACGCAGAATCGGAGAGGAAAGGAATATTTGGAAAACACTGATAAGGAGAAGGGACAGGATGATAGGACATCTGCTAAGACATGAGGGAATGACTTCCATGGTACTAGAGGGAGCTGTAGAGGGCAAAAACTGTAGAGGAAGACAGAGATTGAAATACGTCAAGCAAATAATTGAGGACGTAGGTTGCAAGTACTACTCAGAGATGAAGAGGTTAGCACAGGAAAGGAAAATCGTGGCGGGACGCATCAAACCAGTCAGTAGGCTGATGACCAAAAAAAAAAAAGTCTTGAAACGTCATTGACAATCCACCACCATGCAGCCGTTTTACCCCTTTTAAAACAACCAACCAGCCATGCAGCAAGTAATTAAACCAGACCAATTCGCCTTTCAAACAAGACTATTGGCGGAACTTCAACTACTGTGTGTTACGATATGTATCGCATACAATATGAATCCATCAAACTACACTGTGGCTGCTTTCTGGGATACAGAAAAAAAAACTACGAGCGAGTGTGGAAGGACAAACTGGCCGTCAAATTTAATGCACTACGTTCGCTACCGGACTACTGTAGCAAGATTGTTGAGAGTTTCCTCCAAGGACAACGCATCTATGTCAAAATAAACTGATAACGTTCCAGCACGTTGCGATTACAAGAGGTCGTATCACAAGGGTCCGTCCTCTCACCAATATTTTTTATATTGTACGTGAATAACATGCTGGTGTTCCCGCAGGTTGTCCTTGCGCAATTATCGAACGACTCCGCTTTATTAACAAGTATTCAACGCATTATTGCGGCAATTTGGCGCCTACATGGGCAGCTAAACAGCAAAGGACAATGGACAACGTGTTATCATGTAAAATTTAGTGCAGAAAAGAGAGAATCCTGTTCACAAGACGACGACCTGATCTTCGTGACAGCCTAGTTATAAACAACGTGCCGGCCGCTGGTGGCCGAGCGGTTCTGGCGCTGCAGTTTGGAACCGCGCGACCGCTACGGTCGCAGGTTCGAATCCTGCCTCGGGCATGGATGTGTGTGTTGTCCTTAGGTTAGTTAGGTTTAAGTAGTTCTAAGTTCTAGGGGACTTATGACCTCAGCAGTTGAGTCCCATAGTGCTCAGAGCCATTTCAACCATTTTTTATAAACAACGTTCCAGTCCCTTGGAATGATCACGTTCATTATTTGGGAGTCACAATTGAATGAAAATTACTCTTCGAGGAACATGTCAACGATAATGTGGCTGAAACGTTGTGCCTGATCTACTACCTGTACCCTCTCCCCTCCAGCTCCCACACGTCCGTTATCACAAAACATAAGCTACAACGCGCAACAGTCCTATTCTCCATGTTATAGCACTCCTCCTCCCGCGACATGACAAGAAACACGAACATTAAACAACTACAAATGTTGCAAAATAGCAGTCTTCGGCTAGTTCTCAAAGCCCCCCAGAAGGCTTGGGTGAAATTAGTTTGAAGTTTGTTGTGAATACAGTCGTGCAGAACGCCATTTCAATTAACCAAACGTAAATCGTTTAAAACGTCGAAGGAAATGTTCACTATAAAATAACCAGATGCAACTGCTCCTTCAAAAAAAAAAAAAAAAAAAAAAAAAAAAAAAAAAAAAAAAAAAAAAAACGTTGTCGAGAAATTAATCACTAAATTTAGAGCAACAGGTTCAGTCGCTAGCGCCAACGTAGCCGAGTAAAGGAAGTTTATCCTCCGCAGATTATTAAACGTGTTCACGAGACTATGGTAAGAAGACCATGGAAATCAACTAGATGTCTATCCTCCTAACTAAACATCAAACGAATTTCATTCCAAAGCATACTGAAACTGTTACATATTTTGAGGACACAAAGTAAGTGTCATACAAGCATTACAACCTACGTATTACGCACAACGACAATGCTGTTGCGAATTGTTACGCATTTCGCTGATGGTTATCTGGATACAAATCTTTACTTCAGTTCAGGCGAAGCATGGTTTTACCTTAGCAGCTATGTGAACTCTAACGCTATTGGTTAACAGGCAACCTCAGGGAACGCTCTGAACTGCGTCTGCTTCTTTGGAAAATAGACGTTTGGTGTGCAGTTTCAGGCCAACTGATTGTAGCCCCCAATTTCTTTAACAACACTGTGAACTCTCAGTTTTATGTAACAACACTGCTGCAATCATTCGTAGCGCAGCTAATATATAAAGTGTGAGAGTATGTGTTTTTCCAGCAAGACGACGCTACGGAGCGTACTTCATGGTTTTCAGCGTCATACGTCGATGAAGCTTTCGGAGAACGACATACAGTTTTAGCAGTTTTATGGCCTTCCATATCGCCCGATCTGTCTGCCTGTGGTTTTTATTTCTACGTTAATTTAAAGGTAAAAACGCATAAAATTGAAGAAATGGAAGCAAACATACGTAGTAAGAATGTGGAATTCACAGCAAATGAATTTACAAAATTTTTCAGCAACGTGTTGAGACGTGCCGAGTTGTACATCGAAGTTTCTGGTGAACGTTTTCAGACTCTCCTGTGAAATGCTGGCCAACTGAATGTACACTAGGTTTCTTTAGATGATAATAATGTACTACTCCGTATTCTGTATTTACAATAAACGAGTGAACTATCTATATGTTGGTTATGAGACATGGGGCGGCCATTTTTATTCTGACCGCGTTGTAGAATACTACAGAATTTTTGCGATAGAAGGTTGATGTATTGGAGAATAAGGTAAACGTCCTACATAACACAACGTTGCCACATAGTACGGAGATATAGAGTTGTTATTAACGAAACTTGAAGAGTATGAAGAATGTGTCTGCTAGTAGACTAACAGCACTAAGGACAAATCCTCAAGCTCATTCCGAAACATGTAATAATCAGAAAATATATTTACCTTTCATTACTTACGCCTTAGTGCTCCATTTCTGGGGCAAGTAATTCGTGGGCGACATCTAAGCAGAAACGTATCAGTATACTCCGGAGTGTTTCAAAGCAGCCCTTTGCAAAGGATAAGGGCAATTTATTTTTGTGGGTGAATCATCATCGGTATCTGTAACTATATTATCAACATTTATCGTCCAACTTGAAGATGCCTTGAATTAGGCGAACCGCTCATCTTGATAAACAAATAAACAGTGATTTCAACACCGCAACCAAGACTGTTTTCTTCCCCTCACTCTACAAAGTGGATGCTGCATCACCACGCCATGAAGGGGAAAATGTTTTAGAGAAAAATTTTTGTATGGCGTACAGATCACCATGCGCCACATTTTATTAGACTGTATTTTATTTTTCGACCATAGGACAGCAGCAGATTTGTTGATAGATGTGCCCTCTGTTTTAAGTAACATTCAAATAACTGTGGTGAGAACTTTTCGTGATTTGTTCAACTTGTTACATAACATCTTAGGAAGATGTTCTTAACGTGTTAGCAGGGTGACTGGCTCAGCCACGTTCTTTGTAAGTGATCAAGGAAATGTTTGTAACGAGTTAACAGGATGACTGGCTCACCTATGTTTCTTGTAACTGATCATCCAGTCACATTTCCCTGTGCCATTCTTTTAGATCTTCTGTGGTTTCACCGTTATCCGTTGTCTCCAAACACTTGAACACACACACACACACACAGACACACACACACACACACACACACACACACACACACACACAAACACGGTAGCCGCGTGGTCCGAGGCGCCTTCTACATCTACATCTACATTTGTACTCCGCAAGCCACCCAACGGTGTGTGGCGGAGGGCACTTAACGTGCCACTGTCATTACCTCCCTTTCCTGTTCCAGTCGCTTATGGTGGTTCGCGGGAAGAAAGACTGCCGGAAAGCCTCCATGCGCGCTCCAATCTCTGTAATTTTACATTCGTGATCTCCTCGGGAGGTATAAGTATGGGGAAGCAATATATTCGATACCTCATCCAGAAACGCACGCTCTCGAAACCTGGACAGCAAGCTACACCACGATGCAGAGCGCCTCTTTTGCAGAGTCTACCATTTGAGTTTGCTAAACATATCCGTAACGCTATCACGCTTACCAAATAACCCTGTGTCGAAAGGCGCCGCTCTTCTTTGGGTCTTCTCTATCTCCTCTGTCAACCCGACCTGGTACGGTTCCCACACTGATGAGCAATACTCAAGTATAGTTCGAACGCGTGTTTTGTAAGCCACCTTCTTTGTTGATGGACTATATTTTCTAAGGACTCTCCCAATGGATCTCAAACTGCAAATCGCCTTATCAACAATTAATTTTATATGATCATTCCACTTCAAATCGTTCCGTAAGCATACTCCCAGATATTTTACAGAAGTAACTGCTACCAGTGTTTGTTCCGCTATCATATAATCATACAATAAAGGATCCTTCTTCCTATGTATTGGCAATACAGTACATTTGTCTATTTTAAGGGTCAGTTGCCACTCCCTGCACCAAGTGCCTATCCGCTGCAGATCTTCCTGCCTTTCGCTGCAATTTTCTATTGCTGCAATTTCTCTGTATACTACAGCATCATCCGCGAAAAGCCGCATGGAACTTCCGACACTATCTACTACGTCATTTATATATATTGTGAAAAGCAATGGTCTCATAACACTCCCCTGCGGCACGCCAGAGGTTAATTTAACGTCTGTAGACGCCTCTCTATTGAGAACAACATGCTGTTTTCTGTTTGCTAAAAACTATTCTATCCAGCCACACAACTTTGCCACGGCTCCAGCGGCTATCCCCATCGACGGTTTGAGTCCTCCCTCGGGCATGGGTGTGTGTGTGTGTTGTTCTTAGCGTCAGTTAGTTTAAGTTATATTAAGTAGTGTGTAAGCCTAGGTCCGACGATCTAAGCAGTTTTGTCCCACAGCAATTACCACAAATTTCCAATTTACATATTCACACACACACACACACACACACACACAGACAGACACACACACACATACACACACGGGTGCGCGCGCGCGCATTGGAACATTTGTGTTACAAGAGACAGCCACAGACGGCAAAAACCGGAAAAGTCGCAAAATAATTGAGGACGTTGGGAGATTATGTTGCTCAGGGGTACAGAACTTGGGATGAGTCCTCGCACCTCCCCTTCAAAGAAAGTAGTCTGCAAGAAAGATAATGAGAGGGTTGAACCCGAAACACCAGAAGATCCTGAAGAGAATCTAAGTATATATGTCGAAACGTTGATCATACACATGAAATGTAAGAGGAACCTGATGCAGCCTAAGAATCTAGAAGATTTTATCTTCAATGGTGATCTGCATTCTGGCGCGCGGGATCAGCCGAGCTGTCTTAGGCGCTGCGGTCATGGACTGTGCCGCTGATCCCGGCGGAGGTTCGAGTCCTCCCTCGGGTATGGGGGTGTGTGTTTTTCCTTAGGATAATTTAGGTGAAGTAGTGTGTAAGTTTAGAGACTAATGACCTTAGCAGTTAAGTCCCATAGGAATTCACACACACATTTTTATCTGCATTCTAACTGTTGAGTCCCTCATGTATTCTGTTCTCCGTCCTCTAGTCACTAATACATGGTGAAGGCATTCCAAACTTCTCACGGTGTGCTACGTAGCTCATAGCTGTAGAGCGTGCCAGAACAAAGCTTGTCGGCAGAGGAGTAATCTGGAGAGGTGTGCATTTCTGAAGAGGTGGAGGAGGAGGCAGCGGTGCTGGGCTACAGTGCGGAGTCGAGCCGTGGTTTCAGTCGGCGCCGTGCTGCGGGCTGTTTTATTCAGGCGGCCGTGGGAAGCGGCGTCGCCGGGCCGCGTGCGATAAATATTAATGGCCCGCTGCCGCCGGTCAGCGAGGGCCACGCGGCGCGCCGCTTTTATATAAACGCCGCGGCCGGCCGCTGGGGCGCGCGTCGCATCGCGTTATCATAAATCCCCTTCCCTGGGCACGCGACGATTTCCTGGTGCGCGTTGTGCGTCTCTCAGGTGCCCTCGACTTTGCAGCGTTGCGGCAGGGGTCACTGCAGGCTGTGATTCCTCCCTCGGCAGTCCCTGCGTCCGCTGGGAAATAACTCGTGTACCAGGGACTGGATGGCGAAACAGGAAAAGTATGTTAGATTGCTCACCTTTGTTATTTTCTCGACTTGTAATTTTTGATTTCACAAAGACAGCAGTGGAAACGTGTTATACATTGGCTTACAAAAACGTACAGCACACAGGATGGGAGGAGGAAACTAAATGAAACTTGACGGGTTAAGACGGTATGTCATGTTATTTCAGTGATAGTAAAGATGAGCCAAATTTTCAAACAACTTAGCTGCGTGATTCCGCTTAACAACTGACGCTGACGTCCGTCCGACCTGGATGTATGCACTGATTGGATAGTTGCCGTAAAGCCGTTGAATCCTCTCCAGAGCCTATCTAGTCCAGAACTGATCATTCTTGCATCCTAGGTACTGGGGACAAGATAAAGTCAGAGCTGACTGCACACGTGTTCTATAAGGGATAAGTGTGGAGATATGGGGGGCATGGGAGTACGTCAACAATACGCAGACAGATCTTAATAGGAAATTTGTGGTAAGATCTTATGGGACCAAACTGCTGACGTCATCGGTCCCTAAGCTTGGACACTACTTAATCTACCTTAAACTAACTTACACTAAGGATAACACACACACCCATGCCAAAGAGCGGACTCGAACCTCCGACGGAGGGAGCAGCGCAGGCCGTGACAAGACGCCCTAGACCACGCGGCTACCCTACATGGCTGGACAGTTCTTAGGGATGCGTGCCAAGTGTGGACGAAAAATGTCCTGTTGAGAAATGGCACCACGATATTGTCGCATAAGAAGGAGGTCTCTAGAACGCACGAGCCAATACGTACCAGTGTGGACTCAGAACTGCCCACACGAATTCACCATAACGCCAGAAGTAACGCGTCTCTGCATCTCCAAATCAGTGACAGAACGGCACCTCTTTCAAGACTGCGATGGTCATGAGGGATAGTACAGAGGCGATGTTCATCGATCAACATAAACTGACGCCATTCATTAGTATTCCAATCTTCCCGGTCCGGCACCACTTAAAATCTAGTCGTTTGTATTGTGGTGTTAACAGCAGCCTACTCATTGGACGTTATTTCCCCATTCCGGGTGCTCCTGTCTGCGACCGATGGATGATGCAGCATGACAATGTATCAGTGAGTTTGTTGCTTCTTCACAGATGACACGAGTAGACTTGAAACGGCTGCGACATGGTTAGTGGACGAAATGGCGATCCTCCGTTATAGTGGTCAGACTAGAGCCTTGAAGACAAGTTTGGCTGCTCTCACGTTCTCATGCCGTCGAGTATCGGGGTGCTGTCACATACACTATGTGATTAAAAGTATTCGGACACCCCCCAAAACATACTTTTTCATATTAGGTGCATCGTGTTCCACCTACTGCCAGGCACTCCATATCAGCTACCTCAGTAGTCATTAGACATCCTGAGAGAGCAGATTCGAGCCCTCCACCGAACTCACGGACTTCGAACGTGGTCAGATGATTGAGAGTCACTTTTGTCATACGTCTGTACGCTAGATTTCCACACTCCTAAACATCTCTAGGTCCACTGTTTGCGATGTGATAGTGAAGAGGAAACGTGAAACGACACGTACAGCACAAAAGCGTACAGGCCGACCCCGTCTGCTGACTGACAGAGACAACCGACAGTTTTAGAGGGTCTCCAGGCCATCACACAGGAATTCCAAACTGCATTAGGATCCACTGAAAATACTACGACAGTTAGGTGGCAGGTGAGAAAACGTGGATTTCATGGTCGAGCGGCTGCTCATAAACCACGCATCACGCCGTTAAGTGCTAAATGACGCCTCGCTTGGTGTAAGGAGCATTAACATTGGACGATTGAACAGTGGTTGGTTGGCTTATAAGAGGGAAGCAAGGGACCAAACTGCGAGATCATCGGTCCAAACAGTGGAAAAACGTTATGTGGAGTGACGAATCACGGTACACAATACGGCGATCCTATGCACGGTGTGGGTATGGCGAATGCCCGGTGAACGACATCTGGCAGCGTGTGTAGTGCCAAACAGTAAAATTGTGTTTTTAATGGAAGGAGCTTTCTCCGATTGTTTTGAGTGGCACTATCACAGCACAGGCCCAAAATGATGTTTTAAGCACCTTCTTGCTTCCTACTGTTGAATAGCAAATGCGGGTTGGTGAGTGCATCTTTCAAGAGTTCCAGCACCTGTTCATAAGACGGCCGGAGTGGCAGAGCGGTTCTGGGCGCTACAGTCTGGAGCCGCGTGACCGCTACGGTCGCAGGTTCGAATCCTGCCTCGGGGATGGATGTGTGTGACGTCCTTGGGTTAGTTAGATTTAAGTGGTTCTAAGTTGTAGGGGACTGATGACCTCAGAAGTTAAGTCCCATAGTGCTCAGAGCCATTTTGAACCTGTTCATAATGCACGGCCTGTGGCAGAGTGGTTACACGACGATAACACCCTTGTAATGGACTGCCCTGCACATAGTCCTGACCCGAATCCTACTGAACACATTTGGGATGTTTTGGAACGTCGACTTCGTGCCAGGCCTTACCGTCCGACATCGATACCTCTCCTCAGTGCAGCACTCCGTGAAGAATGGGCTGCCACTCCCCAGGAAACCTTCCAGAACCTGATTGAACATATGCCTGCGAGAGTGGAAGCTGTCATCAAGGCTAAGGATGGGCCAACACCATACTGAATTCCAGCATTACCGATCGATGACGCCACGAACTTGTAAGTCATTTTCAGCCATGTGTCAGGATACTTTTGCTCACGTAGAGTACGAGTGGCACTTAAATCTGGATATTGCATGGTTGAACCAGCTGGACGAATTACGACCTATTACGATCCCATTCAAACTCTAAGAGGTGCTCATTCGGCTGTCTTACACGAGTATAAGGCATTTCCGCGTATTACAGAATAACCAATAAACATTTTGTCCTGCTGTAGCTGACGTTCCTCCTTCGGGTTTCAGTTTCACCGTCGTATCATCAATAGTCGACTTGGGGAGCTTTAGAAAGATATATATGACCCTGAGGTATTTGGCACTAAGATGATATCCAGGACCTATTCCATGCTCCAGGTTACTGCTTCTCTATAGAGAACGCCGCGCTCATCTCTTCCTTTTATACTGGCAGGTCCACCTCTTAAGATATCTAATAGTCAATTCAGTATTACAGACGGTGCGTAGATGACTGATACATTTATTGAGAATAAGAACTTTGTGACTAACGCAAAATTTAAAATTAACCCCAAATATTATGTCTTCTTTCATGTAGTCTTGTGAGATCAAGTTAATCAAATTGAGATACGCTGCTAGAACTGCAATACGCTAGAGCACCCAATTTGATAATGTACCGGTGATTCAGTGGGAGAAAGGCGATGACATTCGTGTGAATTAGTTCAGTGTAATCTGTATAGCAGTTCCTTTTCCTCCGTACACCTCGCCTGTTGATTAAAGGAGAGCCTCGAAAGTAATTTTCCCTCCACGCTCGAATGTAACAGGACTAAAAGTTACTTATGGCTAAACGAATTGCCTCTACTATGCACTGAACATTGGCTTGCAGAGCGTATATATCGCTGATCTCTTGCCAGTACAGACATCATATGAGTCTACCACAGTCCTAACTGGTAGAGAGCGCCACACATGATCTATGGTCTTTTTCCCATTATACCTTGTGTGTGTAACGATTCATGACTTCGCTAGCACACATTTTATAGTACACACTGTTGCCGGGCCTCGAGGGGTTTCGAAATCTCGAAGAGCTCAAAGTATGTCAACAAGATTTGTTATCTCTAGGCTGTACTAAGAAATGATACAAGTCTAGAGATAATGGCAACCACAAGTGAAAGCTTACTACAGGTGCTGATAGAAGAGAAGGTCACGTCCATAGATGTGCACAGCGTATACAAAGCATCGTTAGCTCGATTTCATCGACATGGCTACGTATAACTCATCACAAACCGAACTGGGTCCATTATTAGTCAGGAAATCAGACACGACTAACTATAGGAAATCTGCTCAGTCTATTGCGATGAAACCGAATAGAAAATCTCCAAAGAAAGACTGAAGCCCTGCGCTTCACGAGTACTAATTCATTGTGTTAATCACTTACAAAAACTTTACCTAACTATCTAAGGAGAGCTGTACAAATATTTGGATGCTTGAGGAGCAATTGAAATGGTCGTGTAGCAAACGAGAAATGCATGACTAATCAATAAACAATCAGTTGAAATCCAAATGAAGGTTAAATCTCCTGGATTGCTAGGCTGCGTCATATTTCTTCTACGCTGTCGATGTTTCAATCCCTCTGCTGGGATTTTCTTGAGGATCTTATTGTCAACGATGGACACCACAGGATCCTGGAGAAGACCCCTACAGAGGGGACGAAGCGTAAATACGATTCGGTCCAGCAACCCACAAGACTCTACTTTCAGTTACAATGGCCACGACGGCCTGCAGACACACATAATACTATATGCAAATGTTAGATGCCGATTTCGTATTTCATTATTTACAGCATGCTGTTTCATAATGCATAATGCGTAACGCGTTTAAAAATACACAGACAAACAAATCGGAAGGAAGATAATACAGAGGAAATCTAATGCAACTCTTTGTTTTCGTCATAACCTGTTAACTACTATTTGATTTTTCCTCGTCCCAACGTTCCTCACGGGTGAAAAGGAAAAGCCAGAGAGCGGCTAGAATTAGAGAAAAATCAAAAGCGATATTATGCAATGAGCAGATATTTTTCGTTGTATCGTGACTGGACATTGAAGGCGTCATATAGATGGGCTTTCACAGACAATGAGACAATTCTTGCGCACGAGATGTAACCACAGCCATGACAGGAATGCGACGCCGACAGACCAAAAAGCATCGGGTCACATGGTGTGTCCTCTTTGGCAGAGCACCACAGCAACCACTTGTGTATGCGCTGTTATTCGGAGACCTGCCTTCTCGTGTCATTCATTTGGTCTTCTATTACTATTTTTGTATCTCCACTTCAATATGTTACTAATGAGGCTGTACAGCCCACCATGGACGACCACGTGGAATGGGATTACCCTCTCTTCAAAGACTAAAACCGAATAGAGATGATATTCAGATAAGGAGATGTGACTGTTCCTTCACACACCAACGTCGTTTAGCTTAAAGATCGTATTTGTCTATAATAGACGTTTGAAATTGAATGAATACAAAGACTACAGATGCACAATAAACAATACGTGTAACAGGAACCTACAACAAGTAGACCTACATGAGAAATAAATGAGGTACTATTTGAGAAAAGCTAAATATTTCTTTGAAACATTATGCTCTGCTTGATAATAAAAGTGAAGCACCAAGAAGAGAAGAAGAAAACAAAATGAATCATCACAGGTTTAAAGGCTATGCGATAGCATTTCACTGATTGCGATGTAGAGTCGTTTTTACAAAAAGCTGTAAGGTTCCACTTTTCAGTACGACGTTGCACACTTTCTGGCCTTGGTGGATGCACGGATTAAGTTTGGAAGATTTGCGTAAAATCTTTCTATCCTCTCTTCAGGCAAGCTGGCCTACAACTGATGTAACTGACAACTGATATCCTAGAGTCTGGCAGCTTAGATCCCAGCCGATCCCACACTATCGCATGGGAGGCAACACACGAGGACACAGGATGTCTGTGCTATATCGCTGTGCAGTCAGAGTTCCCTCTATCAGTCATGACCTGAAGTCGCGCCCATTACTTCCCCACACCATGACGACAGGAGTAGCACTACCAGGTGTTCTATGAAACATTGGATGAATGGAACCCCTCTCCAGGTCTCCGCCATGCTCGCCAAGAGTTGTCGCCCGGGAGGAAGATCAGGCTTTTTCTCTTCAACTTCCTAGCAATTAGAGATGGAGCGCATGTCGAGAATGTTGCGGGCATTGGGATGGAAATCGGGTGTGCCATTTCAAAGGGAGCACCCCGACAATTTAGGGAAATCATAGAAAACATAAATCTAGACGGTCGGTCCCAGATTTGAAACTGCATCCTCCCTAATTTGACCGCACTTTGTTAACCACTGCGCGACTTTGGTCGGTGATGGTCACCCAGAGTACAGCAGAACCATTCATCGCGAGATTGCAGTGGGGCAACCCACGCATTTGACGGTAACTCTCGCTGCTAGTATCCAACAAATGGTGCAGAATCTACACCTATATCTACATATACATTCCGCAGGCCACCTTGCGGTATCTGGTAGAGGGTTCTTGGTGCACCACTGTCACTTCCTCCCCTCCGTTTCCTGTTCCATCCGCGAATGGTTTGCAGAAAGATCGATTGCCGGTAAGCCTCCTAGTGGGCTGGCATATCTCTAAATTTATCTTCACTGTGCTTTTGCGAGATATATATTTGGAGGTTTATATTTGTTGGATCTTCTAGGAACGTAGAGCGTTGTGGGAACGTTAACAGTAAACAGCACCAAGACGTAAAACACTTCTCTTGCAGCGTCTTCCACTGGAGTTGGTTCATCAGTTTCTTGATACTATCGTGATTTGAAGGAACCTGTAACGAAACACGCTGCTCTTCTTTGGATCTCCTCTGCTTCCTTTACCAATTCTGTCTGATGCAGATCTCACACGGTAGAGCATATTCAAGTTTGATTGAATGAGACTTTTGTAAGCTATGTCCTTTGTCGGCCGAGGATATTCCCTGATGGATCTTCCAGTGAGTCTCAGTCTGGCATCTGCCTTTCCTGCGATTAATTTCATGTGATCATTTCACTTTATCGCTCCATACACACACTGCTATATACACTCCTGGAAATGGAAAAAAGAACACATTGACACCGGTGTGTCTGACCCACCATACTTGCTCCGGACACTGCGAGAGGGCTGTACAAGCAATGATCACACGCACGGCATAGCGGACACACCAGGAACCGCGGTGTTGGCCGTCGAATGGCGCTAGCTGCGCAGCATTTGTGCACCGCCACCGTCAGCGTCAGCCAGTTTGCCGTGGCATACGGAGCTCCATCGCAGTCTTTAACACTGGTAGCATGCCGCGACAGCGTGGACGTGAACCGTATGTGCAGTTTACGGACTTTGAGCGAGGGCGTATAGTGGGCATGCGGGAGGCCGGGTGGACGTACCGCCGAATTGCTCAACACGTGGGGCGTGAGGTCTCCACAGTACATCGATGTTGTCGCCAGTGGTCGGCGGAAGGTGCACATGCCCGTCGACCTGGGACCGGACCGCAGCGACGCACGGATGCACGCCAAGACCGTAGGATCCTACGCAGTGCCGTAGGGGACCGCACCGCCACTTCCCAGCAAATTAGGGACACTGTTGCTCCTGGGGTATCGGCGAGGACCATTCGCAACCGTCTCCATGAAACTGGGTTACGGTCCCGCACACCGTTAGGCCGTCTTCCGCTCACGCCCCAACATCGTGCAGCCCGCCTCCAGTGGTGTCGAGACAGGCGTGAATGGAGGGACGAATGGAGACGTGCCTTGGTGCCAATGATGGTCGTATGCGTGTTTGGCGCCGTGCAGGTGAGCGCCACAATCAGGACTGCATACGACCGAGGCACACAGGGCCAACACCCGGCATCCTGGTGTGGGGAGCGATCTCCTACACTGGCCGTACACCTCTGGTGATCGTCGAGGGGACACTGAATAGTGCACGGTACATCCAAACCGTCATCGAACCCATCGTTCTACCATTCCTCGACCCGCAAGGGAACTTGCTGTTCCAACAGGAGAATGCATGTCCGCATGTATCCCGTGCCACCCAACGTGCTCTAGAAGGTGTAAGTCAACTACCCTGGCCAGCAAGATCTCCGGATCTGTCCCCCATTGAGCATGTTTGGGACTGGATGAAGCGTCGTCTCACGCGGTCTGCACGTCCAGCACGAACGCTGGTCCAACTGAGGCGCCAGGTGGAAATGGCATGGCAAGCCGTTCCACAGGACCACATCCAGCATCTCTACGATCGTCTCCATGGGAGAATAGCAGCCTGCATTGCTGCGAAAGGTGGATATACACTGTATTAGTGCCGACATTGTGCATGCTCTGTTGCCTGTGTCTATGTGCCTGTGGTTCTGTCAGTGTGATCATGTGATGTATCTGACCCCAGGAATGTGTCAATAAAGTTTCCCCTTCCTGGGACAATGAATTCAAGGTGTTCTTATTTCAATTTCCAGGAGTGTATTATTAATGGGTGTACCTTCCTCAAGTGACTGTTCTACAATCGTTTAATCGTATAATAATGGGTTACATTTAATTATGTTGAGGATCAAATGCCACTTCCTGTACCCAGTTGAGATCCCCTGCAAGTCTCCTTGTATATCTCTACAATTTTGTAGCGTTGCAACTTCTCCGTGCAAAACGGCATCATCAGCGAAAAGCGTAGTGCAACTTCCGAAGAAGCCTACTACGTCCTTTATGTATACTGTAAAAAGTAATGGACACGTAACATGCCTGATATTATTTTTACGTCTGAAGACTTCTCTCCGTTGAAAATGACATGCTGCACCCTGTTTGCTAGAAACTCACAAATATAGTTACACAGTTGATCTGATATTCCGTATGCTCGTATTTTGTTCACTAGGAACACGGCATCTATCTGGCAGCCACTATCTCCTGCCTTTTGGGTCTCGTGGACGAACAGAGCAAGCTGGCTTTCACACGATCGTTATTTTGAGAAACCGTGTTGATACCTACAAAGGAGATTTACGCTCCTCGAGAGATCACGGTATTCTGCGGCAAGAAGACGGACAATTTCTTTCGCATACCCTGTGTATAATGATACTGGCATCCCATCAGGACCAGTGACCTTCCCTCTGTTGAGCGATTACGGTTCCTTTACTGTTCCATGGTCACTTATTTCGAAAAGGAGATACTACATTGCGATCTTCTTCTGTGCAACAGTTTTGGAAAAAAATCGTATCTCGACATTTTCTGTATCGTCCTCCGATTCAATGCCGTTATGGTAACAGAATGTCTGGACATACGGCTCTTTACTGATGCAACATAAGATAAAACTTATTACAATTTTCTGTCAAGTCGGTAGACAGAATTTTACTTTAGAGTTCGTTTAATGCTTCACACATTCCTCTCCTTATACTAATTTGGGCTTCGTTTCGTTTTTGTTTCTCTGTGAAGCTTTGCAGATTGAGATTTGCAGTTGAGCCGTATGTCTCGCGTGCGATATTTCGATTCTGTGCTTCTTACTATCTTCCGGCTGTGCAGTTCGCTGAACCTGCAGCGCCGTCTTCCTTATTGCGAACGGCTGGGTTTGCGACAGGAACAACTACAGAGAGAGAGACAATCTTGCGCCACCGTTTCGGTCGGGTTGTGCATTAGGGGTCTGGCATGGCGGCTAGTGTGTTGCGCTGGCAGCGTATATTTCTTACCCCTGGAGCTGCTAGACGCTGGATCTGTCGATTAATTACGGGTTGAGTGCTGAAACCCATCGCTTGTATATTGTGTCACGGAATTTATTGTTCGAGCTCTGATGGGGACATAGTTCTGGGATTGTAACCTCTACTGGGTCTCGCATTATAATATTGTCTCCACAGGACGTGCTTCCAATTGTGTTATTGCTCTGCTTTCAACATCGCCCACGTGTTGTAAACTGTATCCACTTGGTAAATATTTGAGGTTTCTCTCGCCACTTCTGCTTGACCTAATTTCATTCTTTATTTCTTTCGCAACGCCTCATTAAGCAGTTACCTATTAACAGTTTGGCTATTTAGCGCCAGTTCTTTTATTTCGGTCTGCACTGTGTTGCAGTTATGTTTGCTGTTTTCCAATGTATTCCGTAATTTCGGCTAACGTGGGTCGGTCTCCAAGGTGAACTCAGGTACGTGTGTCGTGCCATATGATATATTATGTCTCGGCCATAAGCATGGCCCTACTTGTTTGTGTGTTTGCTTGTGGTGCAGCCGTACGCACTGACGCTTGAAGCAGTTGCAGTAATATCTTGTATATGTATATCTGTGTGTAGTTTGTACTGTATCTTTACCATTATTGGTGTTGCAGACGTAGCCCCTCTTTGGGATTTCCCGCCGGGATTAGCCTGTCTAGGAGAGGGCTGTGACGGTGTCTCGTCTTGGTGCCGAAGAGCTTAGTTCACTTTTTGGTGTGGTCTTTGGTTTCTTTACATCCATTTATTGTAATACCGTTATCAGATAACTTTACTAATTCAGTACCTACAGTTAATAGTTAATTGTTTTGGGGATATGAATTTAGCTGTTCAAAATTGTCTTAAGAAAAAAATTATTGCCATTGTTATTATCGCCATTCTGAATGACAGAGACTGACAGCAAAATTTAATTGCCTTGGAGAAAAAAATTTAACTATCTGAGATTTCATTGCTTCGAATAAAGTTTTCTCATTATTACTATTATAACCATTTCAGGCGAAATATATAGTCGAAATTTAATTTTTTTATTGAAGTTCTATCTTTTAGAACCCTATTTTTACAGTACGAAGTGTTATTATTCTATCGCTAGTTAGCACAAAGCATATCTACTGTGAAAATTATGCTCGCGATGATTGTTTGAGTATTTTAATAAAATTTCCTTACTTTATTATTATTGCCATTTTGGGCGAAAGAAACTTAAAACAAATTTAATCGCCTTGAAGATTGAAATTTAACTGATATTTCATTGTTTTAAGTACTATTTTCTTACTTTTATTACTTTTGGCGTAAGATATTTTCTGTTAAAATTTAATCGCTTCTGGGATTAAAATTTCGTATTCTAGCATCCGACTGTTTTGAGTGGAAATTTCTTCTCTTATTATAGTCGCCATTCTTTACGAAGGTGGCCATTTGGTTCTGGTTGTATTCATCTATTGTACTATTGGTCATTAAACAGAGTTGGAATTTCAGTGCCTGTAGCCTGAATTTGGACTATGTTGAGACATTTTTTAAAAATTTTGTGGGGGATGGGGGGGGCATTTTTCTATAACAACAAGTCCTTATCAATTAAATATAATCTGGTCCGAAATCAAATCACACTATTTAATTATATGTGGTTCTGCCCTTGCATGTATTCCTCGTCCAGTCCTCCACGCCACAACAATTTTTATTTATTTATCGCAATTGATACAGCTCTCCTCGCTTTCTTACAGGCTTTCCAACATGGCCATCGAACCACAGCAGGTGTTTTCCATCCATCGAAACTTTTTTTGGTATACACTGGTATCTGTCTAAATCGTATTGTCCAAGGCTCTTGAACTTTTTCCATTGATACTCAACGTTGTTGGTACTGGAAAAGAAATTTTCATGCTGACCGATCAGATAATCTGCAATCAGTTTCTTGTCATTTTTGTTAAGCAGTAAGATCTACCTACCTTTTTTTATTAATAATTCCTATTTTTAGCCATATACAGTGAAGATGTTTGACCACTAATTCTCTGTTATACGCTGACTGAATCGAAAAGTTTGGGCGTTTTTGTCACTAGTATATCTGTTACCTTCAAGAAACGATTTTCAAATTAATTTATCAAGGTAACTTTCGGATATGGCAGTCAAAAGAGTTTCTGTTTGCACCCCCCCCCCCCCCGCCCGGCTCTGGCTGTCTGTCACCTTCTCCCCCATCTTTCACTATCCATCTCCTCTGCCCAGCTGTTCCCTTCCACACGTGTAGCCACTGCTAGATATAACAAAACCACACTTCTCTCTGTATATGTCATCCTCCACCCTCCATTAGTCCAACCCCTCATCCTCCTCTCTATTTGTCCATCCCTTGCTCCCTTCTCTCTATCTACGAAGCTCATCCAGCCCCCTTCCTCTGCACATCTCATACTCCTGACTCTCTCTGTATCCATTTCCCCCATCCCTTTCTCTGGGCACCTACATCCATACACATATGTAACTCCTGAAAGGCATACTGATACTACTCAGCGCAGCCTACATGTCAGTGGTGAAAAACTTTTGCCTGTATCTCCTCTCCTTTTGGGGCTTAAAGGTTCTATTTCCCACGGTGATGATTCTCGGACAGCAAGAAGTACTTGTACCGAATTTGACTGAAATTGATCTGCTGGGGTAGGATGGGATGCTGCTCATACATTCATACATAGTGTTTTATGTTTTGAAGTATTTAAAACAATTGCAAACATAGACTTACGAAGTAAAAACAACACAATTGGAACAAAATCCGCTTGGAAAATGTGAGATCAAGAATGAGTGAACAAACTTCTGTTGTGGATTCTCTTGGATATACTTCACCTCAGTTGAAAGCATGACACTAAATTTGCTCAAAACACATTTAATTCTGTATTTTACCTCAGTTGGAGGCATGACACTAGAGTTGTTCATAAACACATTTCATTCCATGTGTGGGAGAAGGCTAAACATATGTTAAGAGAGACCCTTCAAGCATAATGATATCACTCTAAAACCAGTTTAAGAGAGACTTGTAAAGTACAGGGAGTTGTCAGGGATTTCTTTTAGTTCCTAAGATTAATTCTGTCCACATCTTGTATTTCTGATCAAAGTATCTATTATTAAAAATCTAAGTTCCAGTTCATATGATAATTTCCTTAACAAAGCTTAGAATAGATTACATGTTAAATTATGTTTCATTAATGCTAGAAGCACTTCGAAGAATTTGACAACCATCATAGATACAAAAGTAAATTTAACATAAATAATGGCATGGATATATTAAAACGCTATAAATACCGCCACATCAAGAATACCTAAGCATAAAATAAACCATTACTGTTTTAGCAGCACCATTAACTTAAAATGGACAATAAAGGTGAAAACTAACGAAAACACACGCCACTATCAAAGTGACAAATATAAAAATTAAGGAATGAATATTGAACAAACTATTATCCTGAAAAATTGTGATTGAAATTCTGAACTGCTGCTTTGTGAAGCTTGACATGAAAAAGTACAGCTCATCATTTCATAGATAATGGGGAAACTGGATGAGTGGGTATGGTGACTGGCACCAAGAAGTTGGTTGGACAGGACAGCAAAAGGTAGCAAACGGGGGGAGATGAAGTGGCGTGTTCTCTGTTCAAGTGAATCGGTGATTTCATTGTTACTATTTCCATTAAAGTCATTTCCATAGATTTATTCTTGCCTGTAGTTTGGTATATTTTTAATGCCATTTAATCTACACTGTCAACAAGTTAATTATAAAAGCACAGATATTTTAAACATTTTGTGGCTGTGCTCTCAACAACAGTCTATGCAATTATATAAAATGTAATAGTCAGCCAACTGCTTACGCACAACTTTCCTAAAATCACATTAATCATGTTTCAGAATGGAAAAAGTAACCTGAAATCACATAACAACTTTTAAATTTCAACAACAGTGCTCTCGTCAAATGACATACTTGTTTTCCATGAGTCAAGAATAAAAATCATAATAAGAAAAACAGACAGTTATCACATAAAGGTCTGTATTTCTATTACGGTTTTTATTCCAGACTCATGGAACACAAACATGTCATTTAACGAGAAAACTGATCTAAAATTTAAAAGTTGTTTGTCATTTCATTTAACTTTTAACATTCAGATGAAGGTAGTCTTAGATCAATCGAAACCTGGTGAATGTGCTCTTTAAGTATGTTAAGTGCAACCGGTAGGCTGATTATTACATGTTATATAAAATAACAGCATTCTTCAGTTAACCAACTGTCACTCCGTTTAGAACATGAATGACGAAAACTCTATGTTGCAGTAAACTGTATCAGAAGTACGGTGTAGCAGTCTTAACCCTGCCAGTCCCTCTGGCTACAACTGTATACATTAACTTTTACTGCGTCTTAGCTGCAACAAAAGTACTTTTTTCCCAATGGAAAATAAGGTACATATTTTTGAACGTTCAATTTTTTCGCCATGCGCAAGTGACGCCTACTGTTGGGGATCACTATGAAAAAAAAACAGCAAGTCAATGTAGCAGTGTGCAGCAACTTCTGACCACAAGAATACAGAGATGTGGTTTGTTCGCTATATTCCTCTGTGTAATTGAATATTCTTATTGTTATTATAATGAACTGCTACGTCGTAAAGAAACATTAATTAACTTGACCTTTGACTTTGACACAGCTAAGACAGGTACTGCGTTTAAACTTTGTTTTGATTTTTGCCTAGATGCATAGATTTTAAACTTTTTTACCTGTCTAATACAAAAATCTGTGAAATAAAATTTGACTGTAGATGAAATGTGTTTCCTTCGTGCCTGCTATAAGGAGAGAAGGGGTTAGATACACAATGAGTTGGAGATCGGAGGTTTCCGTTTCTCCGATTCTCAGAGAACGTCTTGCAAATTCGGAGAAAACTGCTAAATTTCGCGATGAAAACTTGGTCTCTCGTGGCAGCTAAAGTACTCACATTCGCCGTAAATTTTTTTCTGGAAACACTTCCAGAATGAGAAGTTTCAACAACAGCGGCCGTATAATATCTTCTTACTAACAATTTTAGGGAACATTTTCAACACATAAGCCGACGATGAAATATTTCCCATCTTTCGGATCGTGATAGTAGCAGATTCGCCCAGTATTGTTAATTTAGCACATAAGCTGACGGCGAAATATTTCGCATCGTTCGAAAGGTGACAGTAGCAGATTCGCCCAGTATTGTTAATTTGCGAAGAAATCACTCTGCACTGGATTGCTAAACCCAGTAATCCTTTCACGAAGGCCCGGGGATCCAACATCGAATAAAAGTTCGTAGACTATATTTCCTTTCTTTTCCACAAATTAAATTTTTTATTCTTAATAATTGCTATTACGTGTTGTATCTCCACTGCACTTCAAATTACGTCTATATGAAAACTTATCTGACCCCCAAAAAAACAATGTCATCGACATTATTTATCTCCAACAATTAAAAAAAGGGTAGATGTTCCTTTTCCACAGGAAAGAGCGTTATCGTCTCAATTACAGTAGTGTATCATCGCTGGTCTTCGCAGCCGGAATATTACAATAACATTACATTACGTAGGGGCATTACGTTATTCTGCGCGCTAGCTGTTGAATACTCTATTAAGTATATTTTATTCAGTCCTTAAATTGAAGTTAAGGGTACAAAGTATGTGTTAAGAATGGGTATATATTTTGTATAGCACTAACACGTATAGAAAATTTAGTTCAGATCTAAAAGAGGAAAGACTATTATTTACTTATGGTTAAAATGCCGTCACATATTCAGCACTGTACAAATCTCTTGGCTACTGCGCCATAGCATCCACTACAACTAATAAGTTTTTTAAATTTTATGAGTTAGTCTTCTATGCATATTTCTCTTTCAAAATGTATGCTCCATGTTTTATGGCTTTTGTATCACTTCTTTTGGCTGGTGCTGTGGATAGAGTTTTTGGGCCATCTTGACGTGCACAGTTAGTTAAGGCATTGTCGGAAATATGCTGGTGACTGGGTGTACAAACAACAGCAATGTGAAGACATTCGAGACAGAATGCTTTAGTGTGTAGAGTACTTTAATCAAAATATCCACGGGTGTACTGCCGGTCTATAGAGTCCAACGGGCACAATATTTCGGCGATCAAACATGTCGACATCATCGGGTGAACTGACGGACTGAGCTCCTGTGAACGTGCCGGCACGGAGATCCGTACGCTATGGATGCTCAGGGGGAACTGGGTTCGGTCGAAGCGGCGGCCGATTTAAATACCCTCCGCCCGCGGCGCGCTCCCTCCGCCGTCCGCGCCCCGCGCCACGGTCTCGCGGTGGAACAGATTGCGACGGCGTCTGAGATGACGTCGGTGTGATGGCTCTGTCCGCCGTGGTCGTCACAACTATGCGTTCGCTCGATTTACTCTTGATTAATCCAATCGCTGGTTCCCAAGCCTTGCTAAGATTATAGCCACAGTCACGGTTTATGAGGTCGTCATTGGTGCGAATTTCGATGGCCTCTCTAACAACGCTGTCCTAGTATCTCGACGTCTGTACCAGAATCCTCGTGCGGTCATACTCCATAGCGTGATTTTCCGACAAACAATGTTCACCGACCGCCGACTTGCTCGGATACTTCAGTCGAGTGTGCGTCTGGTGTTCACGGCATCGATCCTCAACAGTACGCATCGTCTGACCAATATACGACTTGCCACATTGACATGGAATCTGGTACACGCCGGCCTTCCTCAAACCGAGGTCATCTTTGACGCTCCCCACCAGTGCACGAGTTTTTTTCGGAGGACAAAACACAGTTCCGACCCGATGTTTCTTCAGAATGCGGGCGATTTTCCCCGAGAGTGCGCCTGTGTATGGAATAAATGCAGTGCCTACCTCCTCCCTCGTGACTTCATCCATCTCAACAGGTTGTGCTGCAGTGGCTGGGCGGAGAGCACGTTGGATCTGCCACGCTGAGTACCCATTTTTTCAAAACAGTTCTCAGATGTTCCAATTCCTGGGGTAGACTCTCTGTGTCAGAGATAGTGCGCGCCCTATGTACTAGAGTTTTAAGTACCCCATTCCTCTGTGAAGGGTGGTGGCAGCTGTCTGCGTGCAAATACAGATCAGTGTGTGTTGTCTTTCGATACACCCCATGACCTAGGGTGCCGTCAGCCCTTCTCCTGACCAAGACGTCAAGGAAAGGTAATTTACCCTCCTTTTCAGTCTCCATAGTGAATTTGATGTTGGGGTGTATGGAATTTAGAAGAGTAAGGAAGTCAAGGAGTTTATCCATACCATGTGGACAGATGACGAACGTGTCGTCCACGTAACGCAAAAAGCAAGTTGGTTTCCATTCTGATGACGACAAGGCTTCCTCCTCGAAGTTCTCCATGTACAAATTCGCTACCACCGGTGAGAGTGGGCTACCCATGGCGACTCCCTCAGTTTGTTCGTAGTATTCTCCATTAAAAAGAAAATACGTGGAAGTCAAGACATGCCTAAAAAGTTCAGTGGTATTCACGTCAAACCTCTGACCAATCAACTTTAGCGACTCTCGCAAGGGGTACCCTCGTAAACAAGGAAACGACATCAAAACTCACCATGATATCTGACTCATACAACCTGAAGCTATCAAGGCGTTCAACAAAATCCACGGAATTACGGATGAGATTAGGGCATTTACCCACATAAGGACTTAATATTCCCGTCAGGTATTTGGCCAACAAATATGTAGGTGCCCTGATGTTGATGACAATGGGGCGTGATGGTACCCCCTCTTTGTGAACCTTCTCGAGTCTATATAGTCTAGGCGGCACCGGACCTTGAGGTAACTATGTAAGTAGGCTGTTTAGGTTTTCTTATTGGTAACGCCGCCACCACATAGCGCTCTGTATAAAAATCACTGGCTGTGCCGTGTGCAGTCTGTGGCAGTAATCCCTACAAGAGAATGGCCCTGACTAACATTAATCTATATGTTTCACAAAACACTTAACTCACAAAAATCTTTGTTACTCGAACTACTGCAATACAGTGAGCGCCACTACTGCCAGCTAACTAAAAGATTCGAACTACGGAAGTCACTAACTACTGATAGGCACAGTTAGCAATTGAAATATTTTAATAGAGAACAAACAATGTATTTACCTTTATAGTCATTATATATATATATATATATATATATATATATATATATATATATATATATATATATATATATATCAGTTCATGAAACCAATTCTTACAAATTTCAAAACTCCATCTCTCTCCCCACGTCCACCACTGCTGGCGGCTCACCTCCAACTGCGCAACGCTACGCGCTGTTAGCATCCAGCTGCCGCTGCCCAACACTACAATGGCAGACAACAATGCAAACCAGCCACAGACTGCACACGGCACAGCCAGTGATTTTTATACAGAGCGCTATGTGGTGGCGGCGTTACCAATAAAAAAACCTAAACAGCCTACTTACATAGCCCCCATGCTCCCCACAAAACATTTACAAATTGTTTTGGGCAGTGGCCAATACATATTTGAATTTTTTGTTCATAATTACAATGACAAAGAAATGAAATGCACACACTTATCGATACAATGTTGGTCAAAAGCTAAAATTTTCTCACAGTCCATAAAGACAGTCCTGATCATTCATCAAAGTAAAATTGCAATGTTTTTCTCAAAGTCTGAGTAGTAAAAGAAAATGCACACAGAAGTAGTGGATTTCCATGCAGTCTTGAAGAAGTAGTGTTGTCCTTCCAATGGAAAGACAGTGCTGACTCTTGACATGCAGACAGGTAATGGGCCACAACAGAGCAAACCCACAGCAGAGTCAGTCGAAGTTTTGAAGAATATTGGTAGATAGGTCATCACAGAGTAGACCCCTTGTAGTCCTGGTAGAGATTACGGTATTGGTGGGCCACCAGAGATGCAGACCCACTGTAGGCCTTGTAGAAATAATGGTATTGGTGGGTCATCAAAGGTGCTGACCCACTGCAGTCCTTGTAGAAATAATGGTATTGGTGGGTCATCAAAGGTGCAGACCCACTGTAGTCCTTGTAGAGACGGCCAGCAGCCATCTGTTGCAACTGTGCAGGTGCACAATCACCATTGAAGAGGCTTGCAGAGAATACAGCAAGTCCATAAACCACCACTTGTCCACTCACAAAAATTGTTTTTGAAATGTCCTTAGAACCAGCAATGCAATCATCCAGTCCCTTACTGAATTATTAACACAAGTGCAAACACTATCAGTCCCTACTTCCCACATATTGTCCATATACTATGACCAACAGAAATGTGTACAGTGAAATGTAACGTACAAGTTACTTAATTTGATGAACAGGTGTCAATTACAATTTTATAACATAAGCATACAATAACAAAGGTACAAAATATATCATTAAAGAACATAATAATACAGATAACATTTGCAGTAGTACAGGCTTTACAAAGGAATCGAAAATACTGCAAAATACTGCAGTAAAACAAACCCTGCCCTTTCCTTGTGTTATCCCACTATGTGTTTGTGTACCCTTGTGCATTTATGTTCTTCCTGTCTTTATATGTTTATCTGATACGACTTATGTTGCAGAATTTTTGTAATACTAAGCTACATTCACTATGACGAGGAATACTGTTGTCCTCAAATATAATTTGCATTAATAACATGTTATTTACTTTGTAAAGATGTTTACACATTATTTATTCTGTTTTGTTGTAATGCTAATGTGTGAAGTTGATGTTTCAAAAGTTATTCTGATCTTTTATGTATGTACTTATGTCATAATTTTTGTAACACTGATGTATTTGCTATTTCGATTCTTTTGTAAAGCCTGTACTACCACAAATGTTATCTGCATTGTTATGTTCTTTAATGATATATTTTGTACCTTTGTTATTATATGCTTATGTTATAAAATTGTAATTGACACCAGTTCATCAAATTAATTAACTTGTAAACTACATTTCACTGCTCACATTTCTGTTGGTCATAGTATATGGATAATATGTGAGAAGTAGGGACTGATAGTGTTTGCACGTGTCTTAATAATTCAGTAAGGGACTGGATGACAGCATTGCTGGTTCTAAGGACATTTCAAAAACAATTTTTGTGAGTGGACAACTGGTGGTTATGGACTTGCTATATTATCCGCAAGACTCTTGAATGGTGATTGTGCGTCTGCACAGTCGCAACAGATAGCTGCTGGCTATCTCTACAAGGACTACAGTGGGTCTGCACCTTTGATGACTCACCAATACCATTATTTCTACAAGAACTGTAGTGGGTCAGCACCTTTGATGACCTACCAATACCATTATTTCTAGTAGTTCGAGTAACGAAGATTTTTGTGAGGTAAGTGATTTGTGAAACATATAGATTAATGTTAGTCAGGGCCATTCTCTTGTAGTGATTACTGAAAGTCAGATTGCGTTGCGCAAAAAAATATTGTGTGTCAGTTTAAGCACAATCGTGTACAATTGTTGTAAGGGGAGTTTCAACAATTTCTTAGCGTCACCCTCCGGTACATCTGCGTCCTTGTGAAGAACCCTCGTCTTTTTCTCCACCTTCTTTGTAGGGTCAACGCTGATCTTCCGGTAGGAATCGTCATTTAGCAGGCTCTGCATCTGATCAGTGTAGTCCTTACGGGAGACAACAACTGTAGCATTGCCTTTGTCAGCCGGTAAGACAACAATTTCAGAGCGTTCCCTCAGATCACGAATGGCCGCCCTCTCTTTACTGCTGATATTTGATTTCATCGGCTTGGATTTTGTCAACGCACGACAAGTTTCACGACGTATTTCCTCGGCTGATTCTGGCGGAAGTCGAGCTGCAACCTGTTCAACAGCACTAACAATTTCTGCGACCGGAGTGAACTTGGGGGTGGGAGCGAAGTTGAGACCTTTCTGCAAAACCGAGACCGCATCATCACTCAACACCATGCCACTCAAATTGATGTCAGTCTTGCACGGAACCTGCAGAGATGGTTTGTCAAGGAGACGTGAGAACGTAGCTGTTTGACGTCCCGTAGCCTTCTTATGGGCGGAATCAGCTGACACCCAGGTGACACTATCAATCCAAACCCTGGAAAAAGAAGTGAACTTAGCAGCCAGTTGCAAATGTAATTTGAGTAATTCCTGTGAGATAAACTCAAGGCTCCGGCGGGTGAATTGCACTCTCTCACGTACCAATGCGAGGCTGGCTCGTTTCTTGATTCTCTTAGCTGCTGCAGAATCGATGTGATGCATAACCTTAGCAACATTTGGAACAACATTCTCGTAACGACATCTCTTTAGAAAGGCAACAGTACTTAGCAAACGACATCTACGGTGGCGCAACTTTTCAAATTTCTTCATGCTGCGATACATCTCCTCCCCGTAAAGGTGTATGATGTGATTCTTGAGTTTCTCTCGGCGTATTTGATAATCAAAATATCCACGGGTGTACTGCCGGTCTATAGTGTCCAACGACCACAATATTTCGGCGATCAAACATGTCGCCATCATCAGGTGAACTGACGGACTGAGCTCCTGTGAACGTGCCGACACGGAGACCCGTACGCTATGGTTGCTCAGGAGGAACTGGGTTCGGTCGCGGCGGCGGCCGATTTAAATACCCTCCTCCCACGGCGCGCTCCCTCCGCCGTCCGCGCGAGAGTCGCTAGAGTTGATTGGTCAGAGGTTTGACGAGAATACCACTGAACTTCTTAGGCATGCCTTGACTTCCACGTATTTTCTTTTTAATGGAGAATACTACGAACAAACGGAGGAAGTCGCCATGGGTAGCCCACTCTCACCGGTGGTAGCGAATTTGTACATGGAGAACTTCGAGGAGGAAGCCCTGTCGTCATCCGAATGGAAACCTACTTGCTTTTTCTGTTACGTGGACGACACGTTCGTCATCTGTCCACATGGTATGGATAAACTCCTTGACTTCCTTACACATCTAAACTCCATACACCCCAACATTCAAATTCACTATGGAGATCGAAAAGGAGGGTAAATTACCTTCCCTTGACGTCTTGGTCACGAGAAGGGCTGACGGCACCCTAGGTCATGGGGTGTATCGAAAGACAACACACACTGATCTGTATTTGCACGCAGACAGCTGCCACCACCCTTCACAGAGGAATGGGGTCCTTAAAACTCTAGTACATAGGGCGCGCACTATCTCTGACACAGAGAGTCAACCCCAGGAATTGGAACATCTGAGAACTGTGTTTCGAAAAAATGGGTACTCAGAGTGGCAGATCCAACGTGCTCTCCGCTCAACCACTGCAGCACAACCTGTTGAGATGGATGAAGTCACGAGGGAGGAGGTAGGCACTGCATTTATTCCATACACAGGCGCACTCTCGGGGAAAATCGCCCGCATTCTGAAGAAACACCGGGTCGGAACTGTGTTTTGTCCTCCGAATAAAACTCATGCACTGGTGGGGAGCGCCAAAGATGACCTCGGTTTGAGGAAGGCCGGCGTGTACCAGATTCCGTGTCAATGTGGCAAGTCGTATATTGGTCAGACGATGCGTACTGTCGAGGATCGATGCCTTGAACACCAGACGCACACTCGACTGAAGTATCCGAGCAAGTCGGCGGTCGGTGAACATTGTTTGTCGGAAAATCACGCTATGGAGTAAGACCGCACGAGGATTCTGGTACAGACGTCGAGATACTGGGACAGCGTTGTTAGAGAGGCCATCGAAATTCGCACCAATGACGACCCCATAAACCGTGACTGTGGCTATAATCTTAGCAAGGCTTGGGAACCAGCAATTGGATTAATCAATAGTAAATCGAGAAAACGCATAGTTGTGACGACCACGGCGGACAGAGCCATCACACCGACGTCATCTCAGACGTCGTCGCAATCTGTTCCACCGCGCTACCGTGGCGCGGGGCGCGGACGGCGGAGGGAGCACGCCGCGGGCGGAGGGTATTTAAATCGGCCGCCGCCGCGACCGAACCCAGTTCCCCCTGAGCAGCCATAGCGTACGGATCTCCGTGCCGGCACGTTCACAGGAGCTCAGTCCGTCAGTTCACCCGATGATGTCGGCATGTTTGATCGCCGAAATATTGTGCCCGTTGGACTCTATAGACCGGCAGTACGCCCGTGGATATTTTGATTCTCAAATACGCCGGGAGAAACTCAAGAATGTACAGTACTTGTTCTCGGATATCACGCATGGATGTGAAGGGGTTATCACATGCTTCGTGCAAAATACGTAGCTTGTCCCTTATAGAAATCAGACGTGGTTGACTGGAACCTTGACGACGAGCGTGCCTGATCTCACGATCCCATGCAGTCCAACATCAGGCCACTGTCACAACAGAGTGCCCACAAATATGGATGTTGCACTACTCGAACAGCCAGCCAAATGGAGACCCGCAATGGGTCCCTTTCACTGTCAGATGCTGATAACACTTTCTCACTCGCTTCTCCGTATTCCTCACACTGATCGCTCTACATTCGATGCTGTTCACGCCCCTTACATCCATCTCCAGTCTTTGTAACTACACTAAACACCTACAACGTCAACGCACTGTGATGGTCTTTTATACTTGTCACAGAGTTGCAACTCTAATCATAGACACATACACTGATGACACCATGTGATATTAGATTTACATCCAACTATGTTTCTTGAATGCATCACTTTCTTTGTCAGACAGTGTATGTTAACATATTCAGTACATATATCCTATTTCCAGAACTTGGCGTTCCTGTGTTGTTGCACGCTATTCTTGAGCGCTATTAGCTCTTATTGATACTGCGCGTGATTGCTCTTCTTGGCTATTGCTCAACAACGTCCGGGATCGTGGGTCGTGCGCAGCAACTTGCAAGACTTTTCCAGGGGTTCTGGGCTCTCGTGGAAGAATCTCTGCCTGACGTTCGAGAAGGCAGGTTCCACTTGGAAACAAGAGCGCCCAGTCCATTTCGAGCGGACAGGCTGAATGGATGCCTTCAGAGCAGTGTGTGGCCGAATGCAGAGTGTTCAGAAAGGAGGCGAAGTGGTCAGCTGTACATTCGGCTAAGAAATTGCTCTCGGAGGGCGACCATAGGAATATTGGTGTACCAGTTACTATTTGGGGTAGTCCTTGTGCAGTCAAAAATAACTAGATATGGTGACCACGATTCAGAACATTAGCTGTTGCTGAGAGCGTGTGCCACAAAGACAAATTTAACATACAGCCAAGTCTGTTCTATTCGTCGGAACTTCAATTCTCATTGAGCTACCATCAGTTTATTACTTGGTGTCTGTAATTAGTTCCGACAGAATTGGAAAAGAGCTGATTACTTATTGTTCAATTTAAACTGCTTCCACCCATTAACTCGATTTTGTTATCGTCGATCTGAATTAAACTAGATTTGTCCTACGTTTAAATTGGTCAATTATTCATTTGATTACGAGGGTTGAGAATGATATGAGTGGTGTAGTTGGTGAAATCTTGCTCTGTGATTACATCCACTTTTAAGACTTTTATTGTGTAAATACTATAACTCGTACTAGTCGATGTTCCACCTTCTCTTGATTCTGTTTCATTAAGCTTCCGTCATCAGCTCTGTTTCATGCAGGTTTCAACGTCGATGTATTTCGACTGTACTTGGTTTAACAGGAGTCGATATTGTTCGTAAATTATTCAAGAATAACAGTTATAGCGTTAGAGAGAAGCACTACCCTTTAAACTTATTCTATTTTGTGAGATCTAAGTTGTTTATTAGTCTTCTACACAACGCTGGTGACTACTTTGAAGGACAGTAACAGGTGCAAACATGTAACTCTTTTGTATCGGTTGTGGATAAATAGTTGCCACTATTTAAGTTCCAACCCTCGTATTTCTGGGTGTAGGTAACGCAATGTGTAAGTTATGGAACGTTCAAGACTCTCCAGTTTTTGTGATCCAGTTATTGCATTCGATAAACGTATTCCATTTATATGTTTAGAAGCGCCAGTGACTGAGCTGTTTGGCGAGTGTCCTGTGTAATGATGCATCCAGTACAGAGAACTAGTGCTGAGTTTGAGTCCTGTCCACATTCGGAGTATTATAACGGGAAGCTAACTTGTTAACTTCTGGCATTAATAACAGTGAGTCCTCTGTATTCTAAATCCTCGATTATTTGCTTGACGTATTCCAATCTCTGTCTTCCTCTACCGTTTTTGCCCTCTACAGCTCCCTCTAGTACCATGGAAGTCATTCCCTCATGTCTTAGCAGATGTCCTATCATCCTGTCCCTTCTCCTTATCAGTGTTTTCCACATATTCCTTTCCTCTCCGATTCTGCGTAGAACCTCCTCATTCCTTACCTTATCAGTCCACCTAATTTTCAACATTCGCCTACAGCACCACATCTCAAATGCTTCGATTCTCTTCTGTTCCGGTATTCCCACAGTCCATGTTTCACTACCATACAATGCTGTACTCCAGACGCACATCCTCCGAAATTTCTTTCTCAAATTAAGGCCGGTATTTGATATTAGTAGACTTCTCTTGGCCAGAAATGCTTTTTTGCCATAGCGAGTCTGCTTTTGACGTCCTCCTTGCTCCGTCCGTCATTAGTTATTTTACTGCCTAGGTAGCAGAATTCCTTAACTTCATTGACTTCGTGACCCTCAATCATGATGTTAAGTTTCTCGCTGTTCTCATTTCTACTACTTCTCATTACCTTCGTCTTTCTCCGATTTACACTCAAACCATACTGTGTACTTATTAGACTGTTCATTCCGTTCAGCAGATCATTTAATTCTTCTTCACTTTCACTCAGGATAGCAATGCGATCAGCGAATCGTATCATTGATATCCTTTCACCTTGAATTTTAATTCCACTCTTGAACCTTTCTTTTATTTCCATTATTGCTTCCTCGATGTACAGATTGAACATTAGGGGCGAAAGACTACAGCCTTGTCTTACACCCTTCTGATTACTAGCACTTCGTTCTTGATCGTCCACTCTTATTATTCCCTCTTGGTTGTTGTACATATTGTATATGACCCGTCTCTCCCTATAGCTTACCCCTACTTTTTTTCAGAATCTCGAACAGCTTGCACCATTTTTTATTGTCGAACGCTTTTTCCAGGTCGACAAATCCTATGAACGTGTCTTGATTTTTCTTTAGCCTTGCTTCCATTATTACCCGTAACGTCAGAATTGCCTCTCTCGTGCCTGTACTTTTCCTAAACCAAACTGATCGTCACCTAGCGCATTCTCAATTTTCTTTTCCATTCTTCTGTATATTATTCTTGTCAGCAGCTTCGATGCATGAGATGTTAAGCTGATTGTGCGATAATTCTAGCACTTGTCAGCTCTTGCCGTCTTCGGAATTGTGTGGATGATGCTTTTCCGAAAGTCAGATGGTATGTCGCCAGACCCATATATTCTACACACCAACGTGAATAGTCGTTTTGTTGCCACTTCCCCCAATGATTTTAGAAATTCTGATGGAATGTTATCTATCCCTTCTCCCTTATTTGACCGTAAGTCCTCCAAAGCTCTTTTAAATTCCGATTCTAATACTGGATCCCCTATCTCTTCTAAATCGATTCCTGTTTCTTCTTGTATCACATCAGACAAATCTTCACCCTCAAGAGGCTTTCAGTGTATTCCTTCCACCTATCTGCTCTCTCCTCTGCATTTAACAGTGGAATTCCCGTTGCACTCTTAATGTTACCACCGTTGCCTTTAATGTCACCGAAGGTTGTTTTGACTTTCCTGTATGCTGAGTCTGTCCTTCCGACAATCATATCTTTTTCGATGTCTTCACATTTTTCTTGCAGCCATTTCGTCTTAGCCTTCGTGCACTTCCTATTTATTTCATTCCTCAGCGACTTGTATTTCTGTATTCATGATTTTCTCGGAACATGTTTGTACTTCCTCCTTTCATCAATCAACTGAAGTATTTCTTTTGTTATCCATGCTTTCTTCGCAGCTGCCTTCTTTGTACCTATGTTTTCCTTCCCAACTTCTGTGATGGCCCTTTTTAGAGACGTCCATTCCTCTTCAACTGTGTTGCCTACTGCGCTATTCCTTATTGCTGTATCTATAGATTTAGAGAACTTCAAACATATCTCGTCATTCCTTAGAACTTCCGTATCCCACTTCTTAGCCTGTTGATTCTTCCTGGCTAATGTCTTGAACTTCAACCTACTCTTCATCACTACTATATTGTGATCTGAGTCAATATATGCTCCTGGGTACGCCTTACAATCCAGTATCTGATTTCGGAATCTCTGTCTGACCATGATGTAATCTAATTGAAATCTTCCCGTACCTCCCGGCCTTTTCCAAGTATACCTCCTCCTCTTGTGATTCTTGAACAGGGTATTCGCTATTACTAGCTGATACTTGTTACAGAACTCAATTAGTCTTTCTCCTTTTTCATTCCTTGTCCCAAGCCCATATTCTCCTGTAACCTTTTCTTCTACTCCTTCCCCTACAACTGCATTACAGTCGCCCATGACTATTAGATTTTCGTCCCCCTTTACATACTGCATTACCCTTTCAACATCCTCATACACTTTCTGTATCTTCATCTTCAGCTTGCGACGTCGGCATGTATACCTGAACTGTCGTTGTCGGTGTTGGTCTGCTGTCGATTCTGATTAGAACAACCCGGTCACTGAACTGTTCACAGTAACACACCCTCTGCCCTACCTTCCTATTCATAACGAATCCTACACCTGTTATACCATTTTCCTCTGCTGTTGATATTACCCGATACTCAACAGACCAGAAATCCTTGTCTTCCTTCCACTTCACTTCACTGACCTCTACTATATCTAGCTTGAGCCTTTGCATTTCCCTTTTCAGATTTTCTAGTTTTCCTACCACGTTCAAGCTTCTGACATTCCACGCCCCAACTCGTAGAACATTATCCTTTCGTTGATTATTCAATCTTTTTCTCATGGTAACCTCCCCCTTTGGCAGACCCCTCCCGGAGATCCGAATGGGGGACTATTCCGGAATCTTTTGCCAATGGAGAGATCATCATGACACTTCTTCAACTACAGGCCACATGTCCTGTGGATACACGTTACGTGTCTTTAATGCAGTGGTTTCCATTGCCTTCTGCATCCTCACGTCGTTGATCATTGCTGATTCTTCCGTCTTTAGGGGCAATTTCCCACCCCTAGGACAAGAGAGTGCCCTGAACCTCTATCCGCTCCTCCGCCCTCTTTGACAAGACCGTTGGCAGAATGAGGCTGACTTCTTTAAGCCCGCAGTGGCGGGGATCGAACCCGAGACCGAAGACGTTTTGATTATGAATCAGAGACGCTACCCCTACACCACGGGTACTGTTACTTACAGCTCTTTTATTGTAATAAAACTGTTATTGTTCGAATGACGTCTCTTTTATGTCCTAGCCCTAACCTTCCCAATCACCTAGATCACTGGCCATTTCCATGGCAGCAAGGCACAGTTCTCATGAAGATGGGAAACTTAACAGTTTCATTTATACATTATCCGTGATCGACTTTTACTTTTTATATTCTTCTACAAATTTTTTTTAAACAGTATTGGGTAGAGTCTATTTGCCGTTTTGTATGTTTTAGGTTTACGCTTGTGGGATATTGAACCAAAGGGTGTCCTGGGATAACGTATGTCAAAAAGGAGTAGTTGCAGTGGTCAGTTGGTAAAGGGAAACGTTGCTGAGCTGAGCTGCGCGACTGTACGAGGCAGTGGCGTGTCCATTACAACTACCCATTGTTAATACTGGTCAGCTGAGTCCGGCCCTATCTGCTCGTGCCGCCTCTCTTTCGAGAGGAAAATATTCAGTTCTTGGAATACAGTAATCCGTCCCACATTCGTATATATCGAGTACAAGTGCAAATCTGCCAGTGGTATAACTGTATTCTATACTTGAAAGTAGTTAATACGAATCAGAAACAGGCTGCCATGATTAATCAATTGCAAAACAGAGTTATGGAGCTACAAATAAAGCTGAATACGTTAATGTGCGGCGCCACTTCATTTGGCGTTAAGAGGCATGCTGCTGTCTCATGGGAATAAGGGCGAGATTAACAGCTGGATAAATGTGAATGTTACTGAGTGTACATGGCAGCACTTCCCTTAGTTAACCAAACGAATTTTGCAGATGTTCATCTTGTTCCACATCTTTCCATCGATAAGATTCAACAAATAGATATATGTGAATTTCTGTTCCCTTGGAAAACAAGGCCAGTATTCTAAGGGTCGAGCAATCACTAATTTATCAGATTTTGTATCCCTTATATCATCGTTGTCTGAGCCAAATTATTAATGCAGTCTTGTTTGATCGCGACACATTGGGAAAATTACGGACGAGGATTGTATGGTATAACTATCAGCTGGGGTTAGGAATGACTTAAAATGGTTCAAATGGCTCTGAGCATTATGGGACTTAACATCGGAGGTCATCAGTCCCCTAGAACTTAGAACTACTTATACCTAAGGACATCATACACATCCATGCCCGAGGCAGGATTCGGACCTGCGACCGTAGCGGTCGCGCGGTTCCAGACTGCAGCGCCTAAAACCGCTCGGCAACAACGGCCGGCGGAATGATTTACTCAGTCCGAATTTCTTCCGTTGTAAACAGTTATTTGTTACTGCTGCTGTGAGTCTGGTATTTTACATGTGATTCCAGTTCAGTTCAAAGGAAACTGGCCGATGGCTGACACCAGGAACAAACAGGGCGTCATTGATCTGATGTCCTACCGAAAAGCTGTAACAAGGTAAAGGTGGTAACAAGACCAGACTTCCCTTTGTGTGTAAGCTGCTCAACCGAGAACCGATTTGTGTCTTTTAGATTCTGGAAGCAGCGCCTCTGTTCTGGATCACACCTGGAATTAGAGGAATCGTGAAATAAGCGGGCTTTCTTCATTGCAACCCACGAGTCAGGATTATCAGACCGTGAATTGTTAGTTATTACCATTAGTTGAGTGTGTACGAGTCTATTGTAAAACTTATGACTTGTCATTACCAGCGGCCAGTATACTTATTCTTGGGTACAGGGATACATACAGAACACTTGCTGGGCTGTGATTCTATTAAGGGCACTGTATTGGCTCTAGATTATGGAGGTAATCTATTTTAAATCTCTGCCCAATAAGTTGTATAAGTCGTGTGAACAGGGTGGTGATTAAGGCATCATCAAATTTCCAGTGCGGCCACAGAATTTAAACTGTCATTTAAACCCAGTGAGACGCAGCTATTACTTGAGGTACTTTTAGGGAGTTTTCCGATATTTTCATGACAAACTAGGGGTAACGGACAAAATATAACATATGATACAGCTGTCAAATTAGCTACTGGTGCACCAAGCCCGTTATCGGATGTCACCTTTCGAAAATGAATATATTGATTCAGTACTTGTTGAGTGACAGGGTGATTAGGCCATCGACCCTCCCTTATGCAACGCTGATGTTCCTAGTTCCCAATGCCAAGAGTGTGTTGTATACACCAGTTGTGGATTGTTGTTGTTGCGTCATCAGTCCAAAGAGTGATTTGAGGCAGCTCTCCATACTACCTTAGCCTTGTAAGCCTCTTCATTTCCGAGTAACTACTGCACCTACAACCCTCCGAATCTGCTTGCTGTATTCATCTCCTGGTCTCCCTCTACGATTTTTACCCACCACGCCTCCGTCCAGTGTTACATTTGTGATCACTTGATTCCTCATAATGTGTCCCACGAACTTTCTTTTAGTTAGGCTGTAGGACAAATTTCTCTTCTCCCCGGTTCTATGCAGTACCCCCTCATTTGTTAATAGATCTACCCATCTAATCTTCAACATTATTCTCTAGCACCACTTTTCGAAAATATTTATTCTCTTCTCGCCTAAACTATTTATCGTCCATGTTTCTCTTCCATACATGGCTACACTCGATACAAATACTTCCAGAAAGGGCTTCCTGACACATAAATCAATACTCGATGTTAACAAATTTCTATTCTTCAGAAACGCTTTTCTTGCAATTTCCAGTCTACATTTTATATCCTCCCTAATTCGATGATGAATGTACTTCCTAAATAGCAAAATTCGTTTACTGCTTTAAGCGTCTCATTTCATCATCTAATTCCTTAATCATCACCTCATTTAATTCGACTACATTTCTTTATCGCCGTTTTTCTGGTGTTCATGTTATATCCTTTCAAGATATTGTCCATTCCGATCAACTGCTCTTCCAAGCCCTTTGCTGTCTCTGACAGAATTACAATGTTATCGTAAAACCTCAAAGTTTTTATTTCTTATGCCTGCACTTAAATTCCTACTCCACATTTTTATTTTGTTTCCTTTACTGTTTGCTTAATATACATCGGGGATAGACTACAGCTCTGCCTCACTCCCTTCTCAACCAGTGCTTCCTTTTCGTGTCCCTCGACTCCTATAATTGCATATGGTTTCTGTACAAACTGTAAATGGCATCCCGCTCCCTGAATGTTATACCTGCCACCTGTAGAATTTGAAGGACAGTATTCGCGTCTACATTGTCAAAATACTTCTCTAACTCTACAAATGCTATAAATGTAGTTTTGCCTTTCCTTAACCTGTCTGCAATGAGACGTGGTGGGGTCAGTACTACCTCGCGTGTTCCTACATATCTCAGTAATCCAAACTCATCTTCTATTTTCCATACTGTACCATCTAAGTCTTGAGTCACAAGACACCTGATTTTGTTTCGAGGGAATTTAAGAATTTTGTTTCCAGAGTGGTGTATCTGACATTACGAACATTCCTTATTATTCCAAGCCTTCTTTCGCTGGAAGGGTGACTCTTAATCTAACGTCTGCTCTAATAATATTCCATTGTCAGTCGCAGCGAAAATGGGACAGATCTATTCCTCGGATGAACATACCATTTAACATCGTCACTCAAGAGGCCCGTAAGACGAATCAACTGTCGGCCGCTGTGATCGAGCAGTCCTAGGAGCTTCAGTCTAGAACCGCGCGACTGCTACGGTCGCGGGTTCGAATCCTGCCTCGGGCATGGATGTGTGTGATGACCTTAGGTTAGTTAGGTTTAAGTAGTTCTAAGTTCTAGGGGACTGATGACCTCAGATGTTATGTCCTATAGTGCTCAGAGCCATTTGAACGAATCAGCTGTCCTCGATTTTCAGTTATACTGTCAATTTCCCTCGTCGAATCTTTGGTCAGTGAAAGACCTACACCGAGAGCAGATGACCACTGAAGTTATTCCGGATTATTGGAGGTGCGTCAAGATTAATAGCGTCCAGTTGCGTCAGAGGGAGGCAGAGAAATACAACCAGTGTAGGTGTCATGCCAAATTGAATATTGAAGATGTAGTTTCATTAAGAGTTTTAGCGTCCAAAATTAAACTCCATCCAAACAGGCCACACCTAATGCCTTTTCATTCTCAGCCCACAGACGTCGCCGGATATGAGTAGAGGGGAGCATGTAGTCAACACACCGCTCTTCTTGTCGTTGACAGTTTTGTGGCTGAAGCTGCTACTTTCCAATCATTAGCTCGCCAATTGCCCTCGCAAAGGCTGAGTGCACTACACTTGCTAATAGCGCTCGGTTCACCGGTCGGTCACCCACTCAAGTCTCAGCCAAGCCCGACAGCGCTTAATTTCAGTGATTTGACTGCAACCGGAATAACCACTGCAGCAAAGCCATTGACCTTTCATTTTCCAAGGAAATAACGTTAAGAAAATCTCAAATAATTTGTCATTACAGTTTGCAGGGAGCTCTAAACTGTAAATATACTCACCTCAGTTAGCCTTCTGGTTGAAAACCAATCCACAGATGATACGTACTCTGTAAACCTAATCCATTTTCAGAGTGGTTCTGGTACTTAACAATTTCACTTAAAATTTTAGTTTATTTGGAGGTGGGTGAGGGGTAGCCTCTTATCTATATTGCACATGATTATGCTCTTTGCCTGTTAGTGAGCAATGGCGTCGGACATGCTGCTTCAGAGGTCGTGCACGGCTACTTCCCAGCCTTTTACAGGTTTGCAAGGACGAGTCTCTGTCTGGCAGTCAAGGTAGAAGCTTCCAGCAGGCATCAGGAGCCCCCAGTGGGCGTCTTCGGAGCATCAGGTACCCGAGTGTGCAACGCTGACGTCGGTGCCTGTGTGCGTATGCAGACAGGAAGGACAGTGGTTAGTTGTACACTGGGTGAACGAATCGTCAGGTCACGGGATGTTACCTTAGGAAGAAGTAACAGTTAACACTTGGGACAGCCTCCGTACAACCAATAAAGAATTGGTGAACATGTTTCAGAACATTGGCTGCTGCTCAGCACTTGTGCCACAGAGATAACTGTAACGTGCAGCTCAGTCCGTTAGTGCTATTTGTCCGAACTTCACTCGCCACTGGGCTGCAGTCGGTCCTTACTTGGTGTTTGTAATTTGTTACGACAGATTTGAAAAGAGTTGATTATTCATTTTTTGATGTTAAATTGCTTCCACCCATTAATCTGCTTTTGTTATTCTGGGTCGATATGAAAAGTTCTTTGCCTTAGGTTTAAATCAGTCGTTTATTCGTTTGAGTATCGGGTGTATGGCGAGGATAGAAAAAAGTGGTACAGCTGGTTTGATCTTGCTCAGTGAGTGCATCCAGTTTTAAGAATTTTATTTTGTCACTATTAATAACTTCTTCGAGCCGATGCTGCTCCTTTGCTCAGTTCCATTTCATTAGGCTTCTGTCATGAGCTCCGGCCGCTGTGGCTGAGCGGTTCTAGGAGCTTAAGTCCGGAACCGCGTGACTGCTACGGTAGCAGGTTCGAATCCTGCCTCGGGAATGGATGTGCGTGCTGTCCTCAGGTTAGTTAGGTTTAAGTAGTTCTAAGTCTACGGGGCTGATGACCTCAGATGTTAAGTCCCATAGTGCTTAGAGCCATTTGAAGCATTTGAATCTGTCATGAGCACTGTGTCTTGGAAACCTCAACGCAGCTGTCTTACCCCTGCACTAGCTATACGAGGGCTTGTTGCTGGTTTGTTATTCAGGAGTCAGTAGCTGTTATTCTGATTTGTGGAGTTTGTATTGTTTGTCCGTATCATCAACCCGCACTGTCATAAAAATGTGTTCTCTGTGACATACTGCTTCGGTAGGATTCGAGCACTCTATGGAAAACGCATATAGACTTCCGTAGGAGCACCATATCTGTGCTCTCTGGCCACATGCATACAGGGCAGTCTCGTAACTGTATTCTACATTCGGTGCCCCACAAGCAATAGTCAATATTTAGGGGTAGGACAGGAATAATCATCCAGAGCAAAGAAGTGTATTAAACATGAGGTCTAAAGAGAATACCTTAAGAGCTATCAGCACTTTACTACTCTGAAACATATCTCATCTACTAAACAGAAGGTTTTTTTATTTTGGTCCGTAGTAAGAGATTTGTTTCACATTATCAAAAATGAAGAAATCTTATTTCTTACAATTTTAGAGCCCCCCGTTAGTAGGGTTCTTTGCTTCGAGTCATCGTTCCTGTCATCTCCCTAAATATTGACTATGAATCCTAGGAAACTCTGCATATGTTACATGGTAGAGTACTATTGTGGCACTGTAGAGTCTACAAATTGCTATGATGACACGCTGTTCTTTAGAAGATCCTTAATGCGCTGGTGTAAGCTAACGCCAGCACACTGTGCGGCAAAGAGGTTGTGAGAAGATCGGTGGAGGCCAAAGACAGACTCGCAAGAAACAGGCCACCGACGCCCTCTTGCCCTCCAGTACTTAGATCACCGCCGCAGACCGGAGGGCCCAGTCAGTTCATAGACTAACCAGAGTAGTGTACACAGCGGACTTGAGGCTAACGTGGTCTGTTATAGAGAGCTTGTACCACAACACTTGGACTATCTAGAATTAAGTAAGTTTCTATTCTTATGAATAAAGAACCCAGTTAATGTATGTGTACAGTTTGTGTTATAGAAAGAGGATACTAGCCACCACCCAGCGTCTTCGCCTTGCTTCCAAAGATACAAGCCTACAGTGACAACGAGAAGACACAAAACACTGGCGACGAGTATAATT